>NC_138243.1:12675967-13310967 GCF_964197995.2 Scardinius erythrophthalmus
TGATCCACAGCTTAGTAGATTATAATAAACTATAATAGAGTTCTTTGCGTGCTTTTTGTATTTCTGAGCACTGTATTGGCGCATAATGGTTAAATATCTGAGTTGGCAAGTTATAAGTTTGAACCTTAGATGAGGTGATCCACAAGCTGTTACCTTTGTGCAAAACATTTAATACCAGATTGCTCTTGTAGTAGTAAGTGTACTGTAATGTGCTTTGTAGTTCCCATTCCCAGCATTCACTGGTCATGTATTATTAATATGGTTTGACTTTGTTTTTACATAATTTTTTTTGTCTCATTTATTTGAAACTCATGTTTTGTGATGTCAGGAAGCATTTGTTTCTCTACTCAAAATCTTACAGTTGCCATGATATTTCACAAGTGTTTTTGTCTCATGAGTGTTCATGTAGCCCAATTAATATTCATGTGATTTTGTCAATCAAACAGTTTCATTTCCAAAATGTGGTCCTGCATGAAATGGAAAACGATCTGAAGCAGATAATATTGAAAAATGTAGATGACTCTTTTAAAGGGTTAGTTCACCCAAAAATGAAAATGATGTCATTAATGACTCACCCTCATGTCGTTCCAAGCCCGTAAGACCTCCGTTCATCTTCGGAACACAGTTTAAGATATTTTAGATTTAGTCCGAGAGCTTTCTGTTCCTCCATTGAAAGTCAATGGTCGGCATACTGTCCATGTCCAGAAAGGCAGTACAGACATCATCAAAGTAGTCCATTTGACATCAGTGGCTCAATCTTAAGTTTATCAAGTGACGAGAATACTTTTTGTGCGCAAAAAGTAAACAAAAATAACGACTTTATTCCACTGTTCATTTACTTCTCTCTGGGCCTCGAGTGAGTTCACGTAGTGTTTTTGCGTAGCGCGTCTGTGTTGTACGTCACACGCATCACACATGACCAGCGTCGGCCAATAGTGAGCCTACGTGTGACGTACTGCGCAAAAACACTACGTGAAATAGCTCAAGGACCAGAGAGAAGGAAATGAATAGTGGAATAAAGTCGTTATTTTTGTTTACTTTTTGCAAACACAAAAAGTATTCTCGTCGCTTGATAAACTTAAGATTGAGCCACTGATGTCACATGGACTACTTTGATGATGTCTGTATTGCCTTTCTGGACATGGACAGTATGCCGTCCATTGACTTTCAATGGAGGGACAGAAAGCTCTCGGACTAAATCTAAAATATCTTAAACTGTGTTCCGAAGATGAATGGAGGTCTTACAGGCTTGGAACGACATGAGGGTGAGTCATGAATGACATAATTTTCATTTTTGGGTGAACTAACCCTTTAAGGTTGATAATACTTAAATGAAATCTACTGTATTATTAGATTATATTATATTTTAAGTCATTGCAACGACACAGGTTGAATCAGAAATCGGCCCCTATAGTGGACGTTATTGAGTGCACTCATTCAATCCCACAGTACGCCGCAATAACGAGTGTACAACCAATGTACGCTCAGCGGCTTTACGAATTCGCTTACTCCTTTTCATTCACTCCTTCAAGTGAACAGAATTAGTGGACTAATGTAAGGAATAGTGAGTGAGGTTTTAGGGGGCAATTTCCAATCCAGCCACAGTGTTAGTATTTTTTGTTTAGTATGCCTGACTGGTAGATGTGAAAGTCATCTTGGGCTTATACTGACACCTACTGGTGTGGATGTCTACAGTTATTGATGCAATTAATATTTGCAGTCAGCCATGATTTGTTCAATTGTGTATGTGTCATGATCTCAACATGGCGGCCCTCATGAGATGACCTACCCCATGTAAAATAAAGCTTTAATTAGGCTATAGTGTTATGACTGGTGTTCAAAAGTGGGTCTACTCTTAATTTCATTGTCTAAAATGTTTTCATGAATACCAAAATACTGTGCACTTAATTAAAAGTGCACTTTAAAGTACATTAATAAATTGATAAATATATTCAAATGGTAGCTTGATTTTTTTTTAGTTGTATGAACATCTTATTAGACCTTTTTTTCCCCCACTATTTCAGTGTTAATCCTAATAAGCTCAACATGTTCTACTGTAGCAGCACTGTATCCGAGAAAGGACCCTTTTGGTAATGGCTGCTTATGAGCACAAAATGTTCACTGACTGACATCTGAGATGCAGATATTGAAGTCTGGTTAACTTCATTTGAGGATTATTTTGTCCCAGCATCAGAGTTGGCATGACAAAACCTTTTTTCTGCAGGATGAGCCAGGCCAAGAATGATCTTGTCCTTATGCGTACTTTGTAAATTATTCATCTTGACTCTGCATCATTCACATTCATGGCTGCTGATTGCTCTAAATGCTTTAGCCCTGGGGGCTGAACAGTCCCCTGACTGCTCACATTAATAAAAGCTAATTAATGGAAGGGTTAGGAGAGCAGTATGGGAGTAATGAATGATGGTTAAAGCTCTGATCAAATACTCGGCCATTAATTGGCTTTACAAAGTCACCCTCCACGATCACAGTATCTGCCATGTCATTGACTCTGTGCTGAACACAATACAGACTAAAAGCATAATGAGAGAACACTATTTAGGCCTATGTGTTTTTCTCTTTTGTATGAGAACTTTTTAAAAATGCATATATTATAGTGGTTACAAGTTTATTGAAAGACAAATTATATATATATGCACACACAGCAACATGGTTTCGGCCCAGATCCGGCCCGCATCTGGGCCGTGTGGAATCCACGGGTATGTGGGCCGGATCTGGGCCAACACTTTTGCTGTCTGGATTTGAAACTGCTAACTGGCTACTCCAGTAAAATGAAAAGATTTATCTGTAACTCTGTCATGGAAACTATGCATAAACCTTGATTAAACATTTATTAATCAATTAAAAATGAATTTATACCTGTACGATATGCTGTACACACTGGTCCAGAGGTTTGTAAAATGGATGGATGGATGTTTCAGCTGCGGCCACCATCTTCTGGTTAGATGGGGGAGTTCATTCAGCACGACCCCCACAGTGCATTATGGGTATTCTCTAGGCGTTGTGTGTACATTGGTTGTACACTTGTTATTGCGGTGCATTCTGGGATTATATGAGTGCATTAAATAGAGCAATAGCAAACACACACCATTTTTGAGGTACAAGAACTTTGTAAATACAGTATAACTGCACACTCACTTAAGTATTTTTATTATTTCTGACGTTTCAGCAGACAAGCAGCCTTTGTCAAAATGGAAAACACCATAAATATAACAAACAATACGATAACACACGATAGCATCCACTATGGTTTCTGACACCACTACAAATTGCTGTTCCCTCAAATAGTGCCCTATTTAAAGGTATGGGGGCGATTTCGAACACAGCACATGACTACAAGCGCCAATTATCGGCAATCGGTTAAATCCAGCTTCAGCTGAAGTCGAACACACCTTTTAGCCATAGACTGTAAAGAAAAATATGAAGCCCAAAGTGGGCAGAGCTGACCATTTCCATCTTGCCAGCTGCAAGCTGAACTCCCGGGTAACCGAATATTGGCAAAGAGGCAGGATTAGCTGAGCTGACGTGATGGACAGCAGACAAACGGCTTGTAGTGACAGCAGCGGCAATGCACCTGTCACTCAAGTGGCCACACCCTTAATTATAAAAAAAATGCACCCCCCTCACAGTTGTCATGAAGGGCCAAATTAACTATATAGACCAAAACCACTTTTTGCACCAGGCTGAAAAAAAAATGAAAAAAAAAAAAATAATCTGCTGTAAAGTTGGCCATATTAAAGGTGGGATCAGTAGTTTTTGAAAAACACTTTTGTCCAATGTTGACATATGAAATCACCAAAACAAACACTCCCCTACCTCAAAATGATCTCGCCCCTAATTTGATAGCTCCACCTCACACTTACGTACATAATCGTAACCCAGGCAACGACTATGGCGGAATCTGCAGTACCTGCCGACCGAGGGTGAAAGCAATGTGTTACTATGGTAATCCATGTTGAATGTGTTTTAGTAGTGATGTGTTTTTTAATGCGTCAATGTTTCTGCGCTCACCCACAAAGTTATCATGATCAACTCGATAGCACGAGCACGACAGTCATAGCAACGCATATATTACAACTATAACAAGATTGGGAGGTTATATCGATCACTAAATGAGGAACCAAAGGAAACAAACATTAGGAGTATATTATCTTGCTTTTCAGACACACTTTGGGAGCCGACCCTTGAAACAGACAGTGGAGGAGGTTTAAACGCGCCAGGCTTATATGTGTCGTTTTCATAGCTGAATCGAATGACAATAATATCACAAATGAAAAAACAAGCAGAGATGACACACAAGTATATTCAAGCAATGGCCAGCATATATTAGTTATGTTAAACAAAGCTAAACAATGTTACTCATCTATCAAGAAGAAATAAAAGCAAACTCTGCGTCCGATGTCAGGCCTTTCCTCTCCTTGAGTTCTCTCCTGCGCTGGTAAGCTTCTCCGATATTAACACGAGTTCTACCTTTTGCCTGATCGTAAGCCTTCTTTTTAATTTTAAGTTCCGCGGACATTTTCCTCTTTTTCCCCCCTTTTTTTCTTTATCTGCCATCTCTCTCTTTCTGTTGTCGTCCGGCTAATGTCTGTGCTGTGTGCACTGAGCGCTCTCTCCTCCCCATCATTAGTAGACACGCCCCTTACTGCTGATTGGTTACAAGTGTGTTTTGGTAGTCGGTCCGACACAGTTTTCAAAAGTGTTTTTCAAAAACAACTTATCCCACCTTTAACATGGGGGTGTAAGGCCTGCTCAATCTGTCCAACGACAGTTTTCGATAAGCGGGTGAAGGTTTACAGTTGTAGGCTGCAGTTTAACAAAACCACCCTTGCTGTTGTTAAAAAGTACCCATGTAGCCCCCTACAGTCGCCTATATAACAACTTAAAGCCCAAACAATAACCAGAGGTTATGGCTAGTGCATTAAGATAATGCCGCTTCAATGCTTGCTATTACCTCACTAGTATTTTTATCTAGCCCCCTATAGTAATGCAACTGCATAACAAGTTAGTTAAAGTCAACCAGTTAGTCAGGAATCTAGAATCTCACCAGATGTGCCCCATGCTCCATCTAACCTGAGATCTAGTATGTACTTAACCCTGGATGCAGCTTTGCGGTAACAATGGATACTACGTAATCTACTAAAGTTAATAATTTCAGAGTAAGTCAGAATAAATCCAATTGTTACAATTTATTACTGTAAGTCAGGTAAATGTATCATGCCAATTACATAATCAGTTCAAAGATAATCCATACAATAACATCAAATGGTCAGAGATAAAGAGTAAAAGATGTTGCTGACTCAGGAAATACGTAATGCTGAGTGTCTGAAAGATTTCAGCTTACACTCCAGAGTCGTCCTCAAGCATTTAAGCATTACGGGCCGATCTCAGTTCAAATCGTGCCGAGTTGAGACATTTTCTTAATACTAAGACTAAGAAAGAAACCTAAACATATGCTAATGTAGCAGGGTGAAGTGTCTGTGTTGATTATTGGCCAGTGTCATGTGAAAACATTGAACCTATCGGCAGTCTGGTGTCATGGTATAAAATGGGGAGGTTTTTGCCACTTGCGAATGCGATGCGTTGACACCCGTACCGCCCCTTTACGGAGGCCGCCATTTATGAATGGGAGAGTAGGAAGTGCTGTCTCGGCTCTTGCGGCCGTGCACAGGCTGCCCCGGGCTTTGAGGTTGGTAACCTACGTCTGTTTTTAGGATTTTTATCAATGGAACGTGTATTTACTATTTTGAGTCTGTGTAGTTCTTTGACGAGCAACCGGCGGCATGTTGAGGCCAGCGAACACGTATAGTGCTGCGCTGCGAACGTTTCCGGTATGTATGAGAACAATTCGTGTGGGTTGCCTCTTTTATTGTTTTATTAGTAATTTCTGTTTCATGTTTGACAGATTTGAGTGACGAGAGCAAGGGTTTCACCTCTATATTGCGGGAAGAGATGCGCGTCTGTTGACGTAACGCACTGCTGTCTTGCCTGAGCTTAGTTTTGGCGTCGTTTCGTTGGAGTGAACTTTAAATTGCATAACAGCGAGCCAGGACGATTGCTCGCCGCAGTGTGCGAGTGCGTGGCTGTTTCCTCGCTGACTTGTTCTGCTCTGAGTGTGTGTGCGGCCGACCGTTGCATGTTTGTTTCATTTTGATTTGTCTCTTGGTTTGCTTCAAATTGTAATTCAGATCTCTTTATTTTTGGGGCTGGGTTTTTGACGAAGAAAGTGTATCGAGGAGGGGTTTAGCTGCTGTTTAAGGGGTTCACATTGAGTGCTGTGCTTGAGTGACTTGACTTCAACAGAGTGGGTGTCTGTGGATATTAAGTGTGTTGTGTGAATTGAGGGTCACAGCAGGCCATCTCCCTCCTAATTAAGCTTTCTTGTGTATTTGTATTAGTGTATTTATTATTTCTTTATTTTAAAGTTTTGTAAAGTGTTTGTTTTCCTTTTCTTTTTGATATGTGAATATTGAGCCCTTGTTAATGTATTGATGATTTTAATTTTTGTATTTGAATAAAACTGCCTCATCATTGATATTCCCTGGCCTATGTCTCTCTGCTCACCCATTTCTTTTGGTAACGAACCTGGGGCTGATAGTTCCTGGTATATACCGGGTGGCGTAGTCGAACGTTATATAATTGTTTCATACAGTTCCCTCAAGTACCTGACGCCACTGTTTACACTAACAATGGGAATTTGCATAAATCACTGTCTCCAGAGTTTACTCCTTTTGGGAGCAGGATGCTATTTGCATGAAAGACCCACCCTCCTCTGAAAGCAAGATGTCTCTAAAACTTTATTACCTTTTGGTTTACTTTTTTGGGAATTTGTACCAGTCACATTGAGACATTCCAAATGATACCAGACATGTACAGTGTTGTATGATAATTGTTTACATTATACCATATAGATTTGTGGGTGAATTTTGGTGATATCAGCATGAGGGAGAGAAGGAACGGGGGAATGGGGGGTCAAGGGAAAGAGATGTAGATTAGGATGATACTGAGGTGAGACTTGCGTCTCGAATGGTGATGCTGATTTCACAAGAGAGAGTTCAAATATTAATATCCTAAAACATCGTTTGTCTTCTTGGGGAGTGGTCGTTCCTCAACCAGACTGCCCGGCATTTTATCATTTCTCAAGTCTTACAGGGGTATATAGGATTGACTCTCTTTTGGAGCCTGTCTCTAGCCAGTCGATGAATGGCAGTTTAAGTCACTTCCATATTGGATTCAAGAGAGAAAGTTGCCACTTGCTTTTAGCTCATAACTGACTACCACTGAAGCGTGAATAATTTTTGGTTATGTCTAATTTAAAGTTATGTCTAATTAGAAATGCTTGTGTAATATATAATTTAGTTTTGTGAGACTTACATTATATTAGACAATGTACTGTGCTAAATATATATTTTTTATAGCCTATGTTTAAATTGGCATGCAGCTCATGCATGCTCATTACCAGATTTCAGAGTTTTGTTCTAAGAACATTGTTTGTAGTTTGTATGTTAAAATATTTCGGGATTCTGTTTGGTTGCTACTTATTCCCCAAGTAAAATATTAAGCAAATCAGTTGAGAATCACAATAATATAAGTTAACAGATTAACAAGAAAAAATAATAACGAGGTATGTGTCAGTTCGCTAATTAAAAGTGCCTTAAAGAACTGTGAGATCGCACACTTTATGGCAATTAAATTTTTCTACATACAGCCTACCGTTAGGGCCTCATTATTGTCTAATTTTCTCAACATCCAATTTCCGCTAAAGAGCCTAATTACTCAGCATAACCTATTAGACATTTTCACAAGAGAAATCATGTCCGCACCACCTAAAAATGTGTGTTTCAGTATAGCTTAAGTGTTTGTCATACCCTCTTAGTCACTATGACGTGTATACAATCTCTAACAACCAATAGGAGCATAGCTGTTATACTGCCAATGGTTCATGTGTGTCAAGACACATATATCATGTTTTAGTCAGTCTCAGTCCATGGAGATTCAGTTTTTTATCCTCTGGAATCTAGCGGGTAAATCAAACCTCTCTTGCCCTCAAGTCAGTCCTTTTGTTGTCTTTCGGTCGACACTTCCTCTTGTGAAGATTGTTGTGAAGCAGCCGTTTGCCGCTAGTCAAAGGTTTAGACCGTTTTTTTGGATAGAGGTCTTTCTTGACATTTCAATCTCTGCTATAAAACGTTATCGTGCCATGATGATAATTACTGCCGCCATCCCCCGAAGGCACCTTTGGTCGTCCAGTGCACTACTAGAAACGAGCTTTTACTGACCTGTCAGAGCAATGTGCATAACTCTGTCATGCAGACAGCATATCTCTATCATAGAATATTTTAGTGTTTTCCCACCCACCTGCAAAGATAATGTTTGCTCTAGTGAATGTGTATGTTGTCCTTTCCTGGGGACGACAAACCTGTCAGATGTTGATTTGATTTTCTACATTTGCTGCTCTTTGGCCTATTCTGGTCCACCCATTTCAGCCTGCTGGGGCTCAATATTTCTGTCAAAAGCCCATCTGCCCACTGAGCTGGGTAATTTCCAACCTATTGAGTTCTTCCTCAATGTCACCTTTTTGTATCAGCTTTATTAGCCGCATGCATGTTTCACGTCTCCATAATAGAGCACCTAATATAATATTGTTCAAGAATTCAGCACTCAGGGACTCCAATTTAAAAGTGACAGAAATGTTCACATAGTTATTTAAATGAGTGCTTTCATTGAAATATGCCACAATTTTGACCAAAAGCCAGAGTACAGCCACACTAACTAAAATATGTTCTAAGAACGTTTTGCTAACGTTCACTTTGTTATAAAACTTTATTTTTGAACATTCTTTATAATGTTTTATAAATGTTATGTGAATGTTAAAGAAACATTCCATTTTATCATTCTGCAAACATTATAGTAACGTTACTTTTGAATGTTCTCGAACATTCTGAAACAAGTAGTAACATTTAAAAAAAAACGTTAGACAAACTAAAACATTTCAGAATGATGTATACTGTAGATAATGTAAACATTTTGAGAATTTTTAAAGACCAAATAACTTTGATCGAATATTCTATTATTAATGTTACCGGAAGAAACTTTGCTCATAACTTTAAGAGAACCTAGCCAGAACATTAGCTAAAGTTCTGAGAATGTTTCCTGTCAGCTGCCTCACTGTCAATTTTTTTTACAAGGCAGCATCGTATGGCCATGAAATCCATGTGATTTTTCTATGATGGATCAACTCGTAAAAACAGATTCCAAAACGTAAAATGTTTTGAAAATGACAACTTAATTTTCCCCAAAGCTGCCCGTGTCAGTAGCTCCAAAATCTGGCAGTATAGTTGACACCATATCTTGGCCTCAGTGTATATTCTCTAATCAGCCACTTTTGTCTGTCTGAACTCCCTCAGGTTTTCAGGATGGTGCTACTGCATGGATTAGACAATTACTATAATCCCTGTATTCTAGTTGCTTAGCAATATGTGGTAAACTTGAGTTTTCCCTTACTACAGAGTATAGCATGTGCTAAATTAATAATTTTGTAGCTCTAAATAGATATCAGCATTTAAGTGAAAGTAACCTAAGCAAATAGATTTCATTTATTTTTCATAGATGTTTTAGTATAATATCAGTAAAATACTTTAGCAAAAGTGTTGTATAGAATATCAGCAACTTGCTAGTGTGGTATTGTTTTTATAGAACACTTCTATAATCTGATAAAGTGAATGAGAACATTTTTTGGGTTCAGGAAGTAAAAATCCCATTCATTTTCTCCGTAATAGATTTTTAATGATAATAATTAAATACAGACCTAAAAGGTTAAACAACCTTTATGCTTTTGTTGAAACCATCAGCATGCACTATTTCAGCTTTTTTTTCATCAGCGGATTTCCTGGTGAAAAACTACATTACCGATGATCCTGCAGCGAAATCTCCACCAATCAGAGAATTGTGACAAGCAAATCATGCCAAAAAACTGCTTTAGTGCTCACTCAATCCACTGAAACATCGCGAATGACATAGTCAGTTTCCCTATATGCTTTTAAACTACTTAAATATTTATGTATGTATGTGTATACTGCAATTAACGTAAAATATATTGTTTTTATAAACATAATCAAAAATGTTTTATATTTATCTATCGTTTTTATTCAGATTATGTCGTTGTGGTTATTGTGGTTATTTCCTCATTAAAGCCGTCAAGTACTCATTCTTTTACCTTTGTCTTTTCGTGACTGAGTAGATTCAGACAAAAACTGGACAGTTGGTTGATGCCAAAGAACGTCTCGGTTACTAACGTAACCTCGGATCCCTGAGATGAGGGAACGAGTATTGGGTAAGGCTAGCTTAGGGACCGTTCGGTATTTATGGAAGGGGCCACCGGAGGAAAATAGGGGAGGGTCATGTCTTTTTATTCTTTGTTAAGGGGAGGGTCATCCAACTTTTTTTAGTCTAGGGGGAGGGTCACCCAACTTTTATATTCATGAAAACAGCAACATTTCAAAGTGGCTTGTTTGGTGCTATTTTTTTCCATTTAGCTCCATGTTGATCTCGCGTTATCAGCCCCCCTTCGATATCAGATGGGTCTGACCCAACAAAAATCCAGTTTGGCGCTGTTTGACAGTGCGCGCGCACTTCAGTTCGCGCTTAGAAAAAGTGCATCATGTCAGAACAGAACGCCAATGAAATGTTTACCCGGCAAAGCTTTAAAGCACGAGCAAATAATGAACTTTTGTGATTGCGAATAAGTGCACAGTGTCCTGTGAGTGTAACTCTACTGCTGCATTAATGTGTGATGTGAACGTACGTCGAGTTTTACAGTATTGGGACTGAGGCGCCAGAACTGCAGCTGATAGAATGTGCACTGTAGCGCGATACTACCATATTTTAGTTTCCATTCTTATTTTGTTTCCACGATGAGTAAGACCACATCTTTAAATTAGTATTAGTATTATTTAAGTTAACATAAAATACATAGACCTGCACCACAACTAGTTGGGGATAAATTCGTTCAAATTGGGCGATTCCAGTGAATGGACGTGACATTTGCAGTCAAAACTTAAAATAGGGTTAACCCTAACCCTAAAAATTCTCAGAAAATGCATTTAATACCAATATTTTGAAACGTCTGAGTCAAGACATTAGAAAAATATCAGTCTACACATGCGTTTTATATTTAATATGAGGGAAATACACATGTGACGTGACACAAAAAAATCTTTAACTTTTAGGTGGCAAAATATTTTTTAGTAATTCTATAAATTACACTGTGCAAACCAAAAGATATATACCCACCGGATGAATAAAGATCGGCCTCCACAGAACATAAAATATTATATTATTTTTATTTTATTTTTCGCGTTCGCATTTATGTGAAAAAAAAAAAAAAAAATGTTACGGGCGTGACAGTTCTCCATTATGGACATGACTGCTCTGAAGCGACTTAAAAAATTCACAGAGACCTCAAACAGAAAGCACAAAGCCTTTCTTTAAAGTGAATTTATTTTTTTATTAATTTTATCTTAATTTTAATCAATGTTTCATCTGGATTTAATAAAGAAGTAGGCTAGTCTAAATAGAAAATAGATAATCATGACACGGAGGCGCGGGCGAGTGAACTGGACTCGTCTCATAAATGAACCGAAACTCAGCGTAAGGTAGGCTATGCTACTTGCCTCACAGACCTGAGAAATATATAGAAAGCTTGAAATGTCTACTTTTAAACAGAACAATTCATAACGAAAGAAAACAGACTGCTTTCTCCTTATGAAATGTGCATTTCTCTCTGGCGCGTTCTGAGAAGATCGCGACGCATCGTCAACTTCATCTTTGCAGTAGACACAGAAAACACTTGTTTATTAATAAACCTAGCTATATTTGACATATTAATAATCATTACTTTTGCCGGTTCTTTGTGACAGCTTTTAGATGCTTTATTCGCAACGCCACCCATGTTGAACGAGTCACACCGCATCAGCACCGAAAACATGATTTTTTTTATAATCTAAAATCAAAAATCGTGATACGAACCGAATCGTAGGTTTGGTCTATCGTTACAGCCCTAGTAAGATGAGAAAGCAAGAGTTTATATGGTTTAAAAAACAAACAAACAATGGCTATCTGAACATCTTTGCCAAGCGCAAACCAGTACAGAATTAGGCTAATCAATAAATTATCGGGGAGGGTCATGCCTTTTTTCACAATCATTTTGGAGGGTCATAGGAAAATTTATTGCTGGCGAAGGGAGGGTCATGTCTTTTTTGACAACAGATCTCAAAACTCCTCCGGTGGCCCCTTAAATAAATAACGAACAGTCCCTTACGCTATGGGAAAAATCCTTTTCTCGAGAATATTGAAGCCAAATCTTTAAAACGCAGTGCAGCTGCACAGCATACACTGATGAGCAGCGAGCGCAGTCATTGGCTGTGCTGCGGGAACTGCACAAACTTATTGCGAGGCGGCTCAGATGCGCAAACCAATCAGGTCGCTTCGCGCCCTGGCGCATCACAGCCCGCCAGATTGGACGTGGCTTATGGCTATATAAGCACCCATTCTTTGCCAAGGACCTCAGGTTTAATCGACTGAAGCGATCACCTGATCAAAGCACAGAAGCACGGCGGGTTACGCAATACTCGTTCCCTCATCTCAGGGAAACGAGGTTACGATAATAACCGAGACGTTCCCTTTCGAGAGGTCTCTCGTATTGCGTAAGGCTAGCTTACGCTATGTGAACCCCCTTCAAAACGCAGTGCGTGCTTAACTTCGCTCCATACAGTAGCCCGAGGCAAGATGCCTGAGGCTATAAAAGAGTAAAGTATGAACCCAATAAAGCCAGTCCGTGATGGGCTTCGTATAGGGAAAAACAAGGAATGGGCCTAATGAGGGCCAAACTCTTATAATGTATATATAATGTATATATATGAGAACCGTAGTTCAAATTTAACCAGGACCGGATATGAATCGGGCCCAAGGTTCAGGGGGTTTGTGCTTACACATTTTTTGCAAATGTGTAAGCTGAACTTCAGCTTAAAAATGTGTAACCTGAATGTGAAAAAGAACTTCCAGGTTATAAAACTTTTAAAGCCGGCCGTCGCACAGATTTCTTCAATGGGTATTCCACTTGACCAAGCCCAAGACGAGGCCATATCTCTCGTGGAATGAGCTCTGACGCCTAAGGGGCAATGAAGGCCCTTAGACTTGTAAGCCAGCGCGATAGCATCAACTGTCCAGCGCGATAATCTCTGCTTTGAGACGGCGAGCCCCTTTGGCGGCCGCCAAAGCATACAAAAAGCTGTTCCGATTGTCTGAATGAGGCAGAACGCTCTAGATAAACTCTGAGAGCCCTGATGGGTCAGAGTAAATTTGCGTCTCTTTCATCCTCTGGTGAGGGAAGAGCTGCTAGTGAAATAACCGGAGTCTGAACGGAGTCGAGAGCACTTTAGGAATATAACCATTCCTTGGCTTGAGGACGGCTCTGGAGTCGTTAGGCCCAAACTCAGGGCAGGACGCACTCACTGATAGTGCGTGTAAATCGCTCACTCTCTTGACTGAAGCGAGCGCCAGTAAAAAAGTGGTTTTGAGCTAGAGATGCTTCAGGACCACAGACCGAAGCGGCTCAAACGGGGCACCCTTCAATGCTTCCAGGACAGTGGAGAGGTCCCAGATAGGCACAGAGGGGGGTCGCGGAGGATTTAGCCTCCTTGCCCCTTTAAGGAAGTGCACGATGAGGTAATATCTTCCTAGTGATTGTCCAGCCACAAGAGCATGAGATGCTGTTTTGGCCGCCACATATACTTTGAGCGTGGAGGGGGTGCGACCCACGTCCAAGAGCTCTTGCAAAAAGGCGAGTACACTTGGTACGTTGCACGAGTAGGGGTCCAGGCTCCGTGCTGCGCACCAGCCAGAAAGCACCACCCATTTGTGAGCGTAGAGGCACTAGTTGAGGGCGCTCTTGCTTCAGTGATGGTTTTTAGCACCCTATCCGGGAGACACCTGGGTACCCGTTGAGGGGCCATACATGAAGGGCCCACAAGTCGGGACAGGGATGCCAGATTTTCCCGTTCGCCTGCGTGAGGAGATCTCTCCTCAGTGGTATTGGCCATGGGACTGTTTCCAGCAGTTGTGTCAACTCGGAGAACCATAACTGGGTCTTCCAGAGAGGGGCTATTAGTAGCACTGCACACTTGCTTTCCGTAATCCGTCCGATGACTTGTGGTAGCATCGTGATCGGAGGAAATGCATATAGCGGACGGCTCGGCCAGTCGTGGGCAAGCGCGTCCTTGCTCTTTGAGAAAAATGTTCTGCAACGAGCGTTGTCTTCTGCATGTGCAGTAGTCCTAGCTGGAGTACTGATTATGCTGAGGCCATGAGACCCAACATCCTCTGAAATCTTTTGAGAGGCACGTAAGCGCCCGCTTTGAAAGATGCCGATAGGCGTTGAATGGTAAAGGAGCGCGCAGACTGGAGTAAGGAGTGCTTTCATTCGTATAGAGTCTGTCACTGTATACAGGAAAGAAATACTCTGGCTGGGAGACAGTGTGCTCTTGGAAGCATTGATCCTGAGACCCAGGCATTCTAGATGTCTGAGGAACCAGGATCTCCGATTGAGCTAAAATCAGCCAATCGTCGAGGTAGTTTAACACTCGCACTCCCCGCTGTCTCAGGGGGGTAAGTGCTGCGTCCATACACTTCGTTAATGTACGAGGTGCTAGTGATAGGCCGAACGGTAGTACTGTGTACTGGTAAGCCTGCCCCTCGAAGGCGAATCTCAAGAATGGCCTGTGATGAGGCGATATTTGGATGTGAAAAAAAATGAGTAAATGACAGAATTTTCATTTTAGGTGAACTTTAAGGGAGACTCAAGAGTCAACACTCTTGATGAGCACTTAGGAACTTCATGCTGAGTTGACACATCTATAATTTACTCTGTCTCTTTTTTTAATGTCAATTGGACAATTCTGCATGTCTTTTTACCTAACAGTTCAAGATCTATGCTACATCATTGTTCAAGATTTGGTAGGAGTTGATGACATACGAGTACTAACTCTTCATTTTAATCATATATGTATTCTTAAAAAAGATTGTTACATTTCTGATTTGACTGGCTAGCAACGTAGCTGGCTAAATGCCATGGTTTCTCCATACATGTGAAAGTGTTATTCAAATTATTACTTATGAATGCATAATATAAGATATTGCATTAATACCACAGTGTTATTATTTGATGTTTGCTATTATTTTACATAAGCTCTTCTTTATTGTGCACTTTATTATGCAGTGCAATGCAAATCTCAGCAGATGTTATCGGTTAATGTTCACACGACATGCAGGTAAACAAAAAAAAAGTTTTTTTTATTGTTTTTTTTTTTATTATTATTTTAATTAAGCATTTTTTAGGATTTAATTACTTAACCCTTTATAGAGAAGTCATTGAAATACTTGGAAATTCAATATTTCAACCCTGGAGTGTTGGTTGTTATTACAAGACTTTTTAACTTTTGTGACTTAAAAAAAAAAATGATGTTGCAAATCAAGGTCAATGAAGTTACCATATATGGTTCCTCACTGGTCTATGGTCATCCCTCCACCCCCCACCCCCCACCCCCCAATTTATTTTTCATGTGTCAAAGTCACTTCTTCGACAAACTAGGGTAATTTGTTTTCCAAAAAGTGGATATATACAAAAAATAAGACACATATAAAATATAATTAAAAAATATTAAAACACATACTATCAACGTAATAGAATATTTAGGAACATTTTTTCTTTTTCACGTGTCACAATTCCAGTACAATCACTTCGGCAACTGCTTGATAAAGCAGTTACTATCAGCATTGAGGCACAGGAGGACCTTACAGATGCTGCAGACCATGTTTGACCTCAATATGTTCCCCTTCCTGCTGCAGTACTTGCAGGTCTGGCGGTTGGTGTAGACCAGTGGTCTTCAACCCTGCTCCTAGAGAGCTACAGTCCTGCAGATTTCAGCTCCAGCCCCAATCAAACACACCTGGACCAGTTAATCAAGCTGTTCAGGGCTGCTTGATAATTACAGGCAGGTGTGTTGGAACAGGGTTGGACCTGAGTCCTTGTGGCTGAATGGAAACTTAATGGATGAGTGCACACATACCTGCATATGCTTATGTGATTACAACCGATGGAAGGCAGATTTTCACAGGAAGTTAAGGAGAAGCATTATTAGTTTTCATTTTCCTTGAAAATAAAGAATTTTCATGGACTGTTACAAATTAGTATTCAAGTCATAAGACAGTATGAATTGATCTAAGGAGTTTAATGGTTAATCTTTAAATATTTATTCTGTTGATTACATAGAGAGGGGGTCAAAAATGGCTGTGTTAATGATGTAATGTGTAATTAAAAAGGGTCTTAAATGGAAAAAGACGATATAGTTTTAATGGCATAAGGATCTAGTTCTAAACTGCCCTTGTAGTTGAACAGCAGATGTGGGCCTATAGAACATATTAATTAGCTGTCATGTTTTGAGACAAATTAGTGAAGAGAGATAGACACGTGATGGCTAGATGATTGAGGAAGTGGAGCAGATGGAAACTCACTGATGAAGGACATCAAGATGGCAAACAGGAAATAGATAAATATGTGCAGCATCTCATGGGTATATATTATACTTAAGTTGGTGGATATGCAGTCCTAGTAGTTGAAGTCTTGGCTGGTAACTTGAAATGTCAAAATTGTGCTTTTGAACAAGACATTTAACCCTCATTCAACCCCCGAGGGACTGTCTCAATAATAATTCATTGTTGCATTCTCAGTGAACACGTTGTTCAAAGGGACAGTGCGGCTGCAATGTCAAGTCAAGTCAATGTGTTGGTGAAGCATTTGCGAGAATGTTTCTGTCACTTTGGCTAAAAGTGTAAGCTAAATGACAAATTAGTATGTTAAAATGCATTAATGATCTTAGAGGAAAAAAAAATACCCCATTTAGCTCCAGCAGCAGATAAGCCAAAGCATCATACAATAATAAAAGCATCTGAATTTGCTACAGCTGGCAAGCACTGGCAGCAAACATCTCGCAGTGACAACGCCCATGTGTTTGTGTGTTGATTCCATTCATAACTGCCAAGGATTATCATCAGACCTTGAGCAGATTTCTGGGGGGCAGTGGTGTTTTTTTACAGAGCAACAGTCTTAAAAAAAATTCAGTTTATCACACTGTTTGCAACATTTAGCTTTTTCTATGTGTTGTTCACACGTGACGAAGGCTACATTTAATGTGAAATGCAACCCATTTTACCACATTAATGTGATGTTTTTTAAAGTAAAACTGGATGTTCAGAGGGAAAAAAGGCTGGCTAGGACTTGTTTGTATTGTGAAAAGTAGACATTACATACCAGAATGGAGCCAGAATGAATGCAAGTTTGCTATGGGTTAAAACGGTCCAATACAGTGCAACAGTTTGTTTTGAAGTGAAAATCCCATTTATTTTCTCCATAAAGAAATTGATTTTTAACGAGAATGGTTAAAGACAGACCTACTGTAAGCTACAAGGTTGTTAATCAATGATATATCCTTTTGTTGATTAATATGCATTATTATATTTTTTATCATATACATTTATTATTATTATTATTATTAACAGCGAAATTCCTGGTTAAAATCTACATTACCTATGATTCGGCAGCAAAATCTCCTCTTATCATAATGCTCCATGGGATTTTAGTTCTTTTCCTTATTAAAGCCATCTTGTACCTTTGTCTTTTTGGACAATTTTGGAACACTTTTTTTTTTTTTTAAATCAAAATTTGTTGTGATTCACCTCATAGCTGGTTTGGTTCATGGCGTTTAAATGTGTAGTTTGTAATATTGGCAGTCAAAATTCAAAATGTTGGAGAGAGTTGTTTCCCCCGCCCCCTCCTCCTCAGATTCGACGCTCACACGGGTTGCCAGATTGAGGACACGCAACAGGAATGAATGCAATTGACAATGGAAAGTGACTAGCCTTACACTGAAAGTTGATCAGCTAATTGCAGAGGCTTTTTTTAGGACAGACAGAATCCGCAATCCCTGACCCAGTTCGTTTTCTGGCTTCCATGGCTGCAATACGCTGTATTTTCCACAAACTGGCAATCTGTGATGTCGAAATATTATTGGGTAAATTGGCAGTGGGCCGACACGGAATGCACATTTCAAAGTAGAATAATTTAGTGTCCTAAATCTCGGCAAATATATTATATTAGTTTTATGCTTTATTACAATAAATAAAAAATACATACAGCACTTTTAACCAACAAATACTTTTTTTAAAACTCCTTATGGAAAAAAATACTGCCAAAATAAAGGCAATTGAAAAAGTGGGCAGGCACTATTGAACTCTATATGATATTTTATTAACGATGTTCGGGAAGAGCACGTTCAGATAATCTATCAGAGCAAGAGGAGGCTTATATGTAGAGCCGAATTACCTCTGTTCCACAATGCTGTTTCCATTTCCGATTATTCCTATCCCGGCCAGGGATTGGGGGGAGAGTGCTCTGGGTTCGGGCCAAATTCCAAGCTCAGAGCCCTCTTCTCGGACAGCACGCCAAATACATATATATTTTATACTATATTAGATTATATGTAAGTGTGAACTCATGTGCACATGGCCTTAGTGACATCAATAGGAAAATAGTTTGACAAAAAGTCATCTACGAAATAGTTTTTCTCTCTTTAGAATAATGTTAAACGGGGTCAATTCTCATTTCATGTTGACTTTAAATATGTAATTTTAGGTTAAACAAAACTTATTCCAAGATAATTACTCTGATCTAACTTAATTCTACAATAAATGCTGCAGTCATGACTCTTCGAGACATTACTAGGATGTTTTTATTCAGATTTAAACAAATATTTCTGACACATTCTTGAGCCTCCGTCTTGCCTCAATTTTAAAGCATCACAAATAAACCAAGACGTTTTTGAGGGTGTTGCTATTTTTGAACGTCTAAAATCATCTCAGTCTGACTTGGTGGCACATTTGCAAGTGGTATGGTCTGAAACCATTACATAAGAGAGAGGAACAGAGCAAAGACAAAAAAGTAAGGCCACACGATAGATTGCACACTATAAAATACACCAACAATTGACCCTCTCCACAAATGGATCTTTTGTTCCACTCTCCCTGGAGCACTTTTCTTTGAATATAATCCAAGTCTTTTGGCAAGAAAGAAATGATTACACATAATAACAGCCTAAGACGAACATCATTGGCACTGACGGCTCTCCATGGTGATACGTTTCACGTGGCTCTCCACTTTTGTTCTTGTTCCCCACGTCTCTCGGCTTTCCAGCACATGCTAAAGGTTCTTTAGAGATAAAACAGGAAAAAAAAGCTTGACATTTTCTCAAAGAATCTCATATACTTACAAACATCATTATACACATTTTACACAGGGCTGTATGGACCAAGTCTAGCCAAATTGTATGTTCAAACGTGTCGTTGATGAATCCTTGTAGTTCGCTGGGAACAAATTTGAGAAATTAAAAAGGGCACAAATTGAGATTTCATCAATATATATTTTTTCTTTGAACAAAAGAAACATTTACATAAAATTATTGGGTAATGATCAAGGCAGTGAGCAATATTGTACTGATGTGTGCTGGGGATAGCGAATAGTGATGTTTTTATAATGGTTACTTTATATCTCTAGGTAAATATACAGAGAGAGTTCATCAATGGGTCACATGATCGTCCGGCTGCATTTTACAGCATGTTCTCAATCATCTGTCCATCATACTATGAGAGAACATCGTGGGCTACTTTCCTCCTGGCAAGAGAAGAAGTTTATAGAAGTTCTCTGTGTTCCCTGTCAGCTTCTCAACAACGCTGGTGGTTCCTCCCTTTCTCTTGGATGGGGCAGTGGCATTTCTAGTCTTTTTGAAGCTCCTTTTAGGGATTTGTTGTTTTTTGTTTCGACTGGTTTTTAAAGATGGCGTGTGATACACACATACACACACACTAAGAGAGAGAGAGAAAGATCAATGTCAGTTTAGAGAAGTTCTTTGATTGAGGTCAGAAGAATCCTTTAGATGCTTCCTGGTCTTGTAGAGTCAGGCTGTGTTTACAGAACCTGATTGACCAGTGCAAAGGCCAGTGTCAGTGTGGCGGCAGAAACACTGATTGAAGTCACAGATGAATGTCTGGCTCTGTTGTTGTCAGCCTGGTGAGAGCCCGCCGAGTCAATGGATCCCTCCATATTGGGGTTCACCACATTCTGTAGAAATATTACAAGCTTTTTTTGGTTATATGCTTTGTTCAAGTATTCAGATTACGGGTAATTCCTGTTCCTTTATTTACTCAGTAACGTTAAACACATTAATTGGTTTGTGATATAATTTATTAAGAGGTATTTCTATAAAAGCATATAGGAGACATTCAGAAAAATGCAGGTATTTAAACTTTATTAATTTTAACTTCATTATTTATACAGTGACAATGACTTGCTGTTGTTTTTTTTTCCTGAATGAATTCACATCCTGCAGCTTGATGCCATTAAAGTTATGCCTTATTTAGTTAAAGAGATATTACAAGACTAGAAGCTGGAAAGTACAATCAAATGATATTTCAATTGAGAGAAAGAAAAAATGAACAGATGCAATACACTCACCTAAAGGATTATTAGGAACACCTGTTCAATTTCTCATTAATGCAAATATCTAATCAACCAATCACATGGCAGTTGCTTCAATGCATTTAGAGGTGTGGTCCTGGTCAAGACAATCTCCTGAACTCCAAACTGAATGTCAGAATGGGAAAGAAAGGTGATTTAAGCAATTTTGAGCGTGGCATGGTTGTTGGTGCCAGACGGGCCGGTCTGAGTATTTCACAATCTGCTCAGTTACTGGGATTTTCACGCACAACCATTTCTAGGGTTTACAAAGAATGCTGTGAAAAGGGAAAAACATCCAGTATGCGGCAGTCCTGTGGGTGAAAATGCCTTGTTGATGCTAGAGGTCAGAGGAGAATGGGCTGACTGATTCAAGCTGATAGAAGAGCAACTTTGACTGAAATAACCACTCGTTACAACCGAGGTATGCAGCAAAGCATTTGTGAAGCCACAACACGTACAACCTTGAGGCGGATGGGCTACAGCAGCAGAAGACCCCACCGGGTACCACTCATCTCCACTACAAATAGGAAAAAGAGGCTACAATTTGTACGAGCTCATCAAAATTGGACAGTTGAAGACTGGAAAAATGTTGCCTGGTCTGATGAGTCTCAATTTCTGTTGAGACATTCAGATGGTAGAGTCAGAATTTGGCGTAAACAGAATGAGAACATGGATCCATCATGCCTTGTTACCACTGTGCAGGCTGGTGGTGGTGGTGTAATGGTGTGGGGGATGTTTTCTTGGCACACTTTAGGCCCCTTAGTGCCAATTGGGCATCGTTTAAATGCCACGGCCTACCTGAGCATTGTTTTTGACCATGTCCTTCCCTTTATGACCACCATGTACCCATCCTCTGATGGCTACTTCCAGCAGGATAATGCACCATGTCACAAAGCTCGAATCATTTCAAATTGGTTTCTTGAACATGACAATGAGTTCACTGTACTAAAATGGCCCCCACAGTCACCAGATCTCAACCCAATAGAGCATCTTTGGGATGTGGTGGAACGGGAGCTTCGTGCCCTGGATGTGCATCCCACAAATCTCCATCAACTGCAAGATGCTATCCTATCAATATGGGCCAACATTTCTAAAGAATGCTTTCAGCACCTTGTTGAATCAATGTCACGTAGAATTAAGGCAGTTCTGAAGGCGAAAGGGGGTCAAACACAGTATTAGTATGTGTTCCTAATAATCCTTTAGGTGAGTGTATGTATGAATACATTTCCAGTTTTTCATGTTAGAAGTGCAGCATCATGACAAAATGAAAGAAAATGAAATTATGGTCACTTTATTATGAGTGTGATAAAAATAATATGATTTCCATTTAAAAATAAATAAATGTGCATTTGATCTTTACCCAAAATACGTAGGTAAGAACAAAGTAGGAACAAGAAAATTATGTTATGATTTATGAAATATTTCTTACCTCGTCAGCACAATCAAAACTGTTAGAAGGAGAACATTTCTGCTCACTGTCCTGTGGAAATAGAAATAATTAATATTCTTAGGATTTCATCCATAACCTCAATACAGCACTGGTCAATGTTGATTGTGTCTGGCTGCCCAACATCCATCATTCCATCATGAACCAACATAATTACCCAAGACTGCTGTATTGGAACAGTGTAATAGGGATGTTAAAGTAAATTGTGTAATTTTTGGATGTTACAATACTTCTATCCTAGCTTAATAGAGAGAGACTGTGAGTAAACTATTTGATTCCCCTGAAAAGTAAACACTGTGGCGCTGTGAAATCATTATGTGATATCGTCTCAACCACTAACGCGAGTGTGGCGAGCACGACGAGGTCGAGGGCCGTGGGAGGACGGCGCGAGGCCGGTGGCGTGATTGATAATGAGCGACACGTGCGCGACGCACCGGTCTCGCATCTCTCACGGAGGAGCGGAAGCATAAAGGAGGAGCGACGACAGTGAAGAGCGAGAGAGGACAGGCCTGATTTTTAGTTCATGTTTTGTTTCTGTTTGTGTTGCCAGCAGTCGTCCGTGAGGGGCTGCTGGCTTTTACTTTCATTTTTGTATTTGTGTATTTTATTAAATATTGTTGAATGTCCGCCGGTTCCCGCCTCCTTCTTCCCGTAACATCTAAACCCCGTTACAGCGAGTTATCTGTTTGGTTGACCAATGACAGATGGGGGTGCAGACATTTAAAACGTTCCCTTTAAATATTCAGAAATCAGTTGATTGTGAAGATGGAAATTATGTGACCTATCTTGTTAGAAGGATTCACTTTTTAAGTGTCACTTTTGTGCGAAATGTCACTCATTTCAAGGTGTTTTTAGCAGGTGGGTTTTTTACATGCCATGAAGCATGAAATAAATGCATTGGATATTGGAAGCAGTTGTGCACTTAACATGTTCAAGAACTTCTCAGCTAGTTATAGTTCGTTAACTAGAAGACAATCATAAACGTAACATCTGTCTTAGTGAGAAAAAACAACAACTGCAAAACCATAATTAAGCTTTACGGAAAAATCGCAAAATGGTTTGCTTGATTGATTCTTTGAATTGCTTTTCCCACAGGAAACATGGCATTTTTAGAGCTGTTTTAGAAAGAAAGAAAGAAAGAAAGAAAAAAGAAAGAAAGAAAGAAAGAAAGAAAGAAAGAAAGAAAGAAAGAAGAAAGAAAGAAAGAAAGAAAAAAGAAAGAAAGAAAGAAAGAAAGAAAGAAAGAAAAAAGAAAGAAAGAAAGAAAGAAAGAAAGAAAGAAAGAAAGAAAGAAAGAAAGAAGAAAGAAAGAAAGAAAGAAAAAAGAAAGAAAGAAAGAAAGAAAGAAAGAAAGAAAGAAAGAAAGAAAGAAAGAAAGAAAGAAAGAAAGAAAGAAAAAGCATGAAATCAATGAATAAAGTTCCTTTTTAAGATAAAACACTGACATCAGAGGATTAACAACACTGTTGAAAAAAAGCAAACAAACAGAAACCCAAGCAGAACTTCATAGGCATTGTGACATTAAAAAGCAAGATTAATAACTGATAGTTACAGTGCCCTATTTAACAGCACAGTCAATTCCCAGACTACATCGAGAAATTGATTCATCTCAGAAAACATGAATTTCCTTTTGTACCCATCTGTAAACATTCCATGGCCAATTCACTAAACAGTTGCAGCCATTTTGCGTCCACAATATTTCATCACAAAACCTACATCATATTCACTAGGGTGGTCCTTATCAAGAGCAATTTTCTTTTCTTTTTTTTTTTAAATGTCAGTGTCTTAACCTCTTAAACTGTTCCTTTTAACTTCAAAATTAGAAATATGCAAAAATGTTGACAAAAAAAATGATATAATATATTATTGAGGTAGCTCAATCATGTGGAAGATTGCCTATGTTAAGCTGTGCGGCGTTATTGTGATATGCAAGTAATATTAAAAGTTGCTTCAAATGAACTACATTTTATTGAAATCAGAGCAACACTGACATGACAGCAATGACAACAATCTTAAAAAAAGCTCAAAGTTTTCAACAATCCCTCATTTCTGATGCTCAGCAGCCAGTGTTGACTTTTTGCAGTCTGGATAGATCCGTCTGTGATCTTCCACCACATGAAGGAGAAACTGCAATTGTTCTTCAGAGTGTGTGAGATAGCCGTTGTATTCTTGAATCAGAGCCACTCCTCTCTCGGCGTGATCATTGACTACTTTCATTGCATGTATGGTTGCCTGTGCCTTCTGATAATCTGCTTGATTCGGCCAAAGTTCCAGGTCAATTTCAAGGAACGTAATGTAATGTAATTTTTTTAACCAAAAAATGTGTTCTAAACCCAAACAATAACCAAGGTGATCATCAGTAGAAATATGTATTGATTCCACCAGGAAAGGTAAATCTGCTAAACCGGGTCATGGATGGATTAATTTGGATTTAGTTTCTATAATAAGTAAACAGAGATATGTATCTAAAATATGTATCTAAAATACATATTTAGGAATATATGGTGCATTAGATGCTTTTATGGAGATTTTTTTGGAATTTTATCGCCACTAGAATACCACTAGACTTTGGAATATCGCCAGGTACGATACCAATTCAAATGATCTGTTTTTACGAAAATCATCAAAATCTCAGAAAGTTTAAAGCTATTGAGCTACCAGTAATTATTGTTACTGCCATAAAAATTGGCATGCTGTATTTTCTTATATAAAGGAACAATTTGAAGGGTTAAGACAACTGGAGACTTTAAAAATAAGGACCACCCTAATATTCACCCCCCCCCCCCCCCCCCCCCACACACACACACACACCTGTAATCCAGTGTAACCAGGCACTTGTGCTCTTGATCTGCTCTTGTGTAACAATATAAGCAACAGAATGACGTTAAACTCACGTCATGTGCTTTTGGTCTTGTGTATATATTGTTCCCAAAGGAGGCTGGGTATTTTATCATATTTAATAGAATCTCAAACAATTCCAGTAATCTGTCAACTAATTTATTTATCTGTTCGGATAGAAAGCAGCTCTTTTGTTTCTGCATCGGTACAATTTGATGACGTTTCTTTCTTCAATGTAGATAATAATGTTTTTTCAAATGCTTTTCTATATACTGACAATTGGTCCTGTTCATGCATAACCTCTAAACATAAAAAATACAGTTCAATTAATGAAAAGTCTGTATTTGTGAAGGCACCTTTTGTCATTCTATTCAGCACAAACGTGTATACTTTCTATGCAACTATACCAGTTCTCTTTTTCTAAATAAAAAGTTGCCAAGGTTGGAATAACATTTGAAAAGAGATTCAGACAGAACAAGTATTAAGTAAATCGAACTTGAAACAGTAAATCTGTTGTCTGCAAAAAGTGTTATGCCTTACAATATCCAAATTGGACTTTTTTTTTTTATCACAAACTAATATCATGATATAAAATGAAAATTCAACCATTATGGAAATGGATGGCTGTTTTCCCCTTGTTTTTATGAAAAGCTGGAGTTTTTCAATGAGAGACACAAAAAAATCACAGACTTGACATTCTTGATTACAGTTGCATATTCAATAAACACATTCCATACTCGCACATTTTTTACTAAAAGCACAAGTTCAACACACTTGTAAACGCGCCAAGTAATCGAGCAGATATGAGCAGCAATGTCAGAGACCATTTTTCACAGATTGACTGTTGCCTCCTATGACAATTGCCAGAAACATAAATTAAAATAGTTATTTCCTGTGTGACTACATGATATTTCTGTCTGTGGAGTTTTCATAATTTGTTTCAGCATGGATGAGAGAGTACAGTCATTTTCTTTAGTGCCCAGGGGCTTATAACTGAATCCTCAGGACTTAGGGCAGAACTGCAAGGCACGATATGATGGAAGTGGTCACACAAAGCCATATCTCTATAATGCAGCCCCTTTCAAACTTGGATTAGCTGACAAATTAGTGTTTATGATGACATCACTCATTTGCATAGGGTTACATAGCTTCCTGTCTGCAAGCAAAATCATACTAACCAAACCATCCTTTAGATCAATGCGACAATCAACATAACATCTAGAGGAGAGAGAAGGGTTAAATGGGATATGGACATGACATGGGCCAGATTCAAACCTTAATCTTACATCTGAGCATCAAGGCTCAATATTTTATGAGCATATGCATTAACCAGTATGCCATGGCAGACAACTTTCTCCAGGAATTACAGACCTCGTTGGTGTGGACAGCCATGCAGAATGTCCCCACAAGCTGACAAATGTGCTTATTTTATGAATTATTCACCTACATACTGAATTATACAAACTTGTTTTACCTTCCACTTGACACTCTGCATATATTCAGGTAAAACAGGAGAAAAGAGGAATTCTGCTTCCCTCAGTTATTTTAATGATTGTAATAGTCAGTGTCTCCAAGGTTTGGCCTATAGATTAAAGCAGGGTTTAATGGAATTTCTGTGTTTTGCTTTTGTACATGCACAAAGCAGGTTTTTGCACTATTCTTGACATCCAGAGCAATTTTAATGTTAGTATGTGACACGCACAGGATTATCTAAATTGAATGGAGGCTTCTTTTTTCTGCTTGGGCTAGCATAAATGAGGAGGGGGGAGGGGGCAAATACGACACCAACCAATAGTCACATCCTGCTTGTACAATGACAACAAACGCAACAACGGAACAGAAATCATTTAAAACTAGAGCAAGTACTTTACATGTCAACATTTTTATATTCAGAAACAAACAATCTACAAATTCAGAAACTAGTAACACTTCAGTGAATACTGCATGGCAACCACAGATCCTCAACTGAAAAAGTGCCCCCAGCTAAGCGTTTTCAGAAGAGCTAGCTAAAAACACTTTGGTGGACACATGGCCTAAGCATAATAAAAACAATCCATTGGCCAACTAGCCCAATGACCAATTAAACTAGCCAAAATGATGGCGTAACACAAATTATGCCACCGACATACCGAAAATACATATTGAAATACATAAATACTTCCCAATCACTGAAAATCACTGTACTCTTCAAGGTCCCGTTTTTCGTGTGTTTTTGAAGCTTTGATTGTGTTTACAGTGTGCATTATATAACATGTGTTCATGTTTCGCATGAAAAAAACCACAGTATTTTTCACACAATTTACTTATCTGTATACCGCTGTTTTCACTGTCCTAAGAACGGGCTGATGACTTCCTTGTTCTATGAAGTCCCCCCTTCAGAAATACGTAACGAGTTCTGATTGTGCCAGCGGTTCCTGTGTTGTGATTCGACAGCAGCTTAGCGCACGTTGCCCGGAAAGGTCACGCCTCTTACAATAACGTGGAGATGCATGCGCTCAGGGAAGACCAAACAAAGGTGATTGGACTCCGGGATGAAAATAACAGTCTCGAAGACATGGCAACAAACACACTCTACAAACGCAACTCTTCCTCTTCTCCGTGGGAGCGCAACAAGACCACGCCCCCCTTTTTTGTGTATTCTTGTGGGCGGAGGTTAGTCAAAAAACTGTTCTAGTGACGTCATTAAAGAAGGAAGTAGAGGGATGTAGTCCAAACCGGCCGTTCGATGTAGGCGACTTCTGTTAAATAAAATATCTCGCTTGGCATTGAACTTTGAGCTTTATAATTTTACAGATATTATTTATACTCTAACAACAACATTACACACTAACTAAAGTTTAAAACATGGGATCACGAAGAATGAGACCTTTCACATTACCTTAAGACTGACAGCTGGTGAACAAAATCTTTCGGTGTAGGTGATAATCCTTTCATTTTTAGCTATTTGAAAATGAACAGTTTTAAGATCTTGTTCTGATGCTACTTTCTCTTTGCTCCATGTCATATAGTACATATTAACACCAGTGCCCCTCATAAAAATATAATCTAGCATGGTTTTATCATTGGTAGACCCTAAATTGGGTAGAGTAAATTATTTAAATACAAGTTTTTCAGTCAAATAAAATATATAAAATATTTCAGGAAAAAAATCAACCCGTGGTAACAATTTTAAAAGTATCCCAATTCCGTGGTAAAACCATAGACGGGAACTTTATAACCAAAATTGGCAAAATAATGACCGTTTCCAAAAGATTTCCTGAACACTCCCGCTGTCTGTAATTGGCTAGACAATCAGATAGCCCCGCCCCAAACCCACACCATTGGTTGAGCTGTTGCTGTGCCAGGCTGGTCGGGATTCTCAAACAAACAAATCCAGTGTTGAAAACACCTCAGCACAACAGTTTACAGTTTTGTAGTGAAATCAACCTACAAATAGCTTATAAGTATTTTAGAATCAAAAAACTGCACACAACCTTTAAATTCCTTAGAGGGTTAGTTCACCCAAAAATGAAAATTATGTAATTAATGACTCACCCTCATGTCGTTCCAAGCCCGTAAGACCTCCGTTCATCTTCGGAACACAGTTTAAGATATTTTAGATTTAGTCCGAGAGCTTTCTGTCCCTCCATTGAAAATGTATGGACGGTATACTGTCCATGTCCAGAAAGCTAATAAAGACATCATCAAAGTAGTCCAAGTGACTACAGTGGCTCAATCTTAAGTTTATAAAGCGACAAGAATACTTTTTGTGCGCAAAAACAAAACAAAAATAACGACTTTATTCCACTATTAATTTCCTTCTCTCTGGGCCTCGAGTCTTTTCACGTAGTGTTTTGGTGCAGCGCGTCTGTGTTGCACGTCACACGCATCACACATGACCGGCGTCGGCCAATAGTGAGCCTACGTGTGACGTACAACACAGATATGCTATACAGTTATACTATGTGAAAAGACTCGAGGCCCAGAGAGAAGGAAATTAATAGTGGAATAAAGTCGTTATTTTTGTTTGTTTTTTGCGCACAAAAAGTATTCTCGTCGCTTTATAAACTTAAGATTGAGCCACTGTAGTCACTTGGACTACTTTGATGATGTCTTTATTAGCTTTCTGGACATGGACAGTATACCGTCCATACATTTTCAATGGAGGGACAGAAAGCTCTCGGACTAAATCTAAAATATCTTCAATTGTGTTCCGAAGATGAACGAAGGTCTTACGGGCTTGGAACGACATGAGGGTGAGTCATGAATGTCATAATTTTAATTTTTGGGTGAACTAACCCTTTAATGTTTAGCCTTGGATTCACTGGGTAATAACATAACCCCATGTAATTGACAACAATGTTTTCAGACCTACCTGAAGGTTAGCGCATGTGGAGAAAACACATGCACTGTCTATTTGCTTGACATCATTGGAGTTGATGACATGTTTGGTGATGATAGCCGGTTGCAGATTGGTACGTACTGATGGGACTGCCGACTGAGACTCCGTGATGGGAACTAGACCCGCATCCGTGCCATAACCAAATGCCTGGATAGCGTTTCCTGCACACCGAAACAAACGCACACATGTGCAAATAAAGACGTTAAAAAATCATGCATAAAAAAGCCATGACACTTTCATGTAGGAAAAAACAGACCCTCTGCAAAAGAGATCACGTGCCCGTAAGACATAGCATTTCTCATTGATATGCTATTTAGGTTAAGCCCATAAGGATGGCTGTTCAGGATGCGAGTCGTGAGGTTAGGTGAGATTTTATCTCCACTCACTCAGGCAAGTGTTCTCTCTGAAGTCTCGGAGGAAGGTCTCGCACTCAGCTTCGTGATTTCCACTGCCTCGACAGCCACACCAAGGGGAAATGGTGATGTTGGTGTGGCTGGCATCCACATAGTTTGGAGTCACATCTGATCCTGTAAGGCCAAGGGTAGAGATTCTCATAAATATTCATGAGATGGCAACATGCTGGTTTATAGGTCTCGCTATCTGGAGTATAATGTGCTGTTTGGCTCAGTATAATGGCCAGGGGTTGTTGGTCTGCTCTCTTCTAGAGATACATTTGTTCACAGCATAACCCTCCAGGATTTATTCCAGATAAAAGGCTACAAGGATGCAATTAAAAATGTTCTCTAAAGGTTTGCAGTCCTAATTTACACTCTAGACGTAGTAATTATTTTAGATTATTTTTTTAAAATTGCCACACACACACACACACACACACACACACACACGTCTGGTTTACTATCTTTGTGGGGACTCTCCATTGACATAATGATTTTTATACTGTACCAACTGTATATTATATCCCCTTACACTAACCCTACCGCTAAAACTACCCATCACAGAACACTTTCTGCATTTTTACATAAAAAAAAAAAACTCATTCTGTATGATTTATAATCTTGTTTCCTCATGGGGACTAGTGTTGGGCGATATGCTCCATTTTCATATCGTCCTATCGTCAGCCTGTGAGATCGGCAATACACGATATTATCGTGAGTGGGGCGGGGCTTACTTATTTGATTATTAACTTGCTTATTTGCTCATTAATTTGCTTGTTTTATTACTTCATTTTATATATGAGAATCTTTTTCTGTTTTGCTAGCAAAGGTGGATTGTTTATTAATAGGCTATATCAGGTTATTTCCCGGTATAGTGAGGTAAAAAAAGATCCTAATAATTTTTGTATCTGAGTATTTCAACATGTCAGCGGGAAAACTTATGACTTGACTCCGATAAAGGAAAACGGGTTAATGCGTTTACATGACCACATGCATTGTCAGTTTATTCAGCATAATCGGGTTAAGAACGTGCCTGTAAATGCGCTCATTCCCTGAAAGTGAAAGCAGAAACGGACTGAGCTTTCAGCATCTGTCGCTGCATTAATGCCGCATTCTCTCAGAGACGACGATGGATATAACGGTATAGCAACTATCTTAATTTACTGGCTTAATATTTCTTTTGTGGACTTACATTAATGACAGTGAAAAAATCAGAAGAATATTTCTTGTTAAACAAGTGTTTGAAGCTGCTTTTGATTTTCACAGATGGCAGAGTTGTGCTGTGTTCGTGAACTTAAAGATTAGGCCTACAGTATATCATTTTAGTGATATTAGTATTATTAATATTTTGTCATTGTATTGTTTTCAGTGTTATTAGTTATTATATATATGGTTTGTTAATGTGCTATGGAAACAAAATACTGACGAACAACGATGCCTTTTCATCTTTGATCTGTATAAGAATGATGCAGCTGTTAAAACAAGTACTCTTGATTACAATTTGTGAATGGATCACCTTGCAATTCAATTTTGATGTGGGATGTAGTTTTTTAGTCTGTTTTAAAAACATTTAGAGAGTCCTCATTCGCGCGTGTCGGTGATGTCGCAAGTGTTAGGTTATGTGTTAGCGTTAGTGATGTCGTTATGAATTTAGGCAAGGCAAATTAATTGTAGTTCCTAATATTAATTGAATAACAATACTAGCTTTATTAATAATAATAACAATAGTAATACATTAATGATAAAACAAGCCAATTATAGTATTGATATTACGATATCTCTGACTATCGTCAATACACGATACTATCGTCTATTGGCACAACCCTAATGGGGACCTCAATTTAGGTCCCCACAGTGACACAAGGCCCCATGAGTCAGTGTGCATTCAGGTTGAAGTCCCCACCGGGATAGAAAAACAAGCACACACACATGCACACACACATACACCCCTTGTTTAAATACCCCCAGCCTTCAACGGTTCTCCTGCTCTTGATAATCTTTCTTAAAAGTAAAATTCCTCATGCATCACTAATTAAAACAGCCAAGGAAGACAAAATACATGTTCCAAACACTCTTCTCCACAAAATTCTTAATATTGCTGTGCAACACATTATAATCACTCACCAATGAGTCCAACGTAGGACACCAGACAACCGTGGTAGTTATCATTAGGACAGCTTGTTATTGAATGTGGTGTCGTCTGGCAATTCATGTGGAAGTCTGCCAGCCTGGATCTAGTCCAAAAACAAAACAAATTATAGAATTTAAGAGGCCCAAAACATTTTTAGCACATTTGACTGAATAGGATTTAGATGCATGCCTGAATAACCCAACTAGTCTATCTATATTTATAAAGCAGAATTACGGTACATGACGCTACAGAAAGCATGGATTATCATCTACTCAAATAACCGCGGTCTGTACTTCCTCTCTACAAGGTGCTCCAAGAGTCAAACGTCTTTTGATCAAGGCAAAAGGGAAGATTTATTCTCACAGCTATTTATTGCCGCCGCTGCATCCGCTATCATCTGTGCTCTAATATCCAAGACAGAAACAATACGCAGCAGTGAATGTGCAACATTGAGATGCATTCTGTCAGGCCTAACTAGTGGCTAGTGGGGTTCCAATTCCGAAGGCCATTTTCTGCTCGACTCCATGTGGTATTTCTCCAACTCGAACAATCTGCCTCAAACAGCCTCTTCCTAGGGGGTTGTGTGCATTCAGAAACAGATTGCTCCAAGCACTAGACCTGAGGTGGGCAGGGGGTCACATTAGTACTTATTCTTGAGTATGAACTCTCTCCCCGAGCACTTTGCACACACATAAACTCACGACACAGCCTTCCCTCAAATAACGCGAGCGAGATGGAGATATCAGTCTTGGCGCCCTCGTCCAAAGACCCTGATTAATAGTGAATCATCCTTTGCAGCACTTTGAACCCCTGACTCACCAACGCAGCTACGGTGTGAATAATAACTGAACCGTTCTTACTGTGGGGTCCATAGGTGTTGCTTGCATCCCGGAACAAAGAATGTTATCTGCTTCGTTCTCATGGGCACTAGCCGAAAAGGTCATCCTTTCTACTCTGCTATATTGACATGGAAATGGATGTTCCTCTGATGCTTTTTGTGCTGTATTTTCACCCAAGCTTTATCTCTAGATAACCGCCACCGTGACTCACAAAAAAAAAAAAAAAAAAAGGCAAAAGCAGCAAGGTGTGTAAAATCAGCAATCAAGGAGCAGCGCATGCTGATGAGACGCAATCCAAAGTGGACGGCTCTGAAAGGGCGAACTGAAGTGATCCTGAATTACGGCAATAGCAGTTCAAAGATATTACTCAATTATGTTAATTCTCAACTACATCATAGCTTTAATTTCTAGAGCTGAAGTATAAGACCTTGTTTGCATAGTGCAACTAGCGGAGACTTTGTTACATGGGGGTTGTTACATGGGGTCAGTTGTAACATGGTCAGTTTAAACAATATGAAGTGAGAAGTGAGATACACTGTCAAATACACATAATTACACACAAAGACTGCACAAAATGGGACACTGTATAAGCGTATCCTTGATGGATAAAAGTAGTAATGTCAAATATTGTGGCAATTAAATTTACTCATTCAAAAAATTATATATACATATGTGTGTGTGTGTGTGTGTGTGTTAAAAACAATTTGTATTTCAAATAAATGCAGTACTTTTGAACTTTCTATTCATCAAATAATTCTGAAAAAAAAAATGTCACAATATCCACAAAAATATTAAGCATTTGTTTTTAACATTGATAATAATTAAGAATGTTTCTTACAGCAAGTAAGCATTTTATAATTATTTCTGAAGGATCATGTGACACTGAAGACTGGAATAAGGATGCTGAAAATTCAGCTTCGACATCACAGGAATAAATTACATTTTTAAATATTAAAATAGTTATTTGAAAAAAAAAAATATAATAATAATAATAAAAATATTTAAAGAAAGGATGACCTTTTCGGCCAGTGCTCCTGAGAACGATAACATTCTTTGTTCCGGGATGTAAACACCCTGCAGGCAACACCTATGGACCCCACAGTAAGAACGGTTGAGTTATTATTCACACCGTAGCTGCGTTGGTGAGTCAGGGGTTCAAAGTGCTGCAAAGGATGATTCACTATTAATCAGGGTCTTTGGAGGAGGGCGCCAAGCCTGAGATCTCCATCTCGCTCGCGTTATTTGAGGGAAGGCTGTGTCGTGAGTTTATGTGTGTGCAAAGTGCTCAGGGAGAGAGTTCATACTCAAGAATAAGAATAATTTCACAACATTACTGTTTTTACTGTATTTTAATCAAATAAATATGCCTTGGTGAACATAAGAGACTTTTTTCAAAAACATTTCAAAAACATTGTACTGACTATAATAAATCTATAGAAAGTTTGAAAGTTTTTTTTTTTTTTTTTTTTAACACCCACACAAATATTTGAAAAAAATATATTATCTTGCCACAATCTTACTTTTTAAAACAGCATGATTTTAAACCTAACATCTGTTTAATTCATGTTAAGGCCACTGAAGAAACGTTTCATGTGAATTCAGCATGTTACCTCACTTACTTCAAGTTCTACCAGAAAGACTCGGGAGAGTTATTTCAATAAACCATACATTTATTGACAGCTCAGCAAGCTGATAAACTACAAAGTCATTTGGCGTAGGCCCCGTCCGTAGTGCATAATCCGAGAGTATCGGATCTGCAATTCCTGCCTAAAGATGAAGGCAGGGGCGCAGCCGACCCCCCCTGGGAGGTATGGACGGGACCATCCTGGTGGTGGTGGGGAGGATGGGGGTAATCGTCGCTTCAGTATCTGCGAACTCAAACGTGTAAGTACCGTGCTTTTATACAGTGAGCATAAGAATATGATTGGATAGAAGTGAAGGCAATAAGTGACGTAGTAATTGAGTCTTCCCAGCAGAACTTATGCTAAAGCTTTCATTTCTGTGCAGAGATCATGAATATTCTATCAGTCTACCATCATGATTCAACCCCTTGAACTTAGACGGCCATGTCCTGAAGCGGATATGTGAAGTTTGTAGACGTGACAGAAAATACACTTGAAAAAAGTGAATGTGCAGTTTTTACCTTAAGGAGCTCTTTCTACTAGCCTACCAGACTCTCGTACATTTCATTTGTACAGAGAGTCTGGCCACTCTCCATTGACAAGCGTTAACTTCTTTGTAGGCGGGTACTCTGTTGAAGTTTAAAACGATTGAATCTGCCCAGAGCCACTCTGGATCTGCCATAACCAATCACTAATGTTTGGTCGTGACGTAACCCTACAAATCAAACTAGCGCACGACCTCAACATCATCGTTTTCAGCCACTCCCTCTGTTCACTGATTGGACCGGTAAAAATTTGGCTGGAGAACACCCACGAATGTACCGCAAACCAAGACAACGTACTGAAGGAAAATGAAAATTGAGCGGAAGTACGTAGGAGGGCGGAGCCAGGGCATCTTTCTACTGCATCTGACCCTTAAATATTAGGCTATTTATTAACAGTAATTTCAATGATTTGGAAAAAAAAAAAAAAAAACAGTTAAAGGTAGAGTGTGTCATTTGTAAACGACCGAAAGTAAAACAATGATTGTTTTCAGACATGTTCCCAAAAAACACTCCCCCATCTGCTATTGGTCACCCAAACAGATAACCCCGCCCCCAAACTCATACTATTGGTTAAGCTGTGGCTGGGTCAAACTCAAAGAGAGTAATGGTAAAAGCACATGAATTTATTTATTTATTTGTGGCAATCAATTTACAGATTACATGTTGTTTTTTCCACAAATGGCTGGGATAGAAGAACATTTTAACATTCAAAAATTACAAACATCTCCTTTATTTTGGTTGATACATGAAGTGTATTTTTAGATGACAAAATTAGGTTATATGATGAGGTTTGAGTTGTTGTTGTTTTTTTTTTAATGGCAAAGCAGGAAAGATGAACAACATGGACTGCCTTGTTTTTCTATTAAACCAGGAACATAATAACGATGCTTGCCTAACTGAACGAATCCCTCAGTGGAGCTGATGATTTACATTGTTAATTACATTCTGGCTGGCTCAAGGAAGCAGAATAGATATGTGTAAATGAATGCCCCTGGTAACAGGTTAAACCTTCATCATCAGCATTAACGTTACCCGCTTCCCTCAGGAGACATCATCAGCCCGCTATGTCATTCAGGGACATCTCTAAACGGATGTCACTCTCTCGTTGCCAAACATCCTGTGCAGAAATCATCCAATCATTCTCTAACTAGAGTTACTGAGAGCAGTGGTGACTTGCAGATGATGAACAAGGGTTACAGAAAAATAATTACTGGGTTTGGTTTTTAATTTCTCTTTCAACAACTCTTTGAAACAACTGATTGTCAAAATGGTTTAGTCAGCTGCATCTATCAAATGCTTTATTCTAGAGCTGCACGATTCTGGTTAAACTGAAAATCACGATTATTTTTTTATTTCGCTTCAAATAGAGATCATGATTCTCCACGATTTTGAACACACAACTAAACAGAATAACGTATTTTACTAGAGGTTCTGACAAAATATGAATAATTGAATAATTTTAATTGAATTAAACAAACTGTAGAATCTGTTTATCTACTTTTTGTTATCTTTCAATTATTTTTTTTACTTAAGTAAAAAGTAATGTAACTGCATTTTCGTCCGCTGGTATGGTGACGAATCAGGTCCTCCCTCGAAATCAGGGCTGACAAAACGTTGCACAACGTTTTTTAAACAGAAACGGTGATGCGTTGAACACACTGTTCTGATGACGCAAGAGTTGCAACTATGGCAGCTGAGAAGGCCATTCTTTGTGTTCTTTGTGAAGAATTTTCGGAGCCTGATGAAGTCGGTATAAATATGTGTTTAATATTACAAAATATGCCCAATGTTACAGTTACTGCACTTACCGCAGTTACCGCCCAGAACAAAAGAGAACATCCCAATCGAGTGAAGGGATTGCTGAAACTGAAATGGAAGCACACATTTTACCTAATTCAGACTAAAACAAATCTATTTAGCCTCACATACTGACTTTATTTGTAGTTCATTCTGTTTTAATACCCTGTATTTTCTTTCTCATTTTTAGGAAAAGCACTTAATTACCATTGTTTATTTCTATGCCAAATGTCATACACTTGCAATGAAGCTAAAAATATAAACAACTACATCATGTTGATATCCTATATTTTTACAATAAAACTTACGACAAACATGTCGTCTAATATCCTCAGTTGTTGCGTATACCGAGCTGCATCGAACACATTTGTAAATTACTTTCCTTGAACCCATTCTGCGAGTTCACTTTAATACCGCATGCTTTATATACATGTTGCTTCTGATTGGACTGCAGTTCTGACACACCCATCAAACGAGAAAACGTATCTCAAACCCCGTTTCACATAAGTGCACGCCGTTTCCAGGAAACATGATGTTCAACCCGGAAACCGTAGCAAAACGTTGCGCACCGTTTTGAACTTGAACGTGCCCCAGGTCTATGTTAGGACCCCAAGCAATCCCATTGGCTAAAATTACGTTTAATAGGTACTCTCTTTAGCACCTGATTGCAATTCCTACAAAATCATGTTATTATAAATGTTGTTAGAACTATGTTATAATGACCATTAATGTCTGTATTAGTTTGACCCAATTTCAAGGGAGGACCCGATTTATCATGACACCGGCTTTGCCCAGTGATTTTGGTCTTTATATTGACTCCTAGTGGCCTGGATGATGAAGTTTGTTTACTAATCACTGGTCCCTCGCTGCAAAGCTGTTCGTTTTGTTATTCATTCTGTCTCAACTGTCAGGTGGATTGCATATATGCTGACCCAAACCATCAACGGACAAAATTATGTTGCATCTGAATTATTTTTGCTTTGTTTAGACTGGGTTCTCTCTGCACTGGCTAAAAACTACAGTATATCAAGTAAAGTATTATTTTTGTTGTTATTAGTAATAGTAACTTAGTCCATTGCACGGCTGGTCAAATGACGTAGAAATGGCAGAGCCATTAAGTGGGTGACCTGCTCCATGCAGAATACACTTTTTTTTTAGAAGACTAATATGTCTGAGCGTGTAAGAGTAAATTTCTATTCTTTCATTGATTATTTTTTAAGTGCAAAACTATTTTAACTTTCACAAAATTACTGAGTGTACCTTTAAGATGAAAAATATGTTTAATTCTTCAGCTGCGTATCATTGTTGCCCAGTCATTTCCTAATTGGAGTTTTTATCACTGATGATTTAGGAACAGATGGTTTGGCTGCCAGTCCTCTTCATACTCTGGCCTCAGTCCAGCATGGATATCCACAAACAATAAACAGCACACATTCAGACAAGCAAAGTATCAAGGCCAAATATTTCAGCCATGGAATTTTTCCTTTTTATACTTCATTTGGACTTGGTTCTTCAGCTGTTCAGTGCACTTCAACTTTAGCATGTCCTTTCTGACATTTTTCTGACACACCATTAAGGGTGTGTTCACACTTGTAGTTCAGTCCTCTTGGTTCTTTTGGTCCGGACCAAAAAAGAAAATGATACATTTAGTCCTGGTTCACTTAGCGTTCACACTGAACCTAAAGATACCAAGAAACCCCCCTAAAGCCAAATGTGTAAAGTCATAAACGAAGATCTGCTGCAAGGAGACGCAGTTTTGATGCCTGTACCGAACTGTGATGGGCAACACTGCGACTATGATGACAAAAAATAGGTATGATTGAGCATTCTGTCCTTTTTAGGATTGAATCTTGTGACATCATGTCCTGTTTTTGGTTCATTTTTCAGTCAAACCACAACAGAGTTCGTTTGAAAGTGGACCGAGACCCATCTTTTCAGCAGTCTCGGCCCGCTTGTTTGGTGCACCAGGGTTCAGATGGCAGCGTTCATGCTTATTCAACTGAACCACTCTAACAGATCAATCACACCAGAGTTCATTTTATTCGAACCACACCTGCCAAGTGTAAACACACTTTCACACTAGCACTTTTAGTGTGCACCCGGGTTCGACTGACGTCAGACGCTGTCTTCCGAACTCTGGTGCGCACCCGTGAACCGTACCCGAGTCTGCATAAAAAGGGTGGTCTGGGTCTGGTACGGTTCGTTGCTGATATAAACGCGTATGATTCGCTGCTGTTTTTGACTGTGTATGATTCAACAAAACTGTGTGTATATCTAATTTCTGTTCGCCTTCTGCAGAAATGGACTCCTTCATTCTTCAGAGCATTTGCAGCACATTCGCTGCAGATATACACAAGTGCAGTTATGTGCTGATGCTTAGATAACAAAACCAAAGGTTCAAAAACAAAAATATAAAAGTGAGGTGAGCAACGCTATGCACTTTGCCACCTTCTCCTGTGTCGTTGTTACCAAGAAACGGGGTAAACAGCTTTGATGATGCAAACGCACCACAATTCAGACCCAAATAATATAATGTGAAAATAATCCAGTGGGGGTAAGGGGAGCGAGGAGCAATTGAAATATATAAACACAAATCTATGAATCACTGTCATAAAAAATGTGACTTAATTATTCCATGACACTGATCAATAATATGCATTCTTGCTGGATTTACATGGCAATAAAATGTTAAAATAAAAAGTTAAATGAAAGAGAAGCATTATGACCGGTATTTAAACTCTAAACTTTGTACCTACTTTTAATGTGATTTACTTCCTGCGTGTGCATATTTTTACGCTTGTGTGGTTAAATTAGCATCTTCTAAGAAGTCCAGAGGTCCAGCGGGATTCAGGACCATGACCATGACTTCTAAGCAATAAGACCATGAATCATTTACACAACTCCTGCAGGCACACTGAATCTAATATCCATGTCACCTGACTCAAATAAGAGTCTATGACTGGCTTTTTCAACATTTAAGCTTAAGCCAAAGCTTCATCTGTATGGTAGCTTATTCAAAATGGGGTTTGGACACTGTCAAAAGCTCAGATAAATCTTATTTGTGTTCAGTTATGGCATCAAAAAAGCATCAAAGAAGTATGTGAAATGTATCAGAATGCACCATTAAAAATTCAAATAAATATTAAATTTTTGTAAATACTTGCTTTTAATTTAGAATTGTATCACCATTACATATCTAGCAAAATCAAATGATTGTTCTTCACATTTACTTGTGAACATAAGGATATTTTATCCTTCTGAGACCTAAATTATATATTAAAATTGGTCACGCTTTATTTTAAGGTGTCTGTGTCACTGTGTAATTATGCATTTAAGTACTGAGTATTAATAATGAACATGTACTTACTATAGAGTTAGGATTAGGATTAAGGTTTGGTTTAGGGTTAGTTGCATGCAAGTATGAATATTTTATAGTTATTACTACAGTAACTACATGTAACATGTGTAACAAGGACACTGCAAAATAAAGTGTTACCTTAAAATTATATAAAGAGGACAACAAACAATGTCTTTCTTGTAAAAAAAAAAAGAAAAAAAATCCTGATTTGAAAACAAACAATATTTTGGTAAGGAAGAAAGAAGGTTGGTAGGTAGGTAGATGATAGATAAATAGGCAGACAGACAGACAGACAGACAGACAGACAGACAGACAGACAGACATGTAGGTAGGTAGATGGATGAATGGCAGGGTCTTGGGAAGTGATTCAAGTCAGGGACAACAATACATATGAGTGTGTCTGTTTACTGTATCTCTCAGCCAGGCCACTTCACTGAGTCAGTTCTATTGTTGGATGTCCTCCAGTCTCCTGCTATGAGAAAGGCAAGGTGATTTCTGGAGGCTATCACAGATAGAAAGGGCAGCCAAAGACCTCAGGTTGGCCTGGCGGGGGCCCTCACTTTTCTCTCAGTTCACACATCATACAGTGTTTGAGGACAAAGAGTCTGGGTCCCAGTGGCCATTCGTGTAATAAGAGCCGGAGTTAAGGCTGCAGCAAGCTTGTTAAAATCAGGATGGATGGTTTGTTTTATATATTGGCTATTCCTATAATGCAGTATATTTTTGTGCTCCCACCAAGTATGTCTTTAAAAAATTGGATAAAATACTACATTGTTTTTACATATTATTATATTATCATATGGATTTTATTGTAAGAAAATATAAGTTATTTAACCCTGTAAAGCCTTGAATATGAAATAATCCATTTTTAACAGAACAGTTTATTGACGCTTTAGAGAAAATAAAAAAACGGCTTGAACAAACTTTAATCATAAAACATGTTTTATAGCACATTGTATGATGCATCTGGCTTTTCTGGCACATATTGTATAGTATGATATAGTGAAAATATGGAGCTCATACTCGAGGAAGGAACTTCATCCGACCGGTATGAAACTCGGTGGCAGTTGCTATGTGGGCTTGATTTGAAAAAGCTAAATGGTTATAAATAAATATTCACACTTGAGTTGTTCGTGGTCGTCATAGGAAATGAATGGGAAATACACAAAAATACGAAAATACAGAGATTTTTTTTTGTGTGTGCATCTGTGCAATCTACAAATCAGCCACGATGCAGAAAAAAAGTGACTCTCTAAAATATCTAGAGCGCAAAACACACACCCACTCAAACACACAGTCACTTACACACAACACACTGTTATACACAATCAACTGAACTGGAGTGGCTGTAACAATATGGCAAAGAGCCAGAAGTCTCAAATTAGAGGTTGAAATCAGGGTGATTAAGCTCTGATAAAGTATTTCTGTTCATTTTTGTTACATTTTTATTGAATTTTGATGTTATGTGTAACAAAATGTATTTCCCTGTGTTCAGGTTTGACTATAGTAAAAATAATGCAAAAACTGACACTTCAAATCAACATTTCTAAAACTTGACCAAAATTTGTCTTTGAGAATGTCTAAACATATCTAAATCCACAACTTAATAAAATAAGTATTTATGTCTAAAAACAACTAGATAATTGATATGCGTTTTTATATGGAGCTATACAGGAATCTAGTGGTTACAACACAGCATTACACAAGAATACATTACACTGAACAAAACAATTACATTTCAGGTGTTTGGTCACTTTTGACCGCGGACAACACAAGCGTGACTCCCAAATGAACAATACCAGAGTTTTTTTTTTTTTTTTTTTTTTTTTTACAAAATTGTTTAATAGGTAATGTATTCAATATCACTTTTCATCCTAGTTCATAGTTTTTTTGTTTTTTTTTTATATCCCTTTAACTGAAATCAAGTTTCCCAATGACATCATCCCCCAGGAAGTGACATCATGTCTGTTGGGGAAACAATTTTATAAACATTAATGCTGTGTTATCTAAGTCCTTAGATTGATTTAATATCCATCTTGTAAATCTGAGACAGGCCAAACAACGCTGATTACATGTGCCATTTGATGTTATTTCCAATATGGTGAAATTGTCTGGGTGAGTCATAGAGCAATCTTGTTCAGTTTACGTCTGACTGTGATGATGATTGACTGGAATACTCTGGAATGGTTTTAAAGTTTGAAATGGGGATTTGGTACTGTTTTGTAGCATTAGTTTTAGATTTGGTGTGTCACTCCAAAACATTCCATCCTGTTTGATAAATTACAGAAATCTATATGAAACTATCGAAATACAGTTATCAACATGACTTTCAAGTTGATATCCTCATGTAAGTTATAACTCAAGCAATGGCTAGCTTTAGCTCCTGATTTTCCATCCTGTTATGTTCCATCTTACAATTTTTGTGAGGTTGTGTAAATAATTTTCATAAAGTTTGAGTGAAGGAAGCTTGAGCAAAGCGTACTTATTGAAGTTTTCTATACCCTTTTATAGAAATAGGCTTTGAAACTTGTTTAAAATGTATTTATTTATTTATTTTTTTGCATTTCTGTTTGGTGCCACTAGAGGCACAAATATGACATGCTTCACCTTTACACTACAAGTACATTAATTTGTTTTAAAAGTTAGCCGGTCCAAAAAGTACTTTGTTTTATAAAGAAATAAATGCCATTTCATTCACAACAGTAAGTGTGTTTACATGGAGCATTGTATTCCTATTACAATCTGTTTAAAAGTCCAATCCGAATGAAAATGCTCCATGTAAACACCTAAATCGGAGTAAAAATGCCTAAACCGATCAGGTTGAGAGAGGTTGGATAAACTTATTCTAATCCATTCAACTTTCGATAAGATTGAAAACCGAAACTGGAAAGTTTTGTGCATCTGCGATGACGTTGAAATGGCGTAATGATGAATGACACACAAGCTGATGTTGTTGCTGAATATAATAAATGACTGTAGGTTCAATCTACAATTCTCTTTCAACTCATCGTCTGTGAAGTGGTGCATGACAGCGTTGTCCCACAAGTGCTTGCTTTTTGTGTGCTCATCGTCATTCCATTTGAAACTAAAAGTGTCCATGTAAATGTGGCTGGTGTTGTTGCATTTCATTTAATATAATCTCCAGTCTTGCAATTCAGTTAAATAGTGTTTGTGACCCCTAACTTCTTTTTTAAGTATGAGCAAGAAGATTCTAGAGTTGCTTTTTCTTTCAATGCCTTTCAAAGACAGGTTTGTCTTCAGGACATCTCTTGTAGTCCCGGGTGAGCATTGATGAATGACGCATGAACTGGGGAGAGGTGAGCGCAGGCTTTAAAGAGAAAGGCTCATTTGACACACAGCCAATCGATTTTCTCGTAGTTCACCATACTAGGTTAATTAACACTCCCCATTCAATAAAACATCTATTCTAAATGTTAGTAATAGACTACAAGTGTTCTCTGGTTGTGTGATCGGTCAATGATTTTAGTTCTTCTGACATTAAGACATTATGTGATAAGACAGGGTCAAGACATTGCATGCTTGGATACACTGTATACTGATCAGATGTTATAGTCAATGCAGTGCTGCTGTGGGCTGTCTGTCAGCATGAGTGTTTGGGTCAATAATATGCTTCTAATAGGTTGTGTGCCCTTGGCTATATAGATTACATATCAGTTACATCTGTAGTGAATTGCTTTTTGACCACCTACTGATTCAATCTCTACATTGTTTTTGAGCATATGGATCTCCTGCTGATCCAATGTTTGTAATCTGTGTTCAGTATATGAATTGCCTACTGATCCAACCTCTTTCGGTTTCTGCTGTCCGTTCAACAGCTACTCAATAAGTAGGTCTTTGCACTTTTCACAAAATACCTCAGGGTTTCTGCATGCTGGGGGCAACAGGAGGACAGGTGGGACATATCGAGCAGCTCCTCCCCTTTTTTTAAATAGCCAGCAGCATTTTCGTTTATATCACAGCTCGTCCAGAGCCGTTGAGCTCCTCATAAGCTCTTATGCCAGTCTAATAGATTCCTCCTTTAGATTTAATATGAAACTGTCACTAAAGCAAAACAGTGCACATAATTTTGCTGTCTAACTCTTTCTCATCCTAATTTCCTTAATGTCGCTTTAAAATAAGGCATTTTGTGTAGAATTCAAATGGGTCAGATTTGTTTTTTGGTCCGTGCCGTATCGCTCATATGTTCCGCTCTGTGCTATCGTGTCTCTGGACCGTGTGACAATGCAAAACCAGACTTTATTCACCCCAATAGAAAGCATATTTATACTGTCTGAATCATTCCCTATCCGCTATATAGTGCACAATGTGCCATTTACCATATAGAAAATAGTAATTGTGTGGAAAAAGTAACCGATTTCAGCCACAGCTTTAGCGTCTATAGTGTAGGGGGCAGTAGGGCTCCTGGCAGTAAATTTAGATATGGCAGATTATGGGTCTTAGCGTTAGTTTATGACAAACATTTTGGAAGCTTTATATTACTTTATATAACACTTTTGGCAGAGGTCTAGTGTCCTTGCGTTATTCAGCCTGAGAGTGGGGGTCTAATGTTGATTGACATACTTTAGTACACACGACACATATAATTGCCTTAAAGTAGCACTCATTGAATGTTGTTTTAGAATATTACAAGTTGTGGAGGAATTCCTTTGAGGAAAAGAAAGTAATGTCTATTATCATAATACTAAATTTTAATATATCCTGCTCACGTTATGACTTAAAATAGTATAGAAAAACAAGAGCTGCCTTCGACTAAAGATTTTTCTAGTCGACTAGTAGTTGTTCATTTAAGCAATTAGTCGACTAATCTCGCATTTATATTATTAAGCCATAAATCATAATAATTAGCCTTTAACTGCCTATAAAATGCATGCACCTAATCAGTGCTCAAATGCATGCATAAAGCTTGCCACAGCGCACTGGCAAACGTAATGATTATAAATGTGTCATGAAAAAAAGGAAAGAGAAATTAAATCATTTTAATTTATTGGTAATGTTTTCTGTATTTTCGGCTGCAGAGATCAAGTCGACGATGCTGAATCGTCATCTCCGCAGTAGCTAGTGGACGCGCCTATACGCATGTTTCATAGGGATTACATAATCTGAGAATATTTATTTTCCATTTGAATTTGTTCATTTAAACGTAGGCATTTCAAGCTTTCTATAGATATATTTATAATGTCTGTGAGGCAAGTTGTGCTGAGTTTCAATTTGTTTCTATGACATGCTCAAGTTCAGTGAGACCGAATCGGCAGAAAACACCATTATTTTACAAAAGCACAACGTTTTGTAGTTATTCTGATTTCGCCACTTCCTGAGGAGTTTAGTATCTGTGACTAAACAACTAATACAATTTTGGTTGACCAAACCTCTTCTATTCGACTAACGGTTAGTTGACAAATAGGGGTCAGTCCTAAGAAAAATCCCAAAATAGTTGTTGCAGAATGCTGAACACATTTACAATTTATTATTGATTCAGTTCTTATAGAGGTCTATGTTTTGGATGAATAGTCCATACAGACAGGCCATGGCTGGTTAGGGGCAGGGCGCTTCAGATTCTAGAGAGCATTTGATTGGACAGAAAATCTGGTGAGATGCTGAAGTGCAGAGTGATGTCATCAAAATCATTGATGCATATTGGTTTTTGAAAGCTTATATCTTTTTAAATGTGAATTTTGTCATGGTTTTGAGCACACTTGCTTATAGATAACCTAAATGCCAAAGAAAATTAGGACTTTAAAACTTCAGAGTTTTTGGAGCATGCATACGTTTAATTGATTATCAAAATAGTTTGGTTGAAGCCCTAGTGAAATTTGTCGCGTTTCTGGTGCCGTGACCCGGACGGGATAACCTTACCTGCAGAGCGGATCTGAACGGCAGGTCCTCCTTAGCTCAAGGCAGTTGGGTTTTGTCTTCTCTTCATATGAACAAGCAGGCATGATGGTTTGGCGGCGACGTTCAGCACACGCTTTATCCCGACAGGAGCAGAAGAGTAACGGGTAGCTGAATTCCGTTTGTACGCGGTCGAAGAACTGCCGCAGACCTCTGTGGCAGCGTTTTCGGTTGCAGGTTTCATGAGTTTGCTGAATGGGAGTTGCAGGGTTGCAGGTGGCCATGAGTGCAGTGCGTTGTTTCTTGCAGGTGTCGTTGAGGTTGCAGGCCTTCGTGGCATCCAGGCATGGGTTGCAGGGCTTGCCTGTGTCAGAACACAGATTCCCTTTTGCAGAAGCGGAGTCCATGGCTGTCGGCACAAATAGAGGGCAACAGTGAGGGTCAGCATGCTTGGCTAAACAGAGACAAATCAGATTCAAGTGAAAATACATATTTAGATTTTTCTACTCAGGCAGCATACTGTCAGGTTGCTTCAGCTTTTGAACCTGCAAATGTCAGTGCACATGTATTCTTCTAATAAAAGTATTTTGCAAGGCACATATATGAAAATAATCAAGACAAGCGCATTTATTAAATATGACCCTAGCTGCGCATGTGTCCTCCAAATTAGCCTCTTTTCACATCTCGGTTTGAAAACCATGACATATTATGACCTTTTCTGACTCTTTGATAAGAGCTAACATGTGCTCTAATGGCGTTTTTCATTTCAATGTGCACAGGCGGCTTCATGGTAGTCAGGCTTTTGTCCTTTGAAGCATGTTTAATTAGATTTTACCCAATGAGAACTGCTGGATAAGCCATTGTTAGAAGTCTTGGGTGGTTCAGTGTGAAATAGCTCTTGCTTGTCATTTAGAAGATAGTCTTTTCAGATTTTTGAAATCTTTTTAAGATGACTTTGTCATTGTCATGCTCCAGGATGAGAATCATGCCACACTGGCAATATTTAATTATCTACAGTTTAAGGAAACATTTATCAGGATTATTTACCTTCTTATTTTAGTGCATCTTTAAAAAATACCAAAAACATTTTTTTTTTTTTACTTTGTAATGTTTAATCAAAATGTCATAACTGTCATAACTGCATTTTGTTTATGCGGTTTACAACACGAAATATGCAGAGTACTACGATTCCTGAATTAAATATTTTTTTAACTGATTTTTTGGTGCGAATCAGTAACATATACAGCATGACCATGCAGTCTGATTTTCAAACAAATGAACTTTATGAGCTGATTCATTTTACTGAATTAATAACAATGAATAAATGAATTACTCTTTTGAACCTGTTCTTCTTAGAGATTTAAAAACTTCTTGTACATCCAGTATAGTCCGATTTTTAAGACCAACTTCTTTTTGGCAAAAAAAAAATAAAAACATTAAAAGATAAATTACATACAGGGTGACCAGTGTAGTCTGATTCCTGAAAGCATGAATATTTTGAACTATATATATTCTGTTCTTTTTCGTGATTCAGAAACACTCAGCGCAAGCAGTGCAGAAAGATTCCTGAACGAATGACTCTTAAGACCCCCTGCTTTTGTGAATCAATCATATAGAGCATGACAGTGTAGTCCAATTTCCAAACAAATGGAAATGTTTAACTCTTATGAGCTGATTCTTTTTTGTGAATCAATAACATACAGTGCAAACAGTGTATTAGTTATGTTTAAATATGTGTATTAAATATGTTTTTGTATTTTTTGTTCATGGGCAATCCACTTGTCCTATTCATATGATGCAGAATAACGCCAAAGTGACAGGGATGGAGATAAAAATACCATGTATGCTGTAACAAAATTGCATAATGTTGCTGTTAAACAGAGCAAAGCACATGGGAAATATTTCGTAGCTTGGTCAAATATACCATTTTGGCTAAGGGGGGTCTGGCAGCAAAGACACGGCCCCCAGAGTCCCCCTTTATCTGTAATGAGTGTGTGTGTCAACCAGTGTGTGCATGTTAAGCAGTTTTAAACATCCTACCCCAAAGGAACACTGGCCAACATTTCCTCATGTTTCCAAAACTAATTATCACACTGTGCATCTTCAAATACACTAATAAATCTCACAGTTTGCAAAGGGCAAAACTGTTCAAGTGGAAAAAAAGAGAAATGCTCTCAAGCCCTGTCAGAAGTGATAAATATTCTTTGCATATAGGAACGCAATGGCCAATTAGCACTACGCCAAAGCTACCCTGTTATCTCTCTGACAGACAAGGTTTTTACAGTATCCGCGACTCAAAGCGCTTCCTTGCTGCGTGCTCGCACATGTTTTATTAAAGCTGAGGGAATCGGGCAGGGGCTTCAAAACAGATCTCACCGAGGCCTCGCTTCTCACAAGGTCATGTAAGTGGAAAGTGTACCTGTCCGCTGATTACCTCTCTGGCAAAAACATCCTTGCTCTCTCGCCAGACTCACAAACTCTCTTCTGCTTCACAAACCCCTACAGGTCCTTAGGCAATAACTGCATTTATTAAAAAGCCTGTTTTTACATTACTAAAAATGATCAAGTGGTTCTAATTAAACTTGAAATGTTATGTTTTGATATCATGTCTTGAATATTTATGTTCCTTAAACTTTTTTTGGCTTCAGAATAAATAATGGACTACTTGCACAACAACTACTTCTGCTTTCTACTAATTATGGCTCAGATGTTTCCGATAGCAGTGTTCAGCACTCCACAGACAGTTACTCGTGAGAATGGAGATTATTATGTTTTAAGGCTGTGAGTGTATTAAAACAGTGAATCATGTGCTCTGTTAACATGAATTATATTGAACCTGCTGAAATTAAATATATTTTCTTTTCCAAATATGCATTCTGAATAATATATTTTCCTACTAACCTGCAGCAGCCTAGTGCTCATCTCCTAATTTTTGTATTCCAATTTGCTCCAATAACAAAAGGAAAAATAAATCAATGATAGTGTTTCCACGGAATTCCAAAAGAGGGAAAAAGCAATAGAGAGATTGATTACAGTTGTCAAAAAGACTGAATGTTTGCCGTCAGCCATTGCATTAACACTCAAAGCAGAAGTGCTAAATGATCAAAGAAAACTTCACTAGATTTGTGATGTTGATAACTGTGGAAGCGCATCATCACAGTCTGTGAAGAGGGTCCATTCCAGTCTTTTAAAATAGCTTGAATGAGTGAAGAAATTTCACGATGTTAAACATATTAAATTAGTCTTAAACAGTAATGCACTACTACTATACATATTAATTAAGTCATTTAATTAAGAGTTTTGACATAAAAATATGATAACAAGAGTTCAATAAATGTTCGATATCATTTTTATGCGCCAAAAGCGGAACGAAACAGTGCTACTCATTTGAACTGCGCCACACGGACCATTTATCCGCTCGGCTCAAAGTTCAAACAGCGTTTACTCGCTGATCGTGAGATTACAGCACTGTGAGATCCAGTAAGAAGCACTTGAATTCAAATGTCTTGGTGTTTTAAACTAGTTTAAAGCCAGATGAAAAACAGGAGAAACACTGTGAGCAATGATACAGTCAGAAGGCTTTAAATCTACAAATCGCCATCATTTACCCTGGATTTACTGTAGTAACACTAATTGCACCATGGTATTGTGGCAGAAATGTGGAATATTCATATCAAATTGTATTATATTATTAATATAGACATATGTAGGGCCAGATTTTCTAAACAGGGCAAATTAGCGTGAGAGCACAATTCCACAAATGCGCCAATGGGAGGAACAAGTTTTGCGCGTGATCTTCCGCTGACGTGCAAATTTAAGAACACAAGTACAGTCAAATCATTTATATAATGACCAACACAATCTACCAAGAGCAGCACAAATTAGCATTGGGTCGCAAATAAGCAGAGCTGGTGCTCATCAGGTGCGGGTCGACACAGGCACAACTTGTTAAATGCAATCTGACAAACACGTACACACACACACACACATATATATATATATATATATATATATATATATATATATATATACTGTATAGATACATAGATTTTACACATATGCTTTTCTCAGGAAACAGCATGGCAACACAGACCAAGGAGAGGCTGTGGAAAGAGGAGTTTTCTGCTGAAGAATTGGAAGTGTTAGTTGAGAAATCTAATAATTATAGTAAAATACTTCAAAATCACAATGTCCAACCTGCTCGCTAAAGGGACATATGGAACTCTGTTGTGGGCAAGGTAAATGCAGTCGGGGGAACATTGTGTGTTGTCCATGGTCCTGAACCGGGAAAATCAAAGGGGAAATCTGACATGGCTTGAAAACCCTGTTTGACTTTTTGGAGAGCATTTTTGGGAATGTTATGTGAATCTGCACCATTTTCAACAGTGACTTGAGGGCCACGGATGATTCATTTAAATGTTCTCCACACATAAATTTTGCATCTGAAAGGGAAACTACAAATGCATATGCAATAAGGTCAGCCACAAAAACAACTCAGTCCACGCCTTTTCAGCGCTAATTTTCCACTGCATGTCTTTAGTAAATCCCGACAGTAGTTTTTTAACTCAAAAAGGTTTGTGCTGGCACAAGCTGCTAGTGAATCTGGCCCATAGCCTTTTAAATGCATTAAAGGAGGAATATATAATTACATTATTTTTTGTGATTAAGCTATAGCATTTGTGCATTTATACTAAATGTAGTTAGGCTACTGTTTTTCATACAAATACCATAGAAACCTATAACGGTGGTGGCCGCCCTAACTTAAATAAATATTTTAAAGAAAAAAACCTTCGGGCGCCAGACAGGAATAAACCTGTCAAAAATTAACTTAACCCAGGATAGCAGAAAAATAACCACCTGTTACACAACAAATTATAATAATAACCCCAGGAAAAAGGTCATTTCACAAGGAATATTTATTCTTCCATATGTTCAAAATCATAATTCACACAGAAAACGAAATGGGCAAAAAAATAAAACAAAATAAGAAATGAAGTTCTCAGCGGTCTCTGGTCTGTGAGATCCGAGCCCCGTGCCGGAAACCGACCGCGTCACGCTAATCCACGTTCGCAGATTCGTGTCCACATTCATTCACAAAAAATGTCCATAAAAAAAGAAAAGAGAGAACAAAGAAAACATTGGATAAACATCTCATAAATCTTGTGGTGAATCACCAACATTAAATCAACAGCAACAATAATTTTAACGGCAACAACAATTATAAACAAAATACTAAGCACACAGAATGTGCGAATATAAAAGCTATGCGAGTGGGTGCGTGCGTGTGTTGCAGTGTGTGTAATGGCGGCGCAGAGGTACTGACCACGTTTGCAGGTATTGAAGGCACCAATGAGTATTGCGAGTCACCAGACACCAAGATAAGTGGATAAGCGGTTTTTGCCCTGTCTTCAGGACAGCTCATGACAGTTGGTCTGGAAGTGCAATGCTTCAGTCACGCACCAGACATACACGTGAAACAGCTGATTGACACGCAGCCGTCTTTCCACCATAAATCCTCACTCATACGGGCAACCCTCATGTGCAAACAAACGGATGACGCTTCTGATTCAGGTACGACACACTCCCTTTAAATACAACTTCCTTCCGTTGTTAATTGACACTCCACCCAAAATCACGCTAAAATGAAAGTGAAAGTAAACAATGTTGTGGGGCAGATTCTCTTGTTTGCCACAAACCCTATAGCCTAATTACATTTTTGAGCTTGCTATATGTGTGGTTTTTACTGTGGTTATCATGATCTAAATGTATGGAAGACCAATTGTTAATTTTAATTAGAGGTGGGCATAGATTAATTTTTTTAATCTAGATTAATCTAGATTAATTTTGAAATTAATCTAGATTAATCTAGATTAAAATGGCTCATTTGAATTCTGCCGAAGGCATTCAGAATATGTGTGCTACCCAAATAATGACTATAAAAGTAAGTCTTTGAGAACGGGTTTCTCAAGTCAGGTGGCGCATTAGACCAGGGGCTCATCTCCTGTTTCCAAAAAGCATCACAAACTGCTTGAGAAAGCTGTTCGACTCACTGAAAAGGTTACTACTGTACTGTTACCGTCCGTAGGCAACATTAGGTAGGCCTATGTTATTATCAACTACTATAGGCTATCAATTAGAGATGGGCGATATGGCCTAAAATCTATATTGTGATATACATTGCAGCCTCTTGCGATAACGATATAAAACCATTTCAGAACAGGTTACACAGACCCTGCTAAACAACTGCTAAGTGTATTTATTTATTTATTTTAAAGGGTGTGTGTAGTTTTGAGAACATATAGGCTATTGTGCAAAACTGTAAGTATACAACATAATTTTGCAGATAAATAAAATGTAAGTACACTAGCTGCAGAGACTTAAGTAGGTCTAATGTTTATTATGGCTTGGAGGTTATGAAACCCCAAATTTAAAATTAGAATATTGTCTAACTGATGTCTTTTCAGTTAAAAAGAAACACAACAACGTTTCTTAAAATCGGGCGCAGACAGAGATTATGTGCTAACGTTACACCACTAAGATATTGGGAATAATACGCGCGCGCTGGTATTCAGTTTAAACTGATATGTTTCGTTTTGAATTTGAGGTGGTAGAACGGATAGTCGCGTGTTAACTTACCGAACTGTTACCTCACACACTCTGTCTATATAGTTTGCTGCTGCTCGTTGCACCGATCTTTACCAGTTCACCAGCTTTCACTTTCAGCCGTGTTGATGACGACGAATCGACGAATATGCGTTGCAGCCGGGTGTTCCTCGCGGCCGCGGGTAGATTGCGTCATCATAGCTTGTGTAGTATTAGAAAGCTCCCAACGCAACTTGGAGAATAGATTAACGGCGATATTTTTTTTATCGCGCGATAAGAGTCTCGCGTTAACGCAGCACGTTAACGCCGATAACGGCCCACCACTAATTTTAATAAAACAGTCAGAATATTTAAAATTGACCATGTAAAAAGGAGGTTGTACTACTTTCAACTCAATAACTGTCAAATGTGCATTTCTAAGAGACAAAAATGTAATAATTTGCTGAAGATACGTGTCATCAAATTCAGACAACACAAATGTTTCATGATTTGAAACAATATCACCGGTTAGCACATGCAGACACTAAGAAATCATTTTTCTAAGTCTTTGTAATGTTCTGACAATAAATATTAGTTTAAAACCACAATTAATGGTCTGTTGAAAATCTGAGCAAAAATGCCTTAAAACTTGAAAGAAATAAAGAATTGGCATTTTTCGTGATAATTATTGATATCGACTGATATGAAAAATGTTATTGTGATCATTTTTTTGGCCATATCGCCCAGCCCTAATTTGTGATATTATAAATGGTGAAGAAAAAAATGCATAATTGCATTGACAGCCATTAAAAAAAAAATCTGCATATTCTGACTAAATACAACATAATGACAGAGCAATTGCCTTTAGGAAAAACGGGAACGCTAACGGATATCCTCCAGCTCTTATAGACTTCCTTAGATCTCCTAATCATGTTGACTTTGAATTTTTGACCATGCTTCTCAGAACCCTTTCTTGCTTTCAAATCCGCTGGCAATTGCAGAGCATAAACGCTCTTTCAACATCACTCCCATCTTAGCTGGCTGTTCCACAGTAATCAATTGGAAACACTCATCGAAAACATCCTTTAATGTTGCACTGCTCTCTCTAGTGTGGCTATTTTTTTTTTTCTTCAAAAAAGTCCCTTTCTATTATCCTCTTATCTCCCCTTCCTGTCTTGAGAATCTATCATACCCGGGTTCAATGGCAATTCTTCGGTTTAAAGAACCAAGCAGATGTGAGCGGTCATCTGTTCACTGAAAAATGAACAGGAGAGCCATGTAACAAGATGTCTGATTATTTTTATGTTATGAGTGCTTTTTCCAGTCTTGCTTTTGAAGCAGAACGTGTGCTTGGATGTGTGTTGTTTTGGTCCTGATATTCATCTTATCTCATGTCGAAGGGAAAGGGGTCTCTAACAAATCCTCAAGGAGAGCCAGCTTTACGGGAGCTTCGCCAGAGAGGGAATGGATTTATGGAAGAAAAATATTTGATTTTGTTTTGGCTTCATCTCTGAGTGGAGAAAATCTGCTGCATTTAGACTGCATCTTGCAAATCTGCATTTGAATCACCTTTTACACTGTAGACTGAAGCAACATATTTGGTTCATAGTCATATTTGGTTGAGTGTAAACGTGTACAATTTTGTTTATAAGTCGATTTTGGGATCATAAATCTAGTATCATCTCTGCTGGTTCTCTTGTGTATTTTGATATCATCTGCACAAGCTTTTTAACTAGCCTACATGTTAAAAACAAGCAAAAATCATGTCAGCACAGACAGGGAGGGTTGTAATAATACAGCTTTCCAAAGTTCTCTATGCAGTCTTACGTTGTTGGTGATGCTTTCTTAAAGGGGATCTATTATGTCCCTTTTTACAAGATGTAATATAAGTCTTGGGTGTCCCCAGAATGTGTCTGTAAAAGTTTCAGCTCAAAATACCCCACTGATCAATTATTATAGCATGCCCTAATTGCCCTTTTTGGGTGGAAGCAAAAACACGCCGTTTTCGTGTTTGTATCTTTAAATGCAAATGAGCTGCTGCTTCCCGCCCCCTTTCAGTGGCTTAGATGCTGGGAGTTTATGGAAACTCTACTGTTCATTATTACAGCCAACAACAGAACAGTTATTTTGCCTATGTAGCTGAGACATTTCATCACTATTGCTCTAGCCAGGATATAAACATGGCGGACTGTGAGGCTCACATTTAGGGCAGGATCTATGCTAATAGGGTAGAGATTGACACCAGTCGTGGGTGGGGCTTGACCTAATTAGGAAGAAAATTGGGACAGCTCTTTTTGATACACTAACTGTGTCCGAAACCGCTCACTCATTCACTCATTCATTCATCCCTATAAAGTGTATGTCATTTTAGTGCACTATATCTGCAAGGAGTGAACGAAATAAGGTGAGTGAATTTGGACGCTGATGTTTACACTGTGTGTCGGAGAGCTGGAGCTGTCGCAGAAACGCTTCATCACACATAGTGACAAAACTCCTTTTAACTCCTAACTCCTTTATGTTACTTTATAAAATAAAATTAGCAACAATAACAATCATAATGACTTTATTTTGTAATTATACTGTATATACCTCCGTGCCAGCTTTGTAGATTCATCGATTGAAATTGTTAGAAACTCTCACAGATGACGTGGTCGCTGAGCGCCCTCAGACAACCGATTACATTTAAATGAATACGCACCTACAGATGATTTACGAATATTTTTATTTTCATCTCTTCCTTACAGTTTAATGAATTAAGAACAATGCCACAAATTATTAAAACACCTGGCTGTTAGTAAAACACATTAAATTGAGTAATGCCTAAATAATTATTTTAATAAAAAAAAATATGGACCTATATAATTTACCTTATTAATATAATTTCATTTCATTTTAATTTCATTTTATTTTAATATTCATCCATATAATATTGTCTCAATATTTTAAAATGTTTTATTCAAGTAATGATTAATAAAAAATAAAAATAAAACTAGCATGAACTAGCATGAAATACATGTTAAAGCAGAAATAAAAAAGCAGTAAAGTAATCTCTGGTTTAAACTCGATCATGTGCGCTCAGTCCTCTCCGCATTGGATTGTGGGAAATAGTGCTTCAGCAAGTGTACATCGAATGTACACTCATATTCAGAGAGGATTGTTGGTAAAAGTAGTGAACGAATGTAGGGAATGATGTCGTTCACTCAGAGTTCGGACACCACTACAAAATGGCCGACACCCGATATAGTGCACTATATAGTGGATAGGGAGCAGTTTTGGACACAGCTACTGTTTCTGATTTATACTGTAGGTATTAGAAAAATGGAGTGGGTGGATTTTTACCATTATAAGATGGTTGTTTACACACACTGGACATTCATGTTCAAACACCATGTAAAAGTGAATTTTGCATAATAGGTTCCCTTTAATGTCAATTTGCTCAAATAGCATACATTTTTTGTATATTTTCACTTGAAAATGAGAAGTACACGCAAATCAATGCAATAAATATGAGAATTTGTTCAAATGCGGCTAACATTTCTGTATAGACTTGCCTTAAGGCAGTTGTTTAAGTGTATAGTAATAATTTGAGTACTTATTCACGTGTTACATGCGTTTTGTATTGCCGTATACAGGAATTTAAGAAGTAAGGCACAATCTATGTGCATTATGCAAATATCCGAGGATCAGTGCAGCCCTGTGTATTCAGGTCACTTAGTAGAATATTAATACATTAAAACACCATCTTGACTGTGCTTGTTGGTCCATGTATTTAGTCTTTTTTTTTTATTCTTGCAGAAAGCTATTTAAAGGGGTTCAGATTCGATTTCACAAACCTGTAAATGAGTGTTTCTTCCATAACAAGCACATTTATGCCCCAGGGATTGACTTTTATTAAAACAAACACCTTTTTTTTCTTTTTGTTGTATGAATGTCACATTAAGATTAACACGTCTTAGAAACATTTCACCAGAATTTTATTCTATATCTTTGCCACTTCTAAAAGCTTTCTATGCTTAGACCCAGACTTTCATTCTTAAAATATATTTTAAAAAAATCACAGAATTTTATTTAGTAATAATATTTAAAATTATGATCAAATAAACAAAGAGAAATAAACCAACCCTTTTCATATCACTTTTATTTTAGTATTCTGTATACTATTATATTATTTGAATTAGCTTTTATTTTTATATTTTCAGTTCTCATTTTCATTTTAGTTTAAAGCTGCAGTCCGTAACTTTTTTGGGTTAAAAATTATCCAAAATACGTTTTGTTCAAAACTATCTGCTTGCCTTAGCTCGATTCAAAACGGTAAGCTTGTAATAATGTTTTTAACTCTAGTGGTACTGGTGGATTTCCACGGGAAATTCGAGCATGTCTTTGTGTCATTATGCCACATCTGTACACATAAAGAAGGAGTTTCGGCTAGTAGGCTATATGTGCAGCTAATGTGAGTGATTCCTTCAGAGTGATCACGGGTGAATCTGACTGCAGTAGATGTGAAAGATATTAATAAAAATGATGTTATTTCAGTCAGCGCACATACCTGTATTTACATCCTGTTTTCGGTCGAAGTCCATAGTAATCGATTGTCGAGTTCACACGCATAGGTTTAGTTATCCCGTGATCACTCTGAAGGAATCACTCACATTAGCTGGGCACTTGTAATGACACATCAAGGATGTTAAGAGGCTAAAAGCAGGTTTAAAACTTGCCCCATTGAAGTCAACAGGGTGCAAATTTTAAAAAGAGGATAACATGGTGTAGGCAACACCGATTTTTGTCGTTGTTCTCTGTATTGACAGCACTCCAAATTTACAAAAAAATGAGCTCAATGTTAAAATTGACCGGAGTTCTCCTTTAAGTTTTTAGTTATTTTGTCACATTCTTATTGTCATTTATATTAGTTTTTGTTTCATATGTATTATCTGAAAATAATTAATAATGTAAATTTACACAATTGTTTTGGAGAAGTTAGCCTACTTATTTACCAATGGTGTGTGAAGAAATAGAACAGAAAAATGTTGTAGCTCTTCTTTTCCAATCAAGCTGCAAAAAGTGTGAACATTATTTAAATGTGTGTATTTATGATTTTTAAAATGATATATGGAAGCTATACTGTCAGGAAAAAAGCTACAGCTTTGTGAAAATTTAGGGTGCAAATCATAGTCGGAGGGTGAACCAACTTCAGGGTAAGGCTAAGGAGACGTGCTTCCCCTTTAAAAATGCATACATTTCCTTGTAATAGTTTCAATTTCAAGTGTCACTGCACAACCGAACCTACACATCCTAGCATAAATGCTCCTGATCAATTATTTGTTGTTAACAATTATTTACGTTCACAAACCACTGTTAATTTTAACAGTAAAGAACTTTCTTTGCAATTATGGCCAGTTGTAAATAATTTGTCTGTCCACACTAGACGCGACTGCGAGATGCATCAAAATCAATCAAAACCCACAGCCAATCAGAACAGCGTGTGGGCGGAGTCTCGCAACAAGTGCACAGTACCAGAGAGTAATCTTGACGGCACTCGCAAGAAAATGGATAAGTAGGCTAGGTAATCAAATTCACAAATATTACACCATTTAAACATTATTAAAAATACATAGGCTTCTGAGTTGCTAAAACAATCTTTGTCAAATAATACACTTGTTTGTTCACAGTTTGAACGTTCTTGTTTCCATTTGTTTAATTTCAAGATCTGAGGTGAATTATCCATTGTTGCTTTTACAGCTACAAAGCTGGGAGCACTAAATGATATTCAAAGTCACATTGCATGCTTTTAACATTAAATAAAGCACATTAACAGTACCTGAGATTATCATTGCCACACTTTGTGTTTGTTGTTCCAGCCACGGCATCGCAGAAAAATAGAAACCGTTTCTAAAATAGAATCGTCGCGTGTCGGCGTCGCGGCTGGTTAGGACAAAAACTCTGATTATCATGCAAAAGATACCTTTTATCGCACGTCGTGTGTCGCGACACATGCTCCGCCTATGGTACAAATGCTGTGGTTGTACACTTACTGGCTCATATTTAACTAATATGTACAAAACTGGCCATCATGAGGTACAAACTGCTTGTCACTGGGGCAGCACCTTTCAGAGGATGAATTTGTACCATATTTAGAGGTACATTATAGCACTACAAGGCTCAATTTAGTCACCAAAGACACATATTTGCCTTTAAAAGGGACAAACTGTACGGGTACCAATGTGTATCCATTATAAAGGGTACACCAGGTGTACCATTGAGGGTACTGCCCCAGTGACAAGCCGTTGTATCTCTAAAGGTACAATTTTGGAGGTCTTTTAAAATAGGTTTACATATAGGTAAAAAAAAACACTTTGATTTTCTCATAATATACATTGCACATCACTAATTTCTCAAAGAGTCTGAAAACGGTTAGTTCAAGTATTCAGTCTCTCTAAACCCCTCCTTTCTGCGAGATGAATCTGCTCTGATTGGTCAGACGGCCCAGTTTGCTGTGATTGGTCTACCACTTACAGAGTGTGTCAGAAACAAAACACCTTTTACCATATCTAAATATCAGCTCCGCATCCTCAGTGTCTGATACACAGTGGTATGAAGGGGAATGATGGCGTCGGTTTTTACATATCAATTAGAACGCGAGTCCTCATCCTTTTTAAGTGCTCACAAAGTGGATTTACAGCGCTGAAAATAGCGTCTTCTCAACAGGTCGACAACACTTTTCCAGGCCTCAGCTACGTCTAAGTAGACGTTGTTCATTGACAGCATAACAACACATTTGTTACATTGTTAAGTAGGCGTGTAAAAGGAAGTGAGACTGATGACTCGTTTCGACAGCTGAGACTCTTTTCGAATCCGAGGATTTTAAGATACAATAACTTTATTTGTAGTGCCATTTGATCTTTAAAACTTTGCAAGCCATTTACATTCACAAACAGCTATTGTACACACTGCATGAAAGGTAAAATAGAGGCACTTTAAAATGTAATTTCCATCACAGAATATTTATCAAATGTCAACTTTCGAGGAAGCTCCCAAAATAGTATAGGTATTCAAAGCATTGACTCTGAAACTCTGAAACAAGGTTTTAGATTTACATTTGGTCATGTGCATTTATTGTGTGGTAATATAAAACGACAGCACAGCAAAACAGGTGCAAGACAAATACTGCAGAAATAATTGAAACTGCCATACTTCTCACAAAATATGTCCTTGCCTATAACATATGAAAATATAACACTTCCTCCTAGTGCATTTACTACCTTAAATGTCTCTGACATAAATAATTCTCGATATGATTGCATATGTTGCCATCATGTGCCTGGATGTGGTTCTAAAGCACCTGCAGCCCGCAGTGATGGTTTTTCAGATGGCAACAGTCCCTCTTATATAAGGCTAAAGATTACCTCTACTGTGATTGAAAATATGAGAAACGTAAACAGCCACATAAGGACTTGGAAACAAAAATAGTTTTTTTTTTTTTTTAGTGTCTGTGTGGTGATAGCTTTTGTAAAAAGCCATCAGCGAGACTGCAGCATGTGTTTTATTTTCTATACATGTATTCTCTGTTTACCTTTTCACCTAAACTGGTTGCTGCCTCCCAACAAACCATATCCCAACAGCCCCAGCATGTCATCTGGTTTGTAAGAAAATGTAATCCATATGGAGACAATGAATAAGAGAGAGAGGTAAAACGTATGAATCATAGAAGCTGCTACTGCTATTCAATGCCGTTCTCAAAGCTGCAATTATGATTAAAACGTTCTCGTCGGTGGTCTTCTTGAATGGCCATCATGACTAATACACATAGTCCCATTTACATTGTTTAAGATGAATTGAGGCTGTGCTTTAGTGACAGATGGCGACTGCTGTGTAATTACTGTATAGCACAGAATTTTCCTTGCAATACATCCGTTTGTTGGAAAGCGTTTGAATAATACTTTTTGTGTGTGTTTTTTTAATTACTTAGAAATATAAAGATTATAAAGAATAAAGATTGCTATTGTTAAAGAAAAGGTCTCACTTTAATCAAAAGCATGTTAAACTGGGTAGTATTTATCCTTAATCTTTTTATGAAGTAAAGAACGTGTTTATGTAGAGATTTGAACTGATTTGACGTGTTTTATTTTGAGACTTTCATATTGAGTCATTTACTGTATAATAAGTTCTGGTTGGAGCTTGCTTTGATAAACCTATAAAACAGAAATTACACCTATAAGTAGAAATATTGTGGCTGTCAAAAATTAAATAATAAAAATAATTAATCTTGCAATTTATGCATGTTTTCTTTGTAATTAATGGCTTAACACATTCATGTACTTGAAAGACAGTTGTTCAACCACTGCAGTGTTATTTTAGTGTTATTATTTTTTAATTAGCTTTTATTTTTAAATTTAAAATTTTAATTTAAATTTGATTATTTTATTGCTTATATATATATATAGCTATTTAGGTTTAATTTAGAGCCCTGCATATGACATATACATATATATATATATATATATATATATATATATATATATATATATATATATATATATATATATATATATATATATATATATATGTCATGTGTGTGTGTGTGTGTATATATATATATATATATATATAATAAATTTAATATGTATATATTATAATTTACGTAAAATGAAGGAACGAATTAGTAAAATGTGTGGACGTGGCGTATAACATGTAAGTTATAGTGGGAACAAATTCTTAATTCGTGGCTATGATATACATACTTTTTTTCCCCCGCATGGCTCCGTAAGTTTTGGGTTTAGTTTAAGATAACCCTGACCCACCGTATTTATTCAGGCTATTTAAAAAGTTAGTCATTGTAATAATGTGTATAATAATTTTATTTAAATGTAATATTAATGACAATAATATGAGTTCGGAAAACATTTCAATATGAGTTAGGAACAAAAATCGAACTTTTGCTAACTAAAAGACAGTAGCTATCCTTGAGCCATGCTATAGCATCACAGTCCCTTTCAATCATTTCAGATTCACAATTTTGATCCAGAAAATACTTGACAGTGTGGACAATGGACATTGACGCTGATATGTAAGCAATAGTTCTTTTCACTCTTGACTGGATAAAACCGGATATTTTTCTCATGCTGGTTGTGCTAATATAACATCACACTGCAAACTGAATGTCTATAGAAATCAATTTATCACAATTAAACCATCTGAGAAAGATTCTGAGAATGTATATGAACTTAAAGGACAGTGCTAACCTTGAGCAGAGAAACTGGGCTTTCTTTAACCACTGAATAACATTGAAAAGTTTATTAGATCTTAACTTACCAGAAATAATGGATGCAAGTCGAAACTCATCAGAGAGATGCATTGGTTCATATGGGGAGGTCTCATACAGTTCTTCACCTTGAAAATAATGAAAAGCATAGAAATATTAGATATCAACATTATTTGTGTTTTACAAGAATATAATATTCTGGTTAGGACACAGCATACAGGTTAATTAATTGGTATTTTTAGGAATACATCTACATCTAGCAAGAAGTGGATAGATACAAATTCTTAATTCTTTATAATTACACTTTCAAATGGCTAGACTCTTATAAATTCTAGTACACTCTCTCTCAACAATTACAGCTCAGCAGTCTTTTGTCCAAATTTGTACTGGCCAACAATCACAAATTAGCTCCCTGGTGTTGCATTCCATCGGCTATGTCCAGAAAATCTGCTGTTTTCTAATCCAGGGCCTTGAGCTGTAGGCCACAAAGAAGTGCAACAAATCTGCTAACTGGTCCCAGTAGAGGTGCCAATATAACAATGAAAGCTGTGACACTAGACCTTCAACAGACTGATGGGAAGCTCTCAAATGAAGACTTCCAGCTGTCCAGCTCCTTGACATTTTCCTTTGAGATCCAGGGGCTGGATTCACGAAAATCTTCTTAAGGAAGAAGTTCAGAAAATTCTTGAGCTAAATTCTAAGAGGTGCAATTCTTGAACAACTTCTCAAATAGTTTATTAAGAAATATCAAATATTTCATCCCTTAGGAATATTTTATCCCTTAAAACTCATCTTTGATCACTAAAATGACATATTTAAATTTTTTTTTTTTTTTATGCCTTAAAATAACTTGAATGTAACTCTAAACCCTTGCTTCATTTAGTATACGTGGATCCATAAATATGCTAATTATCCCACCTTCACTAACTCACAACTGCACTGTAGTAAACACTGCACAATGGCTGCTTTAAAGGGATAGTTCACCCAAAAATGAAAATTTACTCTCCCTCAAGTTGTTCCAAACCTGTATGACTTTCTTTCTTCTGCTGAACACAAAAGAAGATATTTTGAAGAAAGTCGGTATCCAAACGACTGATGGACCCCATTGACTTCCATAGTAGGAAAAAAAAATACTATGGATGTCAGTGGGGACCAGCAACTGTTTAATTACCAACCTTCTTTAAAATATCTTCTTTTGTGTTTAGCAGAAGAAAGGAAATCATACAGGTTTGGAACAATTTGAGGGAGAGTAAATGATGACAGAATTTTCATTTTTGGGTGACCTATCCATTTAATGGCTGCTTTAATTCAGCCATATATGTTTGAACCAGGAACTGATTCAGAAGAAGAAGTGGAAAAGTGAATTATACAGGCTCGCTACAAGTCAATATATTAGAATGGTAATGTGTTTTATGCATCGCTCTCTACAATGTCGGACACATAACAGTAATTAATATGATTAGCCTTTGGCTTGACTACGTTATCAACAGCTAACAATTTATTGCTAATGTGGCCATGTGCCATCTCAGAGTCAGGAAGCTGCCTTCTAAAAATCTGTATCCTTACAAACTTTGAACAAATCAGACCGTCAGTGGAGAAAGGCATATAGTTCATCATACCATCGTAATACATCCTATACATTCACCCGCTATATTGCCAAATGTACCCGTTTTTTTCATATCAACAGAAAAATATACCGGGATAACCTGAAATCTCATTAGATTTCCCTGCTTCAGAACATACAGTAGTTAATGATATGCTAAAGCCCGCCCTCACGTTGACGTGATTACAAGGTAGTTTGTGGCGTAGCGATTTCAAACCTCGTTTTTGAGACTGTCTTTAGATCACTGCAGTTTCCACAATGGAGCTGACTAATGAATTTGCACATGGTTTGTCTTAAAGCATATAAAAAACGACATAAAAACAACATTAAAAACTTGATTTCACCACAGGGGGTCTTTAAGAAGAAAGGTGGGTATTGCTAAAGATTCGCCGAATGAAAAACACCTCAAAGCCCATCTTTTTCCACTGCTGCAGATTACCATAGATATCATAATAAGCGTGCAGACTATTTTGGTTGGAACTGGCTTGACGGGAGTTAATCACTCAGAGACAGAGTCGTATTTTTAATGCGCTGAGTCAAAAGTTATTTTAAAAGAGCCTGTCTCAAGATGCAGCCGTCTTTCTTCCCATTCATTTGCGATCTTTCATGCACTTTCTCCAGAGTGAATGCGATCTGTGTCTGTGTGTATCTCGCTAGTTCTAGCTAGAGTGAACGCTTCATGTAGAATATACGCACAAATTATTGATTTGTGTCACTTCAGAGTACTCGTCCACATTCATGGTACTAGTAATGTGTATAATATGTAGCTAGTGTTATGTTGTAATGCTTAAAACAAGCCAATAATTTCATTAAACATCTTATTTGTGCAGATTTAAGACAGGGAGGAGGTTATCCCTGTCAGTTAAGTCCAGTCTTCCCCCTCGGGGTAGTTTTTGTTTGCATTTTGTTTTATTTGTATTATTAATAAAAAGCCCTTGTTTCCTGCACTTGAGTCGTTGCTTCCACCTACCCAAAACCTGACAATCCCAACTTTAAGAAGTTATTTACAATGATTTTTAAGAGCACTGGGTCTTGTTCACTAATAATTGTGTGGATTATTTTGTATTTGTACGCACAGGAGAACTTATCACAAAAATTCCTATTTCACAACACATACTTATGGACATGAATTTGTTCTTAAGACATAATTCAGGAAGCATGTGTATGCACAAATTATAGTATGATAGAGTTTCATTTCATCTAATATATTTCATCATAAACAGTCAAAGAGTAAGAAAAGCTGCGTTATAGCTTCAGCTGCGTGGTTTCTCTGAATAAAGCAGCAGATATACGCTTATGTATATCGCTAATCAGAGGTCTGTTTAAAATGTGTTTATTGTGTTTATAACTGGTTTGGAGAATGGCACACTTGGCATTGTTCAAGGATCTGGAAAAATCACGTCTGCAGAGAGCGACGAAAGACTGAAAAGGAAAGGTTGTGCGGAAATATGGAGATGGTTTGGACGTGTTTTATGCAAATGACTAACTTCATTCACTAACATTAGAACGAGATTAAGAACGAGCTAAAGAAAAAAGATTTTTGGGTGGACTATCTATTTAAGAGTAATGAATGTGAAAACTAGTAATGTTCAGTGTGGTGGCAGTAGTAAAGAAAGTATTGTCTTTCAGTTAAAATAGCCTTTTTTTCTTTTCTTTTAATTTAAATTAGAATGTGCTTAATTTAGCTAAAAATAATAATAAATAAATAAAAATTGTTATAAGCTTTAATTGCTTTGACATGTTATTGAAGCATGATCTTAAAAAGATTATTATTTGTTTTTACATTTCAGTCTTTCCCATTTCAAAAAAAGTTACCAAGACAACCACCTTATGAAGGGATAGTTCACCCATAAATAAAAATGTGTAATGTACTTGCCCTTTGGACCCTGCTATTTGTATGGGCATTAACAGAAGAAACATTTTTCAAATGTGAAAAACGTTAAATGTTTTTCAATCAGTTTTAAATATTTTTTTTTGTGTTCCACAGAAGAAAGTAAGTCATACTGGTTTGGGCTGTTTTTGAACTATTAAAAGGACTTAATAGCTTTGGGTCAGTCTTCCAGTAGAACTGGGTTTAATTTAAATTTTTTCAAAGATAGATGAAGATGAAGGTCACAGTCAGAGATCCACTTCCAGATAGGCTATACAATGACTCGGTGGTATGCATTGGGTAGGTTTAGGTGCCATGTTTAGAGCTCCACACTGAAGCCATGTGTGCTACCGTCACCCTAGGATGGTTCTTAACATCATCAGCCCAGCCTGAGCTTCCCTATTCCCAGCCCAATGAGCTCAGAGGGCCTTTTGGTCTCCGCAGTGTCTTTGTGTCCACTCCAAATGTACCTCTGGCTGGGAATTCTTTTATGGGATCATCCTGGATCAAGAATTTATCTGCTGTGTCACTGTAGCTCTCTGCTATCCGCCTCCCAGCTCTGCTGCTGTGTGGCCACCTTTATGTTCTGTTCCTCAATGAGTTAATCCTGCACACACAGCCTTAATCTCTGCCATACCAGCCCGCAGTGCCTGCTTGGGGAAAATATTGCAAAGTTCCAGAGGGGAACTGCTAGTGGCATAAAATAAGTGGACACATAAATCTCGGGATAGAGGCATTTGTCCCCCCGTCACATTTGTGGAGTGTACTAGGCATGTATTTAGCATAAATTAGGTGTGTAATCTTCAAAACTTGATCCTTCTGAGAGTTTTCAGCAGGGCATTAGAGAGCAGATGCTGACATGATAAATGCAAAAGAGCAGTTATTGGCCGAGAGTTACTCTAGTAAGCAGATTTAACAATGCAGAGAACACAAACATCCACTGACATCGTCCTTGCCGCTGACTTTGTCCACTGCACTGTTAAAAATGCTGTGACTTGAAGAGTTTAACAGATGGAGAGCGTTCCCAAGATACCGAAATTAGACTCGCTTTTGGATGCTGGAAAGATTTCAAATGTGCAAACTGCCGTAGAAGTGACTGTTGTGTTCATGCGTGAATTGTATTGTGAGTACTATTTTGTAAAGGAAGTCTGAACTGTTGTGTAATGATGTAATGTGTGCGAATGGAAGTGATGAGTAAACAAGATGGATGAAGCTCGCTTCTCCTGTTTGTGTGCTTTGCTTAGTCCTGACAGATGCCACAATGACCTTTCAGGAGTTTATATTCACTAAATTAGATTGAATAAAGAGATAAAACAAATTAATTAATCAAAACCTACTTAGTAGCCACAAGAAAATGATGTCATGATTGGCTGACGACAAAACCGTCAGTTCTTGCGCGATCCCAAACCCTAGTTACTTTCCTAAGCTGTGACGTCAAAGGCATCAGACCTAAAAATATAAATACATTTGATGTTTTGAACAGTCCTATAAATCAAGAACTGCTCAGTACACTCTTAAAAAAAGGTTATTTATTTGCATTGGTTGTTCTAAGAAAAAACTTTAACATCCACGGAAACGTTCCATTGCATTAAAGGTTCATTACAACAGAAAAGGTTCTTTAGATTATTAAAATGTTCTTCACACTGAGAAAAAAAGAAAAGAAAAAATGTTTTTTTGAATGGTTAAGAATTGAAAGGTTTTTTGGAGAACCAAAATGGTTCTTCTATTAAATCTGTAATATAATATAATATAATATTGCTTGGAAAAAAATATATGGTCAAAATACATTGCTGTTTTGAATCAAAGTAAATGGAGAAAGATAGGTTAACCGCCAAACCTTGACATCTTAGAAAAACAACCTGATTTACCCTTTTGTGTTCTACAGTCATTTCTATAGTTCTGTTATACGCATTGGTGGGGAAGAGGATTCAACAAGGGCTGTGGGTTTTCATAGTAACCGAGCTGAATATTAAGTTGGCTTGGATAGATACAAGTCACCAGACATGAGTCAGAAAGGCTACCCAACTTGATTAAAACTTGCACTGTCTTTGTGCTACCAATTTTAATTACCTCAGACAATAAAGTTGGCATAATTTCTAATTAACCTCTCCATCGTAAAAAAATGCACTTGGTGCTTTCTTCTTGTAAGCTGGGGCCTTTGTTGGAGAAACATCTTCAATGGCATATTTCACACTCAATCGGGGAGCAAGACTTTCAGATAAAGACTGTCCCCATCTCTGGATTTGAACAGCCTATGTCTTCTCCTCATAGGGGTAGAGATGTAACAGCATTGAAAAATCCTCTCATAAGCTGGATTTATCCTCCACTCGCATAAAACTTTAACTGTGAAGATGTGTAGAACTGTTTTCTCCAACCACAGCCTGTTCCGTAAGGCTCAAAAACCCCTTCATCAACACCAGACCAGAAATGTGTTTCTTTTACCATGCTTATATATTTTCTATTAATGATTTACTTTGAAATCTTTTTTTTTTTTTTTTTTTAGGAAATTGAAATTATTTTGATTTAATAGATTTGATTAAATTGATTACATTTGATTCATTCAAATTAAATATTATAATTAAATGTATGCATTTTTTAAATTGATTTAAAATGAATTCATGAGAGAAAAGGAAAAATAATTAAAAAATATAAATTTCCCTTGATGTTCAGATGGAATAAATCTCACAAATATTGATGCATAGATGAAAAGTCAAAATGAATATAGGAGCATAACTATTTGAGACATGTTTTGAGATTTATTCTTTTTTATTTTATTTTTTTTATTTTTTAACATTGGCAATTTACTGTCTCGAAATTATGTGTCGAAAAAAAAAGTGTTTTTACAAGACCTTGTGCTGTTTATTATTATTATTATTATTATTATTATTATTATTATTATTATGCAGATGTTAATTCAGCCATTCTGTTGGATAAAAATTGTCCCTAATGTAAAATGGAAATGAATGGTAATTTTATTTTATAAATATAAAATATTTAATATAGGCTATAGGAGAAAAAAACAATATGGTGTAGCAATATTTTAGAACTATCAAATCTCTCTGCATTAATAATAAAGAAGTAGCCCATGTTTGTTCGGGATTTGAACCCGTGTCATCTGAATTATTGAAACGTAAGTTATAGCCTACCACTCGGCCACGAATTTGTTTTGTTTTATTTTGTTTGAAATGTATTTTTACATATTTTGCTTTCGTTAATGTTAACCAATTCTGTTGTAGCATAATAGGCCTATATTTTTTCCCTAAAAGTTTGTTTTATTCTCTGCTTTGTTTGTTTATATTTTTATATATTCAATCAGTCTCATTTTTGTTCAAATAATGAAAAAAGTTAAACCGACTAACATCGGTTAGTAACTGCAAGTCCTGAAAATGTTTTAATTTTACGGTAAATTATTTTAATTTATTTCACTGTTATGTTTCAGTTAATAAATCTACAAACACATTAAAATAACACGAAGTAAATGACAAGTAACCTATTGACATAGCCTTTCTAAATTATAGAAAAACTGGGCACACAATGTTAACGTGTGTCTACTTTGTTTAAATTTAATGAATTTGAATTCGTTTAACCACAATATTTATCTTGAATTTATCTGTGACCTCAGCTCAGATTACTGCCGCGGCAGATTACGTCATAAAGAGAATAAACTGACACTTTTCAAAGTCTGTGATTACAGCGCCACTCAGCGGTAAAAGGCAGCAAATACACATCCCAATTTTGCCGCCGCGGGAACGGCGGCGGTAAAAGTCTCATTCTGGTTGTCCACCATCCGTATGGTCAAGTGGTCCCATATTTGTATTTTGGAACATTTAGTGCATCAGTTCTTACACTAACTCATCTATCTAATAAGACAGGGATCAGCAACTCCGGTCCTGGAGGGCCACTGTCCTGCAGAGTTTAGCTTCAGCCCTGATAAAAACTCACCTGCCTGTATCTATCTAGTAATCCTGAAAACACTGATTGCCTTGTTCAGGTGTGTTTAATTAGGGTTGGAGCTAAACTCTGCAGGACAGTGGCCCTCCAGGACCGGAGTTGCTGATCCCTGTAATAAGAGCTCTGAAGTAAACTGCAGTTTGTGATGTACTTACTGTACTGTAACTTATTACAAGCAACACGATTCTATTATACTCTCTCATGGCAAAAAAAAAAAAAAGTTTCCCTGCTATGATTTTTAGAAAAAGGATCCATTAGTCAGATCCATTATTGAGAAGCACCAGGACCTGATTGAATAAAACATTTCGAGCTTTTAAAACCTTGCAATGAATAATTACTGCTCACTGCGATTAGATTTTATGCAAAAAAAGATAAAGTTACATTTTGGCTGACTCGTATTTATGGACTGAAACAATCTAACCAGTTTATACATTCTCAGGTAGGTATATTTAGTGAGAGAAGGGTGTCTGTCGCAAACAGCAAAGTGGGGTCTCTGTGGTGTTGAGTTTAAGTGTTTGTGCCCATATGAGCCTGATCTATTATTATCACTATCAGAACTGGTTCAGTCTAGCTGAGCATGGCTCTGTCACTGCGTTTCTTTTCTCTTGCCACCCCCAGATATGAACTAAACCAGTCAGCAGTAATCAGAACAACAACAATGCTGTGCAAAACGAGGGGCTTTAGGGGATGCTTTTGAAATTGCTTTCTTCTTTTAAAATCAATTATACCACACAAATTCTCTGCTTGAACAAATAAATAAAGGATGACTTGCAATGCCGAAGTGAACTCATCTGCATTCATGCGTAATGTATGCACTTACATTTTAGTATGTTCAGATAACTGAAACGTACAATATCAACATTTTGACTGCATCTATACTTGCAATTTTAGAGATTCACAACTCTTTACTAGACTTCTGAAGGCTGATTGAGACTAAAGAACATTTGTGAGTTTCATACTCAGACTTAATCTCATAGCAAAACTCTCATATCAGCAAATGAAACTTTGTCCACGGAGAAACATTTTAATGTCAGTTTTGTTTAAAAATGAATTTGTAAAAAGAAGTCACCCTTTGCATGGCTGAATTGAATTTGGTCTTGAGGTATAATTCTCGCTTTGGGGTGTGAGGGGTGCTGGTTCCAAATCCCGGACAAGCCCCCAATTTATTACCTTCCTCTAATTTGATCAATAATCTTTTATGATGTTCTTTTTATCATGTCTTATGGTTTTATAAAGTATTGAGGGTCAAAATAATTGACCTAAATGCCATTTAAAGTTATTTAATTTTGCACAGGGGTGAGTAAATGAATATTCAAGGCAAAGTAAAATGCTCAAGGTTGGCTTGATGAGAAATGGTTTGTTATGGTAAGATTTATTATGAAAATATCTCCAAAGAGTCTGGAGACAGTTATTATCTTATTTTCATGAGGGGGTAGGGCTTACGTTTCCCCCATGTTGTGCCTTGTGGGAATCAAAGGATGCAATTAGCAAACAAAGAACAATTGCCTGATACATTGCCTCTATGGAACAAAGTAAATCTGTTTTGGAGTCTAAGCAGATTCATTAATCCTCAAATACCAAATGACTTGGCAACAGAGGGCCCAGTTTTGCTTCACACTTTGTCAGGTGCACAATAGCTAATGAATTCTGCCCTTTTCCCATCCTCATATCAACATGCTTGTTTAATTAAAGCTTTGAGAGAGGGTGGACTACACTGATATTTGATTAAGCATGCTGTTTAAAACCTGCACCTCCACAGCAATGAAATCCTGGACTATCTGGCGTACTTTGCTAATTATCTTCAATCAATTTAGCTCCTAAAACGTCGCTTGGTTAATACTAATCTTCTGATAAGCTGAAGGAATGTAATTACAGAATCAGCATAAGTAAAGCTGGAAAAATCATAATGATGGTCTATTTTTTATATATATATATATATTTATTTGTTGACTCATTGACTGCTGAAACGGGGTGGCTCATGTATCATTATTCACAGAGAATGTTACAAAAATTAGTGCTTTACTGGGACATTATGACAAAATGTCAATATTTTGATTACCAATGTAATTATGAGCTGAAGTACTTGTGAATGCAGACACTCTAATAGAACGAATGCGGGACTGGATGTTTAGTTAACAGGAAACCATTTACTTCAGTAATCTGACACAGGATATTTAATGAGGAAAAAATGTAGGGTGGGACTTGATTATATCAATGGGCATTTGATTGGATTATGAATGCTGCGTGGGACAGTATTATTTTTGTATGTCAGTGTAATGATAACAGCTAATGTTTTAGCACATTAACTGCTGTATTTCTGATCTGAAAATGTGATAACAGTGTAAAGCATGTTTCATCGCATGGCATTCAATGGCTCAAATGTAACAAGAACAGCTGTCCATATTCTCACTATTTTGAAAATAGATAAATAACTATAAAAGTTATGAATGAAACCCTTTGCATAATAATCTATTTGTACTATAAAAGATAGTTATTTGATTAAGTTTTCATCCTAAATATTTCTAAATACTTCCAAAAAAGAATTTATACATTGTAACCACAACAGTCTGCTATTGTGCTTATATTGGCTTGTATTAAGTATAATTTTGAGTCTTGTATTTCAGATGTACTTGCAGACTTAGTTATGCCAGGGGACATTCTGAGTTGTTTTATTTAAAGTCTAGTCTCTTAATTTAATCTACTAATTAACATGGACAGCTATGATAAAAATTAGCATGGGCTCAGGCTGAGGTCATAAGCCATATATTTGACTGTAATTACATAATTGCCCCTAGTGTTCAATGACAGAGAAACGGGCAAACTGCATGCAAGCAAAAATTTGCTTTTAAAATTGTCAAAAAAGGAAGCCAGATGAGGAGGAGGAGGAGGAGGAGGAGGAGGAGGAGGGGGGGGGGGGAATTATGATGTAGCTATGATGTCAAACTATGATGTAGTGCAATTTATATTTAGGTACAGATTGGTACGTTGTCAGTAAGAATTCTCTTATCCTCACTAATGCTATTATTTGATCAGAAATACAATAAAAACAGTAATATTGTGAAATATTATTACAGTTGTAAATATTGTATCTATATACAGTGCTGGTCAGAATTATTTGCCCCCTTGGTAAATACGATCAAAGATGGCTGTAAAAAATAAATCTGCATTGTTTATCCTTTTGATATTTAAAAAAAAAAAAAAAAAAAAGCAAAAATCTAACCTTTCACTGAAGTAAAAGAATTGAAAGTGGGGGGGGGGAAATCACATTATGAAATAAATGTTTTTCTCCAAAACACATTGGGAACAATTATTTGCCCCCTTTTATTAAATACTTTTTGCAACCTCCTTTTTCCAAGATAACTGCTCTGAGTCTTCTCCTATAATGCCTGATGAGTTTGGAAAACACCTGACAAGAGATCAGAGACCATTCCTCCATACAGAATCTCTCCAGATCTTTCAGATTCCCAGATCCATGTTGGTGCTTCTTCTCTTCAGTTCAGCCCACTCATCTTCTAGGCTATAGGGTTCAGGTCAGGGACTGGGATGGCCATTGCAGATGCTTGGTTTTTGTATAATCTTTGATCATATTTACCAGGGGGGTAAATAATTCTGACTAGCACTGTATAATAACATATTTGTTTTTTATACGTAACTTTTTTATACTTGCATAACTGAATTTACTTCAGTGTCACATGATCCTTCAGAAATCAGTCTACTATGCTGATTTGATGTTAAAGAAATATTTCTTATTAATAATATGAATGTTGAAAATAGTTTTTAGGATTGTTTTATGAATGGAAAGTTCAAAAGAACAGCATTTATGTGAAATAGATTTTTATTTATTACAATGGAAAAGTCTTTACTTCAATTAAATGCATCCTTGCTGAATAAAAGTATTCATTTCTTCTTTCTTTTTTTATCTCGCTGACCCAAGTCTTAAAACCGTAATGTATTTTTATGCACGTGGTGTACATATACAAATACAGATATATATATATATATATATATATATATATATATATATATATATATATATATATACAAATACAGATATATATATATATATATATACTGTTCTAACTGTTTTTTATTATTATTATTATTATTATTATTAATATATTAGGCAGAAGTAGGCTAATGTTTTTATCAGACAGAAACAACTGCACACTGTATGTTCTTTTTACAGGTTATATTGAAAAGTGCAGAACCAAAAATGCAGTGCTTTTCCCATTAAAAAGAGTAAATATGCATAATTATCAAATAATTTAGACTAATTATAACAGCCATTATCTTTCCATTAGCACAAAGCAATCATTACGCTTTGAAATAATCACTTAAATGTTTCTTTATTAATGTAATGTATTAATTAGTGTTCCTCCAGCTAAAATGTACTTCAACAAATCCAAATAGCAAATATTTAGTTTGTTATCTGCATTAACAAGTAAAAAATATTGTTTTAGGCTCACCATGACACCATGGCTTAGAATACAATGTTTTCAGCTACACCATCTTGTTTAAGGGCTCTGCTCTCTCCACCTGATGTTTGGCCTCACAAATCCTGCAGGTTTCATAAATCCCGGTCAACGGGAGATTTTAGTTCAGACGGAGAGCTTCATGTAAATTGCAAAGCACAACCAGTCCTGTGTTTCTAAATCTGGAGCAGACGGCCCAAGCATCCTAGTTGGCAGTGTCTATTGGTGATTTTCTGAATGCCATAACATGCCTGTCTGTATTATGGATCAGACTGACTATTGCCCACGCTGCGAGGGCTTTGACTTGGCAAGAGGGAGCGATAGAGGCGAAGGGGTTATGCTCCAACAGAGCGCTGAGTCGTTTTAGCACTGCGATGAGGGAGAACTCTGGCTTCCTGATTTTTTTTTGGCAAACTCTCAAACGTCTCACGGTCTTGCCGCAACTTCAGCTCCTGTATATGCTCTTGAAAATAAAGATTCTTTATTGGCATCCATGGTTCCACATTTAACATCCATGGAACCTTTCCATTCCACAAACGGTTCTTTATAGTGGAAAAACTTGTTCAGATTATTAAAATGTTCCTCACGCTAAGAAAAAAATTGGTTCTTTTAAGAACTGTTCACTGAAAGGTTATTTGGGGAACCAAAATGGGTCTTCTATGGCATTGCTGAAAAAACACCCGCATTTGGTACCTTTATTTAAAAGAGTGAACACTACGGTCAAAAGATTAGAATTAAACTTACTAAAGGCGGGCGTACACTGTGCGAGTTCGGACACTCGGGAGGTCGTGAGATATTGCACTCGTTACGAGTCAGTTAATCTGATAACTGCGTCAAAGCAGCTGGTACACGGCACGGCTGTCGTGCACAAATTTTATCCCGAGCCGGCATCAATCACGTGAGCTTTCACGCTAAACACAGAGACCGGAGCTTTCAATGTTGCAGGCAACTATAGCTTCAGATAGTAAAATGGAAGAAATGTGTGCAAATGATTTGTTGAAAAGCAGAGAACAGTAGCCATTCCTTTCAACATAAAGAGAGAGAGAGAGAGAGAGAGAGAGAGAGAGAGAGAGAGAGAGAGAGAGAGAGAGAGAGAGTGTATGCGCACACTGTATGGTTGCTGCCACTGAGGTATAGGATCGATTTAGCCTGTGACGTGGTTGTGTATGATTTGGCAATAGGGGACAGCATATACGCTGGTGAAAATCGGGCCGACTCCCCTATTTTTTTTTAATTATCGGAAGGTGCTCATAACGTGCTCGGCTCGTAATTCCTCTGCGAGCCACGACCATGCGAGCATCACCGATTTCCACGCGATTTCTCCCGAGTGAAAAAAATAATCTGCGAGCTCGAAAATCACACCGTGTACACCTGCCTTAAATGTAACATTAAATGTTACTAAATTTAACACTAAATGTTAAATGTTTTTGAAAGTTTCTTACTCTCGCCAAGGCTGCATTTATTTAATCATAAATAAAATAAAACTAATTTTGCTAAATGCTATTACAAATTAAAATGACTGTTTTCTATTTTATAGATTCTATAAATGCAATTTATTCTTATGATGGTAAAAACGAATTTTCAGCTGCCATCATTACTCTAAAGCGGGTCGCACACCGGACGCGCAGCTCAGCGCCGCGCCGTGCCATGTCTAGGACAACTCTCACCTGAAAATCCGATAACATCAACAATTTTCTGATTTCTGTAAATAAATATAAAACTAAATGTATATTGCAGCACAGGGTGAAGTCCGTATATACATTAACTACGATTTGAGACACATAAATGTAAATTTAATATAAAACTATGTAAATGGCGCTCTGTGGCGCGGCAGGATTTTGAACACGGTCCTGAGCCGTTGCTGGGCGCCGCGGACAGACGCCGAAGGGCGCCGCCGGTGTGTGTACTCTCATAGAGAATAATGTGTTCGAATTTAAAAGACGTGGCGCTGCGCGGCGCGGTGCTGAGCTGCGCGTCCGGTGTGCGACCTCCTTAACCTTCAGTGTCACATGATCCTTGATAATAGTAAGAAATGTTTCAAGATTTCTGAAGGATCATGTGACTGAAGTCTGGAGTAGTGATGCTGAATTAGGGCTGGGCGATAAAACGATAACGATATGTATCGCGATAGACACGTAATCAATATCAATAAAAAATGCGTTCGATAAAACGTTCGATAATTTTTTATTTTTTTTTTCGTCGGAAGAAACCAGCAAGCAGGTTTGATTGCATGAACAAAGGCACTCACTCTCTAGTAACTAGATAAAACAGGAAAAGTCAGCTCGCCTGACTTGAAGTCTGACCGTAGTCAGACCAATGTCATCTGCAGATTATGCAAGACAGTCGTCAGTTTCTCTGTTATTCGCGTGCTGATGCGCTGTTCTAGCGTGTGTTTCTCAGCGTGTACATGTGAAGCTCACATGCACTAAAAGCCTGTCTACCAGCGCCTGAATACTAAGTAATCTTTCGAGTCTTATTTTGCTCATACTGTTATATACACACAAGGTTTACATAAACTAGTCGGATATGTCTAAAGTGAAAGCAAACTTGAGAAAATTGAGAGAAAATCTGCATGTCAAATGCGTGTATAATAGACGCGTCGCGCGCAGTTCTTAAAGAGACAGTAGTAATAGTAAACACATTGCCGCTTGTCCCTAAAGGGATAGTTCACCCAAAAAATAAAAATTATCTCATTATTTACGCACTCTACTGTTGTTCCAAACCTGTATTAATTGCCTTCTAATATTTTCTAATATTAATATTTTGAAGAATGTGGGTATCCAAACAGTAGCTGGTCCCCATTGACTTCCATAGGAGAAAAATATACTATGGAAGTCACTGGGGTACATCAACTGTTGGTCATTCTTCCAAATAACTTTTATTTTCAACAGAAGAAAGAAACTTATTCGAGTTTAAAACAACGTGAGAGAGTAAATTATGAAAATTAGAATTTTTAGGAGAACTATCCCTTTAATGTTAATAAAACAACAAAATGTAAAGAGAAAATCACTCACTGCTCTTGACTAATAACTTTATTAATAGCTTTAATAAGTATCAATGTATAATTTATAGAAAATAGAAAGAAATAGATTTATAGAATTTATAGAAAGAAGTTGTAATATTATATTTTTGCCATATCGCCCACCCCTTTATAAAGCATTTATTACGTATTCTTTAATTTTGCACCTTAATGTTAAGAGATAATTGTTAAGTGTTCATTGTGATTTTAGACTTTTGAGTTTTCCATGGTCGTGTTGACATTTCTGCCTTTATAACTGATGGGATTATAATCAGAGGTAGGTTAAGTTTAAAATAAAAAATCTTTAAATGTAATATATTTGTCTCCTGAACTGGTCCTTATTTTAAATATGTTATAAAAAAATTCAATAATTATCGATATCGGCCGATATAAAACACTTATATCGTGATACAGTTTTCAGCCATATCGCCCAGCCCTATGCTGAATATTCAGCTTTGCCATCACAGGAACACATTCATTTTTTTTAGTATATTAAAAGACAGGTTCTTTTAAATTGTAATAACATTTCACAATATTACTGTTTTACTGTATTTTTGATCAAATAAATGCAGCCTTGGTGAGTGTAAGAGACTTCCTTCAGAAACATTTAACAGTAAAAAAAATGTTACCGGTAGTAAATATTGTGCCCATGCTTTCTGTTCCTCTTTTCTACTCTTTCTTTCTACATCCTAACGCAGTGTGACCAAGATTTGACCTGTTGTGTTTTGTTTTATGGAGGCCTGTTTCTAAAGAAACAGAAAATCCATTCCATTCAAACCGAATGGCAGAGAGATGAACCTTTGATGGGGCCACTCTTAGTTTGGGTGATTATTGCGTGTGCTCGTTGGGCCAATTGTGTAGCGTCGGTGGATTTGATAGAGTTCTGTCAAGGCGCAATCATTGCTGCATGGTCCCTCAGGGTTCAGATTCAGAGCAACCTGTATTTTTCTAGAGCTCAATGAAATGGCTGTAGTAGATTGAAGAGCAAAGTCGCAAGAAAAAAAAAACATCATAATGAGGGCTGGTGTTGTCCAAAGTAGGACGCGAAACTGGGTCCGGCCATTTTCAAGTGTTGGAGCGACATCAATAGAGAAATTCCCAAAGAACAAATTGTTTGTTTGGGAACAGAGGACATTTATGTAAGTATTGCGTATAAACTGGAACACCCAAACAAGTTCTTGCAAATTGTTAATTCCCTGTATGAACAACACATTCATCTATGTCTGTTGCATCACTGTGTCCTCTAATGTGACGGTTGGAATGTGGCACATTTGCATGACATTAACTTTCTGCAGTACCTAATCTGTTTGTACACAGCTTCTGATGAAAGGAAGCTGTGTGATTTTTATTTTATTTTTCCCCTTACCTCAGCAGGCAGTAAGCAGGCCCAGCAGTCCACAATGCCTCATTGAAATGCCAGACTTGAGAGGGGCAGTTGCTTTAAAAGGCTCTCTGATTACTCGCATCAATAGGACCCTATTTGTTGTGACTCCCGCAGCAACTGCCAAAGCAGATGGGTTATAATTCAGGCCGATTTGCACTGCTTAAATCCTATAATGATTCCTCAACACTCCCAAAGGCAAACGCTAACTGCCATCTCAGAAGTCTGAATGCTTCCGTGATGGACTGACTGTAAAGAGAGCAGGTACGCGTTGACTTGCTGTGAAATCTGGCTAATTGTCAGATCCGCACATCGACGCCATCCTATATCTATGGTACAGTTCTCCCTTGCGCCAAATAAAAAAACAAATCACCTATAATGCAGCACCTATAATGCAGGTTCTACCATGACCAATTCGATACACTATATTTTAAACATTTCAAACAATGTCACTTAAAGGTACAGTTCACCCAAAATGAACTTCTTTTGTGAAAGAAAAACACAAAAGAAGATATTTTGAAAAAATGTCCATACAGTGAAAGTCAATGGGATCCAACTTTTCTTTTGGACCCCATTAACTTTGATTGTATGGACAAAAACATTCTTCAAAATATCATTGTTTGTGTTTCACAGCAGTGTTATTTCAGTACTGTTTATATATTGTAATACATTTTATTAATATTTTAGTTTAGTTTATTTTTTTATTTTAATAGTTTTTTTCTGTTCATTTTTTAAATATTAATGTTTATTTTATTTTATTTCGCTTTTTGTTTATTATTATTTCCAGTTAGCAACTTTAGAGCTTCAACTGTCTTTTTTACAACTTAAAGTTTGTATTCTAATATTTATATTTTATTTCAACTTTGTTTCAATTCAAAAATGTTTTAATAGTTGTAGTTTTAGTTTAAGATACCCCTGTTTGGAACGACATGAGGGTGAGTAAATGATGATCAAATGTTCATTTTTGGGTGAGCTGTCCCTTTAAAGCCGAAGTGGGTCACCAAAGGGATACTCCCGCCCCCAAACTCACTCCATTGGTTGATCCATTGTTTGGGGCTGATCGGGATGCCTAAACAAACTTTACACAGTTTTAACACTTTTCACAGAAATCAACCTACAAAAATGGCTTACGTATAGCTGTCTCTATATGGGATGGGATAGAAAAGTACTTTAGGATCAAAAACGTACCTTCATTGAGACCCATATGAATACTCCAGTAGCTCTGCAGACATTGTAGCTCCCTCTTCATGCCCCTCTTGCAGCGGCAGTCATACAGGGGGCTGTCCTGCAGCACCTCAAGGGCGGCTTGACACTCCCTGTTGGCCAGCATGGTAGTCCTGTCACGACCTACCAGGCACTGGCGCATGATGCGAAAGCGTGAGCTGCACTGTGAGTTTTGGTTGCACAGCTCACTGGCCCTCAGGCAGTCCATGGGGGCTCTCCAGCCATGAGTTCCCAGCCCTGACAAAGCAGAATGGCTGGCCATGGAAACTACCACCTCATCTGTGGGAAGGGCATGGGTGTTATTAGACTGTGGTGTGAAAGAAGTTTTTTTATGTATTTGTTTTTTAATGACTTCACACTTGTTTATCTGACACATAAGGTCTATATTTAAGTAGAACACATTTAAAATGTACAATATATGACAATACAACTTGAAAAATTGAGATGTAAAAAATCCTAGGTGTATAAAAGTTAGGCCTATTTTATTATATAAGTGGTTTTCTCTGCGCCTCTCCTTCCCGTGTGTTCAGCACCACGGACAGTTCCCCTTTAGCACGCACACAGTACATGCCAATCTCTGTGCTTTTTTCTCCCAAAAGCATCATTATCTAATTAGCACCTAAAAACGTTTACAGGTTATAAAGAGACAAATTCACATATGCATAATTTGCAACATTTGCGAATCCCACACACTAGGCCTAAATTTAGTTGTAATGTATTGTACTATAACGTGTAATATGACAAGTCGGACAACTAGCCATAGCTTTATGTAGGCTTACTTTAAAGCATCAACAACTAGCCTAATGATAATTGATGGGGCACAATCTTTTGAGGTTAGCTTTGCATAAGTGTATTTCTGGTCCTATTTTTTTTAATTGCTGTTTTGGTTGTAGATAGTTGAGATGAATGTTTAATAAATTATGTACAATAGCCTATTTATGTAGGCTATTTGTATTTCTCCAAGGTACTATTTGGTAGACCACCAATCCAAACTGAAAGTGCTTGAACAGCGTACTGTTGCTATGGTTACCTCAAGCGAACGCGATTTATGTTTTAAAATATATAAATATTATTTATAATAAGTATATATTTATTTTATAGGTAAAAACGTAACTTTGGGATTGGTATTTATTTTAATTTTTTAAGTCATTGAAAAGTATTCAGGCTTTGTACTTTTTATTAATGTATCCCGACTCCACTCCCCGATCCCAATATGAACCCTGGACCAAATAAATAAATTATATATAGGCTATATATATGTGTGTGTGTGTGTGTGTGTGTGTGTGTGTGTGTGTGTGTTAGCCTAAATTAATAAACGTCTAAATAACTGAATAAATAAATAAACAAGCAAGCGATTATTTCGCACAGCTTTTGTTAACTTAATGTCTATAAAGCTCACATGAATAACGTTAGCCTATATTCGAAACGAGTAGTAGACGACGCAACCTTTAAATAAAATTAGAATCGTTTATGTTTCAGCGTCTCGAAAAATATAGCTTTTTAGGTTTTGACAGCATTTTCACGTTATTAAGTTTTGACATTGGTCTAGTTCAGCACCTTTGGACCTGACAGCTCCCGTAACAATGCCCTAAAGTTAACGAGCAATCTACTGCTAGTTGGGAAACGCGTTTCTGCATCGTAATATAAGCATTGCATTGCAACATTATCGGGATGGGAAACATAGTATCTAATATTACACTGTTCATTTAATCCTGATCTTTCCTCTGACTGAGTTATGTTGCAGTCTATATGAGACTATCAAAGTATAAAAGACTTCCAGCATGAAAGAAGAGTGAGTTCATTCTGTAAACTGTACACCGTCAAATGCCTACTTTACTCAGGCAGTTAAGCCATATTACACTCTCTCTCAATATGATAAATGATTGTCTGCGTGGGTTTTCATCATTCTCTCGGGTTATTACTTTTTGTCTCTAGTGTCATTTTTGAAAAATTAGATGTACTTACCCAGTAAAAACAGGACGCTCAGAATATTCAGTAAAATCATGATAGATCCCATTCGAACTACCCGTGAAGTATTACGATCCCAGATTCCGTTAATGTTCGCAGACAAATCCAACGGTTATTTAACGGACGTCCTTTTCAAACATCAGGTTCATTTCCAACAGTCAGTCGCTGGTTAAAATAGCGTCAGAATTAGTTTAAACCTTACAATTCCAGAACTTGGATATTTCCTGTTGGGGCTTTTGAGAAATAAGAGAGTAAAAAAAAAAAAAATACTAATTGACGTTTATTTGATGAAACTGTTCAACATATCCTTTCCACAAGAGCGTCGAAGCATTCCTCTAGTTTGGGAAGAAAAGGTAGCACGAGACAGCGTTTTAGTCCGCGTTTCCAAATGTGAATAACACTTGAATATACGACCGTTAGATAATCTTTAAAAACTTTTATTTCATAGATGTTATGATGCAAACGACAAAACTTCGAACGCCAAATAAGTCGGTTTTGTCTGTCATATGACCGGTCATTCCTGTATCGTACAAACGCATGTTTTAAGCACGTTCAAACTGAAGTTGGTTGTTTGCGTGAACTAAAAATCTCTCCGGACTCCTGTGAGTAGCAATGAATCTTCCAAGCTGGACAACCTTGACTTTCATCAGAAAATCCTTATGTGTCCACCAGCGTGCCTGTGGCTTTAGAACTGCCTTCGTTTTTCCGAGTCTGTGATAATGAAGAAAACAAACAGGGAAAATGGCACTTCCAGTTCAACTTATCTTCTGTTTTCTGTGGCGCATGCAAACGCTTTCTCCCACGAAACTGAAGTTACATGTCCGACCCTTGGGGCTCTGTCGCGCTTCACGTCAGAGAGGGCGCAATGAAAACATATCACCGCATGAATCTGACCGCTTCGCACTGGATGAGTGCACAAGGGCATCGACGCACCACAGCACAGTCATGTCTGAGACGACCTTGTACTACACAAATATGACTTGTTGGCACTCTTGTTTGGATTTATTTTCTCCTCCTCCATCATTGGATTAGCTTACTTCCCTCACATTTACAATTTTCATTTGAAAAAATATATATATATTATATTAAACCTGTTAATGGAGGACAATTTGCCATTTTTAAGTGAGCACTATTATATAGAATGGGATGTGCTGTGAATTACATTTCCATTGGTTAGTGTGTAATGTGTGCTAAAGTAGCCTACTTCAGTGGCAGTGTAATGGAGACAGGGGCTAGTTGTCACAGGGGCAAATTGTTGGATTACAAAAACGTGTTTTCTCAAGCAGTGGTTTTATATTATGGGTTAAACATTAAAATAATATCACCATATTTTGGATAAAGACAATAAAAACCAAAATCACTTTATACATCTTAGATTAAAGCAAGTTATCACATTTTTAGGAAAGGTTGTAATAATGTGTTGATTAAATAATATTTAATTATTATATTATAATTATAAAGTATTTTTCACCAAAACAATTATATTTTTGTATAACATTTTGCTGTGTCAAGAAGTGATCTTATTTCATACGTGTTTAAAAATATGTTGCTACAAACCGTAGGCTACAATACACTAATTATTTGGCAGTTTTCTAATGTGACAACTAACCTCTATATTGTGATGTTTGCTATAGCTTGAGGAGGAGATGAGGAGGATATATTCGCATCAGCTAGATTGTATTAACAATGATTCAAAACAAAAACTATATTTGAAAATCAGAACAACCATGTTAACCTGACAAGAACAGACAATTATGAAAAAGAAAAAAATACAAACAAAACAATTAACAAAATAAATAATAAATAAATAGCTGTGCATGATAATGAAATTAACAAGAAACCATAGAAACAAGATTGTTTGGTTTTGCATGTGTTCTACTTCTGTTAAATATATATACAGTGTATATATATATATATGTGTGTGTGTGTGTGTGTGTTTGTGTGATGCGATCTGGGAAAACCCGTCTGATGTTGCGCTGGTACGTTTTCAGTAAAGGGCTTCAGCCTCCGCTCCCGCTAGGCCACCGCAGCAGCCTCCAATCAGGACTCAGCGTGGAGCCGGCCGCAGGCAGGCCGCCCAGCCCGTCTCGGGCACTGCCAAACCAGGTGGCAAGTGTCAGACCAAGTGTCCCTGAGGCAAGCCACCCAGGGATGGGGGAACGATCTCTTCAGATTGGTTACCGTTCCGCCGCTGGCTCCCCAGAGTTCAGCAGTACCTGAATTGTCAAAGAAAGAGCAAAGACTGGCGGTGTGCAACCCTGTAAAGCCTTGCACCCATCAGCCACCTCTTGTAGGACCACTCTTTGCCACTTCTGCCAGCCGGCAGTGGGTGCGGTTCGAGGACCCGGTCACGCTTTCTCACGCACTCTCTGTCGTTAGAGACAGGTAAGTGTTGCACCACACACTCAGACTCCGCTTCAGGCCGCCTTCGGGCCTTCCGAACCGGGTCCTTGTCCTCTACCTCGCTGCCTCACCCGGGGTACATCTGTGGTACCTTTGGTCCCCCTGGGCCGGTTCATAGAAGCCTAGAAATTGCTCCCAACTGATCCAGCTGGCTCATCCGTACTAGCAGACTCGGCTATACGATTCAGTTCGGCCGGCGTCTGCCCATGCTCAGCGCTATTTGTTACACTTCGGTGTTCAGCGAATGTGCGTCTGTCATGTGCGCGGTCATCGCACTCCTACTGGTGAAGGATGCGATTGAGCCGGTCCCTCCAGCCGATTTGAAGACCGGCTTCTACAGCCCGTACTTCATTGTACTCAAGAATGGTGGTGAGTTACGGCCAATCTTGGACCTGAGTCTCTTGAGTCGGGCCCTTTACAAGCTTCCGTTCAAGTTTAAAACTCAGAAACACATTTTCTAATGCTCCGTCCCTGAGATTGGTCTGCAGCGTTCGACCTGAAGGATGCGTACTTCAGATCTCTACCCTTCCGCAACGCAGTTCATGCCTGTGTTCTTGCATTCAAGGGGTCGAAGTCTCAGTACAAAGTCCCACCCTTCGAGTGCTACATAGCCAGTTGGGTCTTCAGGTCAACTGGGGAAAAAGTCAACTCTGGATCTCTTTTCTAAAGGATCTGTTTTTCCGGTATGGAGATGGACTCGGTCCAACACGTCCCTCAAGAGGAACGTGTCCGGTCGGTGTTATACAGAAGTGAGAAAGGGTCCCACTGAAACTTTTCAGAGGCTCCTGGGGCATATGGCAGACGCAGCTGCAAATAGATCGGCTTCCTCCATATGAGGACCGCTTCAGCACTGGCTTCATGGCCGAGTCCCGAGTTGGCCGTGACCGAGCGGCCCGCTCCGTGTGACAATCACCCTGTCCTGCCGCCAAACTCTCAGCCTGTGATCAGACCTTTTGTTTCTCCGGGCCAGACGCCTTTAGAACAAGTGTCCACTAACGCCGGCTGAGGGGCAACGTATAACGGGCGTGCAGTAACGGGAGTCTGGGCGAGCCTCCAACTGCATTGCCTTGTCCTGCCAACATCCATTGCCTCGAGTTGCTAGCAGTACACCTTGCTTGATGCTGCAGCTCAGCAAGCCTGGACTGCTCAGTACAGCGACCGTTGCGCTACACTTCCCTCGCATGTCTCAACTCGCCCGTCACCTCCTCTTATAGAGTCAGAAGCTTCTGAGGTCGCTTCATCCACTTAACCTTCTGGGGTCGGCGGTCGCGCCGGCGATACCAGCTCGCTTTTTTTCTTGTCAGTGCAAAAGAGACTCAAAATACTTGTTTAGAGGTGATGGGGCAATTACAGGTCTGCGTTCCTTCACATGGACGATTTGCATGTCAATTGCTCTTGCGCACGTGGGTGTGGTCACATTAGAGTTAATGAGCATGGGCTGTAGAAACTGTACACGTCGTTGCTATCATGCGGATTATTTAAACAGAGAATATTTGTTTTTGATAGAATTTACATCATTTAAAAATAGAGACTTTGTAAAGACCACCCATTGGCCCAACGACGGAATCCAATGGTGTTGGCGAAGGTATAATGCGTGTATGTCTTTCCAGCGCTCCAGTGAAGTTCACTTTATTTATTAGAATTTAGTTTCAATATTACTTTAGCTCTACGCTTAATCTGACTCCAATTTCAAATGATAATCAAATTTAGATTGTGTTTCTTATTAGAAAATAATAATGAATATTGATTATGACTTAATTTAGATCTTTGATTATTCTGATTATCCCATACTTTCAATTATTTATTCATTAAAGGACCTGGTATTGCTTTGAGACTTCACGTCGCGAATGTGCGCTCATGATCACAAACAAAGCCAGTTCTGATATAGTCAGAGGATGCAGTGCGAACTGTTTTACCCTTAAGCGGTCGCTCTCTGCTTACTCATAACAAAAGGTGTAATTTTTTTAATAGTCGCAAGATGCAACATGATTAGTCAGTGAGTCAGAAATCGGAGGGTCTCCTTAATGATGTGCCCCATGCTCCATTCATTAGTGCCTTCGGTTTGATCTATCCTGAAAGAGATTTGCGGAAACACCAGACTACACATTAATCTACTAGAAATAATGATTTCAGAATAATGCAGAATAATTAAAATATAACATTTTATTTGTCAGGTAAAAATGTATCATGCCAATTACACAAGTAAATTATTCAAATCCAATTCAGAAATAATAAATACATGACATCAATTACTCCACATGTTACCTCCCTATGGGCAGGATGTGGCTTCCGCAGCGTACACTTTCCCAGTGTTAACAAGTCTGAATGAGTGGGTCTTGCGGAACAGCAGTGACTGACTTCCCTGGCCTAGCCCTGTCCCATCTCTGCCTCAATAATGCAGGGGGATCAGAAGGCTTTTGTCTAGGCACTGGAAGGTGGCAGCACTAGTGGCGTTTTAATAGGGATCCCGATCAGTTGACATGTTGACTACATTGAACGTGAACGACTGAAAGGGAACGTCTTGGTTATGTCTTTAACCCTCATTTCCTGAAGGAGAGAATGGAGACGTAGTCCCGTCGCCACTATTGCTGGACCACCACTGACTCCGGGCTCTTCAGCGAAAAGTGGTGTGTGCATCCACTTCCGTATTTATACCCGCACTGCGGGGCGGAGCGTGAATGCAAAGCTCGCCCACCAATGTGTGTATTGGCTCGAGGTAGCCAATAATACGAGGGTTAAATACGTTTTTATATAATAAGGCAAGGGTGTAGAGTTACATTCAAGCTATTTTAAGGAATGAAGACGATAAAAAAAGAAGGCAATAAAATCTTCAAAAATGTCATTCAAGTAGACACTCTTCAGAGTGACCCTATTTATTTATTTATTTATTCATGAATGATTGATCTATTTGTTACTAATTCATTGACCTAAAAAAAAACTCATGTTTGAGTTCAAGCTTATGTTTGAACAAATCTATTTGTATGTCTAAATGAGAACAAGAGGAAAATGCCATTTATATAATGGCGTGTCTAAATGAGTCGAGCTAATTAACCATAAACAGAGATAAATTTGTAATGTAAATCTGTAAATGCACATTGCCTGTCATAAACAAACTGTTTGGGATGAAGCATAGATGCATTACATTCAAAAGCTTAATCAGATCACTCCAAGTAAGTACATGCTAATTCTTCTCCAATTTCCTCTTAAAAAAAAAACAAACAAACATGTTTTTTGCATTTATAGTCCCTATTACATAAATGACTATCTTGTAACTGTATAAACTGATAATAAATTCCATTACATCATCAAATATAGCTCTGAGTAATATAAATAATAAAAGTAAGCACTAACATGTGCAAATGGCTTGTTTCAGAGAGAAATGGGCTTTAACAGGAGAGTTGTTTTTCTGTCTGGTAAAAGCATATTCATGCACTTCAAGTAGCTTGATATTTGCCCCGTCATCGGTTGCATCGCTCTGCAATTTGGAATGATACAGTTATAGCTTTTTTTAAATCGACAGTCAGGGAAGAGAAACATGGCTACTTTGTCAACATGTCATCGTGCAGGTTTTCCCCCTAAGCCTTTTTAAAGTAGAGAGAGGAAACAGGCAGTCGACATAAAAGACGGCAGTCCCTCTTAGCGAGCAGAAAGCAGCTTTTGACAAGCCCATTATGAGAAAGAAAATAATTGTCTCGCTTCTCGTTGTGCAGAACCCTTCAAGGTCCTTCAGAATCCTGCACAAAGCTGAGACGTTTTGATGTAGTTATCTAATGCAGTCATCAGTAATGTACATTTCATCCTATCTGCTCTGTTTGCTCCAGCAGTGCTTAACAGGGCCGCTGCATAACCATGTATTCCTTTCACCTGGGTGCAAGCGTCTGTAAAACACTTCGAATGATTTAACTCTAATGGGAAACGATTGTTTTGTGCTTTAAGCGATAGTGTAGGATTTCCTGCTTTCTAACAGCTAAAAGCTGATTGCAGATTTGTTGTCTCACACACTAGAAGTTCCCAGTTCTATCAATATTTATGATATACAGTAGCTCGATGTTCTGTGTAAAACCGATGGAGGTATTCAAATAAGCCTGAACGAGGCAGGCTTTTACTGCAGAGGAGGATAGAATATCATTATCCCGGCAGGCTGTTGTGCTGTTGTCGTTTATGTGCATTTGATATTTTTTGGCTTGTCTCTCAATCTTCCCATCAGCATTCGCTCTGCAGGATCAAACTGGCACGCATAGTGGTCTCATCATTCCGCTATCCTGAAAAAGAGTAACTGGCTGTGTTTTGGTCACTATTATCTGATGTAATTATCATGTCCCGTTTTCATATTTCACACACAAAGGCATGAGCCACCATCTTTGCCATCGTAGATTATGCGAACTGAGCCAATCTATGACTCAAAATGCGAGATTCTCAATGAGGTGAGTCATTTGAATCCATGTAGTGTATTTTAATGATGTCTTCACTGTGTTTTGCTAAAACCTTATCTGAGTTCCGGCTGAAATGGAGAGCGTCATTAAATCTACATGCTGTAGGCGACTTGCTTTTGTTTGTGTGTACGTCATAGATATGAAAACAAAAAGTCGCATTAGCAGCTCTTTCTAATTACCATATTGGAAAGGTCAAGGGCCGCCTGTGAACACATGTGTGTGAATCAACAGATGCTGTCTGCAGAAGGAAGTTGTCTGTTCTGCATATGCAAGGATCAATGACAAATAAGTAGCAACAAAGATGATAAAGGAAAAAAATATTTAAAACATGAGATAGTTTCATAGGAATTTACTTTTTGTATTCATGTTGGTTTCCTTTGTTTTTGAAAAACTTTTATTTAAACCATGTTTACAAATGTTTAAATGTATTAACTCGAAAAAGGTCATGTAATATTAATATATTTTCCTTTGACCTTGTACATGTGAGTGAACAAAATGGTTTTTTTTTTTCAAAACAAGAAAGAAATTAAATATATAAATGTTTATTTTATAATGATTATTTAATTCATTTAAATTATTATTTTATATAATTCATAAGCATCAAGGTTTAGGGATTTATACCACATGGCAATTTATAACCTGAGCTAAACATGTCTTGTCATAAAAAAGAAAAGTTTTCTGACACTTTTACTTGACGACCTTGACACACAGTCACAAGGGTCTGTGGGGGTCTTCTCTATGGTGTCATTTATTGTTTTATCATTTTTTAACTTCCATTTTTTGGTGTGTTGATTTGGTGGATAAAATACTTTTTTTTTTCTTCATTATGATATGACAACATTTGTATCATCCTAACATTTTTGTCTTTATTCCCATGGCAACAATTTTTTTATAAATAACCTCAAATGTAACACAAATCACCCTAATTTACATTAAAATAAGAATAATCCAAACTATTGAAATAAAATATAATGATGTGATGGGTCAATCAGGGACTTTTGGAAATGTCCTTTTACTGTTTTTCATTGTGAGGTATATGGTAATATTATTCATTTTTACTTGCAAAATAGCTACACATTTGACAATATTTTACATTAATGTACATATACTTTCATATTAAACCATTTACAGTTTTTTTAATATGGTAAGGTAACTTACCGTTTACCAATAAACAGGTTTTATTGCAGTATTTTTACAGTATTTTTCTGTAATAAATCACAAAACATTTTTACAGTATTCTATACATGGTTGTATATGTATGTATATATATATATATATATATATATATATATATATATATATATATATATATATATATACAATTCATATATATAATCTTAAACACAACTCTTACCCAGCATTCTCTGCTCTTCGACCTGGAGGCTCTCAAGAATCTGCGTGGGTTTGTTTGCTCAAACCTCATGCCCATAGACTACATGACAAGGTTATTCTCTCAGACATACAATAGCAGCAAAAGCAATGACATATTTAAACAACATAACCCAGCGATCACACAGCAACAGTCCTTGCCCGAACTTCCAATCTGAAAGCACTGACCTTGTCATCAGCAGAGACAAAGGTGACTTTAAAGTGAAACGAAAAAGCGCACTCCACCTCCTAATCTGTCATAAGCGGTGCGGCGATGTTTGTGATGATGGGAAAGGAAACGATGTGACAGACTTTCCTAGTGGAAAACTCTCTGTCCACAGAGACTGTCCACATTCTTCACATGTCAGTGGGGCGGGACAGGCTGTTTGTACGCTAATGAGAAACAACTCTCTCTTTTTCTTACCTCCATTTGACAGCATTATGAATTCTTACATAATTCTGCATTATATGTTCTATATTTCAAGATTGAGTCCAATGTCTGAAGGCTCTGCCCTAAATGCAGCTTGATAAGCCTTTAGACAAAATCTTAAAAAATAAGAGTTTGCATAAGTGTTTTTTTTTTTTTTTTTTTTTTTTTTTTTGAGAATCATATTTAATACATCAGGCTTTTATGGCACATACATAATCCGAATATGGAGAATATGGAGCTCAGTTTTGTTCAGAGGCCTAAACTGAGCAAAAAATATCCAGATTGGTGCAGTTGCTGATATTATTATATGGCCACAAGTAAGATGAAATTCTGGTGGCTTATAGAGTTGTCGCTCTATAGCTCTTAGTAAGATGATATTTATGATAGTTTTATGATCAAAGTGCTGTAACTATCAATCAGATGGCAGAAGGCTTGTAAAAGATGTACTACAGGTTTTTAAGCAAAATTTTTATCATGTCAAAAATGTAGAGGCCCTGTTTGCATGGATCGCAATGCATCAGATCATTACCGTATGAATAGCGCTCGCTCTCCGTAGGCGTGTTTACATTAGTGTCTGGACATCTCTCTATTTTCATACAGATTACATAAACAGAGGATATTTGTTTTCGTTTTTGAATTTGATCATTTAAAAGTAGACACTTAAATGTTTATATAGATATATGCTCATGTCTGTGTGACAAGTATTCGCTGAGTTTTGTTTCAGTTTAGAGACGTGCTCCAGAAAACGTTTCACAGAGATGGCAGGAAGAACACCCTGTTTGTCCATCCTATCCTCCTTCCACTCCAACGCATGTTAAACACTTTATTTATTATTAGCGTATGATATCGTGCTTCTGTGTAGATATCGTTATATATAGTTTATTATTAGCGCACAATATTGGTCTTCCATGTTGTTATCATCATATATCGTTTATTATTAGCACACGATATTGTGCTTCCATGTCATTATAGCCTATATCGTTTATTATTAGCACACAATCTCAATCTTCTGTGTCGTTATCGTTATACAGTGCTATGCATAAGTTTAGACACCCATACAGTTTGACTAAAAAGAGGAATAAAAAATCATCTTTTGGAAACTGAACTTAATGCCTTAATTTAGAAAAATTAGGAAAAATCCAACCTTTAATGACACCAATTTTCTTTGTGAATGAATAATGTATCGTAAATAAATAAATGTTCTTCCTTAAAATACAGGGTGCATAAGTTTGGACACCCCTATGTTAAATTCCCATAGAGGCAGGCAGATTTTTATTTTTAAGTATTTAAAAAACATCATCACATAGCCTTCACCATACCTAGAGATTGGCATGGTTTTATTTCAGTTAGCATAATAGCTGGTTTAATTTGCATTGAGAGATGATCTTATGGAAAGTACCCCATGCCAATCTCTAGGTATGGTGAAGGCTATGTGATGATGTGGGGCTATTTTAATTCCAAAGCCCAAGGGAACTTTATCAGGATGCATAGTATCCTAAAAAATTTTTTTTTTTTTAATACTTAAAAATAAAAATCTGCCTGCCTCTATGGGAATTTAACAAAGGGGTGTCCAAACTTATGCACCCTGTATTTTAAGGAAGAACATTTATTTATTTACGATACATTATTCATTCACAAAGAAAATTGGTGTCCTTAAAGGTTGGATTTTTCCTAATTTTTTTAATTAAGGCATTAAGTTCAATTTCCAAAAGATGATTTTTTATTCCTCTTTTTAGTCAACTTTAGCATGGGTGTCTAAACTTATGCATAGCACTGTATATAGATTATTATTAGCCCACAATATTGTGCTTCCGTGTCGTTATCGTCATATATAGTTTATTATTAGCACACGATATCGTGCTTCCGTGGTGTTATCGTTATATATCTTTTATTATTAGCGCACAATATTGTGCTTCTGTGTCATTATCGTTATATATCGTTTATTATTAGCACACAATCTCAATCTTCTGTGTCGTTATTGTTATTTATAGTTTATTATTAGCCCACAATATTGTGCTTCCGTGTCGTTATCGTTATATATAGTTTATTATTAGCACACGATATCGTGCTTCCGTGGTGTTATCGTTATATATAGTTTATTATTAGCACTTCTGTGTTGTTATTGTTATATCATTTATTATTAGCTCACAATATTGTTTTTCCGTGACGTTATCGTTATATATCGTTTATTATTAGCGCGCAATATCTTTCTTCCGTGTCGTTATTGTTATATATTGTTCATTATTAGCACACGCTATTGCTCTCCCTTGTCGTTATCGTTATTATTGCATATCAAATGTGATACAGCAGGGTCCTTATATAGGGTCCTTGCAGTCCTTCTGTCACACTTTGTTGACAAAAGTAGTGTATAATTTACTTTTGTGATCTGACTTTTCCACTGTTAAGTGTAGGAAGTAGAAAAAAAATTAAGTAGAAAGGGTGAGAATGCTATCAGGACATATTGAAAATAAGATTTGAACCTGTATCTCCCGCATCTCCAAAACCCCTTAGTGGTTTGCATGTGCGCTAACCACTATGCCAAGACAGGTGCTACATCTAAATTTGCATTCATTTAGTGTTAAATTCCATCAGTGCAGGTACAAGGTTGTTTTCACGTCTGAAGTCATTTTTGGTTATCCTTCAAGGGCCACAATTAATTAACTTTTTACCTCTATAGGTAAAAGCAGTCATTGTTGTTTTGTGATTGCTGTAAATGGGAAAACACAATCTTACCTGTCAAATTGTCAGAAAAACAGGCATCCTCATTTGTGCACTGCAATGAAGGGCATGCCATGCAGAGAGGGAATTCTTAAGTAATTTTCAGCGGTACTGTGCTTCAGGTAAATTGATTGCTGAACAACTGCTGTTTATGTGTGCATGTGAGTGTGTGTGTGTGTGTGTGCGAGAGAGAGATAGAGAGGTCTCTGCGGCTCCGTGGGGAGTTTTGCACTTTAGTGGCTGAGGTTTATAGGTCAAAAATGATTAAAGTTCGGGATGCCCCATACCGTTCTGCAAGTAGGTTCTGATGAAAGATCAGAGCAGCGAGATTGTAAGGAAAAGCATGGCTGGGATTGCAGGGATGCTGTATTGAAAAAGCCAGAGCAATTTACCTGTGCTAACCCTCTGAAAGGGTTTATGTTAAAATGTATGTTTTTAATGTAACCTTCTACCTTTAAATAGATTGGTCAGGTCAAGAATAATTTATGCGACTTTATATTATTTATTTGAAACAATTAAAAGAGCAGTTTCATGTCTATCCTTATATTGCTCATCTGGTTGAGGTTGATTTAGGATTTGAAAAGTAATCAGTAATAAGTAATAATAAGTATTCTTTTGAGAGAGAGTAATCTAGTAGAGTAATCTAATTACTCTGTTGAAGATGTAATTAGTAGAGTACTATACGTCCTCAGATATGTCTTTCAAATTATTCTTGCATAAGACATTTACAGTAGTCAATTATAGGAATTAATAAACATAAATATTATTGTTTTTCTGCATGACGTTGCAGTGGTCTGGTGTTACAAGTCGGAGCTCTCAGAAAGTTTGGATTTTTCCAGTTACAAAGATTAATTACAAGTTGTACAAAGATGTGAAGTCAGAATCTCGTAATTACGGTAATTTTGACATGCCGTGAACTCACCTTTAAACCACCACTACTCGATCTCTCTTGTTTCATAAAAAAAAAAACAGATTGTTTTGTAAATTGGTAATGGACCAATTGGTAATTGGTATCAAGCAAAAACTAGAACAGCTACTCTAGGAAATTGGTTGCTGAAAAACAATCAGTTTTTTTTATAAAAAGTATATTTGTCTTCGGAATGTCATGACTGACCAATCAGAATCAAGTATTCCAGTGAGCCGTGTAATAAATGTTGAGCCAGCTTCACATACTCGAATCAATAACATAAAAGACAATTACCATGCAAATAGCAAAAGACCTTTGAACTTGATATGCTACTTAATTAGAAATGGCCAACGATAGCACTGTGTTTCTCCAAGCATGCCAAGAACTCAAACTCACTGTCTGTGCTGTTTAATTAACGTTAAGCCAATTTAAATAGCCTTTCCCAAAGGACGACTCCTCAGTTAGCACTCATCCTCTCCTCTGATATGTCTCTTGTCATAATATCCTTGATTGCAATAAACTAACAATCATGATGATATTGTTGATAATATCAGTGATTTTTGGGCAGCATATAGTGGGACACTGCTGATTATCCGTACCTAATGCACAGCTAGAAAACTTGAACGACTTGAGAGACACTTTGCTGTCTCATTAGCAGCAATCTTGCTGTGTATATGTTGTTTGTGATGTCATGAGGGACTTTACACTGAGATTCCATCACCTAATGTGTCAAATAATAGCCGAAATGAACTATTCTGGCAGATGTGCTAATTGCTCCATACATACAGCCTTTATTTAGATAACCTGTATCAAATCTTCACATAGTTTGTTGGTGCAAAAAGTACCATAATGAAACTATTGATTAACATAGCATAAGCTAGGCTACCTACAGAGGCAGTATTTTAAAGGGGAAATGAAGCAGTCAATCAAGTTTACATGATTTACAAGATGGATTTCCACTATAATCAACACTTATATAAGAAAAATGACAAATGTAAACATATAAAAGAAAAAAGAAAAACTGTTATATCTTTCGTGGCCAGGGATTGTGCAGTATTCTAGCATGTGACGTCACGGGGTTGGTTGGCTTTAATAAACCTGGCTGAATGTAGGAATATCCCGACATCAAACTGTCTACACCACGGTGTTTTGACCGCGAACAACTAACGTTAGGTACAGTCATTATTAGCTAACAGCTGTAAGCATGAACTAGCTAACGCTAACTTAGAGTTTAGCTAACTTAGTGAAGTTTATTAGTACCAGACAAAAAGACGACGTCTAACGTTATATGTTAACAAACTGCACATGGAAACATTGTTTGCGATGTCTGCCATCATATTCCTGTCTCTTGTCAACACCATGTAAGTTAGCATGTATTATGCATTTGAGCCGATACGGCGTGGGAACCGAGCAGTGGTACGTCGTTATGTCGAACAGCCAGTGGTGGTTTGGGGCGAAGAGTGGGTTGGCAACGCTACCTGGTGTCAGTGTGGCTGTTGTACTGCGTTTTTTTTTTTTGCTGCCTTAAAAACCTCACAACACCCTCCCCCTGTCGGTGATTGGTTGGAACACTATTTGTTTTGATTTTGAGTGTTTGGCTAAACCATTTGTTTTTGTGTGCAGATCTCAGAGCCTAGGCTGCCTACAGAGACGCGTTTTTTTGACGGCATGCTTATGGGGCGGGCAGCTAGCGGATCGTTAGGAAAGATTAGATGAATGTGATAAAAATATTTTTGGGCCTGAAATCACTGATACCACCTTTAAAGGTCAGTGATCTATGTACAGTAGTTATAGCAATGCAGCTCTTTTGGTTTTATATCAGAAAAATAGTGAAGTCCCATCTCTGTTTTTATTTAATGAACAAGCTTCCTCTCAAAAACGTCTTATTTACTTCATCCCTTCCGCTAGCTTTATCAGAACAGCGAAAATAACACTTATGTCTAGAGTTGCAGATGATTCCATTTTCCAAACCTAGATATTTTTGGAGGGGATGTATTTTTATACCTGACCTTGTCGCCTCAACACTTCTAAAACTGGGTCTCTTCATCCAAACACTCACTCAAAACAAAAAGCCTCGCTCTCCCAGTCAGGAAAGACACAAAGAAGTACAATCTCTTCTCTCTAAGCCTCCAGTCCCAACCCATTCTTATAAATCTCCCCTTCAAGCTCGTTCACGTCCCCCAGAGTCTCAGAGTTCTCCATCTACACCATGCTCTTCGCTGCCAGAGCACCGCGTCTTTAAGTTAGGGACAAGCATAAAGTGAACCATAATAACTGCAATTTCCCTTGCACAAAATGTTCTTTTCCACGACTGCTGCAAGCACTATTTAACTTGTCAGGCGGTCTTATATCTTCCAGCAATTCTTTCAGAATCCTGTTGCCGAAGCTTTTTTTGCCATCAATATAATTAGACAGCGCAAGAGCAGAGAAAAGGAGCCGAGGGACTGTGGGAAATATGAGCTGGGTACAATGATGGGGTTGGTCCGTGGCTCAGAAGATATAGAACTCGATAGAAAAGTTCTAATTAAAATGCATTTCAGCACATTTGCCTTAGCGACTAAGCTTTAATTTAATTTAACTCATTCCCCAGTGAGAAAGTGAGATAAAATTAATTAGTTTTTTTTTTCTTTCTTTTTTTCTTTTATATGTAACATATATAAATCTATATTACTTTGTTCTTATGCAGAATCTTCTGCACCTGAAAATGATGTGTATAAGTTGCTCATTTTATGCCTATAATCAATAATGCAGCAATGGAAATGGATTACAATAAATAATGTTATAATGTTCTCACACACACACACACACACAAAAAATCTTTTATTATTTATTTATTTATTGTTGTTGTTTATATTATGTGTTAGTTAGTTAGTTAGTTAGTTAGTTAGTTAGTTAGTTAGTTAGTTAGTTTGTTTGTTTGTTTGTTTGTTTGTTTGTTACCAAGGTGACAAAGGTGTAATTTTTTGTCAACATTAATTAATTCATTTATACATTTCAAAGAATTGCGAAATTTTATTTAAAATTGTATATTTGCGTTTAATATAAGTTTTTAAGCTATTTTGATCTCATGACTAAAACATTTTTGACAAAAAACAACAACAACAAAAAGTGTTGATGTAATAAGTAAAGCGTACAAAATGTCAATGTGACAAGCTCTGCCCTCAAGTTACTTAGGACATTGGACATTTCTCTCAGAGAAAAATTAATTCAAACAATATCTTTAGAATGGCCCCGAGGGTTTGTCCTCTGCTGTCTGCGAGACTGTCCTCTGCTCACCCTTATGCCTTGAACAAACATTGTATTTTATTGAGCTGATATATGGAAGTTTCTGTAAAATGATGACCATGAACAACCACCAATCAATTGTAACAGCCAGGCACGTGCACACATAGACATCAAAGGGGGCTTGAGCACCTCCCCTTTTTATTCCTGGAGAGAAAGTGCCCTTTTTTCTGGGGTGCTTTTTTCTATTTTTGAAAAATAATATATATTCCTGTTTGTGCACAGCTTCCCTGTCAAACAAATATATTTATTGAATTAATTAATAATAATTTAGCCGTAAATAAAATGACCCACATGATGACCTTTCACCTCATTCCTCACGCTGCACGCACATTTTTTTTTATTTCGCGCGGCTATGCGCACTACCAGAGGATATCTTCAAATCTGCGGCTGCTGGTAAGTGGCGTTTCATTCTCAGCGAAGTGATTTTGATGTTCGTTTACTTATTATTATTTTACAAGGACGACGTGAAGAGAGCATGCAGAGATGTTGTTTGCTGTGTGTAACGTTAGGCTATAGAAGTAACTGTTTTCCTGAATGCCATCAAGATTGAAACCGAGACTGATTTCATAGCAGGTCAATAAACAAATAGTTCAAATTAAATCACTTACATTTTAGACGCAATGACTTATTTTGTTCTGTTTCAGCAGCAAAAATAGTTCCAAACAAAGATCGCTGCAGAACCATAGCGCATCTCACAGCAACACTTGTTGCATTACTGAATGATTCAGCATTTTGAGCGAATCGGTTGAGTCAAAGATTCAATTACCCATTCATAAACTGCCTCTGTCACGGATCCACTCAGCACACCTCAGCCAGCGTCAACTCAACACACCTGGTCGCGATCTCACTCACCCGAATTCTGATTGTCTGCACCTGCAACTCATCACTTCACTCTGGATATAAACCCCAGTCACACCACAGCTCACTGTCCGGTCTCGTCTTCAGACACCCGTGACTCTTCAGCGCTATTCTCCATGCTCCACATTTGCAAGTATATCTCAAGTTCAAGACTCTCATTACTCTCTCTGTGTGTTCCCTGCCAGCCTCAGTAACCGGTGATCTCCTGGAATCCCTCAAGATCCAGACCAGTCCTGTTTGTCTCAACCAGCTAAGCTTCATTTATCCAGTTCCACGCCCCGAGTGACTTCCTATGTTTCATGCATTCTAAAAGACTCTAGTTCTATGTTATATTCCCTGAGTTTGACCCTTTTGTGCTTCCCAGTTATCCGGAGCTGCATACAGTGTCTAAATAAACCTTTGTTATCCTTTACTCTGTGTCCTCGTTCATACAGTGGTGTGACAGAAGACCGGACCACACACAATGCAGGCTCCCACGGCTTCCGGAATCTCCGCTTCACCCACCGAAGCCTCTCAGAGTACCCCTGCGCACGCAGCCGTCACCCCGCACCCAACACTACAGGAAACGCTAAGGGAATTCAGTCATACTCTTCAGAACTATCGACCTGCCTCAGTAAGTCCCATGGCCAAACCTGCTAATTATTCGGGCGACGGAGAGTGCAAAGGGTTTTTGCTACAGTGCAAGCTTTATATGGAGGTAAATGCTGTTCAGTTCATTTCAGAAAAAGCCAAAATTGCTTTCATAATTTCCCTGCTCACAGGTCGAGCGTTGAACTGGGCTCAAACTCTCTGGGATTCCAATGCACCGGCATTACAGTCTTTCAACGAGTTCCTTGATCATTTCAATATAGTATTTTCTCAAGCATCCAATACCATATCAATTCATGATCAGTTGTATCGCCTACGGCAAGGCAAATCCTCTGTTTCAGATTACGCCCTGAAGTTCCGAACTATCGCTGCAAGCAGTGGATGGAATGAAATCGCTTTGATGACAGCCTATCGGCAAGGACTCAACTCTGACATCTGTTTACAACTGGCCATTTATGACGACACCATCGGGATAGAAAAACTTATTCAACGCTCCATACTCATAGCTCAACACCGCAATGCTTGCTTTCAAAATTTCTCTGCACGAACTCCTCGCCTCTCCGAGCCCGTAAACCCTCCAGTACCAGAGCCAATGGAGATCGACTCAGGACGTCTAACCACAACAGAACGTAATCGACGTCGTACCAATAATCTGTGTTTCTACTGTGGGGATTCTGAACATTACCGAGCTGAATGTCCTGTTCGTCCCAGTCGTTCGGCGGTGAGTACAGTTGAACTACCATTTCCTGTATCAAACCTGAAGCAAACTCCCGTGTCACTTACCTACCGAAACCATTCTGTTTCAGCGAAAGCTCTGATCAACTCTGGTGCTGCGGGGAATTTCATATCAGCCTCTCTGCTCAGCCGGTTACAAGCCCGCCGTCGTCGCTTGAGTCGCCCACTGAGTATTCACTCCATTCTGGGAAAACCCCTCAGTAACAGAAATATCCTTCACTGCAGCCCCGAGTTACAACTTTCCATCGGATGCTTACATCAGGAAAAATGTTCATTACTGGTACTGGAGGGCTCCACATCTGATATCGTCCTGGGACGCCCTTGGCTTAACCAGCACTCGCCTGACATCTGCTGGACATCTGGAGAGGTACGCCAATGGAGTGATTACTGCAAATCGCATTGTTTACGTCCCATCAAGAAGAACTCAACCGCCCCGTCCTTGGTCACTTCTCCTGCTATCCTGGGTTCAACCTCCATCGAGAGTCCAGCCACAGATACAACTCCTCAGATTCCTCCAGAATACCGGGCGTTCCAGGACGTGTTTAGTAAGCAACTCGCCACCATTCTTCCACCTCACCGGCCATGGGACTGCGCAATCGACCTGCTGCCTGGGGCCACACTACCGCATGGGAAAATTTATCCATTGTCCATCCCGGAGCAGAAGGCCATGGAGGAGTACGTGGAGGAAGCTCTACGCCAAGGATACATTCGACCATCCACGTCCCCTGCCGCTTCAAGCTTCTTCTTCGTTGGGAAAAAAGACGGAGGACTCCGTCCATGTATTGATTATCGCATTCTTAACGCAGCCACAGTCAAGTACAGATATCCGTTACCTTTGGTGCCCTCTGCCCTGGAGCAACTCCGTTCAGCGAAAATCTTCACCAAACTCGACTTGAGAAGTGCTTACAACCTGGTTCGTATCCGTGAAGGAGACGAGTGGAAAACGGCCTTCATCACTCCTGCGGGGCACTACGAATATCGGGTTATGCCCTTTGGCCTGTCCAACAGTCCAGCGATCTTCCAGGGCTTCATGAATGAAATCTTCCGAGATATGCTCCACCGGTTTGTGATCATCTACATTGATGACATCCTAATCTACTCCTCCAACCTCGACGAACACATCCTTCAGGTGAAGAAAGTGCTAAGACGCCTCCGTGAGTACCAGTTATACCTGAAGTTAGAAAAATGCGAATTCCATCGAGAATCCATGCACTTCCTCGGGTATGTAATCCGTCCAGACGGCATCTCAATGGATCAAAGTAAAGTGGAGGCGGTAATCAACTGGCCTAAGCCTCAAACCCTGAAAGAGCTGCAACGCTTTCTCGGCTTTGCCAATTTCTATCGCCGGTTCATCTGCGACTACAGTAAAATCTGCGCTCCAGTGACATCCATGGTGAAGAAGGGCACCAAGCAGCTAACCTGGTCTACAGAGGCGAGTCAAGCCTTTGTAAACCTCAAAGAAGCCTTCTGTTCTGCTTCTATGCTAAGTCATCCAGATCCAGAACTACCATTTCTAGTGGAAGTGGACGCCTCCACCAACGGAGTTGGAGCAGTTTTATCCCAGCGGCAGGGGACCCCTCCACGACTTCATCCATGCGCCTTCTTTTCACGTAAGATGTCCCCGGCGGAGCATAATTACGATGTCGGTAACCGAGAACTCCTGGCTATTAAGTTGGCGCTAGAGGAATGGAGACACTGGTTGGAGGGAGCCAATCATCCGTTCCAAATGATCACAGATCACCGCAACCTTGAGTATCTCCGGGAGGCCAAGAGATTAAATCCTCGCCAGGCTAGGTGGGCTCTCTTCTTCACACGCTTTAACTGTCTGCTAGCGGCCTCTCGTCACCAAGGTCAGATAAATCCCATCACATAGAGCCTCTTTCACCTAGCTATCATCATATAGAGACTGTGTCTGTTCCCCGAATTTGGAAATCCAAAAAACGTTTAAACCCAACTAAGGTTAAAAATTTAATTGATGTTCAACAAATAAAAAACAGCTATAATACAGATGAGCAAATGCTAAAGCTTGGGTTGCTGAATATTCGATCGCTTACTTCAAAAGCACTCATTGTTAATGATATGATTTCAGATAATAACCTAGATGTGCTGTGTTTGACAGAAACCTGGCTAAAACCAAACGATTACATTACTTTAAATGAATCAACCCCGCAAGATTACTGTTATAAACATGAGCCTCGTCTGAAACGCAAAGGGGGTGGTGTTGCTGTAATCTATAGTAATAGTTTCAAAACCACTAAGAAATCAAGTTTTAAAGGTGCTGTATGTAGGATCCAGCGGCCTCTAGCGGTGATGTTTCAGATTGCAACAACAGTGCTCGTGCGCGTGCTCAAACTCAAGAGCGCGAACTCACTACCGGCGGCCACACTTTTCAACACAACGGAGAAAGCATCACACAACATGCTGGAAACTCATGTAAACTCCGACTGCAACATTACCATAATAGGCTACTTTTATCAGCTTGACGTAGAACTAATGCTCCATGCTCGTACCATGATAACGTTACATTGACTGTATTTTGCCGACATGTGGTGTTATCTAGCATTATTTTACTAACTATTTGTGTATCTTTCACAATCAGCAATGTCAATATAAGGTCAATTAATGAAAACGAAAACGGTTAGTCAACTAGACTGGACAATTTCAGTGTAACAATAAGACAGTAAGTAATATTACTGTACTGAACATGTCTGGAAATGTGTATTATAAACAATATGATAGTAGTGGGATGAGTGACGTTAGACAGTAGATCTAGAACATAAAATAAAAGTTACATCCTAAAGCACCTGCTTTTTGTTATCATGGAACAGTCTTTTGTATTCATTTCATGTCTTATGTATGTTATATTTTACCTTGCTATTTCAAAACGGAGGTCTCTCCACAATTCAAACGCTCTGCCGATGTTGATCCGTGTTTTCGTCCTGAGTCGATCCGATTGACGTTTGGCCTGACGAGCTTCAGCAGATATATATATATATATATATTTTTTTTTTTGGAGTTTGTGTTGGAGTCTGTGTTGTGCTGGAGGCAGGTCGTTTTTTGGTGTTATCAGACTCCATGTCGTTAGCTGCAGTGCAGTTGCAATAGACTGTAGGCTCGGGAGCGCGCATGCACGTCACATCCGGTGGATTTCGCAGAAAATCCGACCCGGAGACTTCACATAAAAATAGGAATACTGGCCTTCAGAGGTAATAGCAAAACACGAAAAGTGGATCAATGTAATGTGTGATTACAACCCCTTCACAGACGGGCAATAAAAAAAGGATTCATTTTATAAAAAAAGTTACATACAGCACCTTTAAATATAATTCTTTTGAAGCATTGGTGCTTAATGTAAAAATATATAGTGTAAACGATAAATCACGTTTGAGATTTGTGCTGGCTACTGTATACAGGCCACCAGGGCACCATACAGAGTTTATCAAAGAATTTGCGGACTTTCTATCAGAATTAATATTGACTGCAGATAAAGTACTAATTGTTGGTGATTTTAATATACACATCGATAATGAAAAAGATGCATTGGGATTGGCATTTAAAGACATTGTAAATTCAATTGGAGTTAGACAACACGTGTCAGGACCTACTCATCGTCGTAATCATACTCTAGATCTAATATTATCATGCGGAATAGATGTGGATGCCGTTGAAATTCTGCAGCAGAGCGATGACATCTCAGATCATTATCTAGTCTCGTGTAATTTGCATTTAGCCAAGGCTGCAAAGCCGACTCCCTGTTTCAAATATGTGAGACCTATCACTTCTGCTACTAAAGATTGCTTTATTAATAATCTTCCTAATCAGTTTCATCATCTCAGCATCTCAGATAGCTTAGAAGAACTAGATATTACAACAGAAACGTTTAACTCTCTCTTTTCCAGCACTTTAGACACAGTTGCTCCGTTGCGCTTAAAGAAGATTAAAGAAAATAGTCCAACGCCGTGGTACAACGAGCACACTCGGGCCCTTAAGAGAGCAGCCAGAAAAATGGAGCGCAACTGGAAGAAAACAAAACTAGAGGTATTTCGCATTTCATGGAAAGAGAGCTCAATTACTTACAGAGAGGCTTTAAAAGCTGCTAGATCTGCTTATTTTTCAACCCTATTAGAAGAAAATAAACATAATCCTAGGTATTTATTTGAAACGGTGGCTAAACTAACGAAAAATAAAGCTTCAAGCACCGAAGTTTCCAAGCAACACAGCAGTAATGACTTTATGAACTTCTTCACTTATAAGATTGATAATATCAGGGACAAAATTATAACTATGCAACCGTCTACTACAGTATCGCATCAGGCAGTGCATTGTAGTCTCCCTGAGGAAAAATTTGATTCATTCGTTGCTATAGGAGAGGAAGAATTTACTAAACTCATTAAATCATCTAAATCTACAACATGTATGTTAGACCCTATACCGACTAAGCTACTGAAAGAAATACTTCCAGAGGTCATAGATCCTCTTCTTAATATCATTAATTCGTCTTTGTCTCTAGGATACGTACCAAAAAACTTTAAGCTGGCTTTGATTAAACCGCTTGTTAAAAAAACGCAACTTGATCCTTCAGAATTAGTCAATTACAGGCCGATCTCGAATCTACCTTTTCTGTCAAAGATATTAGAAAAGGCAGTATCCTCACAACTGTGTTCCTTTCTTGAAAGAAATGATATCTGCGAGGATTTCCAGTCCGGATTTAGACCGTACCATAGTACCGAAACAGCTCTCGTTAGAGTCACAAATGATTTGCTCTTATCATCCGATCGTGGTTGTATCTCTCTATTAGTGTTACTCGATCTTAGCGCTGCATTTGACACCATCGACCACAACGTTCTTTTAAATAGATTAGAACATTATGTTGGCATTACAGGAAATGCACTAGCATGGTTTAAATCATACTTATCTGACCGTTATCAGTTTGTAGCAGTAAATGATGAGATGTCTCATCGATCACAGGTTAAGTATGGCGTACCACAAGGCTCAGTATTAGGACCGCTGCTGTTCACTCTGTACATGCTACCATTAGGAGATATCATTAGGAAACATGGAATTAGCTTTCACTGTTATGCTGACGATACTCAGCTCTATATTTCTTCAAAACCTAACGAAACTTATCAATTCACAAAATTAACGGAATGCATAGCGGATATAAAAAATTGGATGACTTGTAATTTCCTACTTCTAAATTCTGAAAAAACAGAGTTTCTAATTATTGGACAAAAAACTTCCTCACGTAATAATCTAGAATACTGTCTAACACTTGATGGCTGCTCTGTTAAGTCTTCGTCGTTGGTTAGGAACCTGGGTGTGCTCTTTGATACCAATCTTTCATTTGAAAGTCACGTGTCTAGTATCTGTAAAACTGCATTTTTCCATCTTAAAAATGTATCTAAATTATGTCATATGCTCTCATTGACAAATGCGGAACAATTAGTTCATGCGTTCATGACCTCAAGGCTAGATTATTGTAATGCTCTACTGGGTGGTTGCCCTGCACGCTTAATAAACAAACTACAGCTGGTCCAAAACGCAGCAGCTCGAGTTCTTACCAGAACCAGGAAGTATGACCATATTAGCCCAGTTCTGTCAAAACTGCACTGGCTCCCTATTAAACATCGCATAAATTTTAAAATATTGCTGATTACTTACAAAGCACTGAATGGTTTAGCTCCGCAGTACTTGAGCGAGCTCTTAACGCATTATAGTCCGTCACGTCTATTACGATCTCAAAATTCCGGCCAGTTGATTATACCTAGAATATCAAAATCCACTGCTGGCGGTAGATCCTTTTCCTATTTAGCACCAAAACTCTGGAACAGTCTTCCTACCATTGTCCGGGAAGCAGACACACTCTGTCAGTTCAAAGCCAGATTAAAGACACATCTCTTTGACCTAGCTTTCACATAATACATTATAGACTTCTATAATTTAATGTTATGCTGCATAGATTAGGTCAGCCGGAACCGGGAACACTTCCCAAAAATCCTGATGTACTCGTTACATCATGAGAAGAATGGCATCTACGCTAATTTTAGTGTCTGTGTTTATTCCAAGGTTTTTCCTGCAGCCTGCCGGATCCAGGCCGTATCCAGATCTGACGAAGGACCTTCACCTGGACCGATGACAACGCAGTGCTGAAGTGCCAACTAGTCTCTCCCTATGGAGGATCCCACTACCACTCTACAGATAAGGCGTTGTCAGGAAAATTCGTCTTGCGGTCCTACCCCAAAGCAACAAATAAAATAAAATTCCTTATCAAAATTTATAAGGAAAGACAAGTATTTTGTTTAGGCTTGGCTTGTAGGGAATTCCAAACCTGCGTATATTCTAACGCACATAACTATAGAACCCATTCTAAATGCGCATGTGACCGCCATCAGCGTTTCTCACAGGTTCGCGTTTAAAGTCTGTGTAGAGAGAATGGTGTCGTCTTAGCGGCCCCTAATTTAATAACAAATGATCATTGCGACGGAACCAAATCAATTAAAACTAACTTTAGATGGAAATAACTTAACTCTGCTGTAAAGCCGAAACAATCTCTGTTACCTTAAATTATACGCTTATCTCTGTAAAGCTGCTTTGAGACAATCTACATTGTTAAAAGCGCTATATAAATGAAGATGACTTGACTTGACTTGACTATGCCCAGAACTCCCTACGCCAGACATCCACCGGATTGACACCGTTCCAGTGCGTTCTAGGGTATCAACCACCTCTTTTCCCTTGGACAGGTGAACCTTCGGACGTTCCAGCGGTCCAACACTGGTTCACCGAGAGTGAGAGGGTCTGGGACTCAGCCCATGTCCATCTTCAGGGGGCAGTCCGGAGGTTCCAACAGCAGGCCGACGCATGTCGTAGAGCCACACCCCATTATACTCCTGGCCAGCTGGTGTGGCTCTCCACCCGGGACATTCGCCTCCGGCTGCCCTCTCGTAAGCTGAGTCCCAGGTTCATAGGTCCGTTTGCGATACTGAGGCAGGTCAATGAAGTCACGTATCGACTCGCACTACCCCGTCACTACAGGATTGCACCCACTTTCCACGTATCACTGCTGAAACCTTACATTGCACCTCTCTCTTCCCCTTCCACAGAAGCTGACGCTGGTGAGGTACCCCCTCCTCCTCCAGTGGACCCCACTGACGAAGCCGTGTATCAGGTCCACGCCATTCTAGATTCCCGACGACGGGGGGGCCAACTGCAGTATCTCGTGGACTGGGAGGGGTTCGGACCAGAGGAGCGCTGTTGGGTACACCGGGACGACATCTTAGACCCCACGCTCCTCCAGGACTTTCACCGTGAACACCCGGATCGTCCAGCCCCTCGTCCTAGGGGTCGCCCTCGTCGTCGGGGCATACGGCCCTCAGGAGCTGGCCGTGGAGGAGGGGGTACTGTCACGGATCCACTCAGCACACCTCAGCCAGCGTCAACTCAACACACCTGGTCGCAATCTCACTCACCCGAATTCTGATTGTCTGCACCTGCAACTCATCACTTCACTCTGGATATAAACCCCAGTCACACCACAGCTCACTGTCCGGTCTCGTCTTCAGACACCCGTGACTCTTCAGCGCTATTCTCCATGCTCCACATTTGCAAGTATATCTCAAGTTCAAGACTCTCATTACTCTCTCTGTGTGTTCCCTGCCAGCCTCAGTAACCGGTGATCTCCTGGAATCCCTCAAGATCCAGACCAGTCCTGTTTGTCTCAACCAGCTAAGCTTCATTTATCCAGTTCCACGCCCCGAGTGACTTCCTATGTTTCATGCATTCTAAAAGACTCTAGTTCTACGTTATATTCCCTGAGTTTGACCCTTTTGTGCTTCCCAGTTATCCGGAGCTGCATACAGTGTCTAAATAAACCTTTGTTATCCTTTACTCTGTGTCCTCGTTCATACAGTGGTGTGACAGCCTCATTCTGAATAAATCAGCCGTTTGAATGAATCGTTTGAATGAATGACTCAATGACTCGCTCATTAAGACGGTCGCCTGCCGCCTCCTACTGGCGGTTTAGTTTTATAAAGTATCATTCTTTTCAACATTCCTTATTTGTATATTCAAAAATATTTAAAATAATCCAAATTAATACAGTTATAATTTTTCAAAGTTAATTATTTAATTTGATTGGTAACAGCCTAGAGCAGGGAACGTCAACTGGCGGCCCGCGGGCCAAAAGTGGCCCGCCAACAATATTTTTTGGCCCGCCGGATTATTTTGGAAATCCGTTTTTTTTTTTTTTTTTTTTTTTTTTTTATCAGCCTATTTTTATTTTACAATAACGGTTTACAAATAGGCCCCGCATATCATTCGTTCAATCGTTTTTTTTTTATTAAAAAAAAAATCAAAAATGAAAAACAACTTAATTGTTTTTCCATTATTTATTTCCTGAACTAAAATGAAAAAACAAATAACGACTCGTTTTCCGATTTTCTGATTGTGCGTTCAGATCAAAAATAAAAAAAATAAATAGCCTAACAGCCAGGTTTAGACGAATTTTAATGTTGAATTTTAATTTAACACCTAGCAGATATAGCCTACCAATAATTTTAAACAGATCAATTATTCGGGTATAACACACTGATAATGTGTAGCCTATTACCTGATAAAAAATATTTGCACTATGCTGCTGCACAAAACTCTTCCAATACTTGAGAAAAGCCGTGGCCGCGCGCCTACATTTGACAATATTGTTTTCTTGTTTGTGGTTTAAAAATAAACATTCTGACATAAAACACCCAGTCAGCTACACTGTTAACTTCTGAATATTATATTTTGGGTTCAAACACGCGCCGCTGCACACCACACATAGCCTTAACAGTGTTAAATTTGAAAAATACTGTTCGATAGAACTGCTTTGTTAACTTACCACAGTTATCTGCGTGCTTCCTGCGATGAAGTTCCACATTTGCGGCTATCCAACACGAAAATGCAGCCTTTCACAATATTGTTTTCTTCAGATAACTACAAATTTCTCCCACACACTGGACTTGATTTTTGATGACTTTTGTCGACAACTTTACAATCTCCACTAGCTATTCTTTTCTTCAACTCCTCAGCATCCATCTCGACGACTGCAGTGCAAGCAGATCGCGCGCGCGGTTATGAGGAATTTTTAAAACTGAAAGTAGGTAACGTTATAGATTCCTGCAAGGCGTGGCGCGTGGGCACAAATATACTTATGTGATTACACAAATTACTCTAATACTAATGTGGATTTTAAATTATTTTATAAACTTGAAATACAGGCATATTTTTGTAGATGTGTTTCTACAGTAGGCTACAATGTTAAAATAGCCTTATATTTATATTGACACGAACACAATATTTGTATAGCATTTATAATTGTTATAGGCTACTTAATCTCTCTCTTTCCGTTAGAGACATTTGAATGTGAGATTCTGGAAGTGAGATCTAAATTTTGCGGACCCGTCAGGTCGGAATATAAAGCGGGTGAATACAGAGTGTATTTTAAGCGGTTTAATTTGTGTAGCTACGTGTAGCTGGCCCGCCACCTACTGGCTAAAAAAAATATTGGCCCGCGGCCATAGTTACTTGCCGACCCCTGGCCTAGAGTCTTATTATTTTAATTGAATATATTGATCAAATTTGAGAATTTGAAATGAAAGATGGAGCATACATTTAATAAAAATAGTGGAAAAATGCCCTTTTTAAAAGGTACAAAAAATTAGTGTTTTCAAAGTGATGTAATGAAACATTGACAATTTAAGTTTGAAGGGAGAAAAGCCTCTGTTTAGGCTATTAAGGAAATGTAATTTTGCCAAAAGAAGAACTTTTATTTTAAATAAATGTTCGTTTTAAATCAGCCTACTTCAGTGTGATATGTTACCATATTATCATGCTGAACACTGAGAATTTGAATAATTGTAATGTGATGATCAGATGCAGATATCTAAATCAGAGAATATGGGCGGTTTGCGGGTGGATTATTTATTTTAAACAGTGGATTCGGGTGACTCAAAGTGCACCAAATTAATGAATTTATCTTTAAAATGTACAAAAAAATGTTACGGGGGGGCATGCCCCCGGACCCCCCTAGAGGTACCACACTCCACCAACAAAAATAATGTGGGAGACACATTAGGCTATATGATGATCTACAAAAAAAATACTAATTTAATTATCTTATTATTAAAATACATTATTAGGATTTTTACCACCTCCGCCTCATTTTGAGGCTGTAAAAACCCTGTTACTGTATTTTGATCACAGCCCTATTTAAAGCCTTGTTCCATGTGCCCCCTTTTATACTTTGAGCACCTGCCCCTCCAGAGGTCTCTGCACGGCCCTGGTAACAACGTTACGCTGAAGTTATACCGGAATTTTGAATCTCTCTCTCTCTCTCTCTCTCTCTCTCTCTCTCTCTCTCTCTCTCTCTCTCTCTCTCTCTCTCTCTCTCTCTCTCTCTCTCTCTCTCTTTTCAGAGAATCAACTGGACAAAATTCAAAATTGGATAAAGGCTTAATGCGCATTAGGGTAGATGAAACCTGCATCTCCTGCATGAGAACCATTGCTCAACATTTCGGGGTGCTTGTAGGTTAGTCTTTATTTGAGGCCTATTTCACAGACAGACAGTAAGGAGTTCTTATTCCAAGGACTATCTGTTTCCTTAGATGCAGCTTCACAAGAAGTAGACCTGTAATAGCATGAGCCATTACAAAGACACTCTCCATGTCTGTTGTACAGGTAACATACAATGAAAGGCTTTGGTTACAATGTTACAATGCTCTGGAGATTAGAGAAAACATTTGGATACAATGATAACTATTGGATGAATTGAATTGAATTGAATTGAATTGAATCCATTAAAAGTCATTTACAAGTGATTTGTAATGATTAACTAATTATTTATGAAACATGACTATGCGTTCATAAATGATTAATAAGTGATATGTTAATTATTGTATGTGTGTTTTGTAGATTCAGTTAATTAATCATTTACAAAACATGAATATGTGTTTCATAATGTTTAATAAATGTTTTTTTTTATTTTTTTTTTATGTATGCAGCAATTAGAGGGTGCAGACAGTGTTGTAAATGCCTTGAATACACATACAGATCATTTGTAACAGGTAAGTGTAACACATTTACAAGTGATGAATAGTTTACACTTTAGATTAGGGGATGCAGAAAGTGTTGTAAATGATTTATTCATGCGTTTACACATCTATTAAAGGGGTTGAACACTGTAGTGTGAGTTGCAGTGTAAGTGCTGACTGGTGAGGGTATAGACAGCTGTCTTCTCTGAAACACATGGAGTCTTTAATCACTGTGCACCTGATGTGAGCAAAACATGCAAAAAAAATGTAACATCATTTATTAAACATTTATGAAACGCATAGTCATGTTGTGTACATGATTAGTTAATCATTAACTAATCAATTGTAAATTACTTATAACTGAATTTACAAAACACATAAAATAATGAACATATCACTTATTAATCATATATGAATGCATAGTCATGTTTCATAAATGATTAGTAAATGACTTGTAACACAATTTACAAAACATACATACAATGTTAGTATATCACTTGCTAATCATTTATGAATGTTTTGTAACTGATGTTCATCATTAACTAACCACTTATTAATGACTTACAACTGAATGTTATTATAAAGTGTTACCCTCTCGGGGTCTTCATCAGCCACACAAACACATAGTCTGCAGATGACAGCATTTAATTAAAAAGACAGACACAGTGCACAGAGTATTAAAGGTTTAGGTCACCCTGGTTCTTTAATGGCCTTATACCTAGAGTAGCCTGACCTGCTATATTCAGCCGGACTATGAGAGGTGAATCTTTGGTTGAGTACTTTGCACACATTTTCATCATTATAGTCTATTAGCCTGAGCTGAGTCTCTCCACGAGAGCTTGAAAAATGTCATCTGTGAGCTGTGTTCATCGCTCTAGTCAGTCCCAACCATGCCAAGATTCATTACACTCATTTATTCAATTTCCTCTCCTGCACATAATGAACTCTTTGCAGTGGACCTTGGTAAAGATGCCACCAAAAGATGAACTATTGAACTACATTTGATACATCATGATTTCATGGAACAAATCATGGCTGTGGAGTGAAACAGCCCTCAGAAATTCATAGTAAAGCCTTTGAAGATGGGACCAACATTAAAGTCATGGCTATTATTCATAGGCACATTGCTATATTGCTATGATTATTTCTTAGTAATGGGAGGGAGACAGAGAGAAGCTAAGGGGAGTCTGGTCAAAATCAATGTGCCAGACACTGTACAGTAACTGTCCATTGTCCAGTTTAGGCTTAATGCTGAAACCCTCAGGATTCAAATCACAGCTTAATACAGTTCAGATGGCTCATAAATGTCCATCTGTAATGAAACAAGATTCATTTCTTTCATTAGCTTACCTCCATGCTAATATAGTCTAGCACTCTTCAGTATCCAATAAGACTAAAATGATCCCTATAAGAGTCACTAGGCCAGTTTGATCTGACATATAGGAGTGATTTTGTTTGCCTTAAAAACCCATTAAATAAAAATGAGAGCTTTGTGGCTTCTAGTCCATGTCTTTTTGCTAACATACTCAACAAAATCCACTCTTAGCAAATAAACACATTTACAATATTTCTCTTGGAGCAAAAAATAGTGATGACTAGGGCACTACACAGATTTTTTTCCAATCAAATTGTCCATTATTGTCAATAGTATTGTGATTGTGAATAACAGCTCACACAAGTCACTTTCAAACCAAGTAGTTTTCTTTTGGTCAACATGGCAAATCCGCCGGACTAACTTGAATCCGTTGTGAAATCTGCTTGGGGGAAATATTTCGCCCTCACACAAAGTTGTAGATTCCTATTGAAATGACTGGATTTCGCCCATGAAAACTCAGCAAACAATGTTGAATGACACCGCTGGTAATTTCCATATAATAACTACTTTGGCATGGTCCATGCTCCTTTTACATTTTATGGATTCAACCTTGTCTCCTGTTGTGATTGTGCCCGTTTTCCATTTTAGGAGGCCCGAAATGGACTGAAACTGAAAAATGTGTGCTCATTTAAAGAACAGCAGGATGCTCGCATTTCTGTGGACTAAGTGTTGTGTGTAAAGCACAATTAGCGTAGCCATATGTAAACACAACGCTTGTCCTAGCTGCTGTGAGCCAATCATCGAGTGTCATGTACTGCGCAGGAAATAATGGGGTCTCAGTTGAGCTTTTTTGCATGCTTCGGTCTACATAATCATACACATCTACCATTACAACACACACACAAATTGAAAGTTAGTAGGGCTGTTATTAAACAACTTTTCCGGATGTTAAATTTGCACTTTTTGGGAATATCAGCATTAGGGTCACCACATAAAAGCAATTTCTTCAGGGCACTGGTTCAGCTGCGGAAATAAATTCGTCTCATTGTGTATAATGAGGATATCCTTAACCGAGACATAATGTAGGACACAAAGGCACAGTGAGACCATAAGATGATTTACAAGCCCGCTTTGCAGCTCTGGTCCTCTGTAAAGTGGTCACACATGCTGTACATTTTATAAAGCTGCACTGCAGACACATGCTTGTTTTGTTCTTCACCTCACATAGGTTTTAAAAGGCTATTGGAAGTCTTCAGATGTTTGATTATTAAAGGTATTTGCTAGTTTTGAGCAAACATGAGTGGTGATGAAGGCTGTTAATTACTGTGAAAGCTTAATAGGGGATGAACTCTTCACAAATGATGCTTCACTATGGGGAACCTTGGAAGCATTGTTGCATCTAAGAGCCCTTTTTCAATGCACAATGATTCCCCCCTCCCTTCATCCTTTCTTTTTAGAAATATATAGTAATTATGTTGAATAGTCTGATGGATGTTTTCACGTTGTATTTGTTCAGAATGAATCAGGGTATGAGGCGTGTGCCAGTTTACTTACTGAGATGTCGATTGCTGTGATTTGGTGGTGAAATATATTCCCGCATAATCATTCATCTGTGAAATTACTAATTATCTTTTTTAATAACAGAACTTCATACTCAATGTCGGCTAGGTTTATAATGTGATTGTGTGTCAAAAGTGTTAGTGACATCACCCCAAAAAAATGTAGGGGCGTGTTTACTGAGCTATTGTGGCACTTTTGTGTTTTTTTTTTTTCAGGACAAACATCTGCATCTTATTCACTAACCAACAGCAATCATGTTTAACTAGATGCTATCTGTGCTAGCACAGTATTCCTTTTAAATAAATTAGGCTACAGTGCATACTTTTGCTATTCACAAAACTTTGTGAAAGCGCTGTTTAACGTTGTGCTAGTAATATCTGCAGAAAGCTGGGGGTAAAGCTAGCACACAGTTCAGTCTTAGTGAATTCACCCCTACAGGAATATTCAGGTTCTTTACAAGTTAAACTTAATCAGCATCAGCTATGGCATAGCACTGATTGCAACAAAAAATAAATCCACTCAGGTCTCTTATTTTCTTTAAAAATGTGAGGCACTTATAGTGTTACAACTGTAAGTGCTAGGACTATTGTATAACTATTACAATGTTATTTTGTTTATTTTAAATTTTATTTTAGTTTAAAGTATTTGCATTTAGCCCTATTTTTTATTTATTTTTATGTTTAGTTTTAGTAATGTTAGTACTTAGTACTTAAGCATACTTTATTTCAGTTAACATTTCTAAATTTTTTATCTAGTTTTTCATCTAATATTTTATTTATTTCAACTTTATTTCAATCAACAAAATTATTTTTAATTGTTTTAGTTGACAATAACAGCACTGATTAGACACAAGACATAAACAATAAACAGTCAACATGATTTTAATGTGAAGACAAAAATCGCCTACTAATCGTTTCTGTGTGAACTTGTTAATATACGTGATTTTTTAAGTATCATATTTCTGAGTAAATAATTACAGTAATTTACTTTTCCCTTGAAAAGGGGATTACTCTTCATTTTTCCTGTAATTTAATTGCATTAAATACTTTATAGACTATAGTACAAATATAAAACAATAGTGGATTTAACATCAGGATTTAACATCTAATGTTAAAATGTATGTTAATGTAACCTTCTCCCTTTAAATACTTTCAGTCAGTTTAAGAATAATTTATGCAATTTTATATTATTTACAGTATTCGATAGAATTGAAAGAGCAGTTTCATGTCTATCCTTGTATTGTTCATCTGATCAAGGTTGATTTGGGATTTAGAAAGTAATAATAATTAAGTAATAATTAATACAATACTTTTTAATAAGTAATAAGTACAGGAAAGTTACACTGTTAAATATAATTAGCTGGTAAATTCTTTTTTTACAGTAACTTACCCAATACTGGTCACTGTGATCTCGATTTTTGCTTTTTTATTTATTTTTTTTTATATAAAAACGTGATGAGACTAAAATAGACTAAAAATGAATGTATTTTTTGATAATCAACATTATGCTTCAAATGCTGTCGATTAAACTTAACTTGTCGATTAACGAGCCTACTTAGTTCACTGTAAAAAGTGATCAGTTGACTTAGCTTAAAAAAGTGAGGAAACCCATTGCCTTAAAATTATTAAGTAAATAAACTTCATGCATAATTGAAAAAATTAAGTTGTGTGAACTTGACAAGTCCACACAACTTATTTTTTTCAATTACGCATTACGTTAATTTACTTAATTTTAAGGCAATGAGTTTCCTCACTTTTTTTAAGTTAAGTCAACTGATCACTTTTTACAGTGAACTAAGTAGGCTCGTACCTTAGTAACACTGTTTGAACACCCATATGGATTCACAATTAGTAAGAGCCATCACATTTGTGTCATTATCGATCTGAAGACTTGATCTTTCCGCAGCTTATAGCCAGTCCAGTGTGCTGGATTCATTTCGGTATCTAATAGATTGTTGCCTTGGGCGAGTTTCTCGTGATTCAGTCTCCAGCTCACTCAAGTCTGGCTCTTAGCTAAGTATTGACCGTTTAGTGTCCGTGTGTAGACTGTTTAAATGACTTTGTACTGTATACTGACCTGACCTAGATAATCGTAATAGTTTTTGTATTGCCGTGCACTGCTTTTCTTGCCCGTGTGACAGGCTATTAGTTCATTTGAAAAGGTATCAATATAAGCTGAACAGAATGAGATATGCCAGGAAAATTAACATGGAAGAAGGACATATGAATAGAGGGTAGTCATTATAGAGATTGACATTAAGGCATTGAAAAAATTACATTTAAATGTATGTCTTTAGCAAACACTCTTCTCACCAAGAAGTGCACACATTGTGGCAATTACCAGAACAGGTAGCTCGAAAAGATTACCATTAAATTCTCGCATTATCTGACGTTTCCTGTCACTTACTGTGAGAATCTGCTGACAACCTGCAGGTATGTTGAAGTCACAGATTTGCATAGAGCAAAGTCCCTTTCACGTGGATTGTGACAGGGTTTTAATGTACCTCTCGACACAAACGCCATGCATGCTTTGACCTGCGCATGAAAAGAGTACAAGAATAGACAAGATAGACAAGAAAACACTATTGAGTAGCTTGGCATCCTTTTTTTATTATAAATTCTTGAAAAAAATATTTGAACAAAACTGCTTCACTGCTTATTGATATGTAAGTTAAAAAGTTGAAATGTGTTGCGTCATGAGATCATGTGGAGCGACCAACGCCATCTCACAACCAATTCGTACGAGTGAGTATGAGGTGGCTAATTCGTACGAATTTGCACGACCTCACTCGTATGAATTCGTACGATTTGTCTAAACCCCAGTGATGGGAAGGTTTAGGGGCGGGGTCAGGAGTAGGTCATTCGTACGGATTCATACGAATTGCGCAACTCGTAAAATATGTATAAGTTGGCAAAAATCTTACGAATTCGTATGAGTGAGGTCTTATGAATTCGTACGAATTAGCCACCTCCTAAAATACGTACGAATTGCCATGAGATCGGGTTGGAGCAGCCTACATGCAGAAAAAAATTAAACAGGAAATGATGTTATAGATGACAATAAGTCAATCTTAAAATATCAGATCATTTGACCTTTTATTATAAGGCAAGGTAGTTCAGGTTTTAAAATGTCATGTGGTGCGATTACCCCAAAACATTTGATTTTTATAAAGTAATAACTCATGATATGTGTAATAAATGAATTAAGTGTATGTTGAAAAATGTGGCTTAAAAAGTTATTTAGAATAATTATTAATGGATTCAAAGTATAATTAACATAAGTTATATTGTTGTTTACATTGCAAAATCTTTTAGAAAAGTTTTTATGTGAATTTGTAATGTTTTTTTTTTTTCAAAACCAAATGAACTGAAAAATCAAATACATTTGTAGTAAAATAACTTGGTATATGTGTTTGAAAATAGTTTTTTTTTCTTTATCATGGTCACTTTTATCACAAACTTTGCATTCTGAATCAGTTTCAATATACAAATTTCACTTCAGTTACTTCTGCAAAATCAAATAATCTGAGCTATATCCACAATAATATTATACCTCTATAGTCCTACTGTATGACAATAGTTTTCTCTTTGGTGCCTATCTTTATTACACCTGGGGAAAAGGAAGAAAGAATAACCTTTGTGCAATAAAATCTCCCATCAAGGATGGCATAATTTGGCAGCACAGACCAGATATTAATACAGTTATGTAATCATGTGTCTTGAGCTATATGAGAGATCGCTTCATGCAACTTTTTCATATCACTGGATAGAGAGTTGCTAATAGAACATTTAGCTGGAGAATGAACTAGTTAAATCTGGGCAACCATCTGTGAAAATATAGCATTACAGAAATACTGTTCATTCATTCATGTAGACGTCCAAGTGTATTGTGTTCACAGAAACATATATAAGCTGCTGTCTATATTTGTTAAGGTTATTGCAAATTAAATCATTAGTTAATCATTCATTTCTTAAGCTAATGACATGAATTGTGCATTTCTCTGTGCGTGTGAGTGATTAACTTTGAGATTGCTGTAAATGTCAATTACTGAAGTGCCTAAAGCAGAAATAGGGTTTTCTTATTCAAATGATAAGAAAAATTGCACAGCAAATCTCTTGATGCTAAGTCTATGGATGGCATATGCAATAAAGATTTTTTTTTTACTAGAGAGAGGGCAGTCAAATTTCAGCCTGTAGTTTATCTGTGAGTCTCTCTCTGTGTTCGAAACAGAATGCAAATATTCATTCTGTAGTTTCAGTGGAAAAGTTCGGTAAGGTTCACTTGCTTTTTCCTCTCAGAAATGGAGGCCTCTAAAGAATTTAAAATTTCACACATAAAAGAGTCGGACAGGAGTGAATTATTGCAAACATATGCAGCATTATTTTGTCTTTACTCTCTGGCTGTGCTGGTGTGATGTAACCTGACTTTGAAGAATATTGTATTTATTCAGAGATCAGTCTGACTGCCGAATGGTGCAATTAAGGTTTAATTCAGCTGCAGATATTATGTATTCAGCAATTATCAAATAGGATAACTCTTTCAGCATGCTTTATTCCCCCCTTTTTTATTTGGGAGTACAGTCCCCCTATTAATGTCATAACAGCTGAGAACCGATAACAAGGAATGAATCAGAACTGGATTTTATTAAAGATATCTTCAGATAACTTCACAAATGATAACTTCACAAATGAGCATTTCTGCCATTTTAATAGATTGCAGTAATGATTCTCGACTCATTTTGAGTCAGACATAACTGCATTTCGGTGAGCAAGTGAATAATACAAATTAAAGATAACGTCTGATAAATTGGTCCATAATTCAGACTGATGCATGTGTTCAATTCAGATTTATTATGTACTAATTTTATAATGACAGATTTCATGTAGCCTATATAATTCTATATAGGCTATTATAGTTTTCCCGGGGGTCGGTAAGATTTTTGAAAGAAGTCTCTTCTGCGCACCACGGCTGCATTTATTTGACCAAAAATACAGTGAAAGCAATAATATTGTGAAAATATTATTACAATTTAAAATAACTGTTTTCTATTTTAATATATTTTAAAATGGAAAGCTGAATTTTCAGCATCATTACTCCAGTCTTCAGTCGTTCGATCCTTCAGAAATCATTCTGATTTGCTGATTTGCTGCTCAAGAAACATTTCTCATTATCAATGTTGAAAACAGTTTTTGGAAACCGAAATGCAATTTTGATGAGTAGAAAGTTTAAGAACAGCATTTATGTTAGTTACTATAGTTTAATGTAACACCAACAAAAATCTTATTGAACTAAATGTTTGAATAGTAGTGTGCAATATTTGGCAATACTGTACTGTTGACCATGATGCCAAAAAAGCCATTTTGAATTTTAAGTTACCAAACACTTTCATTAATATCAAATACATTACTATATGATCAATATCTAATTTTATGGGCTTTCTGCATTTATAGGCCTATACGGTATGCGGGAAGGTCTTTAATATATTCATTATTTTACATATTATGCAAAACTGTGTGGCCGACCTGCAAGTATGACGGCAGCTACAACACGTTAGTCACATCTGCTTTCATTTAAATAGTGCAAGTACTGCTATGTGTTGCTTAAAAATCAACAACAGAGTAAACGCATTTGCATTTTAATGAGGGAAAGCTGAGGCATTTGTTATGTTTGTTCGATGGCAGGCCAGAAGAATTGACAAGCTTCTAAAAACATTGAGTTCATGGTGAATAGCGCATTAATCATTGTGACTGGGCTTCCATTACAGCGAGTGGTCTGGAAGTAGCGTTCCACTTCATTATCCGTGTGGCACAATGCGCTGTCATAATAGGCCAAAGAGAAGCGTGAAGACTTCAGATAGAGGAAGCAAAACAACTGCCTCATCTCATTCCCAACAATCCGTGTGGGGGCTCAGTGATAGTCCTGCACGCAACATGACTAGTATATCAACTTCATGGGTGGTCGAGAAATTTTTGGATGAAGACTGGCATCACTACTGGTCTGCCAGTTTATATTTGTGATTTACTTGATTATAAATTATAAATGGCATTATAAAATTTGAAAAAATAAAGTGTAGGATTTACTTTGAACCAATCTTCACTCAGAAATTGCATAGTGAATTTTACAAATAATAACAAAGAAAGGTCAAGTAACACATATACGTACATGTATATAAAACACCAAATTAATCGACAGCCCATTGGCTGATCTTCAACATGTTTGCTCTTAAACATTCATTTTGGACTAGTATATATTTTTTTTGATTTTTCACTGAAAAAAATGCTGTTTTATAAGAGAAGTCACAGAAATGTTTGTGACTGGTATGATTCAGTTTTACGGCATTTCTCATTCATTTATGGTATTCGCAAAAAGTGTTTGACTGTCACACAACTCTGAACAAAACTCAATGATGTCAAGCCTGTAATGTGATTGGTTATCAAGGCACACGTGATCCAAATTAGCCATTACGCTTTGTCCAATGGTAGAGGCACAGACCCTCATATCTCCCAATAATAAGACCATGGTCACATCCGAAAGCTTAAAAATGCTGCCTCCGGAGGCTGCATGCGAAGGTAGGAAGGCATCAAGGCATGTCCGAATCCAATGAGAGCTTCAATACCTGTCTCCTGAGATACCTTCATCTGATACATTTTTGAAGGCAGTATCGACGTATCCTTCGCTGCTTTTGATATCCCACAATCCTGTGCGTTCGGCTCTGTGACAGTGTTGTGGTTTGTGGTCAGTTTGTGTGTAAATATATGTTTTTGACCAACGTTTTCCACTTTCGATGTCATTTCAATGGCGAACTCTGTTGTAGTAATTAAATATTTGCTTCGTTATCCCTAAGCTCGTTTTATTCTGATGTAGATCATTAAACCATTACTTTGCCACCAAAATCTGTCCGAAATCAGTTTTGTGTGGTGCCTTCATGCTCAAACACTGCCTACAAAGTAATTGTCTGATAAGGCAGAGAGGCAACAAGTCAGCTGCCTAAGTTTTTGGATGCAGCCCATCAAAATCACATACTCTTTTGAGTATGTATTTATTTTGAACAAGTAATTACTTCACGACCTCTAAAAAAGTATCTTCTATATAGGATAAATGTGTGTCGTATGAATGTAATCCGGACATACTACATTCGCCATGCTGTCATTTTCATGTGACCTACAGCTTTGTTGTTTCACTGCCATTCATAAATTCTCTCCCGTTGCCTCATGGGATAGTAAAGTGTCCATCGTGTGCTCACTTTAGAATCCTGCCGGAAGTAGTTGTCAGAGTTATGTTTGTTTTTCCTCTGTGATTTTGGATTTTTGTCTTCTGTTGCATTAATTAATCCCATTCACCTGTGCCTTGTCAATCACTTTGTTAATGATCTTGTTTGCTCCTTTGTTTGCCTTGTATATAAGCCCTCAGTTTGAGTCTGGTCCTTGTTCTGTATTGATGTTGTTTTGTATTGATATTGCCTGTCTCTCTGTATTTCCCTGAAGTAAGTTGGATTAAAGACTGTTAGTTTATTAGTCTTTGTGAGCTCTCTACCCTTACAATACATGACAGAATACAGGACCAAAACTGAAACATGGACTCAGCAGAAGAGATACTGTGTTCAATCTATAAAAATGGCAGTGCAATTAAATCGTACGTGGATGAATTTGTGCAATATAGGCATATTTCAACCTGGATGGACCAACAGTTGATGGACTTGTTGTGGAGTGGTTTGGACCCACACATATCCCTATGGATACCAGTGGGTAATTATAGTTACAACCTAGAACGGTACTTTGATATGGTCCTCTGGAGGTGTGGCTCTCCCTACAAAGTTCTCATCGCCCAGTATCCCTTCATGTCTTGAAATCAACCTCAGGGTTCCCATACCCAGAGCATGGAAGGCGGTGTACAACAGTGCAGACCTGATAGTGGATCCTTCCCTTCATATCCATCCAAGTGGCTCTAAAGAAATTTTCCCCTCTCCAGTCCCCACATTCAGAGTCCACTCCAGCCCTTGAGCATGCTCCTGAGTCTGTTCCAGTGATTGAAATCTTTGAGTTCATTCCAGTGGTTGAAAACTTCGAGTCCGTTCCAGTGAGTGAAATCCCTGAGTCCATTCCTAAGACAGAAAACCACGACTCTGTTCCAATGGTTGAAATCTTCGAGTCCCTTCCATTGAGAATTTTCTGGGTCTTTTCCTGTGAGATAACTTCCTGAGTCTGTTCCTGTGAGAGAACTTCCTGAATCTGTTCCTGTGTGAGAATTTCACCAGCCTATTCCCTGAGAGAAATTCACCAGTCTGTTTCCAGTCCTTGAGTCAGTGCCTGAGAATGCAGTCCAGTGATGGTTCCAGCCCCTGAGCCCAGCCCAGTGATGGCTCCAGCCCATGAGCCCATTCCAGTGATGGTTCCAGCCCCTGAGCCCATTCCAGTGATGGTTCCAGCCCCTGAGCCCAGTCCAGTGATGGTTCCAGCTTCTGACCAGAGTCCAGTAACGGCTCCTACCCCTGAGCCCGCTTCAGAGTCTTCTGCAGCCCATGAGCCCATTCTAGAGTCCTCTCCAGGCCAGCCCTGTAAATAAGCCCTCAGTTTTAAGTCCTTGTCCAGTATTGATGTTTTGAGAAGTGTTGTGAAGCCTTTCTCCTTGTATTTCCGTGAAGTAAGTTGCATTAAAGACTGTTCTCCTAGTTTGTTAGTCTTCGTGAGATCTCTACTCTTACAATATGTGACAGTTGTAGGTAAACTGGGTACGTTTTTCCTCTTTTATGAGTACTGTGAATTCGAACATACTACTTTTGTTATATACTGTTTTTCGCCTACTATATAGTGGGTGAAGTGATTTCAGATACAGCCCATCTCTGTTGTTATCGTTCATCAGCTGAAAAAAATTGTTCTGAAAGTGATTGCAACTATATAGTTTCACTGTGCCATTATCGTTAACATGATGTGCCGTTTAATTAATCTAATTAATCGCACATCTAATCTTTCTGAGAAATTACCCCAAAAAGATCATTTGAAGTCATAATAATAATAATAATTCGTTACATTTATATAGCACTTTTCTGGGTCCTCAAAGCGCTTCACATATGGAAGGGGGGAATCTCCTCAACCACCACCAATGTGCAGCATCCACTTGGATGATGCGACGGCAGCCATATTGCGCCAGAACGCACACCCCACACCAGCTTGCTGGTGGAGAGGAGACAGTGATGAAGCCAATCAGTATATGGGGATGATGAGGAGGCCATGATGGACAGGGGCCAATGGGCAAATTTGGCCAGGATGCCGGGGTTACACCCCTAATCTTTTTTGAAGGACATCCTGGGATTTTTTTTAATGACCACAGAGAGTAAGGACCTTGGTTTAACGTTTCATCCGAAGGACGGATGATTGTGTTAAATGAGAAAAGCATCAAATAGACTCTGCTACTCCATTATATTTAGAAAGATTTTTAGAACTATATCGTTATCGTCCTTGGTGTGAACGGGTCTTTTCCGTACCATGGTATGTATCAAGGTATGTTTGTTTTTTTGTTTTGTTTTTTGTAAGGGAATTGTGGCTGAAGAATTAAATATGACATTATCTAGATGGGGACACTGAGTGTTTTTACACCAATCACTGAGTGTTTCAAGCATTTACTCAACTCTCTCATTAACCAGGGACCAAGATGCACCCAACAAAAATCAGGCAACATTGGTTTGAAACAGAGTGTATGGTGGAGTAACCCCTCATCATTGGGCTCTTTAGTAACTTTTCATTCATTTAAAAGTGAATGAACTCAGCTGTATTTGAAGTGAGTTTCAGCTAAACTTTAAATTTTAATCTAGTCAAGATTGTGTACATACAAAGAATTAAAAATATTGCTGGTTTGCCAAGTTGCAAATTTGCTACATTGGTTAATGAATGCAATGATAATTGTTAGTGCCATTTTGAGTTATTTTCTGTGCTGGCATAAACATTTTTAGTTGAAATTATTTATTATGACTCCATCAGACTGCATCAGAAGTTTTGAGAGATAATTAAAGTGCTAATTTCAACACAGTAGTGTTATGTTATGTGGCTTGAACAAAAGTTAATTGAGTAATCGATGTGTTTTTAATGAGTGACTGTCTCCAGAATATTTATATCATAATTTCTCTCTCAATGCACCAAGGTGACTTGCTCAGTGTCCTTGTGGTGAACACGGACAACCGGACCGTCGGTTTTGGCTGTCGTCGACACAGTCTACTGCTAATCTGATTGAGGACCAGGACTTTGACCACAGGCCATTTCCGTACTACTAGAGAGACCCGTTTACTGATCTAGACAGCGTCTAATGGGTTGCTTTAAATAGACGTGTCCTAAAACAGGTCCTGGGCGGCCCCTATGGGTCCCTGTACCGATATCCTGACTATAACAGATGACAACTAGTGTAACAGCAATTAAAGTGGTGCATTTGTGGGCAGAGTGGATTTTCCACTTCCAGTGTCACATTAGTTTTTTCCAAGAGTCTAATATTCTGGTATTTCTAGCATTGCCTTATGTTACATTTGCCTTCTATTTGGAAAATAAATCACTTTCAGAATATGTTGTCATGGTAACAGGAATGGTTGGCAGGGTCATCACTCCAAGGGCATGGTGTTATGAGAGAGAAAAATAATGACACAGTAGATGATCCTTAATGGCCTTGACTATTAAGTCAAATCACTCCAATAATAGGCAGGTAAGTGCAATGCAATTTTGCTCTGTTGGTGGCCTCCCTCTTCGCTCTCCCATTTTCATTAATATTTGTATAATTTTTCCCCAATCACTTATTTTTCTCTTTTGTAACGCTGAAACAGATGGACAAAATGTCTGCACCTCAAAGAAAATCCAGTACTATTGACTCAGCTGTCATCATTATCATGGATGTTGACATGAGTGATCATAACTGTGATTCTGATATATTTGGGAAACATGCTGTTTTCAGCAGTAAGTTACAACTATACATAGCTCTACATTAGCCTCCAAGATACTGGATCCATGGCAATTTATTTATATAAAGCTGTGAATACAGTATTAGTGCTAGTGGTTGACTGAAATGAGGAGGAAGTGTTTTCTCTCTGTTTATATATATATATATATATATATATATCCAATTCATATTCCAGCTCAATTGAACGTTTCAACAGTTTATGGAACTGTATTTATTTTACACTCTATAATAAGCGACCAAACTATAATAATATATTTTTATTTACACTTTACAACAACCAACAAATGTATGGGAGGGGAAAAAGATTTTCAAAATCTCAAAATGTGTGCATTTTTTTTTTCACACCAAATACATATATTAGTGTATATAATCTAACTTATTACATGATTAATTCATCTAATGAAATTACCCCCAAAAGATCATTTAGTCATTATTGTGTTAAATGTAAATAGACATTGCAAAAAGTAGCTTTAGAAAGAAATATTTTATTTGATTCAACATAGAATTTATTACTGTCATAAACATGAAGTGATACTCTAAATAAGAAGCTAAAAATGTTAGTATGTGGCGGTAAATGTCTAAATGAGTAAACCATTTGCTGAAATTCGAACCGCATACTAGCATACCACTACTACTTTTACCATATCTTTCTATGGCAGAAATAGTAAGAGTAGTATGCTAGTATGCAGTTCAAAATTCAGTGAGCAAGTCATTCATTCGATTCATTCAGGAATGAAGGAAATGGCTCTCTTTATGAATGGGCCATTGAATCATTGGTTCGCCCCATTGATTCGCTCAAAAGACAGATTCAGATTCATTCAGAAACGAAACACCACTGTGTGTCGCTCAGAGTTCTGCTGTGGCTTTACAGGAAACATTTTGTTGGCGAAAGTAAACAAAAGCAGACAATATTGTGTTTAAAATATAAAACAATATGACCTTTTTATTTATTGAACTGTTGTATAAAATCAGTATCACATTTGCACTCTTGCTATTGAGGACAAAAACAGCACTCACATATGATATATTGCACTCGTTATTAATGTTATATTGCTTAACTACAGTATATCATAAGATATTATGAAAGATCATACTTGGGCATTTTTGCCCTGATATCTTGAATTTTATGTGCATTATAACTGCATTTTATAGCCTACATCACACACTGAGCTGTTGCCCTGCTTCATGTTCTTCACCAATCAACTGTATGCATTGTGAGATTGCTCACTAAGGCTGCATTTACTTTATTTGATCAAAACTACAATACATACAGTGATATTGTGAAATATTATTAAATTTTTTAAAAAGCAGTAGCCATTACTCCAGTCTTCAGTGTCACATGATCCTTCAGAAATCATTCTAATATAGCGTATGCTAATACGCTGCTCAAGTAACAATTGTTTTTAACAATGTTGAAAACAGTTGTGCTGCTTAATATTTTTTTGAGGAAACGGTGATACAATTTTTTTTCAGGATTCTTTGATGAATAGAAAGTTCAAAAGAACAGCATTCATTTTAAATAGCAATCTTTTGTAACAATTTAAAAATTGTTAAGATCACTTTTGATCACTTTATTATATCCTCTCTGAATAAAATTATTAATTTCTTTAAAGAAATGTCAAAACATTTTATTTGCTGATGTCACTATTGGACAGTGTTCCTTTGGAAAAGTGATTTAGAAATTATTAAATGACACGTTTCTTAATATTTGAGTTGTCTTATTGATTGTTATATGATCCAACTAATTTGTTTTATTGTTTTGAGAGCCACTTTCTCCCTTGATTTTTCTGTGAAAATGCCCCTGATAGATGTATTTTGGCAGGTTATTTAGATGATCAGGTGATGTACATAAAAGAAGAAAACACTTGCTGAAAGACGACCTTCCTTGACGTCAGCTCTTTAGACTGCCATCTAGGTTACTCAGATTCCAGGATCTAACATAGAGTCTGACTCCTGAGTGCTTTTACCCCCCCCAACAATGTGAAATGATTGCTGTGGAAAATTGCAGCAAACATATCAGTCACATTCCAGCAGCAGGCTGAGATTATGTTCGCGTACTTGTGCCAATATGAATTTCTGTATATATGAAGAATGACTTTCAGTATCAACACACCGTAAATCTGTTCATTTCCCCTTGAGTGTGGAGGCAGAGACTGAGATATCATGAAACATTTTTCATGTGTCCATGTTCTGTGATGAATCCTAAGGTGCGTTCCAATTTGCGTATTTAAGCACTATTCTATGATGTTTTGTAGTATAAATAGTGTTAGTGTGTTCTCATTGAAAATTCCAAACAGAAAAAATACACTTTAATGAAGTGTGGAATGTTGGACACTTCATGTACTCAACTGTCGCCTTATAAAATGTATACACTACACTATGAGTACATAGTGTATAAGTATGTGGTGTAAAGTGCGTCATTTGTGATCACAACTCTAGAGTACATGGGGTTTTTCCAAACCATATAGAAATATTTTCTTGCATTTAAGCAGCTTTCCCCTTTTATTCAGCAAATTATATTTAATATTCAATCAAGAACACCTTTTAGTCATTTTGTTTTTTTAAGGTAAACAAATTATTTTATTTTTTTTGGTTCTTTTTTATCTGTGCCAACGTATCAATTGAATCCTACCAAGAACTACTGAAACATGTTGTTTCAAACCATGATTTTTTCTTCACTAGAATGCAAAATGAGTACAATGTCTGTACTGTAATTTCCATACAATGATAATAAATGGTGCACAGTTTTCCAATGTTATATAGACATAGTCATAGTTATACACTGAAAATATACGTTGAAAATATATATTTTTAAATCCTCTCCACTGTAGTCCTCAAGTTTCATTTGTGTGCGAAAAATTCATATTTGGTGTCACAATGGCTTTAGAAGAGTTGAAATACACTCACCTAAAGGACTATTAGGAACACCATACTAATACTGTGTTTGACCCCCTTTCGCCTTCAGAACTGCCTTAATTCTACGTGGCATTGATTCAACAAGGTGCTGAAAGCATTCTTTTGAAATGTTGGCCCATATTGATAGGATAGCATCTTGCAGTTGATGGAGATTTGTGGGATGCACATCCAGGGCACGAAGCTCCCGTTCCACCACATCCCAAAGATGCTTTATTGGGTTGAGATCTGGTGACTGTGGGGGTCATTTTAGTACAGTGAACTCATTGTCATGTTCAAGAAACCAATTTGAAATGATTCGAGCTTTGTGACATGGTGCATTATCCTGCTGGAAGTAGCCATCAGAGGATGGGTACATGGTGGTCATAAAGGGATGGACATGGTCAGAAACAATGCTCAGGTAGGCCGTGGCATTTAAACGATGCCCAATTGGCACTAAGGGGCCTAAAGTGTGCCAAGAAAACATCCCCCACACCATTACACCACCACCACCAGCCTGCACAGTGGTAACAAAGCATGATGGATCCATGTTCTCATTCTGTTTACGCCAAATTCTGACTCTACCATCTGAATGTCTCAACAGAAATCGAGACTCATCAGACCAGGCAACATTTTTCCAGTCTTAAACTGTCCAATTTTGGTGAGCTCGTGTAAATTGTAGCCTCTTTTTTCCTATTTGTAGTGGAGATGAGTGGTACCCGGTGGGGTCTTCTGCTGTTGTAGCCCATCCGCCTCAAGGTTGTGCGTGTTGTGGCTTCACAAATGCTTTGCTGCATACCTCGGTTGTAACGAGTGGTTATTTCAGTCAAAGTTGCTCTTCTATCAGCTTGAACCAGTCGGCCCATTGTCCTCTGACCTCTAGCATCAACAAGGCATTTTCGCCCACAGGACTGCCGCATACTGAATGTTTTTCCCTTTTCACACCATTCTTTGTAAACCCTAGAAATGGTTGTGCGTGAAAATCCCAGTAACTGAGCAGATTGTGAAATACTCAGACCGGCCCGTCTGGCACCAACAACCATGCCACACTCAAAATTGCTTAGTTTGGAGTTCAGGAGATTGTCTTGACCAGGACCACACCCCTAAATGCATTGAAGCAACTTCCATGTGATTGGTTGATTAGATAATTACATTAATGAGAAATTGAACAGGTGTTCCTAATAATCCTTTAGGTGAGTGTATACTGAACAATTCATATGGAGGTCATAACCCTGGTCACCATTCACTTTCATTACATGAAAGAAAAGCATCAACATTTTGCTAAATTTCATCTTTTGTGTTCCACAGAAAAGAGAAAATCATGCAGACATAACATAACATTTGCTACGATATTTAACTTTATTTTTCAGTCCAGCCCAAATATGTTCAAGTTAATTGGCACCGCCTGTTTTATACTTAGGCAATTACTGTAGGAAATGGAGATGTTTTTAAGTTCTTATGTTCTACTGCAGCATAAATGTGTCTTCAGCCACTTTCCCATGTGATTGATTGATTGATTGATTGATTGATTGATTGATTGATTGATTGATTGATTGATTGATTGATTGATTGATTGATTGATTGATTGATTGATTGATTGATTGATTGATTGATTGGTTGATTGATTGATTGATTGATTGATTGATGAAGATCACATTCGATTTTTAAAGCTTTTAACCATGGAAATTGTATTAACTGAGAATTGGGTAAGAGACAAACATAAATTACTTAATTGGGGAACTTGAGAGATAAAACCATGCTGATGACCTGGGTCTGTGGTGGAGTTGTGAGTTTGTGTAATTAAACCTGAGGTTCTGTGGGATGCGGACTAGATCGACTCCATTCCTAGAGCTTCCAAACAAATGGGTTTTTGGGGTGCAATAAACCCGAGGTTACCCTGTGCGCCAGTCCTCCTGTCCGATTTTAGGGGAAAATCGGGTCCATCAGAGACTTCCAATGGATTTCTCAGGCGTGCCAAAAGATCTCACAGACACATTGTAATCCCCATAGGATAATCTCACAGTAAAACTGGGAGTTGTGAAAAATATGATACACTGGTGTTGTGCCAGATTAGAAGTTTATCTATGTATCATCTTTTTACTCTTTTAATTAGGGGTTCAAGCACGAAGTGCTGAAACCCTATTGTAATTGTACTGATTTTTATTAGGGGTTCAAGCACGAAGTGCTGAAACCCTATTGTAATTGCCCTGATTTTTATTAGGGGTTCAAGCACGAAGTGCTGAAACCCTATTGTAATTGTACTGATTTTTATTATTATTATTATTATTATTATTCTGCCGTAAAACGCATCGTGCAGCCCAAACCGTAAGGGCTAGAGCTTTGAAACTTTGCCAGATGGTAGTACAAAAATCGAGGAGAGGTTATCAAATTATGACCTCGATTGGCCCATAGGTGGCGCTATAACAACCAAAAGCGCGAAAGTGGTCATAACTCCTGGACCGTATGTCGTAGACACAAGTGTCTTATATCATTGGAAAGCTGGTCGTCTGACGAACAAAACGTATATCTCCGATTTCATTTCCGTCATGATAGATTTTCCGCCATTTTGAATTTTGTCGAAAACCTACTTTTGCGAACTAGTCCCTGGTTTTTTGCTCGATCGGAACCAAACCAGTGCAGAATTGTTCTCTGGAGACTGAAGATCAATAATTATCGAAAAAAAGTTGAAATTTCGATTCAGGGTCGCTAGGGGGCGCAAAATTAACGTTGTGGGCGGAGCCTATTTTACTAAAATGGCTATAACTCCAGAAGTAAATGAGGTATTTTCAACAAACTTGGTACACATATGTAAGAGGTCAATCTGAGGACACGGTAAAAAAATCGCGGCGATTGGCCACATGGTGGCGCTATAACATGAAAAAAACATAAAACAGGCTATAACCACCTGACCGTTAGTCCGATTGACTTGAAAATTGGTATGCAGTGTCTTGGTCCAAGGTGCCATGTATGTCTATGAGGACATTGGTGTATCTCAAAAAACATGGCCGCCATTGGCCAATGAAGTTGAGCACCTATTAGACAAGGTTAACGGAGGCCGATCGGAACGAAACTCGGTGGGCATGTTCGACTCATGGCCCTAGAGGTCTGTAAGAATTTTGAAAGAAATCGGCCACTAGTTGGCGCTAACGAGTTTTATGGCTCTGTAATCACGTGGTGTTAGATATATTGTCACAAAATGCATATCATTTGATAGATCTGCTCATGCTGAACAACTTTGCCTCTAGAACCATTGCTGTCAATCAAACCGTTCATTAAATATTCATGAATATGTTAAAAACCTACTTTTGCGAACTAGTCCCTGGTTTTTTGCCCGATCGGAACCAGACCAGTCTAGGACAATTCTATGGACTCTCTAGATCAATAATTATCAAAAAAAAGTTGAACTTTTGTATTTGTATGGCTGTAATAGGGTCATTTATAAAATGGGTGTGGCAAAATACACTCAAAAGCCTATAAATCCTAAATGAAAACTCAGAACTTCACAAAAAGTGGTCAGCATATGTGACATAACATCATTAACAAGCATGAAAAATTCTATGGAGATCGTACGATAGGTGGCGCTATAACTGTTAAAAAGCTTTAAAATCATATATTTCCTATGGTAAACTGCCTGTATTGGCTGTAAATGGTCTTTTCCATCTCTGATCATATAATTTTCATATCATAATGTTCAAAACTAGTGCAATACAATTCTCTGGACTCACTAGATCAATAATTGTCAGAAAAAGTTGAACTACTTCATTTGGATAGCTATAATAGGTTCACTTCAAAATCTGGCCTTTACCAAGTGTCCCCGAAAGCCTATATCTCTTTAATCAATGCTCAGACCTTCTTAAAAACAAGTCAGAACGTGTGAAATATCACCCTGAACAAGCATGAAAATTTTCAGACAGATCGGACAAAATTTGCCTCTATAACAGTTAAAAAGGTGAAAATGATATGAATTAATGGCATGTTAAGCCAATAAGTGGTATTTTACTGCCCCCCGCTGTTTAAAATAGTCATTTTCTCATATTGGAATTGGTATCAGCCATGGTAAATCATGATAAATGATGGTGTGTGTGTGTGTGTGTGTGTGTGTGTGTGTGTGTGTGTGTGTGTGTGTGTGTGTGTGTGTGTGTGTGTGTGTGTGTGTGTGTGTGTGTGTGGTACAAATATAACAAAGGTTTTATTTTCCAACATGAAAACAAACATAACAGAGTGCTAGTGCACAAACAATAACCGACAATGATAATGGATGAGAGGGGAACTTAAATACACAGATCAAGACAAGGACAACAGGTGACGGTTATGATGATGAGGAGCAGGTGATGATGAGGAGGGTGATGAGGAGCAGGTGCAGGTGATGACGACAGATGGTGAATGTGATGAAGACAGAAGGTGAATGTGATGAAGGTGAATGTGACACCAATATCACTGAAACATTTGTGTGTGTGTGTGTGTGTGTGTGTGTGTGTGTGTGTGTGTGTGTGTGTGTGTGTGTGTGTGTGTGTGTGTGTGTAGCATTATTGTGTGTAGCATATGTAGCAATTATGCATTATTGAGTTAACATGGAAACACTGGTTTGCTTTAGTGCAGAAAACTGGTCAAAATCATGAGGTTTAAAGTGAAAGTGAGCCAATAAGTGGTCTTCTACTGCCCTCTGCTGGCCATTCTACTTATTAATTAAATTTTTCCACATGTGCTTGCATTTATACTTGAATACACACTAAAAATCACTTATATAGCAATAACTATTATAACACAATCATATTTTGTCAGTGTTAATCACTTTATTTGCACTGACACTTCAAATAATTGCTAGTAATGTGGTAAATCATGGTAAATCATGGTTAACTATGCTCTGTGTGTGTGTGTGTGTGTGTGTGTGTGTGTGTGTGTGTGTGTGTGTGTGTGTGTGTGTGTGTGTGTGTGTGTGTGTGTGTGTGTGTGTGTAAGCATGCATTGAGTTAACATAGATAAACTGGTTTGCTTTAGTGCAGAAAACTGGTTTAAAGTGAAAGTGAGCCAATAAGTGGTCTTCTACTGCCCTCTGCTGGCCATTCTACTTATTAATGAAATATTTCAACATGTGCTTGCATTCATACTTGAATACACACAAAAAAAATCACTTATATAGCAATAACTATTATAACACAATCATATTTTGTCAGTGTTAATCACTTTATTTGCACTGACACTTCAAATAATTGCTAGTAATGTGATAAATCAGGCTAGAAACATGGTAAATCAAAGTAAATAATACTAGATTGTCGTTTATCTCCTGGTAAATAATACTAGAACGTGGTATATCATGGTAAATCACGGTTAACTATGCTGTGTGTGTATGTGTGTGTGTGTGTGTGTGTGTTTGTGTGTGTGTGTGTGTGTGTGTGTGTGTGTGTGTGTGTGTGTGTGTGTGTGTGTGTGTGTGTGTGTGTGTGTGTGTGTGTGTGTGTGTGTGTGTGTGTGTGTGTGTGTGTGTGTGTGTGTGTGTGTGTAAGCATGCATTGAGTTAACATGGAAAAACTGGTTTGCTTTAGTGCAGAAAACTGGTTTAAAGTGAAAGTGAGCCAATAAGTGGTCTTCTACTGCCCTCTGCTGGCCATTCTACTTAATAATGAAATATTTTACATGTGCTTTTGCATTCATACTTGGACACACACTAAAAATCACGTATATAACTAACTATTATAACACAATAATATTTTGTCAGTGTTCATCACCTCATTTGCACTGACACTTCACATATTTGCTAGTAATGTGGTTAATCATGCTAGAAACATTGTAAATCATAGTAAATAATACTGAAATGAGGTGTATCAAGGTAAATCATGCTAGAATCCTAATAAATCATTCTGGAACATGGTATATGATAGTAAATCATGCTAGAATCATATTAAATAATTCTAGAATGTGGCAAATCGTTGTGGGAGGAGCCTATTTTACTCAAATGGCTATAACTCAAGAAGTAAATGAGATATCTTCACCAAACTCAGTACACATGTGTATGGGTTCAATTTGAGGTCACAGTAAACAATTCTATGGAGATCGGAGCATAGGTGGCGCTATAACTGTTAAAAAGCTTTAAAACCATATATATCCCATGGCAAATTGCCTGTATTGGCTGTAAATGGTCTTTTCCATCTATTATGTCAGTGGTTACATGCTTGCTAAATAAATCTTAATAACTTTTGATGCTTTTGTGCTTAAATGCCTTAAAGGCCTTAACTGCTTGAACCCCGATAAATGCTGCTTGCAGCTTTAATTAGGGGTTCAAGCACGAAGTGCTGAAACCCTATTGTAATTGTACTGATTTTTATTATTATTATTATTATTATTATTATTATTATTATTATTTTTCTTCTGCCGTAAAACTCATCGTGCAGCCCAAACCGTAAGAGCTGGAGCTTTGAAACTTTGCCAGATGGTAGTACAAAAATCGAGGAGAGGTTCAGAGAATATGACCCCAATTGGCCCATAGGTGGCGCTATAGCAACCAAAAGCGCGAAACTGCTCATAACTCCTAGACCGTATGACGTAGACTCAAGTGTCTTATATCACTGGAAAGCTGGAAACCTGAAGGTCAAAACGTATATCTCCGATTTCATTTCCTGTATGCAAATTGTCCGCCATTTTGAATTTAGTTAAAAACCTACTTTTGCGAACTAGTCCTAGGTTTTTTGTCCAATTGGATCCAAAATAGTGCAGAAATGTTCTCTGGAGTCTGAATATCAATAATTATCGAAAAAAAGTCGAAATTTCGATTCCTGATCGCCAGGGGGTGATAAATTAATGTTGTGGGAGGAGCCTATTTTACTAAAATGGCTATAACTCGAGAATGAAATTAGATATCTTCACCAAACTTGGTGCACATGTGTATGAGTTCAATCTGGGGTCACAGTAAAAAAATCGCGACGATTGATCACTAGGTGGCGCTATAACATGAAAAACACATGAAAACGGCTATGACCACGTGACCGTTAGTCCGATTGACTTGAAAATTGGTATGCAGTGTCTTGGTCCAAGGTACCATGTATGTCTATGAGGACATTGGCGTATCTCGAAAAACATGGCCGCCATCGACCAATGAAATTTGAGCACCTATTAGACAAGGTTAACGGAGGCCGATTGGAACGAAACTCGATGGGCATGTTCGACTCATGGCCCTAGAGGTCTCTAAGAGTTTTGAAAGAAATCGGCCACTAGTTGGCGCTAACGAGTTTTATGGCTCTGTAATCACGTGGTGTTACACTTATCGTCACAAAATGCATATCATCTGATAGATCTGCTCATGCTGAACAACTTTGCCTCAAGAACTAATGCTGTCAATTAAACCGTTTATTAAATATTCGTAATTATGTTAAAAACCTACTTTTGCAAACTAGTCCTAGGTTTTTCGCCCGATCGAAACCAGACCAGTCTAGGACAATTCTCTGGACACTCTAGATCAATAATTATCAAAAAAAAGTTGAACTTTTGCATGTAGATGGCTGTAATAGGGTCATTTAGAAAAGGGGCGTGGCAAAAAAACACTAAAAAGCCTATAAATCCTAAATGAAAACTCAGAACTTCACAAAAATTGGTGAGCATATGTGACATAACATCATTAACAAGCATGCCAATTTTTATGGAGATCGGACCATAGGTGGCGCTATAACTGCTAAAAAGCTTTAAAACCATATATTTCCTATGGTATTTCCTGTAAATGGTCTTTTCCATCTATTATGTCAGTAGTTACATGCTTGCTAAATAAAACTTAATCACTTTTGATGCTTTTGTGCTTAAAGGCCTTAACTGCTTGAACCCCGATAAATGCTGCTTGCAGCTTTAATTATTATTATTATTCTTCCCTAAAACGCATCGTGCAGCCAAAACCGTAAGGCCTAGAGACGTGATACTTGGTCAAATGGTAGTAGTATTGCTCGCTACTCAGATACACGGACTTAGCCAAATCGGCCCATAGGTGGCGCTACAGCGACCAAAAGCGCGAAACTGCTCAGAACTCCTAGACCGTATGTCGTAGACTCAAGTGTCTTATATCATTGGAAAGCTGGATGCCTGACGAACAAAACGTATATCTCCGATTTCATTTCCGCCATGATAGATTTTCCGCCATTTTGAATTTTGCCAAAAACCTACTTTTGCGAACTAGTCCTAGGTTTTTCGCCCGATCGGAACCAAACCAGTACAGAAATGTTCTCTGGAGTCTGAATATCAATAATTATCGAAAAAAAGTTGAAATTTCGATTCACGAACGCTAAGGGGCGCCAAAACGTACGTTGTGGGAGGGGCCTATTTTACTAAAATGGCTATAACTCCAGAAGTAAATGAGGTATCTTCACCAAACTCGGTACACATGTGTAAGAGGTCAATCTGAGGTCACAGTAAAAAAATCGCGGCGATTGGCCACATGGTGGCGCTATAACATGAAAAAATCATAAAACAGGCTTTAACCACCTGACCGTTAGTCCGATTGACTTGAAAATTGGTATGCAGTGTCTTGGCCCAAGGTGTCATGTATGTCTATGAGGACATTGGTGTATCTCAAAAAACATGGCCGCCATCGGCCAATGAAGTTTGAGCACCTATTAGACAAGGTTAACGGAGGCCGATCGGAACGAAACTCGATGGGCATGTTCAACTCATAGCCCTAGAGGTCTGTAAGAATTTTGAAAGAAATCGGCCACTAGTTGGCGCTAACGAGTTTTACGGCTCTGTAATCACGTGGTGTTACACTTATTGTCACAAAATGCATATCATTTGATAGATCTGCTCATGCTGAACAACATTGCCTCAAGAACCATTGCTGTCAATCAAATCGTTCATTAATTATTTGCGAATATGTTAAAAACCTACTTTTGCGAACTAGTCCCTGGTTTTTCGCCCGATCGGAACCAGACCAGTCTAGGACAATTCTCTGGACTCTCCTGATCAATAATTATCGAAAAAATGTTGAACTTTTGAATTTTTCGTATGGCTATAATTGGGTCATAAAGAAAATGGGCGTGGCAAAATGTACTCAAAAGCCTATAAATCCTAAACGAAAACTCAGAACTTCACAAAAATTGGTGAGCATATGTGCCATAACATTGTAAACAAGCGTGCAAAATTTCATGGAGATCGGACAATAGCTGGCGCTATAACTGTCAAAAAGCTTTGAAAACCATATATTTCCTATGGTAAATTGCCTGTTTTGGCTGTAAATGGTCTTTTCCATCTATTATTTCAGTGGTTAAAAGCTTTCCAAATAAAACTTAATGTCTTAAATGCTTATGTGCTTAAAGGCCTTAAATGCTTGAACCCCGATAAATGCTGCTTGCAGCTTTAATTAGGGGTTCAAGCATGAAATGCTGAAACCCTATTGTAATTGTAAGGATTCGTAAAACGCATCGCGCAGGACAAACCGTAAGGCCTAGAGACTTGAAACCTGGCCAGATGGTAGGCCTCAATTTGGGGACAACCTATCAGAGTATGACCCCGATTGGCCCATAGGTGGCGCTACAGCAACCAAAAGTTCAAAATCGCTCATATCTCTTAGACCGTTTGTCCCAGGATCAAGTGTCTTATATCGTTGGAATCCTTGGCTCAAGGCGGACAAAATGGCTATCTCCGATTTGGATGTAGGCAGGGAAAATTTTCTGCTATGTTGACTTTTGTCCATAACCTACTTTTGCGAACTAGTCCCTGGTTTTTCGCCCGATCGGAACCAAACCAGTCTAGGACAATTCTCTGGACTCTCTAGATCAATAATTATCAAAAAAAAGTTGAACTTTGGCATTTGCGTGGCTGTAACAGGGTCATTTAGAAAAGGGGCGTGGCAAAATACGCTCAAAAGCCTATAAATCCCAAAGGAAAACTCAGAACTTCACCAAAATTGATGAGCATATGTGTCAGAACATGGTGAGGAAGCATGCAGAGTTTCATGGAGATCGGACCATAGGTGGCGCTATAACTGGCAAAAAGCCTTCATTCTTATTAGGGGTTCAAGCATGAAATGCTGAAACCCTATTGTAATTGTAAGGATTCGTAAAACGCATCGCGCAGGACAAACCGTAAGGCCTAGAGACTTGAAACCTGGCCAGATGGTAGACCTCAATTTGGGGACAACCTATCAGAGTATGACCCCGATTGGCCCATAGGTGGCGCTACAGCAACCAAAAGTTCAAAATCGCTCATATCTCTTAGACCGTTTGTCCCAGGATCAAGTGTCTTATATCGTTGGAATCCTTGGCTCAAGGCGGACAAAATGGCTATCTCCGATTTGGATGTAGGCAGGGAAAATTTTCTGCTATGTTGACTTTTGTCCATAACCTACTTTTGCGAACTAGTCCCTGGTTTTTCGCCCGATCGGAACCAAACCAGTCTAGGACAATTCTCTGGACTCTCTAGATCAATAATTATCAAAAAAAAGTTGAACTTTGGCATTTGCGTGGCTGTAACAGGGTCATTTAGAAAAGGGGCGTGGCAAAATACGCTCAAAAGCCTATAAATCCCAAAGGAAAACTCAGAACTTCACCAAAATTGATGAGCATATGTGTCAGAACATGGTGAGGAAGCATGCAGAGTTTCATGGAGATCGGACCATAGGTGGCGCTATAACTGGCAAAAAGCCTTCATTCTTATTAGGGGTTCAAGCATGAAATGCTGAAACCCTATTGTAATTGTAAGGATTCGTAAAACGCATCGCGCAGGACAAACCGTAAGGCCTAGAGACTTGAAACCTGGCCAGATGGTAGGCCTCAATTTGGGGACAACCTATCAGAGTATGACCCCGATTGGCCCATAGGTGGCGCTACAGCAACCAAAAGTTCAAAATCGCTCATATCTCTTAGACCGTTTGTCCCAGGATCAAGTGTCTTATATCGTTGGAATCCTTGGCTCAAGGCGGACAAAATGGCTATCTCCGATTTGGATGTAGGCAGGGAAAATTTTCTGCTATGTTGACTTTTGTCCATAACCTACTTTTGCGAACTAGTCCCTGGTTTTTCGCCCGATCGGAACCAAACCAGTCTAGGACAATTCTCTGGACTCTCTAGATCAATAATTATCAAAAAAAAGTTGAACTTTGGCATTTGCGTGGCTGTAACAGGGTCATTTAGAAAAGGGGCGTGGCAAAATACGCTCAAAAGCCTATAAATCCCAAAGGAAAACTCAGAACTTCACCAAAATTGATGAGCATATGTGTCAGAACATGGTGAGGAAGCATGCAGAGTTTCATGGAGATCGGACCATAGGTGGCGCTATAACTGGCAAAAAGCCTTCATTCTTATTAGGGGTTCAAGCATGAAATGCTGAAACCCTATTGTAATTGTAAGGATTCGTAAAACGCATCGCGCAGGACAAACCGTAAGGCCTAGAGACTTGAAACCTGGCCAGATGGTAGGCCTCAATTTGGGGACAACCTATCAGAGTATGACCCCGATTGGCCCATAGGTGGCGCTACAGCAACCAAAAGTTCAAAATCGCTCATATCTCTTAGACCGTTTGTCCCAGGATCAAGTGTCTTATATCGTTGGAATCCTTGGCTCAAGGCGGACAAAATGGCTATCTCCGATTTGGATGTAGGCAGGGAAAATTTTCTGCTATGTTGACTTTTGTCCATAACCTACTTTTGCGAACTAGTCCCTGGTTTTTCGCCCGATCGGAACCAAACCAGTCTAGGACAATTCTCTGGACTCTCTAGATCAATAATTATCAAAAAAAAGTTGAACTTTGGCATTTGCGTGGCTGTAACAGGGTCATTTAGAAAAGGGGCGTGGCAAAATACGCTCAAAAGCCTATAAATCCCAAAGGAAAACTCAGAACTTCACCAAAATTGATGAGCATATGTGTCAGAACATGGTGAGGAAGCATGCAGAGTTTCATGGAGATCGGACCATAGGTGGCGCTATAACTGGCAAAAAGCCTTCATTCTTATTAGGGGTTCAAGCATGAAATGCTGAAACCCTATTGTAATTGTAAGGATTCGTAAAACGCATCGCGCAGGACAAACCGTAAGGCCTAGAGACTTGAAACCTGGCCAGATGGTAGGCCTCAATTTGGGGACAACCTATCAGAGTATGACCCCGATTGGCCCATAGGTGGCGCTACAGCAACCAAAAGTTCAAAATCGCTCATATCTCTTAGACCGTTTGTCCCAGGATCAAGTGTCTTATATCGTTGGAATCCTTGGCTCAAGGCGGACAAAATGGCTATCTCCGATTTGGATGTAGGCAGGGAAAATTTTCTGCTATGTTGACTTTTGTCCATAACCTACTTTTGCGAACTAGTCCCTGGTTTTTCGCCCGATCGGAACCAAACCAGTCTAGGACAATTCTCTGGACTCTCTAGATCAATAATTATCAAAAAAAAGTTGAACTTTGGCATTTGCGTGGCTGTAACAGGGTCATTTAGAAAAGGGGCGTGGCAAAATACGCTCAAAAGCCTATAAATCCCAAAGGAAAACTCAGAACTTCACCAAAATTGATGAGCATATGTGTCAGAACATGGTGAGGAAGCATGCAGAGTTTCATGGAGATCGGACCATAGGTGGCGCTATAACTGGCAAAAAGCCTTCATTCTTATTAGGGGTTCAAGCATGAAATGCTGAAACCCTATTGTAATTGTAAGGATTCGTAAAACGCATCGCGCAGGACAAACCGTAAGGCCTAGAGACTTGAAACCTGGCCAGATGGTAGGCCTCAATTTGGGGACAACCTATCAGAGTATGACCCCGATTGGCCCATAGGTGGCGCTACAGCAACCAAAAGTTCAAAATCGCTCATATCTCTTAGACCGTTTGTCCCAGGATCAAGTGTCTTATATCGTTGGAATCCTTGGCTCAAGGCGGACAAAATGGCTATCTCCGATTTGGATGTAGGCAGGGAAAATTTTCTGCTATGTTGACTTTTGTCCATAACCTACTTTTGCGAACTAGTCCCTGGTTTTTCGCCCGATCGGAACCAAACCAGTCTAGGACAATTCTCTGGACTCTCTAGATCAATAATTATCAAAAAAAAGTTGAACTTTGGCATTTGCGTGGCTGTAACAGGGTCATTTAGAAAAGGGGCGTGGCAAAATACGCTCAAAAGCCTATAAATCCCAAAGGAAAACTCAGAACTTCACCAAAATTGATGAGCATATGTGTCAGAACATGGTGAGGAAGCATGCAGAGTTTCATGGAGATCGGACCATAGGTGGCGCTATAACTGGCAAAAAGCCTTCATTCTTATTAGGGGTTCAAGCATGAAATGCTGAAACCCTATTGTAATTGTAAGGATTCGTAAAACGCATCGCGCAGGACAAACCGTAAGGCCTAGAGACTTGAAACCTGGCCAGATGGTAGGCCTCAATTTGGGGACAACCTATCAGAGTATGACCCCGATTGGCCCATAGGTGGCGCTACAGCAACCAAAAGTTCAAAATCGCTCATATCTCTTAGACCGTTTGTCCCAGGATCAAGTGTCTTATATCGTTGGAATCCTTGGCTCAAGGCGGACAAAATGGCTATCTCCGATTTGGATGTAGGCAGGGAAAATTTTCTGCTATGTTGACTTTTGTCCATAACCTACTTTTGCGAACTAGTCCCTGGTTTTTCGCCCGATCGGAACCAAACCAGTCTAGGACAATTCTCTGGACTCTCTAGATCAATAATTATCAAAAAAAAGTTGAACTTTGGCATTTGCGTGGCTGTAACAGGGTCATTTAGAAAAGGGGCGTGGCAAAATACGCTCAAAAGCCTATAAATCCCAAAGGAAAACTCAGAACTTCACCAAAATTGATGAGCATATGTGTCAGAACATGGTGAGGAAGCATGCAGAGTTTCATGGAGATCGGACCATAGGTGGCGCTATAACTGGCAAAAAGCCTTCATTCTTATTAGGGGTTCAAGCATGAAATGCTGAAACCCTATTGTAATTGTAAGGATTCGTAAAACGCATCGCGCAGGACAAACCGTAAGGCCTAGAGACTTGAAACCTGGCCAGATGGTAGGCCTCAATTTGGGGACAACCTATCAGAGTATGACCCCGATTGGCCCATAGGTGGCGCTACAGCAACCAAAAGTTCAAAATCGCTCATATCTCTTAGACCGTTTGTCCCAGGATCAAGTGTCTTATATCGTTGGAATCCTTGGCTCAAGGCGGACAAAATGGCTATCTCCGATTTGGATGTAGGCAGGGAAAATTTTCTGCTATGTTGACTTTTGTCCATAACCTACTTTTGCGAACTAGTCCCTGGTTTTTCGCCCGATCGGAACCAAACCAGTCTAGGACAATTCTCTGGACTCTCTAGATCAATAATTATCAAAAAAAAGTTGAACTTTGGCATTTGCGTGGCTGTAACAGGGTCATTTAGAAAAGGGGCGTGGCAAAATACGCTCAAAAGCCTATAAATCCCAAAGGAAAACTCAGAACTTCACCAAAATTGATGAGCATATGTGTCAGAACATGGTGAGGAAGCATGCAGAGTTTCATGGAGATCGGACCATAGGTGGCGCTATAACTGGCAAAAAGCCTTCATTCTTATTAGGGGTTCAAGCATGAAATGCTGAAACCCTATTGTAATTGTAAGGATTCGTAAAACGCATCGCGCAGGACAAACCGTAAGGCCTAGAGACTTGAAACCTGGCCAGATGGTAGGCCTCAATTTGGGGACAACCTATCAGAGTATGACCCCGATTGGCCCATAGGTGGCGCTACAGCAACCAAAAGTTCAAAATCGCTCATATCTCTTAGACCGTTTGTCCCAGGATCAAGTGTCTTATATCGTTGGAATCCTTGGCTCAAGGCGGACAAAATGGCTATCTCCGATTTGGATGTAGGCAGGGAAAATTTTCTGCTATGTTGACTTTTGTCCATAACCTACTTTTGCGAACTAGTCCCTGGTTTTTCGCCCGATCGGAACCAAACCAGTCTAGGACAATTCTCTGGACTCTCTAGATCAATAATTATCAAAAAAAAGTTGAACTTTGGCATTTGCGTGGCTGTAACAGGGTCATTTAGAAAAGGGGCGTGGCAAAATACGCTCAAAAGCCTATAAATCCCAAAGGAAAACTCAGAACTTCACCAAAATTGATGAGCATATGTGTCAGAACATGGTGAGGAAGCATGCAGAGTTTCATGGAGATCGGACCATAGGTGGCGCTATAACTGGCAAAAAGCCTTCATTCTTATTAGGGGTTCAAGCATGAAATGCTGAAACCCTATTGTAATTGTAAGGATTCGTAAAACGCATCGCGCAGGACAAACCGTAAGGCCTAGAGACTTGAAACCTGGCCAGATGGTAGGCCTCAATTTGGGGACAACCTATCAGAGTATGACCCCGATTGGCCCATAGGTGGCGCTACAGCAACCAAAAGTTCAAAATCGCTCATATCTCTTAGACCGTTTGTCCCAGGATCAAGTGTCTTATATCGTTGGAATCCTTGGCTCAAGGCGGACAAAATGGCTATCTCCGATTTGGATGTAGGCAGGGAAAATTTTCTGCTATGTTGACTTTTGTCCATAACCTACTTTTGCGAACTAGTCCCTGGTTTTTCGCCCGATCGGAACCAAACCAGTCTAGGACAATTCTCTGGACTCTCTAGATCAATAATTATCAAAAAAAAAGTTGAACTTTGGCATTTGCGTGGCTGTAACAGGGTCATTTAGAAAAGGGGCGTGGCAAAATACGCTCAAAAGCCTATAAATCCCAAAGGAAAACTCAGAACTTCACCAAAATTGATGAGCATATGTGTCAGAACATGGTGAGGAAGCATGCAGAGTTTCATGGAGATCGGACCATAGGTGGCGCTATAACTGGCAAAAAGCCTTCATTCTTATTAGGGGTTCAAGCATGAAATGCTGAAACCCTATTGTAATTGTAAGGATTCGTAAAACGCATCGCGCAGGACAAACCGTAAGGCCTAGAGACTTGAAACCTGGCCAGATGGTAGGCCTCAATTTGGGGACAACCTATCAGAGTATGACCCCGATTGGCCCATAGGTGGCGCTACAGCAACCAAAAGTTCAAAATCGCTCATATCTCTTAGACCGTTTGTCCCAGGATCAAGTGTCTTATATCGTTGGAATCCTTGGCTCAAGGCGGACAAAATGGCTATCTCCGATTTGGATGTAGGCAGGGAAAATTTTCTGCTATGTTGACTTTTGTCCATAACCTACTTTTGCGAACTAGTCCCTGGTTTTTCGCCCGATCGGAACCAAACCAGTCTAGGACAATTCTCTGGACTCTCTAGATCAATAATTATCAAAAAAAAGTTGAACTTTGGCATTTGCGTGGCTGTAACAGGGTCATTTAGAAAAGGGGCGTGGCAAAATACGCTCAAAAGCCTATAAATCCCAAAGGAAAACTCAGAACTTCACCAAAATTGATGAGCATATGTGTCAGAACATGGTGAGGAAGCATGCAGAGTTTCATGGAGATCGGACCATAGGTGGCGCTATAACTGGCAAAAAGCCTTCATTCTTATTAGGGGTTCAAGCATGAAATGCTGAAACCCTATTGTAATTGTAAGGATTCGTAAAACGCATCGCGCAGGACAAACCGTAAGGCCTAGAGACTTGAAACCTGGCCAGATGGTAGGCCTCAATTTGGGGACAACCTATCAGAGTATGACCCCGATTGGCCCATAGGTGGCGCTACAGCAACCAAAAGTTCAAAATCGCTCATATCTCTTAGACCGTTTGTCCCAGGATCAAGTGTCTTATATCGTTGGAATCCTTGGCTCAAGGCGGACAAAATGGCTATCTCCGATTTGGATGTAGGCAGGGAAAATTTTCTGCTATGTTGACTTTTGTCCATAACCTACTTTTGCGAACTAGTCCCTGGTTTTTCGCCCGATCGGAACCAAACCAGTCTAGGACAATTCTCTGGACTCTCTAGATCAATAATTATCAAAAAAAAGTTGAACTTTGGCATTTGCGTGGCTGTAACAGGGTCATTTAGAAAAGGGGCGTGGCAAAATACGCTCAAAAGCCTATAAATCCCAAAGGAAAACTCAGAACTTCACCAAAATTGATGAGCATATGTGTCAGAACATGGTGAGGAAGCATGCAGAGTTTCATGGAGATCGGACCATAGGTGGCGCTATAACTGGCAAAAAGCCTTCATTCTTATTAGGGGTTCAAGCATGAAATGCTGAAACCCTATTGTAATTGTAAGGATTCGTAAAACGCATCGCGCAGGACAAACCGTAAGGCCTAGAGACTTGAAACCTGGCCAGATGGTAGGCCTCAATTTGGGGACAACCTATCAGAGTATGACCCCGATTGGCCCATAGGTGGCGCTACAGCAACCAAAAGTTCAAAATCGCTCATAACTCTTAGACCGTTTGTCCCAGGATCAAGTGTCTTATATCGTTGGAATCCTTGTCTCAAGGTGGACAAAATGGCTATCTCCGATTTGCTCGCCCTTTAGGCGCCAATTTGAGTAAATTGCATTTTTCAAAAACCTATTTTTGCGAACTTCTCCTAGGTTTTTTGCCCGATCGGAACCAAACCACTGCAAGAATATTCTCTGGAGTCTGACAATCAGTAATCATCCAAAAAATTCCAAATTTCAATTAATGGTCGATAAGGGGACCAAAATATTTGATGGCACCAGGGCCACTTTTACTAAAACGGTTATAAATTGTGAACACAAAGAGATTTTTTTGCTAAACTTGGGATACATCTTCCTAAGCTCAATCTGAGATCACTTGAAAAAAATCGCAACAATTGTCCACTTGGTGGCACTATAAAATGGTTATAACTTGTGAACAGAAAGAGATATTTTCGCAAAACTTGGGACACATGTTCATGAGCTCATTCTGAGGTCACGTGAAAAAAATCATGACAATTGGCCACTTGGTGGCACTATAAAATGGTTATAACTTGTGAGCGGAAAGAGATATTTTCGCTAAACTTGGGACACATGTTCATAAGCTCAATCTGAGTTGACATGAAAAAAATCTTGACAATTGGCCACTTGGTGGCGCTATAACAGTGAAAAAAATCATAACAATTGCTATAAGCGCACCCAACTGTTAGTCTGCTGAAAATTGGCACGCAGTGTCTTTGTCCAGGGTGCCATGATAGTCTATGAGAACATTGGTGTATCTCAAAAAACTCAGTATACGTCATTGGCACAATGCCTTGAAGGAGCCTTAGAAGTTTCAAGCCAGTGTTTTTTCACAGGAGTGACCTCCTAAGACTCCTGAATCCTTGCCGAGTCCAACAATACCAAACATGACAGGTTTCGCCCATAGACTGTAAAAAATATGGACAAAGCGTCTGTGACGTCACCCATAGACTTTCTGCAGAACGGTTTTGAAGCCTTTTATGGGGGGTATGGGCGGCACCATCTTGGAAAATCTTGGGAAATCCTAACCCCGCCCACCTTCTGACGCAGCGCGCGTCACTCAGCTCGCTCTGCTACTCCGGTTATCTCTGTGTATATTTTAGGCAACGGAATATGTTATAAAACACCATACTAACTCTTTTTTTTTCATTTAAAGAAATCTTAATATTATAGCCACACAAATGTGGTTCAGGCAACGCGTATTGATTATATTCACTGCACATAGTTTGCATATTTATAAAAAAAAACAAAATATAAAACACAAACCTGCCTCTTTTCGTTTTAAATATAATATAAAAATATTAAACATTTTGAATATGGTCCAGGCAATATGTGCATTTGTACTAAACAACAGATTTTGCAGTAAACAACATATAGATCATCTTCGTTGTGTTAAAATTTAAAATGACAAAACTCAACCCAGTCTCTTTTTGTTAAATTTCAGTTGTATCAATATTAGCCATTATAAAAGTATAAGTAAAAGGTATAAGAAGCTATACAAATAAAGCAAACAATTCAGTCAAACACACAAAGTCAGCGCTCGATCTAGTCTAACAATACAACAGTAAAGTTAAATAGTTTATAAAGTTATGAAACTTCCCCTCAGCAAAAACGTTTGGCCAGGGAACAAATTATAGTTTCACAAAACCAAAAATCGCCCGTTGGATATAGACAAGACGAATTATATCTCATGTTTAACCACTACAGAGACCCCAGGGTCAGCGGCGAACGACTAGCCGAGGAAAAGCTGTTCCAGGCAGGGTACATGCGCCGAGCGCCCGGTCATCATCGCTGGATCTCACAACTGGATAAAATTTTCATAAATCTTTAAATAAACCACAGATTTGAGCTTTAAATAACTACATTCTCGCCTGAAAAACTCTTAAAACTACATTTCATGATACAGAAACCGTAGTATTATATTTCAACTGTGTTAAAAAATGGCGCTTCTTATGTTGTCATTCTCCTTGGCCCAGCCATTATTATTATTATTCTGCCGTAAAATGCATCGTGCAGCCCAAACCGTAAGTGCTGGAGACTTGAAACTTTGCCAGATGGTAGTACAAAATCGAGGAAAGGTTGACAAAGTATGACCCCGATTGGCCAATAGGTGGCGCTATAGCAAGCAAAAGTATGAAATCGCTAATAACTCCTAGACGGTTTGTCATAGAATCAAGTGTCTTATATCACTGTAATCCTTATATCTTATATCCACTGTAATCCTCAAGACGGTCAAAACGTATATCTCCGATTTCATTTCCGCCTAGGAAAATTTTCCGCCATTTTGAATTTTGTCAAAAACCTACTTTTGCAAACTAGTCCTAGGTTTTTCGTCCGATCGGAACCAAACCAGTGCAGAAATGTTCTCTGGAGTCTGAATATCAATAATTATCGAAAAAATGTTTAAATTTGATTCACGGTTGCTAAGGGGCGCCAAAATGTTAGTTGTGGGAGGAGCCTATTTGACTAAAACGGCTATAACTCGAGAAGTAAACTAGGTATCTTCACCAAACTCGGTACACATGTGTAATAGTTCAATTTGAGGTCACAGTAAAAAAAACGCAACGATTGAACACTAGGTGGCGCTATAACTTGAAAAAAAACATGAAAAGGGCTATAACCACCTGACCATTTGTCCGATTGACTTGAAAATTGGTATGCTGTGTCTTGGTCCAAGGTGCCATGTATGCCTATGAGGACATGGACGTATCTCAAAAAACATGGCCGCCATCGGCCAATGAAGTTTGAGCACCTATTAGACAAGGTTAACGGAGGCTGATCGGAACGAAACTGGATGGGCATGTTCGACTCATGGCCCAAGAGGTCTGTAAGAATTTTGAAAGAAATCGGCCACTAGTTGGCGCTAACGAGTTTTTCCGTCTCTGTGATCACGTGGTGTTGCATACATCCAAAAAATATGCATATCAGTTGATAGATCTCCTCATACTGAACAACTTTGCCTCAAGAACCATTGCTGTCAATCAAACCGTTCATTTAATATTCGCAAACATGTTAAAAACCTACTTTTGCGAACTAGTCCTAGGATTTTTGCCCGATCGGAACCAAACCAGTCTAGGACAATTCTCTGGACTCTCTAGATCAATAATTATCAAAAAAAAGTTTAACTTTTGCATTTGGATGGCTATAATAGGGTCATTTATAAAATGGGCGTGGCAAAATACACTAAAAAGCCTATAAATCCTAAATGAAAACTCAAAACTTCACAAAAATTGGTGAGCATATCGTCGCATCACGCTGCGTATCTCCCGCCCTGTGGAGGCATCTCGCGGTCTAAGCGTCTCTGGAAGCTCAGCATTGGATAGCCGAATAACTCTGTGAGGTAAAGTATCAGCAAACGTTTGTTTTGACAACTGTTCAAGTTTATTATATATTCGCAATATATTTACAACTGTTATTTACCAGTAAATGGTCTAGACGAAGTAATTGTCACTGTTTATTGTGGAGATGTAAACGCACGGGCCTGTTAACTTAAGCAATACTTTTAAGGTAGTCTAATATTTTTCTGACTAATAAATTACTGACACAGTAAAGGGTAGATTTAAATAAAGAATAACGAATTTTAAATAAAGAAAAACAAAATTTAAATAAAGAAGAAACTAAATAAAAAAAAAGAACAAATGAAATTTAAATAAAGAAAAATGACATTTAATTAAAGAAAGAAAAAACGAAAATTAAAGAAAAAAACGAAATTTAAATAAAGGAAAACGAAATTTAAATAAAGAAAAACGAAATTAAGTTAAATTAAAAACGAGATTAATTTAGACTGATAACGGGTAAAAAGGCTAATAGCCTACATGTTGGGTCCGTGTACTTTTTCGTCCATTCATTATTCTATTTCGGAATGAAAGATGAAATGTAAAAAAAAGGGTGCAGCTTGTTTTTTGTTTTTTTTGTTTAAAAGAAAAAAAAACAGAAATGGCTATTTTTTTTGTACATAGCATAGCCTACTTTGTTGTGATTTTTAGTATCATAATGATTAATAAATGCAAGCACAATTATCCGTGAACTTGATTTGAAGCCTTTCAACTTGTGTGTGTGCAAAATTCAGAATTAAATGAATGTGCAGCAATTTGTACAAATAGAGTCTGTAGGTCTACTATATTGTTGAAAGTATGAAAAGTGAACAGCACGAGTAACAGGATGCACAATTTGAGACGGATCAGACATGATTTTGACCACTTCATTAAGTTTGGTTTTGTAGAAAGCCTTTCTTTAAAGTGAATTTCGTTTTGTATAAATTGTATCTTAATTTTAATCAATTTTTCATCAGCCGATTGCCTGGAGTGGATTTAATAAATAAGAGGCAAATATATAGCAGACAATATAATCATGGAGGCGCCCGCGCGGTCACTTGCATTGCACGTTAACTGGAGCTCATCTCATCCTAACTTAACGAACTCAGTGTATGCCTCACACAGACATGAGAAAGACATCAAATACACATAGCTTGAAAAGTCTTTTAACGAAATAATTCAAAACGAAAAGAAAAAGGCTACTCTCTGATTATGTATGATTATATGATCATAGCCTAGCCTATTTTGTGAATTGTTCATTCCCGGTTGGCACACATTTTGCCTTTACAAAAGTGCCGCACTAGGCAATTGCCTAGTTCGCCTATATGGACACGCCGGCCCTGGGGTCAGCAATGAGTGTATTGATTCATTGTCCCTTCATAGTTTGCAAGAGACATTTAATAAACTGAGCGTATTTAATAAACTGAGACGTAGGCTATTTAATAAACTGAGCGTAGCCTATTCATCTGTCAATATGAAACGCGACTTGGCCATTCTAATTATTGATCGGAAGAACGCGTATCGACCACCGTTACTGTAAAATATGCACGTATGTCCATTTAAACTCGATTTTGGTCAAATGTCGATTATATCATTACACTGGCAATAATATGGTTACATTTAAAGATGCTGTACCAAGTATGACAACGCTACGTTCAACTGATTTTGAAATTAGGTGTTTTTTTCACTTCCTGAAAAGTAACCGTTTTGGACATACGTGAGTTTCATCGGGCAGCGACGATATGTAACATAACATCATTAACAAGCATGCCAGATTTTATGGACATCGGTCCAAAGGTGGCGCTATAACTGTTAAAAAGCTTTAAAACCATATATTTCCTATGGTAAATTGCCTGTATTGAGTGTAAATGGTGTTTTCCATCTATTATGTCAGTGGTTAGATGCTTGCTAAATAAAACTTGATAACTTTTATGCTTAAAAAACCTTAAAGGCCTTAATAGCTTGAACCCCGATAAATGCTGCTTGCAGCTTTAATTATTATTAGGGGTTCAAGCACGAAGTGCTGAAACCCTATTGTAATTGTGCTGATTTTTATTATTAGGGGTTCAAGCACGAAGTGCTGAAACCCTATTGTAATTGTGCTGATTTTTATTATTATTATTATTATTATTATTCTGCCGTAAAACGCATCGTGCAGCCCAAACCGTAAGGGCTAGAGCTTTGAAACTTTGCCATATGGTAGTACAAAAATCGAGGAGAGGTTATCAAATTATGACCCCGATTGGCCCATAGGTGGCGCTATAGCAACCAAAAGCGCGAAACTGCTCATAACTCCTAGACCGTAAGTCATAGACTCAAGTGTCTTATATCATTGGAAAGCTGGACGCCTGACGAACAAAACGTATATCTCCGATTTTATTTCCGCCATGATAGATTTTCCGCCATTTTGAATTTTGTCGAAAATCTACTTTTGCGAACTAGTCCCTGGTTTTTTGCCCGATCGGAACCAAACCAGTGCAGAATTGTTCTCTGGAGTCTGAATATCAATAATTATCAAAAAAAAGTTGAAATTTCGATTCACGGTCGCTAGGGGGTGCAAAATTAACGTTGTGGGAGGAGCCTATTTTACTAAAATGGCTATAACTCCAGAAGTAAAAGAGGTATTTTAACCAAACCTGGTACACATGTGTAAGACGTCAATATGAGGTCACGGTAAAAAAATCGCGGCGATTGGTCACATGGTGGCGCTATAACATGAAAAAAACATAAAACAGGCTATAACCACCTGACCGTTAGTCCGATTGACTTGAAAATTGGTATGCAGTGTCTTGGTCCAAGGTGCCATGTATGTCTATGAGGACATTGGTGTATCTCAAAAAACATGGCCGCCATCGGCCAATGAAGTTTGAGCACCTATTAGACAAGGTTAACGGAGGCCTATCGGAACGAAACTCGGTGGGCATGTTCGACTCATGGCCCTAGAGGTCTGTAAGAATTTTAAAAGAAATCGGCCACTAGTTGGCGCTAACGAGTTTTATGGCTCTGTAATCACGTGGTGTTACACTTATTGTCACAAAATGCATACCATTTGATAGATCTCCTCTTGTTGAACAACTTTGCCTCAAGAACCATTGCTGTCAATCAAACCGTTCATTAAATATTCGTAATTATGTTAAAAACCTACTTTTGCGAACTAGTCCTAGGTTTTTCGCCCGATCAGAACCAAACGAGTCTAGGACAATTCTATGGACTCTCAAGATCAATAATTATCAAAAAAAAGTTGAACTTTTGCATTTTTCGCATGGGTATATTGGGTCATAAAGAAAATGGGTGTGGCAAAATGCACTCAAAAGCCTATAAATCCTAAACAAAAACTCAGAACTTCACGAAAATTGGTGAGCTTATGTGCCATAACATCATTAACAAGCATGCAAAATTTCATGGAGATCGGACTATAGATGGTGCTATAACTGTTAAAAAGCTTTAAAAAACACATATTTCCTATGGTAAATTGCCTGTATTGGCTGTAAATGGACTTTTCCATCTATTATTTCAGTGGTTAAAAGCTTTCTAAATAAATCTTAATGTCTTAAATGCTTATGTGCCTAAAGGCCTTAAATGCTTGAACCCCGATAAATGCTGCTTGCAGCTTTAATTAGGGGTTCAAGCACGAAGTGCTGAAACCCTATTGTAATTGTACTGATTTTTATTATTATTATTATTATTATTATTATTATTATTATTATTTTTCTTCTGCCGTAAAACTCATCGTGCAGCCCAAACCGTAAGAGCTGGAGCTTTGAAACTTTGCCAGATGGTAGTACAAAAATCGAGGAGAGGTTCAGAGAATATGACCCCAATTGGCCCATAGGTGGCGCTATAGCAACCAAAAGCGCGAAACTGCTCATAACTCCTAGACCGTATGACGTAGACTCAAGTGTCTTATATCACTGGAAAGCTGGAAACCTGAAGGTCAAAACGTATATCTCCGATTTCATTTCCTGTATGCAAATTGTCCGCCATTTTGAATTTAGTTAAAAACCTACTTTTGCGAACTAGTCCTAGGTTTTTTGTCCAATTGGATCCAAAACAGTGCAGAAATGTTCTCTGGAGTCTGAATATCAATAATTATCGAAAAAAAGTCGAAATTTCGATTCCTGATCGCCGGGGGGTGATAAATTAATGTTGTGGGAGGAGCCTATTTTACTAAAATGGCTATAACTCGAGAATGAAATTAGATATCTTCACCAAACTTGGTGCACATGTGTATGAGTTCAATCTGGGGTCACAGTAAAAAAATCGCGACGATTGATTACTAGGTGGCGCTATAACATGAAAAAAACATGAAAACGGCTATGACCACGTGACCGTTAGTCCGATTGACTTGAAAATTGGTATGCAGTGTCTTGGTCCAAGGTACCATGTATGTCTATGAGGACATTGGCGTATCTCGAAAAACATGGCCGCCATCGACCAATGAAATTTGAGCACCTATTAGACAAGGTTAACGGAGGCCGATCGGAACGAAACTCGATGGGCATGTTCGACTCATGGCCCTAGAGGTCTCTAAGAGTTTTGAAAGAAATCGGCCACTAGTTGGCGCTAACGAGTTTTATGGCTCTGTAATCACGTGGTGTTACACTTATCGTCACAAAATGCATATCATCTGATAGATCTGCTCATGCTGAACAACTTTGCCTCAAGAACTAATGCTGTCAATTAAACCGTTTATTAAATATTCGTAATTATGTTAAAAACCTACTTTTGCAAACTAGTCCTAGGTTTTTCGCCCGATCGAAACCAGACCAGTCTAGGACAATTCTCTGGACACTCTAGATCAATAATTATCAAAAAAAAGTTGAACTTTTGCATGTAGATGGCTGTAATAGGGTCATTTAGAAAAGGGGCATGGCAAAAAAACACTAAAAAGCCTATAAATCCTAAATGAAAACTCAGAACTTCACAAAAATTGGTGAGCATATGTGACATAACATCATTAACAAGCATGCCAATTTTTATGGAGATCGGACCATAGGTGGCGCTATAACTGCTAAAAAGCTTTAAAACCATATATTTCCTATGGTATTTCCTGTAAATGGTCTTTTCCATCTATTATGTCAGTAGTTACATGCTTGCTAAATAAAACTTAATCACTTTTGATGCTTTTGTGCTTAAAGGCCTTAACTGCTTGAACCCCGATAAATGCTGCTTGCAGCTTTAATTATTATTATTATTATTATTCTGCCGTAAAACGCATCGTGCAGCCCAAACCGTAAGGGCTAGAGCTTTGAAACTTTGCCATATGGTAGTACAAAAATCGAGGAGAGGTTATCAAATTATGACCCCGATTGGCCCATAGGTGGCGCTATAGCAACCAAAAGCGCGAAACTGCTCATAACTCCTAGACCGTAAGTCATAGACTCAAGTGTCTTATATCATTGGAAAGCTGGACGCCTGACGAACAAAACGTATATCTCCGATTTTATTTCCGCCATGATAGATTTTCCGCCATTTTGAATTTTGTCGAAAATCTACTTTTGCGAACTAGTCCCTGGTTTTTTGCCCGATCGGAACCAAACCAGTGCAGAATTGTTCTCTGGAGTCTGAATATCAATAATTATCAAAAAAAAGTTGAAATTTCGATTCACGGTCGCTAGGGGGTGCAAAATTAACGTTGTGGGAGGAGCCTATTTTACTAAAATGGCTATAACTCCAGAAGTAAAAGAGGTATTTTAACCAAACCTGGTACACATGTGTAAGACGTCAATATGAGGTCACGGTAAAAAAATCGCGGCGATTGGTCACATGGTGGCGCTATAACATGAAAAAAACATAAAACAGGCTATAACCACCTGACCGTTAGTCCGATTGACTTGAAAATTGGTATGCAGTGTCTTGGTCCAAGGTGCCATGTATGTCTATGAGGACATTGGTGTATCTCAAAAAACATGGCCGCCATCGGCCAATGAAGTTTGAGCACCTATTAGACAAGGTTAACGGAGGCCTATCGGAACGAAACTCGGTGGGCATGTTCGACTCATGGCCCTAGAGGTCTGTAAGAATTTTAAAAGAAATCGGCCACTAGTTGGCGCTAACGAGTTTTATGGCTCTGTAATCACGTGGTGTTACACTTATTGTCACAAAATGCATACCATTTGATAGATCTCCTCTTGTTGAACAACTTTGCCTCAAGAACCATTGCTGTCAATCAAACCGTTCATTAAATATTCGTAATTATGTTAAAAACCTACTTTTGCGAACTAGTCCTAGGTTTTTCGCCCGATCAGAACCAAACGAGTCTAGGACAATTCTATGGACTCTCAAGATCAATAATTATCAAAAAAAAGTTGAACTTTTGCATTTTTCGCATGGGTATATTGGGTCATAAAGAAAATGGGCGTGGCAAAATGCACTCAAAAGCCTATAAATCCTAAACAAAAACTCAGAACTTCACGAAAATTGGTGAGCTTATGTGCCATAACATCATTAACAAGCATGCAAAATTTCATGGAGATCGGACTATAGATGGTGCTATAACTGTTAAAAAGCTTTAAAAAACACATATTTCCTATGGTAAATTGCCTGTATTGGCTGTAAATGGACTTTTCCATCTATTATTTCAGTGGTTAAAAGCTTTCTAAATAAATCTTAATGTCTTAAATGCTTATGTGCCTAAAGGCCTTAAATGCTTGAACCCCGATAAATGCTGCTTGCAGCTTTAATTATTATTATTATTCTCCCCTAAAACGCATCGTGCAGCCCAAACCGTAAGAGCTGGAACCTTGAAACTTGGCCAAATGGTAGTCCTCAATTTGGGGAGAACCTATCAAAGTATGACCCAGATTGGCCCATAGGTGGCGCTATAGCGACCAAAAGCGCGAAACTGCTCATAACTCCTAGACCGTATGTCGTAGACTCAAGTGTCCTATATCATTGGAAAGCTGGACGCCTGAAGGTCAAAACGTATATCTCCGATTTTATTTCAGGTATGCAAATTTTTCCGCCATTTTGAATTTTGTCAAAAACCTACTTTTGCGAACTAGTCCCTGGTTTTTCGCCCGATCGGAACCAAACCAGTGCAGAAATGTTCTTTGGAGTCTGAAGATCAATAATTATCGAAAAAAAGTCGAAATTTCGATTCCTGGTCGCTAGCGGGTGATAAATTAATGTTGTGGGAGGAGCCTATTTTACTAAAATGGCTATAACTCGAAAAGGAAATGAGATATCTTCACCAAACTTGGTACACATGTGTATGAGTTCAATTTGGGGTCATAGTAAAAAAATTTCGACGATTGATCACATGGTGGCGCTATAACATGAAAAAAACATGAAAAGGGCTATGACCACGTGACCGTTTGTCCGATTGACTTGAAAATTGGTATGCAGTGTCTTGGTCCAAGGTGCCATGTATGTCTATGAGGACATTGGCGTACCTCGAAAAACATGACAGCCATCGACCAATGAAATTTGAGCACCTATTAGACAAGGTTAACGGAGGCCGATCGGAACGATACTCGATGGGCATGTTCAACTCATGGCCCTAGAGGTCTGTAAGAATTTTGAAAGAAATCGGCCACTAGTTGGCGCTAACGAGTTTTATGGCTCTGTAATCACGTGGTGTTACACTTATTGTCACAAAATGCATATCATTTGATAGATCTGCTCATGCTGAACAACTTTGCCTCAAGAACCATTGCTGTCAATCAAACCGTTCATTAAATATTCGCAATTATGTTAAAAACCTACTTTTGCGAACTAGTCCTAGGTTTTTTGCCCGATCGGAACAAAACCAGTCTAGGGTAATTCTCTGGACTCTCTAGATCAATAATTATCAAAAAAAAGTTCAACTTTAGCATTTTTCGCATGGGTATATTGGGTCATAATGAAAATGGGCGTGGCAAAATGCATTTAAAAACCTATAAATCCTAAACGAAAACTCAGAACTTCACAAAAATTGGTGAGCATATGTACCATAACAGTCTAAACAAGCATGTAAAATTTCATGAAGATCGTACGATAGGTGGCGCTATAACTGTTAAAAAGCTTTGAAAACCATATATTTCCTATGGTAAATTGCCTGTTTTGGCTGTAAATGGTCTTTTCCATCTATTATTTCAGTGGTTAAAAGCTTTACAAATAAAACTTAATGTCTTAAATGCTTATGTGCTTAAAGGCCTTAAATGCTTGAACCCCGATAAATGCTGCTTGCAGCTTTAATTATTATTATTATTATTCTCCCGTAAAACGCATCGTGCAGCCCAAACCGTAAGGGCTAGAGCTTTGAAACTTTGCCAGATGGTAGTACAAAAATCGAGGAGAGGTTATCAAATTATGACCTCGATTGGCCCATAGGTGGCGCTATAACAACCAAAAGCGCGAAAGTGGTCATAACTCCTGGACCGTATGTCGTAGACACAAGTGTCTTATATCATTGGAAAGCTGGTCGTCTGACGAACAAAACGTATATCTCCGATTTCATTTCCGTCATGATAGATTTTCCGCCATTTTGAATTTTGTCGAAAACCTACTTTTGCGAACTAGTCCCTGGTTTTTTGCTCGATCGGAACCAAACCAGTGCAGAATTGTTCTCTGGAGACTGAAGATCAATAATTATCGAAAAAAAGTTGAAATTTCGATTCAGGGTCGCTAGGGGGCGCAAAATTAACGTTGTGGGCGGAGCCTATTTTACTAAAATGGCTATAACTCCAGAAGTAAATGAGGTATTTTCAACAAACTTGGTACACATATGTAAGAGGTCAATCTGAGGACACGGTAAAAAAATCGCGGCGATTGGCCACATGGTGGCGCTATAACATGAAAAAAACATAAAACAGGCTATAACCACCTGACCGTTAGTCCGATTGACTTGAAAATTGGTATGCAGTGTCTTGGTCCAAGGTGCCATGTATGTCTATGAGGACATTGGTGTATCTCAAAAAACATGGCCGCCATTGGCCAATGAAGTTGAGCACCTATTAGACAAGGTTAACGGAGGCCGATCGGAACGAAACTCGGTGGGCATGTTCGACTCATGGCCCTAGAGGTCTGTAAGAATTTTGAAAGAAATCGGCCACTAGTTGGCGCTAACGAGTTTTATGGCTCTGTAATCACGTGGTGTTAGATATATTGTCACAAAATGCATATCATTTGATAGATCTGCTCATGCTGAACAACTTTGCCTCTAGAACCATTGCTGTCAATCAAACCGTTCATTAAATATTCATGAATATGTTAAAAACCTACTTTTGCGAACTAGTCCCTGGTTTTTTGCCCGATCGGAACCAGACCAGTCTAGGACAATTCTATGGACTCTCTAGATCAATAATTATCAAAAAAAAGTTGAACTTTTGTATTTGTATGGCTGTAATAGGGTCATTTATAAAATGGGTGTGGCAAAATACACTCAAAAGCCTATAAATCCTAAATGAAAACTCAGAACTTCACAAAAATTGGTGAGCATATGTGTCATAACATCACAAACAAGCTTGCAAAATTTTATGGAGATTGGACAATAGTTGGCGCTATAACTGTTAAAAAGCTTTAAAACCATATATTTCCTATGGTAAACTGCCTGTATTGGCTGTAAATGGTCTTTTCCATGTCTGATCATATAATTTTCATATCATAATGTTCAAAACTAGTGCAATACAATTCTCTGGACTCACTAGATCAATAATTGTCAGAAAAAGTTGAACTACTTCATTTGGATAGCTATAATAGGTTCACTTCAAAATCTGGCCTTTACCAAGTGTCCCCGAAAGCCTATATCTCTTTAATCAATGCTCAGACCTTCTTAAAAACAAGTCAGAACGTGTGAAATATCACCCTGAACAAGCATGAAAATTTTCAGACAGATCGGACAAAATTTGCCTCTATAACAGTTAAAAAGGTGAAAATGATATGATTTAATGGCATGTTAAGCCAATAAGTGGTATTTTACTGCCCCCTGCTGTTTAAAATAGTCATTTTCTCATATTGGTATTGGTATCAGCCATGGTAAATCATGATAAATGATGGTGTGTGTGTGTGTGTGTGTGTGTGTGTGTGTGTGTGTGTGTGTGTGTGTGTGTGTGTGGTACAAATATAACAAAGGTTTTATTTTCCAACATGAAAACAAACATAACAGAGTGCTAGTGCACAAACAATAACCGACAATGATAATGGATGAGAGGGGAACTTAAATACACAGATCAAGACAAGGACAACAGGTGACGGTTATGATGATGAGGAGCAGGTGATGATGAGGAGGGTGATGAGGAGCAGGTGCAGGTGATGACGACAGATGGTGAATGTGATGAAGACAGAAGGTGAATGTGATGAAGGTGAATGTGACACCAATATCACTGAAACATTTGTGTGTGTGTGTGTGTGTGTGTGTGTGTGTGTGTGTGTGTGTAGCATTATTGTGTGTAGCATATGTAGCAATTATGCATTATTGAGTTAACATGGAAACACTGGTTTGCTTTAGTGCAGAAAACTGGTCAAAATCATGAGGTTTAAAGTGAAAGTGAGCCAATAAGTGGTCTTCTACTGCCCTCTGCTGGCCATTCTACTTATTAATTAAATTTTTCCACATGTGCTTGCATTTATACTTGAATACACACTAAAAATCACTTATATAGCAATAACTATTATAACACAATCATATTTTGTCAGTGTTAATCACTTTATTTGCACTGACACTTCAAATAATTGCTAGTAATGTGGTAAATCATGGTAAATCATGGTTAACTATGCTCTGTGTGTGTGTGTGTGTGTGTGTGTGTGTGTGTGTGTGTGTGTGTGTGTGTGTGTGTGTGTGTGTGTGTGTAAGCATGCATTGAGTTAACATAGATAAACTGGTTTGCTTTAGTGCAGAAAACTGGTTTAAAGTGAAAGTGAGCCAATAAGTGGTCTTCTACTGCCCTCTGCTGGCCATTCTACTTATTAATGAAATATTTCAACATGTGCTTGCATTCATACTTGAATACACACAAAAAAAATCACTTATATAGCAATAACTATTATAACACAATCATATTTTGTCAGTGTTAATCACTTTATTTGCACTGACACTTCAAATAATTGCTAGTAATGTGATAAATCAGGCTAGAAACATGGTAAATCAAAGTAAATAATACTAGATTGTCGTTTATCTCCTGGTAAATAATACTAGAACGTGGTATATCATGGTAAATCACGGTTAACTATGCTGTGTGTGTATGTGTGTGTGTGTGTGTGTGTGTGTGTGTGTTTGTGTGTGTGTGTGTGTGTGTGTGTGTGTGTGTGTGTGTTTGTGTGTGTGTGTGTGTGTGTGTGTGTGTGTGTGTGTGTGTGTGTGTGTGTGTGTGTGTGTGTGTGTGTGTGTGTGTGTGTGTGTAAGCATGCATTGAGTTAACATGGAAAAACTGGTTTGCTTTAGTGCAGAAAACTGGTTTAAAGTGAAAGTGAGCCAATAAGTGGTCTTCTACTGCCCTCTGCTGGCCATTCTACTTAATAATGAAATATTTTACATGTGCTTTTGCATTCATACTTGGACACACACTAAAAATCACGTATATAACTAACTATTATAACACAATAATATTTTGTCAGTGTTCATCACCTCATTTGCACTGACACTTCACATATTTGCTAGTAATGTGGTTAATCATGCTAGAAACATTGTAAATCATAGTAAATAATACTGAAATGAGGTGTATCAAGGTAAATCATGCTAGAATCCTAATAAATCATTCTGGAACATGGTATATGATAGTAAATCATGCTAGAATCATATTAAATAATTCTAGAATGTGGCAAATCGTTGTGGGAGGAGCCTATTTTACTCAAATGGCTATAACTCAAGAAGTAAATGAGATATCTTCACCAAACTCAGTACACATGTGTATGGGTTCAATTTGAGGTCACAGTAAACAATTCTATGGAGATCGGAGCATAGGTGGCGCTATAACTGTTAAAAAGCTTTAAAACCATATATATCCCATGGCAAATTGCCTGTATTGGCTGTAAATGGTCTTTTCCATCTATTATGTCAGTGGTTACATGCTTGCTAAATAAATCTTAATAACTTTTGATGCTTTTGTGCTTAAATGCCTTAAAGGCCTTAACTGCTTGAACCCCGATAAATGCTGCTTGCAGCTTTAATTCATTTTATAACTGTATATCAAATATCTCTTTTAATTTCTTTTATAACTGTTTTAATTTTCCTTGCTTTTATTTTGTGATTATTTTAATTCCTTTCTGTAAAGCACTTTGAATTGCCATAGTGTATGAAATGATATGCTATATAAATAAACTTGCCTTGCCTTGCCTAACTGAATAAACTCGGTGTAATTTTCAACAATGTATAAAGATAGTATCGTATAGTTACCAAGGAGAAAAAAAATTGCAAAAGTGTCAGAAAAGATCAGGATGTGTTAGGGAAAATATGAAGTATCAAGATAAAGCAGCATTCATTCATTCATTCTCTTGTCTCACTCTCTCGATACCTTCCCATCTGTCTCGTCACCATCTCAAAGCTTCCTGCATGTAGATGGCCATTGGAAGAACAGAGATTTACACATTACACTAATATTCCGCCTGATTAACATTTATGACTGGTGAAAAATCCTGCTGTTTTCTCCTCCACTGTGCCATGATAATTAATATCGGGCTCATTTTGATAAGCAGAGCATATCAAACAACAGATGCATTGTTTGTTAAACACAGCTGCACCTACCAGTGGCGGTGTGGTGACAGAAATTTGCATTGGCAATCATTTTTCCTGTTTTTTTACTCTGTGTCACATTAGACATTAAAAACAAAAAAATAAAATAAGATTGAATGAATGTTTTCACTTTAAATGAAATATTCACATTCTCCATGACATCGTTTAGACAGAAAAGACGCTATTTTATTTCACTGCATGATAATTTGATGTTCTCTTTCATAGGTTCACTCAACGCTGCGGATAGCGCAGTGGGATATTCTCTGAATGTGCCGATTGTCTGAAGCCCTGTAGAATCACGCCAATTCATTGGCTGATGGCGCCCGCGCAATCTGGCTCCGCCCCGACGCTCTTACGTCACATCATTACATATTCGCGCGCGCCATCTGCTCCTCAGATTTCTCTGCCTTCAGAACGAAGCGGTCACGTTTGCCCTTCGCTCGTGATTTTTCTGAGCTCGAAAAATACGACTTCTGGATTATTCTCGGCGCTTCTGCGACTGTTCAAGCGGAACTCTGTTTCTCCTTACGGTGAAGTTGCCATGGAATACCGACGCTGTACTCCGCCATGTGCTCCTTACATCGCTAACGACGACCCACGCAGTAAGTGATGTTTATGTTTGGGCTTTCACATGCGAGCGAGGCAGTCATAGGATCGACTACATGCAATTCTGTGAAAATTTGTTGCTCAAAACCCTCAAATCGCGGCTAAAACGCGCTTTTTGAGAGGGAATCATTCGTCTCCCCCTGTCGCGCTCCCGAGGCCTCTCGAGGATCCGCGACTTGGGGTTCGGATGTAGAGCTTGAGGATGTGGAGTTCGAGCAGACGAGCCCCGCTCTTTCTCTCCCTCCCTCCCCTCGGCACGCGCGAGGCATGCCAGTCGAATTTTCGCATGATTATTTGCGCCCCAGCCCGGGAGCACGCGACGCGGTCTCTTTCGGGCTGGAGGATGTACTTTTTACCGAGGCTTCCGACTCCGAGGATTTCGGGCCTACTCTCGCCGACGAGGTTATCCCGCCGAGCGGCCAGGAAGCGCGGCCTACTGCGGCCTACGCGGGGCTCGTTGACGTACCTTTGCGCGCTATGGAGAAGCTCGCTATTGATTTGCCAGCAAATGTGACTGGTCCAGTGTTTTCTGCAGCCAACAAGCCGGTTCCATTGCCCGCTTGCCTGCACACAAATGCCGCTTTCACGGCTACCCAGATAAATCCCCAAGAGAGTGTATTTTCTGGTGTCCCGGCCACGGCCGATGGTGTTTTATGTGTAAAAAAAAAAAAAAAAAAAGAGCCCAGAAGGGGGACTTCCTACGGGACTCGCCCAGCCCTCCCCCTCTCGGTTGACCGCCGCAGAGGAGTCGAGCGCGGGCAATCTGCCCGCTGTTATCAGCGCATCCCCTGCCTCAAATGTCATGAGCGTGACGCTTATGTTAAATAAAAAAAAAAAATATATATATATATATATATATATATATATATATATAGGCCTCAACGGAGAAAGCTGCCATTTTTCAGTGATCTGCATCACCAGATTTCCAGATCCTGGAAGCAGCCTTTCTCTGCACGCCTCACTAATGCGGCAGCTTGAGGAGACTTAGCCGACCATCTTGCTCCGTCGTCTGCGCCGTCCTGGAGGTCGCGCCCCTTCCTCCCCTCTAAAGCATGTAGCGGCTGGGCAGGCAGGCATAAATCGCACAGTTCGGTTCGGCTACACTCTTCAGTTTTGCCGCAATCCCCCCTGTTTCAACGGGGTCTTTCCTACTGTAGTAGACAGCGCCACTCAGGCTTCTGTACTTCAGCAGGAAATTTCATCCCTCCTTCTCAAAGGAGCAATAGAGGAGGTTCCTTCAGGGGAAACCGAGCGGGGCTTTTACAGCCGTTATTTCCTGGTCCCGAAGAAGGGCGGCGGATTGCGTCCCATACTGGACCTCCGCCGACTGAACTTCGCCCTTACAAAGGGAAATTCAAGATGTTGATGCTGAAAGCTATCATATCTCAGATTCGGCCAGGGGATTGGTTCGTGACAGTAGACCTAGGATGCTTACTTTCACATCCAGGTTGTACGGCGACACAGGCAGTTCCTCAGGTTCGCCTTTGGAGAAAGAGCAATGAGAAATGAGACCCTTCATGTGGGGGATGAAGCTCTCAGGGGTTCGGCCCTCCGGGCCAACCCTTCGCCTACTGAAGGTATCGCGCAGTTGCTTTCGAGCCCTGTCAGTTTGGCGGGACCCTCTTTTTCTTCGGAAAGGGGTCAGCATGGGTGCGGTATTTCGTCGCCAGATGATTACGACGGATGCCTCTCTCACCGGCTGGGGAGCAGTTTTCGAGGGCAGACCAGCGTGTGGGGTCTGGACTGGCGAGACTATCTCCTGGCACATAAACTGCCTGGAGTTATGAGCCGTTTTTCTGGCTCTGCATCATTTTCTCCCTCTTCTGGAGGGACACCATGTAATTGTCAGAACAGACAACATGGCAGTGGTGTCTCATGTGAACCGGCAGGGGGGTTCTCGGCCGCGCACCCTAGACAGGCATGCGCCTGTAGTTTTGCAGAATTCTGTGTATCTGGTTACAATGAAAACAGTGTCACACACTGAGAACTCGCAGCTGCTTCAGCCGACACACAGTAGAAATGTCCAAATAAAACTAGATGTTCAACAAGCTGAAAGAAGTCTAGCCATTTCTTTGTTGGAAACTTTTAAATGCAACTGAAGATTTATTGTTGTCTGTAATGAGGTTTAATTGTTCAGGGAGGAAGGAGGCGGGAACCTGTGAACGTTTAACACACTTTAATTCTAAAATAAACAAACAACAAAACAAATGTAAAGCAGCAGCCCCTCAAGGACGACTGCCGCACAAACATAACAAAACACAATGGCCCTCATTTATCAAAAGTGCTTACACCAAATTTCCAGCGTACACCTGGCGTACACCCAAAACCACGGTGACTTTGAGATTTATCAATATGGACATTGGCGTATGGCACGCTCAAATCCTACGCCAGCTCAGGAGGTGGTGTACGCACGTTTTGAGTGCGGGAATGCGCAGAAAAACAATTCCTAACACCACAAAACGCACTGACAAACTAAAAGATATGATATATTATGACCCACTGTAAAAAAAACAACAACATAGTAATTATAAACTTCAGTGTTTATTTTTGTGCAACATGGACTTCAATGTTTAATTTGTGTGAATTTACCAAAGCATTTGAATTGTAGGCATATGTATTCCTTAAGTTGCGAGCCTGTGCGCTTTACCTGACGTTTCAAGCCTTGTTTATACTTTCGCCTGGCTCCGCAGCGCGAGTCTCCGCGGACTGCGCGCGCACCTCCCCAAACGGACGAGGCGTTTATACTCGACGCGCTCGCCGTACTATTCTTTGAAACGATGGTTAGGCCAGGGTTAGGCCCAGCAGGTGTGCACGGACTGGGTTTAGTAATGAAAGGCTTTCAATGACCAAAAAAATTATTCAGACTGACAAAATAATAAAAATGCCATTCTTCTTATTTTAAATAATAATACAAATAATAACGAAATTATTCTTCTAAATAACAATAAGCGTCATTAATAATAAAAATCTAGAAATCAATTTTGTTTCTTTCCACTTCCCTGGTTTCGCTTTCTCTTTCTCAAAAAAGTTTCTCTTCTTTGCCGTCTTCCGTGTGTCCATGGCGTAAAATGAGGGTGTGGGGGAAGCGGAGACTTGAATATATAGGGGCGTGTTATTCTAATGACGATCGATTTCAGCCGCGGCATTTCTCAAGGGCAGGTATTGCGTACACCAGAATTTCAAAGGTACGCAGAGCTTCATAAATCAGGCGATGAGAAGAGTGTAAGCATAATCTTACGCCAATATATACGCCCATTTCTACGCAAGATTGATAAATGAGGGCCAATGTGAATAGCCTGGTCCTCTCTCGTCCTTCACTGCCGTCATTCCTCCTTTTACTGTGCGTTCACACCGCCGCCGACTTGAGCTTCCAAAGTTACCGGAAGTCATTCATTTTCAATGGAAGCTGGCTTCTCTCAGCTGCAAGGAGCGTCAAATTCCTCGGCGTCGCGTTTTGGGCGTTTTGAGCGTTTTGAGCGTGAATCTGAAAGTTGAGAGAAGAGAAGCTCAACTTTACTGTGCGTTCACACCGCCGCCGACTTGAGCTGCAAAGAAGCTCTGGCCGCCCTGTCAAGGACGCTTGTCAAAAAGTGCGGGGAAGCTTGTTGACGCTTTGGCCGCTCTGACGTAGCAGCATTCTGTGTTCGATCATGGGAGAAGAGAAGTGTCACACCATGAAATGTAAACAGAAAAAACAAGCAATGCATTCGGCAATTTAGGATATCGCGCAAGATTTGTCAACACAGAAAACATTTCATCCCTGGAGAGTTTTTTTTCGACACCATCGTATCAATTGATTTTGATTAATATGCGCGAGGGAGAGAGAGAGCAAGAGTCTTGCATTGAAGACAGCGCTCGGGTGGGTGAGTGCGCGCGCGCGGCCGGGGCTCTCTCTCTTTCTCTGCTCGTTCTTATGCCCTGTCAAGCTGACAGGACTTAAAAACACATGCAAATGATACACTTTCACTCTATGATGGTTAAACTCTGCACTTAATAATTTTTTCTCTGAACTAATGTTTTGGTAGGAACGAAAGTTTACATCGCTGAACTGCGTCATAGCTCATTACCATAAGAACTTCGACACATCTCAGAATAGCTCAGAGGATAACAACTGGTCCTCTTGTAATCTGCAATTGGTGAGTAACTATTTTAGTAGCCACAAAACCCTGATTATTGTCAAATAAAGTAATATAGATTTTAATATAAATTCTTTCACTTAATATAATTAATTTGCCCTAGGCTAGTGGGGCCTCTGCTTTTTCAGTTTTTGAAATGCCATGTCAAGTTAAAGGCAGGGTAGGTGATTTGCTTCAAAAAAATGTTTTGCCATGCTGGTTGAAAGTCTATTAACATCCCGATAGTATTTATAGATGTAAATATTATATTATATATATAGATATATATGTATTTATATGTATTTATATCGTCTGTGGAAGGTGTAGGACCATAAAATGTTCGTCCAATCATAGACCCCGTTCCGTGGGCTACGATAGGATGTCCTACCTGCTTGTCAACATATGTATTCCATACCTCCACGCACCTGCTCGCGCAGACATAACACGTCATCAGTGCGTTTCATGCTATGCAGAGTTAAACAGACGTCAGTCACCGAGCACCACAACCGAAACAGCAGCTGCCTTTTACAGTTCCTGCTGAACAAAAACAACGAGCTTATGCTGCGTTCACGCCATAACCACTGTAATTTGTAAGAGATGGAAGTGTGACGTTATACTCAGAGTGGTCTGTGACTCGAATTTATGCGTTTCAATGGCAACACCATCAACGCTGAAATGAATATGCAGCAGTCAGGTGATACAGGTCTGTGCTTTTTAAGTTGCTTATGTTCATTATTATTGTAATGTTATGTGCTCTAAGAAATTAGGTAGTTTAATACCATATCTTGTGACGCTTTTGTTTGCTCCCTGCTGTACACGTTCATGTGTTTAGAAGGAGGTATGGCTTTGGAGACACTCTGAAGGGAGGGTGGGATCTTCAGCCGCCTTTCCAATATCTCATACAAATGACGAGCGAAAGACCGTAAGTCATTAATTTTCATTGGAGAGTAGTACGGGACCATATGCCCATGCAGAATTTTAGGATCCGATTTGAGCTTCGGATGCGTTGAAATATTTGAACTTCTGCGGATAGACCGAATTTGACCGCCAGATCGGATGTGATGCATTTTAATCAAAACTTTAAGCACAAGGTGAGAATTGCCCATATTTTTCCACTAAAATGTTAGGTAACATTTTAGATTAGGGTCCAATTCTCTAACTATTGATGTTTTCCTCAATAAACTCCTAAATTACTGCTTATTAATAGTTAGTAAGGTGGTTGTTAAATTTAGGTATTATGTAGGATTAAGGGATGTAGAATGGTCATGCAGAAAAAGGCATTAATATTTGCATTATAAATACTAATAATATCCAATATCCTAGTAATATGTATGCTAATAAGCAACTAATATTGAGAATTGGACCCCATACTAAAGTGTTACCAAATACTTTTAACTGTATCTGTAACAATGATGGAATAAATAATTATTTAAAATTATTTACGTTGATTAGCCCTAGAAAACAGACTATTTTTTTCTTTCAGAAGTATGGGGGTAAATTTGCTTTGTGTAAGTATATTCATACAAGCATTAAATTCATCCAAATTATTAATTTTACCATGTTGAGTAAGCTGAGAGTAACTGTTGTTTCAAGTTCCATCGTCTGCCGCCAGGGGGCGAAATGTGACAATCGTATGCAAGTATGCAAGGTATGGTAGGCGATTTTCGGAGCGGCTAGCAATAGCGAGCTAGCTTTGAAAGCATAAAGCCGCCGACATGGTGAAAAGGCAGCTTTATGCTTTCAAAGCTAGCTCGCTATTGCTAGTCGCTCCGAAAATCGCCTACCATAACCTTTTAAACTTCAACTTTTAAAAATGAGCCTTGACACAATGCACTCTGTTCACAAACACATTCCTTTATTTAGCTCACTGCAGTTTTAAGCCCTCATCTGTTCCAGCCAGTAAGTAGGACTGTCCAGACATACAGTAGGCCCCTATATATGGGATTGTCAGTCTGCAGGTTTCAATAAACCGTTTGATTCAAAGCGCTAATAAGGTAATAATAAAGATGTTCAGGGAAATCGATAATGTGCTTTACAGTTCACTGTGACCTTTTTAATGTATAGTTTTAAGGTAAAAAATAAAATAAAAAATTAATTCAGGCTATTGAAGTTATTGATGCACTTAAAAAAATTTCTTAGCACCCCCAAGAAAAAAAATCCTGACACCGCCACTGGCACCTGGAGAAGATTACACCTTTCTCACAGACATCTGCCTGTATGTTAGTTCAGTGGAGATATCTCAGAAGGAAAGGCTCTTTCTCTAAACTGGCACGCTGTTGCAAGCAAAAAACGTGTTTTACAATTCACCTTTTACATAAAGATTAGCTTCTGAGTGGCATTATAATCTGCAGACTTGTTTATCAGTGGTACTCTATAAGAAAATGATAAGCGGCCAGTCTGGTTAATCACAATTCAGATTAAAATGAGGTTTTTAATTATTTTTAAGGTCATTTGGCCCTTATCTCTTCACTGATTGGTATGTCTGCCGCTTATTCTTTCTTTTTTTTCTTTGAGGAAATCAGTGAGTCTTTAGCATGGCAAGATTTGTTTTCGGTCAAGTGTATTTTCTCTTAAATAGCAATTCTTTTGCTTTGTCTTCTAGCATTTGACTTCTATGAATGTCACTTGCTTTTTATATGCGAATATGGGCAGGGAACGATAAAGACCTTGCATCAAATGGACTTTTCAAATATGTATATAAAAGCTTTTTGATGACAGGTAAATAGTTGTAAATTGCATTTTGAGCGATTGTTTGTCTTTGTTTTGAATTCTGGCTGAATAACGTGTGCCTCTATGAATGGCAAGAAAATTACTTTAAAATATGCTTGTGATGATGTTGTACGTTTTCTCAAGATACCCAGTCAATATTTATCATCATTACTTTTGTTGCCAAGTGTCATTTGACAAAATAAGAGCCAGACTCATTTTTGTGTGACTTCAGGAATAAAACATTGTTGACTTTTTCAGCAATATTTATTAGTTGTACTGTATTTCTACGCATTGTTTTCCATGGGATGTTTTTATATAAGCAAATTACATAAACATTAAAAAGGTATTTGTGACTTTTTATCTCACAATTCAGACTTTCGTTCTCAGAATTGTGAGTTTATATCTCACAATTCTTAGAAAAAAGCTTTGTGGGATACAAACTCAAAGATGGATACAATTTTTACTTTTTTTTCCTGAGAATTGTGAGATATAAACTTAGAATTGCAAGAAAAAAAGTCAGAAGTGTGACACAAAAGTCACAACTACCTTTATTTAATTATTATTCTAAAGTGGAAGCAAGCTTTCATACATATGGGTTTGAACAACCCAGCTCTATTATTTTCATGTCTATGAAACTGTGCGGACAGATTTAAAATGCTGACGTACTGGTGGGAAAAATCACAATATCAGCCCACATCTTAAACACACCCCGTCCTTATGACTCCAGCTCACAAACACACTCCAGTTATTTGGTGCCAGCTTTTAACATTTTACTCCCATCAGCATTATTTAGTGCTTACTTAAGAGCATTTTAAGATGCAGAATGCAGATTTTTCAAATGCCATCCCTGTTTAAATATTCGTCTTAAACCAGCCTAGTTTGCTGGAACCAGCTTAGGTTGGTTTAAGCTGTTGGTTTCTCATGGAGTTTCGATTTCTACTTATTGCTTTTGTTTATAGTATATCATGACTTGGAATCCATGATCCACGGAAATATCTGAGCAGAGCTGAACTGGCTGTACTTTCCTCTTACAACTTGTAAATATCTGTAATGGACTGGGCTTCCATCAAGATCCAAAAACCCACAATATGGGGGCTGAACAGTGCATTGCTGTTGACTTCAATCGATCACGAATTTATCACAGATAACATCTCTAAAATCCTTTTTTTTGTATCTCATAGCTATTACACCCACAGCTTGGCTTTCAAACTCACAATCACATTGATCCACAGTGCTGATAAACCATTCACTTTTTTCCTGCTGAGAATGTGTAACTTTTTAGTACATATAAGCAGAATTTTACCCGATAAACTCTACACAGTGGCCTCAAAATATGTTTGTACATTTAAAGGTGCAGTAAGCAATTTCTGAGAATCATTGTTGAAAACTGTTGATATTTGAAATCAACCCAAACAAACACACGCCTCCCTTCATTGCTCCGCCCCAAAATTGCATAAACACGCAATGCAAGAGTGGATGTCCCTTTATCATAGCAGAATTAAAGCAAAATTAAGAGAAGATGATGACCAAATGATGAGGAAGAACAAAAATTGAATGTACAGTACATGAGTACAAAAGCAAGAGTTGGTTGTTAGTTGCAGCAGCACACACTCAAAACCAATGTTACTCACGTAGCAGAAACAATGCAACTACTGCGTATGTTTTCAGGCCTTCCCGCTTAAGTCTCTCCAGTGCTGAAAAGCTTTTCTAATATTAACGTGGGTCCTAAAGCCCGAGACACAACAAGTCGACATCAAAGAATCAGCGGTGACAAAAGCTGACTGTGTTGTCGCCTCTCATCAGCTGCGTCTCGGCCAAAAAGCTGCGCTTGAACACACCAGCGACTGTCAACAGACGACTGTCAACTAGCATGTGCGTTTTGTGCCTGCGTGTGAAGTATGTAAATATCTGTCTATATCAGCATGTATTTTCATCATTCAAAGAGGAAGACCGAAACTAGGACTGCAAATATACAAACCGTAAACAACGCTGATCATTTTTTTTTTATTCCAGTCGGCTCATGTTACTATGAAATTATTCGTGCATTCGAATGCTCAGGTAAGATGACGTAAAATTATAACAGCCTTCTGTCTCGCTTTCATCAATTTCGTTTTTATTCTCGTGCACTGACTCGTTCGCTAAGGTGAACAGCCAATCAGAGTTCTCTCTCTCACTGACGGCCCGACACGATTCAACATGCTGAATCAGCCCAAAAACCCAGACGCCGTCCGACTAGAGCTAACAGTGTGGAAACTACTGTCAGGATTTACTTGAGATACGCAGTGAAAAATGAGCGCTGAAAAGGCGTGGTTATTTTTGCGAGTGCTTTTTTGCATATGCATTTGTAGGAGTTTACATTTCAGACGCAAAATTTATGGGAGGAGAGTATTTAAATGAATTATGTAGGGTGATTTACTAAAGTTTGTGCTTGTCAATTTACTGTTTTTTGCATCATTATTTAACGCCCCCAAAAAAACTTACACCAGACGCTAGTTTGCGCTACTCTTGGTAGATTGTGTTGGTCATTATGGAAATTATTTGGCTGCGTCTGTGTTCTTTAATTTGCGCGTCATCAGTAGATCATTCGCAGAACTTTCAACTATGCTTTTTTTTTTTTTTCAGGTAATAAACATGCTTTGACATGATCTTTTTTTTAATCCTCAGATTGAGCCACTGATGCTGAGATGAACAACGGATAGCTCTCTCTAGGTATTAGACGTCGTTGACATTGATATCACCTCACCAGGTTATTCTCTCCCTTCTTTTCACAACTCAGCGGTGGCAGCAATGAGATCATTCCCAGCAGCGTTGAAGAAGTGCAAGGTGGTAGCACCACATTTCATTCCGAGAGTCCTGAAGCATCACGCTTTTGCACAACGCAGCTTCATCTTTCTTATGAGGTTCTGGCCTCTATTAGCCAGCTGCCTTCACTGCCATCAGGTGCTGTGTGGTTTTCTGTGGAACTTTAGCAAACTTTGGTTTGTTTCTGGAACAAATTACCATGCATCTTTTTCAGAGGGTTTGGTGAAGGCATGCAGTACTATACAAATGGGCCGCATCCACAATAATTGCCCTTGGACGCTTGATTAGTCTGTCCACAGGCAGTGGATGTTCATTTCTTTCAAACGGAGCATAAAGAAACACATTAAACTAGCCTCCAAAAGCAGTGTTTAAAGGAAAAGTCCACACAAAAATTATATTCATTCATTTTGCTCTATGCCTCTATATGGCTTAATATCTTCCGTAGAACACAAAAAGGAGATTATTTGAAGAATATCCTGGCTGCTAATTTCCATATTATGAAAGTGAATGGGGACTGGGGCTATTGAGCTTCAAAGTATAGGGTTTAAAGGAAAAGTCTACACGGAACATTCTGTAATTTGCTCAACCTTAAAGTCCCCCTTTGGTGAAAATGCAGCTTTTAATGTTGTTTATATGTCTATGTGGTGTTTTTTAATATGCTTTAAGACAAACCATGTGCAAATTCATAAGTCAACACCATTGCTGAGTATTTTCTCCTTAAAACTGCAGTGAACCAAAGAAAGCCTCAAATACGCGGTTTGAAATCGTCTATGTTTCTGATGCCACAAACTACCTTGTAACCAATCACGTCAATGTGATCATCAACGAGTAGATCTCTGAGCTGGTGTGAGTGAGTGGACGTGGGACTAATTTGCATATTCATAGAACCGCGTATACTAAATGAGGCAAGGGTGTAGAGATACATAGTGTCACGGTTCTGTCACTTCTGTCTAGTTTATTTCTTGGTTTTGTGACAGAGCTCTGGCACTCCTGTTTTGTCATGTCTTTGAATGGGCTGTAGCAAATTAGCTCTATGAAATATTAATAATCAATAATAACTGTTTATAGTTGATTATGAATATTTGGATCAGTTAATATAATTAACTTACTGTCGTAAATTAATATTACAATCAATTAGCCTGTTTGTCCTGTGAACACTCAGGATTAATTGTTTATTAACTCTAAGAAATGTACATTTCTGGGGCATGGGAAATGTCTTTCTTAATTTACAGTACTACTAAGAGCAGTAGCAAAAATCTAAATGATTAGTGACTCCAGTTATGAGCTTGAGACACGGACAAGTTTACGTGTGACATGAACAAGATTTTATTAACTAGTCTAAACACTTAAACTACTCTAACATACACACACATACATGCATACAGTTTACCCAGGGAAAGAGAGCTTCAGCAGAATACAGGAAAGCCAGTGGTTTTCAGAGTATCTTTGGTGAATGGAAAGACAAGGCCGTAGCCTGGCACAAGCTTGATGGGTTCTTAGAAACTTCTAGTTCAGCATCATCTTCACGTCAGCATTCCAGTACAGGAGTAAGAGAGAGAGAGCTAATAGCTGATCTTGGGTTTTTAAAGTTTGAAGAAGTACCACCTTCTGGAGGTGCAAGTGCCAATGAGAGGATTTTCCTTTGGAGGGAAATTCTTTTATGACCATTGTCTTTGAACATGTAATCTGATTGGATGTTTAACACAAGAATCTTTAAGATGCTTATAATACTAATGCGTCACAAAGTTAGCAAAATGTAATGTAGATTTACAAATCGGAGATGAAGATTGGATTTTATAGATACCAAACATGCCAAAATGATTTGGTTAACCATAATATGCAAAGTCTGAAACATTAACCAATAGAGTTTACAAGAATAGAAGACAACCACATAAAAGGAAAATAATGAGGTGGGAAAATTAGATACATGTTTACACATTTATCAAGTGGTTATATATATACTGTAGAATATATAGGATTACAGGGTTTATTTCTCCTCCTCTGCAAGAGTTTAAGTGAGACTGCAATCAGTTTCTGTGTGTCCTGTAACAAGACACTGCGTTCTGCCAGTGTGTTAGCTTCATTTGGGATGTTAGTTTTTGGGGGATAATTATTTTAAAATGAATAATTTGTGTGTGTCTGATTGGTCCAGACGCTACAGGGCGCGCGACTTTGACCATTCTCGAGCAGTGCGCTCTCTTGTCTGTATGCCTTGTTACATGTGCGGGGCGTGGTGTTTGGATCCCGGCACATCTGTCTAATTTGGTTTTGGTTCTGTGTCGGGATTCGGACATTCATGCTCCGTGTGTGCGGTTTCGAGTTTGCTCAGGCCATACGCTCTTCTCTCCACGTGTTTTGTGTAGCACACGGTTCGTGTTTACATCGGCCATGTGCTCTCATGTCATGTTTTGTCTTGTGCTGTGTAGCACACAGCTTGTGTTTTACACTAGCTGTGTGCTTTCATGTTGTCATGTTCTGTGTGAACACGTGGCTTATGAGTGTTCTCATTAACTGTGTGTTCATGTCTCGTTTTGTGTGAGCACATGGCTTGTGATTTGTTTTACTGGCTTGTGTCTGGCTTGTTGTGTGAACACATGGCTTGTGTTTGTCATGTTTGGTGTGAGTAAGGCCATATCCACACTAATACGTTTTCGTTTGAAAACGTACATTTTTCTCTCTGCTTTGGTCTTCCGTCCACACTGTGATGGTGTTTTTATTAATGAAAACGAAGCTTTTTGAAAACGCACTCCAAAGTGGATACATTTGAAAACACCGTTTTCACGTTATAGTGTGGACTGTGAAACCAGTGGTATTTAAAAACGATGACGTAAATTTAGTCATGTGACGCATATTGTACCAATAGATATTCATGTTTATACCAGTATTGTGCCTGTTATGTGCTATTCACTTTCACACTGTTGCTAAAAATATTCTACATTGCACACACTTCATATCACAGTCCTGCAAAGATGACAGAATTTACTCACATTTGCTGTCCTGCAGCAATACATGAGAGCAGTTGCGTTTTTGACCAAACATACTGTATGGTGGCTGTGTGTGACCTGGACCGCATCAGTGAATGTTGAGATATTTTACTAAATAAAATTATCCTGTCAGAAGAATTGTGCGATAACTTCATTATTTATTTTTCCATCTGAATCATATCGGTGATGCATATGCGCGATACGGTGAATTTAGCATTTTCAGGCGTGAAAACGCTAATGTGGACAGAGAGCGTTTGTAAACGAAAATGCCGTTTTCAAATGTATCCGGATTAATGTAGATGTAGCCTAAATGGCTTGTCAAGTATGCCCATCTTGTTACCTGATTATTAATTAATTTGCCCCACCTGTTCTCCCTCCTTACCTGCCTTATTTGCTCCCTATTTATTCTCCTTATCTTTGCAGGCCTGTGCTGGTTCGTCATCGAATGTTTACCCGTGTCGTGTCAATTAACTGCAGGGGGACTTTAAGTTGTTCCAAGCCTATATAACTTTCTTTTGCGTAGAACACAAAAAGGAGAATATTTGAAAAATATCTTGGCTGCTCTTATCCGAATGTGGACTGGACTGTCAAGCCTAAAAAAATATATAAAAAAATGACTTAAATTACAATCTGTTCCTCACACAAAAACTACCTGTTAAACACTTGAATTATAGCGCACTTTATTATTATTGCACACAACTTTTATGGTCCTTTTTGTCATTTTGCTGCTTGACAGTCCCCATTCACTTCCATTATATGGAAAAGAGCAGCCAGGATATTCCTTAATAAATATCTTCTTTTGTGTTCTACGGATGAAAGAAAGTCACACAGGTTTGGAACGTTATGACAGTGAATACATAAGAATAATGACTCACCCAAGAATTATAATTTTTTGGTGCACTGTTCTCTTAAAACTTTTTTATCCTTCCTAGAGATCATTTCAAAATGTCGTTCAAAGATTCTCATTCAAATCTCGTCAAAATCTGGTTCCATGAAGAACCTTTAACATCAACAGAACTTTTCCATTCCATAATATAATAGTATAATATAATATATAGTAGGCTTATATCATTTTAATATCAGCAAGTTTTCAACCATGACACGAAAATAATTTAATTATTTTTTACAATACATCTGTGTAGTTAACAGATTGAATATGCACTTCTAAGAATAAAATAGTGTTGGGTTTGCCAAAGTTTGCAAGTGTCACGGTGGATTGCAGGAAGGCAGACGAAGAAGATGATCATTTCAAATACAATCTAGAAGACAGGCAAACAGGTTGATCCACACACACTTAACATAACAGTGATCAGACAGAGAATGGATGTGAGGGACCAACTTATATAGCAAACACAAATGAGGATGATTAATCAAACACAGCTGAACCGAATGAACTCATAATGATGGTGACCATGGTTACAAAAGAGTGGCGGGAAACCTGAACAAAGGAAAACATGTGACTAATGAAAACAAACTGTGACAGCAAGGTTCATTATGCACTAATAAAAGAAAAAATATATAAATGTACTTGTACATAACACTATATAAATGATTGATTGATTTTAGCTTTTAAATTTAGACAAATTAATATATAAGTTTAACATTACGAGATAAATGGCTGATACATTTAGTTGTGAAGTATGTAAAGAAATTACATTGACAATATTAAAATAAAATATAAAATAATATATGGCATGAAAATAAATATTTATTTAATTGAATTTTACATTAATGTATCCATACGTTTAGCCGTTGTTCAGTTAGCAGTTATAATGAACACTTCTGAGAATAAATTATTTGACAAAGTTTGCAAGGTTCATGGTATTGTGTTCAAATAAAAGATAATTAATCAATTGTTTGAGCCCAGCTGTATATTCTTTCTCTGAAACACTGTAATTGAAATTGAATTCTTAATGTTTCTTTGGTGCAGAACAGAACACTGCAACAGCATTTAAAGGGGATTATGCAAAATTCACGACTGTCACAGAATTGTTTTTTTTGCTCCAGGCAAATAAACAAAATGGTGGAAATATACAAGACAAGCATCATACTTAATAAATAATTTAAAAACACAAAACAATGAGGGTTTTTATGACTGTCTCTAAAATAAATTGCACTTTCCGCGCTGCATTAACTCATTTGTAGCACCACACCTGCTTCTGTTTAATATGCGCTACAACAGGAGCTCGAGCGGCCTTGTGCGTTTCAATTAGCTGAGGGTAGAGGGGCTGTTCGAGTTTGAGTTTGTTATTTTACTCACTGTGCAAATAATCAATGGTGTCATCACACTGTAAACTTTAACCTTGATTTTCTGGCCTGTTGGCTTGTCCATTAAGTAGAATGTGTTCTGGACCTGTAATACTGATGATAATTTAGCTGCATGTTTGTTTTTTAGATGTAGAATCAATGAGATTTAGTAATTAATTTAAATAAGATACTTGGGTGAGTGGGTGTTAGGCATATTTGCACATCCCATAATTGCATCTGATATATTTATATATATATAGCCTTTAATGAGGGTGTTATGTAAGTGAATGCATTGTGGGCCTGTTCAGCCTTTCTGCACATTATCTGACGTGTCTCACAACACTAAATTATGAGCAAAAACTAGATGTCTGACAGAGATGCCTGTCAGTGACTGTTAAAAGTGCTGTAAGCTATATTTTTTTTAAATACCACTCTTAAAATGTCTCCACTTCCTTACATATATCGCTGAAATAGGTCTCCTGAGACAAAACACCTGTCTCTGTGACAGCTACATGTTCTGTGGGCAGCAAAACAAAAGAAAACTAGCCAGTCTGAAATGTTCTCTACCCATGATTCATTTTGTGTGCTTAGGTTTGCTTTGGTGAGTGGGCTTTTGGAGAGAGAACATGTAATTGGATGGCAGCAGTCAAAATCAGTGGCTAAATCTGGTGGAAGTTACAGTAGCTAAAACAGCTACAAATGCTTGCAACAGGTATAGAGACTAACATCTCCTATAAGATACCTATAATGAGTAGGCATGTTCATGCATGGAACAAAATCTTTTTATTGTTTGTCCTGGAACAACATTGTCAAACAGTCTTAAACCTAAACCCGACTCTATATCACACTAATCATTAACTATCCCTAAATTCAATCATAGGTTAAAAATGTTGTTCAGGTCCTAATTTTAAGCCCACCACTAAAATCCACCACTTTATCATAAGTATACAGTAACAAAGCGCTTACAAATAATTTGCAGATTAGTTTCCTAATGTTGTTTTGGAGTCTCCTACAACAGGTTTACTTGCATCAAAGGTAAAAAAACTTTAATTTCTCATAATATACGTTTGCACATCACCACATTTTCAATGATTCTCAAACGACTCGTCAGATGAATCAATCTCTCTAAATCCCGCCTTTCCGCGAGCTACTCTGCTCTGATTGGCCAGACAGCTCAGTCTGTTGTGATTGGTTTACCGTGTACAGCGCATGTCGAAAACAAAAAAGACCATAGCCCAACGTCAGCTGTCCAGAGGCTTCCTTCACCGTAAACTAAAGACAGTAAACGAACAATGACGTCGATTTTACCATAACAATGTGAGCATGAGTCCAATGATGAAACACTGGAAGAACTGTTATTCAACCCGAACCTACATCGCAAGGACAACTCGAGCAGGACTTTTCTCAGTTATAGTACACTACTCAGTTTGAGGTACATTATGAGATGTTACAATTGTCATTCCTCACCATCAGCATTAACAAGTGCCGGTTATTTTACTTGTACTAATTTATTTACCGAGTATTTTTGTAATATATTGCGGTGAACACGTGGAAACTGTATCAATAACAGTGCATGTATGCAATGTATATGTTATCGGCAAAGTGTGAAATCCCGGTTTTGTATAGAATGCCTAGCCAATGTATAGAATGCCTGATGGTTTTTGGCAAAAATACATTACCTAATTCTATACATTACCTAGGCATTCTATAGAATGCCGGATTACACACTTTGCCAGTAACATATACATTAGCCAAACTCTAGTGTTACTGACTGATATGAATGACTGATGAAACATAAACGTTGGTAAAACAAATCTTGCTCCATGCTTAATCTTTCCTCAAAGTAGTGAGAATGACAGACAATCAGCATTAATAGACCCAGTTATAGGTAATAGTGGCCCACAAACTGATTAGCAGAAGTATTTATGTAAGACAGTGATAACATGAGTTAGCCAGTTAGCAGGAGACCTACACAATATAGAACTCAAAACTAAGTATTTTGAACACCATCTTCAAGAGTAAAAACGGTTTGCGAATCCTGCATTGAACTCCGAGATTTGAGAAGCAGTCGTCAGTGAAATAAAGGGAACACAGCAAAAGTTTAGGATTATACAGCTGTGATATCATGGTAAAGATTAATTTTAACCACTGATTCTTCTAACACAGTCTCACCCCCAAACGTCACATACTGACGCGTCTTGACCAAACGGCAATATACGACGAAAAGGGTACCCCTAAAACGTCCGTATGTGACTATTCGGGTTATGGGTAGGTTTAGGTATGCGTTAGGGTACCGCTAAGAGGCGCTGCTGGTGCGCTTATGTCTTCGTCTCATATGGACGTTTTAGGGGTACCCTTTTCGTCGTATATTGCCGTTTGGTCAAGACGCGTCAGTATGTGACGTTTTGGGGTGAGACCGGGCTGATTCTTCACATGCTCGTCCTTGGGCAGTGGAAAAAAACTGGCTTTACCTTCACATTGTAGAGCACAGAGTCTTCTCAACATGATGCTATCCAGTATCCATAGGAATCAGCTGCAGTATTTGAGGTTCAAGTTTTCCCTCCCCTACTGTGTCTGTGTGTGCAATAGGTGGGCGGGCAATATGCTAATGTTTCATCTTGACGTCACAACGAAACGGCTTATGACTAGTTTGAAAAACAATTAATTTCATTGACTCAGAGTGACTCTTACTTTTGAAAGACAATAACTTTATATACAGATTTAAAACTTTGCAGGATGTTTTCATTCACTTAGAGCTATGTTACACACTATGTAAAAGGTCATTTTCAAAAATCCATAATAGGGGCCCCTTTAATATATGGTGAATTCTGGTTGAAAATTGTATTTTTGGCCATTAACATTCATGTTATTCGCACAGTGCGCACGCCCTCTTCTGCCTCGAAGAACGAGCAGAGAGAGAGAGAGAGAGAGAGAGAGAGAGAGAGAGAGAGAGAGAGAGCGAGCGCGCGCACTCACTATTCAGAGCGGCCAAGTGTCAAGCTTCCCCTTACTTTTTAACAAGCATCCTTGACAGGACGGCCAGAGCTTCTTTGCAGCTCAAGTTGGCGGCGGTGTGTACGTACAGTTAACGTTCTATCTGTTGACGCGTCGGCGCTGAGGAAAAAGCTCCCGCCACTGGAAGACGCGGTCGCCGCCCATTTGTGTCCTGCTGGCAGTTGGAGAGTAAAGGCTGCGCACCCATCTAAGCCGTGCAGAACGTCTTCAGCACTCGCGGATCGCGGATACTCCGCTGCTGGACAGGCTGCTTCTGCTTTACACACCATGGCCGTTCTTTTCTTGAGAAAATGAGTTTTCCCATAGCGTTTGTAACGCACTCGTTCCCTTATCTCTCAGGGAACAGAGGTTACTAACCAAGTAGCCTACGTTCTGCCTTCCCTCCCACATGAGTCAGGTAACAAAACTGACAAAAAAATGTATTTCACCCCAATGATAGTAATATTTCATATATTTCTCACATTTTGATCAATAGGCCTATAGGCTATATATAGATTTTTTTTATTATACATTTCAAATTTTGCTCTGGACAAATTTTGCTCTTTTTTATGTTTGTATTCAACATAATAGGCATACCTTATTATCTCAATTAAAAGTACTGAAATGAATGTATATGTGAAAAAAAAAAAAAAAAAGCCTGTTTATTATTATGGCCGGTAAAAAATTTGCTTGGCTGGTGGATTTTTTCATCTACCAGTCCCCGTGGCAGGTGAGCCAAAAAGTTAATTTCGGACCCTGGGGTGGGGGAGGTGCGGGGTCGCGGGGCAGCAGCGCATTTATCATGGGGGTGGCGACTCGCGGGCTAAAAAGTTTGGGAACCCCTGCTTTAGGGGACAGGTGTCTCCAATTCCTTTGCCCCATTTGTGCATGTTTCTGGATGTTCACAGATACAGCTTGTGCTGAAACTGGCATAGACATCTGGCCGTCACAAATGTGACCTGCTAGCACATAAAGCTGATTGATACAAAGCATTAGAACAGTATAATATTCAGTAGGGTTGATTTATAAGCTTAACACATTTGAAAGTGTTTTTTTTTTTTTTTTTGTAAATTGCATATATAACAGACTGTTAGATAGACTTTTGTTTGGTCTAAAGGCACCTTCAAACCATTTTAATTTGCTCGCTGTGTAGAAAGAGATCATTGTGTTGTGAGGATCCCAGAACTAGGCTGCTGTACAATAGCATATACAATTTTCCATAAGTGACAAAAGCTTTTTGTGTGCTCAAACAGAACAGGTGCTACAGCTGTAAAGTGCCTCTCCACATCTAATGGATCTGTAAAAGACTTGAATGTATGCATGCATATTCATCTATTTAACTATTTTCTATTTCATATTGCTTGGCCAAAAGTTTTGCAATTGTAAATGTGGATATTATTGTCAGTGTTCTAAACATTCAGGATATGTATACATTTTTAATGGCGTATTTAGTTAAATTCAATTCACATTCATTTGTATAGCGCTTTTTACAATATGTATCAATTCAAAGCAGCTTTACAGAAATTACTTGTTTTTATGTTACAATTAAGAGTAATCTGTTATCAGGTGCCTGTCAAAGTAATGTACAGTTCAGGGTTGGGTATTGTTTGAATTTTAACGATTCCACTCATGCTTATCGATTCAGATTCTTATTGATTCCTAATATCAATTCCCAATAAGGAAAAACACTTATATCATTCACATTTATTCTATAGTGTTACAAATATAGTTACAAAAGTTATTGGGCCCTATTTTAATGATCTAAGCGCATGGTCTAAGTGCGCAAGTGTCCGAATCCACTTTTGCTAAAAGGGTTGTCCCTATTCTCTTAATGAGTAATGGGTGTGTTTTGGGCGTAACATGCAATAAACCAACCAGAGTCTCATCTACCATTCCCTTTAAAAGCCAGCTGCGCTCGCGCCATGGCGGGTTGCTATTTACATGGCAGAATTTGCTAGCAGAAAGACTGAACGCATCTCCAGAGAGGAAACGTCTCTGCTCATGCGCAAGGTTAAAGCGCGTATGCAGACCATCTATGGGACAAGCCGGATTCCACCATATCTTTATGTACACGATAATAATCTTTTACATTGTAATCCTTTTATTTTTTATATTTGTCATGTTTGTGTGCTGCTGCGCGTCACTGTGTGTGTAATAAGCAGAGTGTATCCGCGTTGTGGACCCGCATATAGGCACACATTACTAATGCGCTCTTTAAATAACAAAAAAAAATACTGTGCCATTGACTTTAGACCAGGTTTTTGTTGGTCAATGGCACAGTCTATTTCTGTTGCCTCAAATTAGTGACGCACGCGGCAGGTGCACAAATGGGCGCAAATGCATTTGCTATTTAAGCAACGTGGCGCAGGACGTGAAAATGATAACTGCCTCAGGCTGAAACTAGCAAAAAACACTTGCGACGTGCCTGACGCCGCATTGCGCCAGGTGTATGATAGGGCCCATTAAGTCAAGAACAGCGAGTGGATTTTCTCTTTTTGTTGTTTGATAAACATTATTATTGAGACTGCAGGAGAAATATTGGGCTACTGTCACTTTAAGAGCTGCAAGGATCCAATATAGAAATCTTCTTTTTTTTTTTTTGTCAACTGTTTACGTTCACTTCAGACATAACCAACTGTGCATACGAGGATATTTTGACATTTTTTTGTGCGTATTTGTAACGTGGAAGAGAGATGTTTTATTGTGTGCACATTTTGGATTTGTGTGCAGCACAGAAAACGGCGTCTGTTTGCAGGTGTAGTGCCGAATTCTGTGACCCACCTAATTATGTGGCGCTTGAGCTTGCTGTAAAAACAGAGCAGATCTTTGGATTTAGCTGTTCTTCCTATATATTGTAAATATTGTATAGTTTCATGGACTTTCAATAAATCACCCTCAAACCTTATACTCAGTGGTTTCCCTCGTCACTTCTGGCCTCCCATCTGCAGTGTAATCTTAACATTATCAAATAGTCTTCTTAATGGAATCAGCATACATCTTAACAAGTCACCCATATAAAACACCAAAGCAATCTAGAGCTTTAGTGATATCTTTAGCTGATTTCTGTTGTCTTTTTTTAAAGCTGGAATTGTCCAAAGGTCTGTTGAGGGAATATGGTTTTCTAATGGTGTCAGAGAGACGCACTGTTGCAAGACGCATGCAGACTTTGAATGCAGACTTTGTTGAAATTTACCTGCAGTGCAACACTGTTGACCCTGAGGGCCAGACTACTCACCTCACCACCATTCATAGCTGTCCTTCCTATTTTGCTCCTGTTGTATCCATTCCTTTTCATCCAGTTTTTTTCACCATGAATTCCTAATGTTTCTTTAGTGCAGTACAGAACACTGCAACAGCATTTAAAGGGGACCTATTATGCAAAATTCACAACTGTCACGGAATCTGCCCTAGTTTAGCTCCTCCTGAATAAGCTGAACACAGTCCGCCATGTTTATCTCCTCGCCAGAGCTATTCAGAGTTATTCAATCAAGAATAGTGAGTGATTTTCTGTTCATATTATCAGCATACAGTTTGCATATAACAACATATACAGTATGCACTCTATATTACATTGTTTTAATTTTAATACACAGATCTAATAGACACATGTGATTTCTTTCCCTGCTGTTTACATTTACATTGTGTTTATATGAAATTTCGTGTGATGTGTTTGTGTGAATTGTTTTTGACATACCCTTGTGTGTATTTGACAGTTTAAACGCAACAAGACGTGAAAGAGAACTTAGTTTAATACTTACGGGATGCGCTGTCTGACATCCAGCTCTTTGTGTGCGTGCTTCGGGTGTTTGCGCTCAGAAAACCATATATCAGAAGTTTAGACTGCTATGGCTTTAAAACACATGCAGATAATAACTTTCATAATGACAAAGAACTGCAATGTCACCTGAGAGTGGCCGCGATAGAGAAGAGATGATCAAAACCCAAAATATGTTTTGTTAGTTTTTAGCAGAGTATGCGAGGCACAAGCTGTACAGGCTCCGCCCTGTTCTGAATAGGGGGCGGGGAACAGCAGCTCATTTGCATTTATAGATACATGCATGAAAACAGCACGTTTTTCATTTCACTCAAAAATGGGCATTTACAACATGGTATGATAAATGAACTGTTTTTTTGTTTGTTTTTTTAGCTGTAACTTTACATACACATTCTGACATTCTGATATTGTATCTAAAAGGGGGCATAATAGGTTCCTTTTAAATGAGTTTCCATTTTGCTAAGCTACAGGCATATATGGGTATATATACAGGCATACAAAATTTGCATATGAAAAAGATAAATTCTATATGATTTTTGTTCTTTTAGTTATCTTTAGTCCTTAAAGAATATCTATCTATGATTTTGGTACCTTTATGTAGCGCCCCACACGTCACATGTGCTGCATATGTCAGTTATTTTCATGCATCATCAACAGAAGAGGAAATCTGATCTCATGTTCCATCCTCTGCACCAACTCAAGCTATTGACCTAAATCTTGAAGAGGGATTCTTTTGGGGTCTTTTCTTGAACTTGCCAAATCCCGTCGGAGGTTCTGCAGCAAAAACAAGAAATTTAAAAAGCTTGAGCATGTCATTATATTTCGCCCCGAATTTATCTCTTTCCACTTATATGTACGAAAAATATATTTTATTGATGTCTTCTCACATCTTGCTTTCACACTAGAAACGACAAGCCATGCTATATCAACCCACATCTGTTTATCCACCTGTTAGTATCGTAATGAAATGTTTACACCAACTGAATTAATCATGTCAAATCCCATGCTGTTTTAGGTAATTGCTAGGCAAAATTTGCCAAAGAAAGTCTTTGTGCTCATAAACCAGGCAATGCTTGGCTGGAGAGACAGTTGTCAGACTGTCGACAGTCTCGGCACCACTGCAGGCATGTTTAATGATACAGAGGGGAATAGCAGGGCTGCCACTGCCAGTACTTCCCTTTAGAAGACACATGTTGAGTGGATGAAGAGGAAAAACAACATGGAGAAGCTGCCCAAAAAGGGAATAGGTTAAAGAGAAAGGACTTATTCACAGATGGTTGCCATAGCAGCACAAATTGAAAAGAGGGTATTTAGTGCAAACAGCATCTGGCCGTAGTTATTATTTTTTATATCTAGCGGATACACGCTAATTCCTGCATTATTTCAAATAATGTTTGACATTTTCAACAGCTTCATTCAGTCCTTTAATTTTTCAGTTGGAAATATAAATATAAATACCTGGGATGCTTAAATTAAACCCAGTGGGAGCTTTGATAATCTGCCAGAATTTGGGAGATGCAAATGTGTGCTTCGCTCTAAAATGAATGTGAGACTTCCAAGCTGTCCTGTCTATGTCCTTGTGGTAATGCCTATTATTAGTGTGAATGGCTGGAAAAATAGATTTTTATCTCTGTGTGTGTGTGTGTGTGTGTGTGTGTGTGTGTGTGTGTGTGTGTGTGTGTGTGTGTGTGTGTGTGTGTGTGTGTGTGTGTGTGTGTGTGTGTGTGTGTGTGTGTGTGTGTGTGTGTGTGTACTGTGCAGTATATATACAGTAGGGGGCATTCAAATATTGTGTTGGACAGTGGTGGGCCAAGTCAAAAGGTTTGAGAGCCACTGTTATGTTAAGCAGATCAACAGATTTCAACATTGATAATTAGTTTCTTTAGCAGCAAATCAGCATATCATAATTATTTCTAAAGGATCACGTAACACTGAAGTCTGGATTAATGATGCTGAAATTTTCACTTTAACATCACAGAAATAAATTACATTTTAAAATAAATTAAAATTGAAAACTGTTATTATAAATTGTAATGATATTTCACATTATTTCTGTTCTTTTTACTGTATTTTTGATCAAGCAAACCTTGAGCTTCTTTTAAAAAAAACAAGCTTTGTTATATTATCAGAGAATAAGTGACTGCATTTTCAAACATCAGATAATATCGAAGCCGAGTACCTCAGGTAGCAGTCAGTGTTATTGTGCATCATCTAGCTAGAGTCACAATTGGCTTAAGAGAGCATCTAGCAATAATAAAAGTGCCTGATTGCCTAGGGACTTAGTTGCACACCCCTGCTGAACTTCCTATTAAACAATAGCCGAAAGAAAGATAGCTGAAAGAAAGAGGCAAAATAAATACGGCCAGAGGGTTCATCCTTGCGCTTTGCAGTTTAAACACACATGCTGCAATATTTCTCAGAAGAACTCCCATTGCCAGAACATGTACACATACAGAATGGGCGGGAAAAAAGCCACGTGGCATGCCGGTCGTTTGCACCCAGTTCTCTCCGCTGTTGCCATTGAGTGTTTGAAATTATAAATGAAGTCAAAGCTGCAGGTAGAGAAAGTGCTTCAAAGGGTCTGATGACAGGATAGTGGGGGGCCGTGCACGTCTTGATACTTAAAAGCATGACTGTAGGCAAACCTACTGCGGGGAAACAAAAACCTTCCTTTCTGTGATTTTTAGCCTGCTTAGAATTGAAGTAAAGGGTGAGACGATGAAAATAAAAGGTGAGTTCTTTGTTGTCAGCCTTGAAGTGTATGATAGTCGCTGAAACTCAGATTTCCGGTTATGAATCAACACCTGAAATCCGCAGATGCGTCTCAGGCGAGTTTGAAAATCAACAGTTGCATGCATGACTGAACAGACTCCACCGCTGGGCCCGGCTTCAAAAGATCTACTTCCTCTTACACACTGCGCTTTTCATCTGCAGTTTACAGCAGGTCTCTATAATAAATCCTCCCTTTCCCTGTGTTCCCGACCCCAGCAATTCGGGAGCGCTTTCTCAAACTCTTTGATCGGACTTCAGTTTGAAAAGTTTTCAGCTAGTCTTTCTGATAGCGGTATTAAGGTGCTCTTTTTAGGCAGATTCCATTTTTTGACTCCCAGGGTCCATTTAGGTCAATCCGTTGCACAATGAAAGCAGTGCTGACATGCCAGGCCTGCTGAAAAGCAGGAGGTTTGGGAGCAGGGTCTTTCTGAATAATATCATAATTACAGCCCCTACAATCATTCAGGAACACTCATTCTCCTCTGTGCGCTGCACCTGGTGGCAGTACATGTCACTTTTCATTTGCAGATCAGATGGCAAAAGTACAATTTTCTAATGGCACTTATTATGTGGATTCTGAATTAAGGTTTCCATGACATTATGTGATGTGATGAATTCCTGTGAAGCTGGGCAAGTACTGTAAATAATATGATGATTTACTCTGGTGAAACTGATGTACAACTACGTGGTTTTACACTTTTTGCAATTTACTGTATGTACAATGTTACACTTTTTGTATTATTTTACACATAATTGTGTAAACTTAATAGTTGTATGTATGAATAATTTATGAACATTCATGAATTACCTTTGACATTTAATGACATATATACACATAAATAACTTTCCAGTGTAGTATAATTAATACTACAGTATTTATTAAAATTTTGAATTCATTTTTATTCTTATATTTTCAGTTTTCCCTTTACTTAAAGTTTTAGTAATTTTATTCTACCCTAATCCGACGCTTCAGGATGCCAGGCCGGATCCGACGCTTCTGGGGGCCAGGGCGGCAGGGAGGTGCCGGCTGGTCAGGCGAAGAGCCATCTGCCATCTTGCCAGAAGATACCGGCATAGACAGAGACCTTGAGTCGGTCATCTTGCCCGAAGACACCGGCGTAGACACAAACGTTGAGTCGGTCATCTTGTCCGAAGACACCGGCGTAGACACAGACGTTGAGTCGGTCATCTTGCCTGAAGACACAGGCGTAGAGTCGACCATCTTGTCCGCAGACACAGGCATAGAGTCAGCCATCTTGTCTGAAGACTCAGGCGTAGAGGCTGCCATCTTGTCCGAAGACTCAGGAGTAGAGGCTGCCATCTTGTCCAAATGACTCAGGAGTAGAGGCTGCCATCTTGTCCGAGGGCTCTGGAACGGCAGCCGCCATCTTGTCCGAGGGGTTAAGGGATGGAGTTGATGTGTGTGCTGCCCACACACACAAAATAGCCGTGGCCATGATGATCAGCGCTGTATCATCCGGAGCTGACCCAGGCACGGCGGCCATCTTGTTTGAGGACTCTGGAAGGGCGGCCATCTTGATGGGAAAAAGCTTAGGCTCGGCAGGCATGATGTGAAGAAGCTCAGGCTCGGCAGTCATCTTCACTGGACATGGTGGTGAACTTTGTGGGCCAAGCTCCGCGGGCACCGGAGCTTGGTGCATACTGCCCCCTCCCAAAAAATGTCTAATGTTGGGTACACACCAAAAGATTTTTTACATGTGGTTCACATGTAAAAAAATTTCACATGATTTTTTAACATTCAAAATGTGATAGACCACAAACATGAAGACAAAAAATCCTAGATTTAACCGTTTTGCTCCTATAGTGTGTGGTGTGCCATGATGTGACAAAGACAGCACACCACACACGAACAGATTTTCAACCAGAGTCTCGACTGTGAACACAGGAAATCTCACAAAATCTCACGAGACTTCTGAATAAGCATTGCGGACGATATGCAGGAAGAAACTGCGATGATAGTGTTTGGAATGATTTTCACAGAACACGTATAAACATTCGTGCTGTTGCCACAAATCAACAAGCTGATCCTCCATCTCTGCTGTCCACGTCAATTTCACTTTATGTAGCGCCATGACTGCGTTTGTTATGCTTCCGTCTTCCATCATCTCGCTTTATGATTGGATATTGTTTCGTTTCACGTGATAATCTCCAGAGGGTGCACGCGTTTGTCCTTGGGTTCCCCCCACACATCAGGATTCCTGATCATAAATATTCAACATGTTGAATATTTACGATTCGCGATCGGGGTGGCTCTGACGTTCTTCCGAGCAGATTCGGACACTCTTAAAGGATAATTCCGGTATTTAACACCTTGAGTCTATTTTGTAGTTTGTTTTGGATGAACTAGAGTGGTGGACAGAGAAATTTTGACGATGGGTCCTGTCTCGACTTTTTGACTCTTTTAGAATCGCCTTTGACCGCTTCAGAGTGGCTGTCTATGGGCATGCACGAACATGTCCTTAAAACAACCCTTAATGTTCGTTTTCAAAACTGTGCAACTCACCGAGTGGTTATTGGTGTTCGTTGATGATTAAAAACAAATATATCAGCACAATGTATGATTTCAATCCGTTATTTGCTATAGTGAGAGTCTGAAGCGTTAGCACACTCCCGACCACTTGATGGCAACAAACACATTGCCATACAAGGACGCTGTACGCACAGTTGCTCTGCTCACGCTAGCCTTCTGAGAGACGGAGAACTGAGCAAAAAGACTACAACCAAATGTAAACAGCCCCCTTTTCCGTTTCCGGTAGCACAGTAATATCAACGAGCATGGAGTACTCCAACAGAAATCAATGGGATTTTAAAAAATGACAAATAAAACACGACAGAAACTGTATTTCGCTACGCTACTTGTTTTTAATCAGCAACAAACACCACTAACCACTCGGTGAGTTGCACAGTTTTGAAAACAAACGTTTCTGTCATGATTCTGTCCTCTAGTTCTGGGACAGGATCATGGCAGACCCATGTTTGTGTACATCACATGGTCTTTGGTTTGGGCCATGTGCTTGTGTGTCTCGTTAACTTACCCCGCCCCCTTGTTATCCTCGATTGTCTAGTTAGCATCACCTGTTCCCCTTATTGGTTCTCCTATTTAGTCTCCTTGTGTTTGCTGTCTTGTGTCGGTTCATTGTGATCTTTACCTTTGTGTGCATTGTGAGTTTTGAGACCGTGTGATATCCTGTGAGTTTCCTGTTCCAGAGTATTGTCTAGTTATTGTTAGTTATAGTCTAGTTTAGTCTCTTTGTGTTCTGTCTACGTTTTGCCCCCTTGTGGGTTTTGTTTTCCCTGTTTGTTAGTAAATAAACTATTTGTTATACATCCTGTTTGCGTTTGGGTTCATCCGTATTTATCGTGACAGTTAAGGGTTGTTTTAAGGACATTTTCGTGCATGCCCGTAGACAGCCACTCTGAAGCGGTCAAAGGCGATTCTAAAAGAGTCATAAAGTCGAGACAGGACCCATCGTCAAAATTTCTGTGTCCACCACTGTAGTCCAAAACAAACTACAAAATAGACTCAAGGTGTTAAATACCGGAATTATCCTTTAAAACACCTAACACCAAGGGAAAATCTGATAAGATAATCTGTAGAACCATCAAGATAATCGGGACATATAGCTAGGATTGTCGAAAGGGGGGAAAATCGACGAAAATCAGCCCGATTATCTTTTGGTGTGGATTGTAAAGTGTTGTTGAGTCCATAACAAAAGAAGTCAATGAGAGAATAGTCTGGGAGGTTAGTGAAATTGGTAATACCTAAAATGTCCTGAAAGTGGTCCTCGAGAGAACAAGTTCCTTGACGAAGGCGGATGAGATGTACTGCTCTAAAAACACGAAGGTTGAAGATCCAAAAGTGTTATCCACAATCGTAATCCAAATCCAGGCAAGGGTCATAGACAAACAAACAATCCAAACAATAACTAGGGATGGCTGACGCGAAACAGTCGTTCTGAAGCTTTGCGAGATCCCGAAGAGCAGATGTTTCGAAACACTGATCCGAAGCGTGATTCAAAATGTCACGTGACTATGGCCAAACGAAGCCTCGAAGTGTTTCACTAAGTGTTTCATCAGGTGTGGTCCGCCGAATCAGCGTTTGATTGACACGGTCGGGAACAGACCACACAATCGCACATCTGTATAAAAGTGAAATCAACGCATATTGACCTCGTGGGTTTTTGTGAGAGGAGTTTGATTTTGAGATAGCGGATTTTTGATGATATAGTGACATAGTGCGATTTGATTAGTTATAGGCTATTTAGGCTTACATTTAAATTTTCACAACACATTGACTGATAGGCTAGAGACAGAGAGAGTGTACATATAGTGACACATTAATAGATACATATATCTATTGCTATTTTGCAGGGTGCAGAGGATGGCATTCCCCCTGTACCTAGACCTGCTACTGACACTGCTGGGCCATCTAAGCGAGGTATGCATTGTTTGAAATATAATTATAATTGAAATATAATTACAAACTTTTGGGACACTGTTTAGAAAGTCCATAGCCCTATGCCCTACTACCTAATGTCCAAATCACAACTGTCAATCATGTTAAAAATAGCTTCAATGTGAATATACTGTAATATAATATAATATAATATTGTGTGAATATACATTTTATAGGTCTACATATGAGACACACAATGCTACAGCTGATGCCACAGTGGAAGTGAACAAATACATCAACTTTTGCCCAGAACTCATGATCCACTAACTTACTGGAAAGAGAGAGCAGTAATCTTTCCTCATTTGTATGTCCTAGCTAAAAAATATCTTTGCATGCCAGCAACAAGTGTCCCTTGTGAGAGGATTTTTTCAAAGGCTGGAGAAATGATCTAAGTAGGCTAAGTCCTTCCACAGCAGAGAAATTAATATTTTTGAATAAAAATCTCTAAAAAAGTGAGACATTGTGGCTTGATTTCTTTTATTAATATTCATTTTGCAGGACCAAAATAATATTATGCACAGTGAGGCGCCTATAGGTTACAAGCTTCACATATTAGAAAAATACATTAATAAAAAAACAACACTTTTTTTAATGGCTTGTCAAGGTTGTTTCAGATCAACACCTGCAAGTGACCACTAGGTGTCACCGTTGAGACGGGTGTCGGATTGATTCGAAGCCTCGAAACAATATGGCCCATTTGGTTCAACTGTTTCATTGCTTCACGAAGCCTCAATTTGCCCATTACTAACAATAACAGATAAGGGCTGAGGCAAAGAGAGAAATCCAATGGGACAGGCAGAAAATCAAGAAAACCGGGAGACTGTAGAAACAGGATACAAACACGCTCATAAATGCAGTGAGACACATACAAGACTTTGCATGGAATGAATGAGTGTACATGGTTTAAATAGGCTGAGAATGACAAGGTAATGAGACACAGGTGGATGCAATCAATGATGAGTCCTGGCAGTGAGTTATGGGAAATGTAGTTTGTGAGGGAATGACAATAGTCTGATGTGGAGTGCCCTCTGGTGGCTCTCAAGGGAACTCCAGCGGGTGACGTAACACCATGCATTAAAGGAGAACTTGGTAACTTTTTTAACTTAATAAAACTGTCTAGAAATCATTTGGATGGTTAAACAACCTGTTCTGGTGATATTGGTGACTTTCCCCGCTCCCCCCAGCGTTCCCAGGCGGAAAACCAACCTTGCAACTTGGGGACTACCGTCCCGGCAAAATAGAAATTGGAAGTCTCGTGAGAAGCGAGAACGAGCGCGAAACACGAATCGCTTTACGGCAATTCAACATAAACACACACGCATGTATGATGTATTACCAGATTACTCACCTCGGTAGACAAAGCTCCACACGATTCAGTTGGCTTGCTCCGATCAAAACAAACGCACATGAGCAGCGGTAGAGAGGGGGAGGAAGCAGCCGCAAGTGAGTTTTTTACTTACTTCCGGTAGTTTCGCCGGATTCGTCTATAGGGTTGCTAACAACCCGAGGTGTGTAACAGTGTAAGTATATTTTTTTCTGCACAGCAATAATTGAATATTTGATGACTGAATAAGTGCAATTCACTTTTATTCCACGAGGTGGCAATGTCTGATACACAATGATGAAGTGATGTTTCACTCATAGTTACAGCAGGCAGAAAACAAAAGAATAGGAAGTATCATCAGCAAAACTTGAAATGGTTCAGAGATTTACTGCAGAGCAAGTACTGAACACAAACAAATATTAGTGTTACTGTCACTTGGTGGGGGATCTGGTGAAGAAGCTGTCAGCAATCAAAATATTGCATTTGAAGATGTTGAAAATGATAGTTTTGAGAATATGTTTGAGATCGCAAACAAGAGCCAAATGCTGAATGTACTGGGAAATGAGCTTTTGACGATGACAGTGATGATGGTATAAAACATCTGCTCAAACTGAAACCTTCCAACCTCCAAAAGGTAACAAATAATGCTTTATTTTATTCTTCTGTAATTGTTACTCTAATATCAGGAGAGTTTTATATTATTGCGACAGGTTAAATATAGATCACTAAAAACCTGAATGTTTAATAATGATTTGCGAAACGTTCAGGCATTTAAGCGTTAAGCGAAAAATGCTTATTGCATAAGTATGTATTTACGTGCATTTCAGATCCAGGTTATAGCTTTCAACTATACTTTATACAGCTGTCAGTGACAGAAAGTTGACCGTACCTTCCTCTCCTCTGACTGCCATAATCCCTCTCTCAAAATTTTCTTCTTTTGTAAAATTGTATACCCTTATATCCTCTTTGCTGTTGGAATAAAAGACAACAATGCAATAATATTTGCTATGATCTCCCACCTCTATACAGCAGCTGTGCCGTTTTCCCTGCTACTCTTTAACTTCTGCATCCAAACCTGGAAATGTGAAAAGGGTCCATTGAGGACACATATTGCTTCTGCCAAATTTGATAGGATACATTATAAATGCTCATGTGGTTTTCCACAATTTTGATCTGCACAAATCTTCCATTAAAAGAATCTTCTGAGTCCATTAACCCCACAATGCCTAGAAGACAACAGCCTTCGATTAGCACTGTATTATTTCATAATAATAAGCTCCATATTTCATACCCCTCTAGTTTACATACAGAGGCATGCCTGGGGGAAATGAGGAACAACCAGGGCTAATTACAATTACAAGTCTTTTTAATATGCTATTACATTATGAGGCATTATCAGCACTCTTGACGACAATGTTTACCCGAATACAGCAGTGAACTTTACATTTCCTTCAGATAAGATTTTACTTGGAAACCAAAATTTAAATGTCACCTACGTGAAGACTCGGCTTAATCATTTTCCTGTCCCTTGTAACATGATTCGCAACTTAATGCCAAATCGCGCATCTTCATTTCTTCTTGATACCGCATTTGTGATGCTCCAACAAATTGCATTAGCCTGCAACTCCATCACATTGCAATAACAGCTGCCCAAGATGATGATGTGTAATCAAAGGGCAGGGTAATTAAAACCCAATCGCTGTGTCTTTCTGTGAGCTAAATTATATGAGGAAGGTCAATAGTGGAGCTCATTTTCTATTTACAGTGTCTGCCCGTTGAACGCAGGGTACGGTTTGATGAAGTAGGCTACGAGGGGGCAGCTGAGCTAGGATGCACTGAACGCATGAGCCCCGATGCTTTCGGCTCCAGCTCCAGGCTGCTCATTTCTAATTATGTGGTGAGAAGTTAGAATGATGATGAGTGTCAGGAAACATTCGAGAATGCTAGCGTCGGCAGCACATAATTGTCTGAAGGACATTTGCATTGCGTCTACTTGGCTGTTCTCCACTGTAATTAGAGGGGTCTCTTGGGCCTCACTGTCCCAGTCTGTTCGATTCCTCGCCTCCTCTAGAGTTCCCTCTCTCTGTCTTACTACACCATATGACAGGCATTATGGTAACGCCAGTGCCGGTCCTAGACTTCTGGGGGCCCAAAGCAAAACTTTGTCTGGGGGCCCCTGTCAGTGCGTTCATATAAACCTCAAAATGAACCCAACCACTTAATCTGTTCTTTCAGAGCAGTTTCACAGTTAACAAACAGCAGTGAGTTGAAACGTTCAGTAATAGAATAAAAAATTAAAACAATCGGACAAATACAACAGAAAAAAAAGATATATGAAATGAACTACTTCTAATAACATAAATTGAATAAAGTAATCAAATGGGAAAAATAAATAAATAAATAAGACATTGCATTGTCTTCACTGTTTGAATTAGATATACATTGATTCTTATTAAAGTTACTAATGTTATTCTCTCTGATTCTCTCGTTTTCTTTTGTTGTTTGATTAACGTTAAATGACAAGTGATAGGCTGATGTCACTTTAAGACCGAATGCACAGACCTAATACTCTGACAAGCATTTGATTGCTTTCCCAGCTGTTACAGTATGTTCACTGAAGACATGACTGAATGCGTTTAAATTAAAAGTCCCCAAGATGGACATTTAGACACATTTCTGCATGTATTTGTCTGTTTAAGTGCACGAAACCCAAAGTATCCTGTATGTGTCCGTGTTTCTCTCCATCTCGAATCGCATGGACAGAAAGTCGCCTGTTGTACAGCGTCTCTTTCGCATTCAGTATGCTTTTACAAGTGCCGTTACATGATTTGACTGATTTGGATATTACGTATGGGTGACAGCCCACCACTTTAAAGGAAAGCAACGGAAAGCGGCATAATGTTTTCATAATCGTTGGAAGCCAAAATCAAAAACCCTAAATTATTCTTGAGGACAAGGGGGCCCCCTGGTGGTTCGGTGGTCCTACGCAACTTGCGTACTTTGCATATAGGGAGGACCAGCACTGGTTAACGTGGCATGTTTACTTATAGGGGAATTTACTGCTGGCAGTGAAACATGAAAACATTGTGTGAAATCACACACAAAAATCATGGTATATGATTGGTTTTTGCCAAAAACTTTGACACCTATAAGATACTTTTGATTTTGGCGCTGCCCCTCTGTTGATCCAATTGTCATTGGGCGTGAATACAAAAATGTGGAAGTTCGATCTGTAGTTTTAACAAAAGCCCCGAAGTTGTCAAAAGTCTATCGAATGAAACAAAATTATGCATTTTGCACAACACAATCTTATGGCAATTCATAACTATTTTACGTTTTGTTGAATTGGTGGCAAATTTTAACAAATTTGTATGTTTTCATATGATCTGCTAACACCCCAGTGATGGGTATGTTTAGTGGTGGACCTTTATGCTTACTTTTTTGCTTACTTCATGCTTACTTTTCTTTTACTTTTTTTATAATAATCGTACGTGTTCATACAAAATCGTGACCCAACCAGATCAGGTTGATTTTGCTTTTTCTGACAAATAAATGGCTGGGTGCAGGTAACACAGAAAAAAAAGAGGTCACATTGTTAATTTACATATACTACCGACATTGTAGCAATATGTGTGCATTGTAGCATTTGTGTGAATGATATCAGATCTAGAAGGTGCTGTTTATATGTTACATGTAAAAATATGAATAGCCATATTGTTTCTTACTGGAGAAGGCAGTATGTATCTTGTGAAAAAAGTGTCAGAAAAGAAAATCAATCTGCATTTTTGGCACCGCCCCTCTGTGAATCCAACTGTCCTTGGCCGGGAATGCAAAAATGCTGAAGTTCGGTCTCTAGTTTTAACAAAAGCCCTGGAGCTGTCAAAAGTCTGTCAGATTCCCTTACAAAAAAATATATATTCTTCATGTTAATTTTTTTAAGTAGGCCTATACTTAAGTAGCCTGGTTCTACCAGACTCTCGTACATTTCATTTGTACAGAGAGTCTGGCCTCGCTCCATTGAGAAACGTTTGCTTCCTTGAAGGCGGGTTCTCTGTTAAAGTTCAAAACTATTGGATCTGCCCAGAGTCACTCAGGATCTGCCATAGCCAATCGCTAACGTGTGGTCGTCCAAATGATCAGAGGATTATGTTTAGAATAAGATGTCTGTCTTTTATAAAGTTTATAAAGTTTATAAAGCGACGAGAATACTTTTTGTGCGCAAAAACAAACAAAAAAAACGACTTTATTCCACTATTCATTTCCTTCTCTCTGTTCCTCGAGTCTTGATAAAGCAGCGCGTCTGTGTGTTGTACGTCACACGTAGGCTCACTATTGGCCGACGCTAGTCATGTGTGTGATCACATCAACATCATCGTTCTCAGCCACTCCCTCTATTCGCTGATTGGTCCTACAAAAAATTTGTTTCTGGAAACCTAAGAATATACAGCAGTCCCAGACATAGTACTGAAGGAAAATGAAATTGAGCGGAAGTACGTAGGAGGGCGGAGCCAGGCTAATACTTAAGGAAAGTCCAAATATATTTTTAAGTATACTTTATAGTAAGTATACTAATATCAATGTACTAGAAATATACTTGTAAGTTTACTGTTTCAATACTACTTGGGACTAAATTGGCCCACTTTTTTGTATATAAAAGTAGTCTTTTAAGTAGACTTTAAGTGTAACAGAAGTAAACTATGAGTACACAAGAAGTTTTCTATTTATAAGGTTTTTTTTTGCACTTTAAGTATACTCCTATATTCCTATTTAGGTGTTAAATTTTTTTAATATACCTTTAACTGTACTTTAACTCTTTCCATTTTAAAAACATTTTATTCTAGCTTCATGCATCCGTTTTTATCAGTATGGGTAAGTTTCATAAATTTTTTTTGAAAAAAGCAAAATTTCAAACAAATAGCTGTGAAAATCGCATTTTTGAAAAAGACTACGTCCGAATCGGATTCAGAACGATGATCAAAAGATGGAGTAGATCGAGTCCATCAACACCCCCTAATGTTGCATTATTATTATAAAGAATATTTCTTCTTATAAAGAATATTCCTTATTTAAATATAAATAAGGAATATTTCAATAATTCAATGAATAATTTAAATATAATAGGGCTAAAATATAATTTGGTTCAGAGTCAAAGCATTGTGCAATAGCTTGACTGCAATTGTGCATCATGCAATACGTGACCGCCATGCTCTTGATTTGAACGTATGAGACGAGGAGGGGGAGGAAAAGTATTTTTTTTTACACATTTACTCTAGAATATAGTGTTCATTTACATTACAATGATCAACAATGTGCTTATGTCTCTGATTAACTGTGGAAGCAAAGAGAAAGATCCATCAAGTTGCACGTAATGGACTTACAAGTGGTTTGATGCGCTTGTTCATTTACAAACGTATGTACATGCTACTTGGATAGTGTTGTTTTTGGGAGGATTTCTGTAGAGATTAAGCTTCTAATCTTTTACTGCTTCAGTGGCCCAGCCAAGGTTGATGGATGTGTTTGTAAAGGAATAAATGATACTATCAGCACAAAAGGTGGCCATGTTACATGTAAAAATGTGAATAGTCGTATTGTTTCTTACTGGGCTCTTATGTATCTTGCGAAAAAAGTGGCAGAAAAAAAAATATCTGCAATTGTCACATTCCAGAATGTCTCCTACATTTGTATGTCATTTTGTGCTTCATTCCAGATGGACAGAGATGTTACCTAGCAACTGTGCTGTCTGAAAGGGGCTGCACTTTGTGGTTGTGTGAATTGCTTTAATTGTTAGTATTGTGAAAGTACAAGCAATCAGTGAATGGCACAAGGAGAGGGCTTTTTTTCAGCTGTTGAGACACTTTAGAGATAAAAGACTTGTACAGATGCTGTATGACAATGTTTTTATTCGGAAACCACTGATGGCTCTAAATGCTAGACAGAATTTTATGATGAATAACACAGTGATGCTCAAGGCCTAAAATAAAAAGGCATAACTGAAAAAAAAATAATGATAATGTTTTACATCAACACTCACCTTGATGATTTACTCTGTACAGAATTTGTGTTTTATCCGATATGCATTTAAAAATTGCAGTCTTTTTCTTCCAGGAAAACAAATGTAAAAAAAAAAATGATGACTGCACTGCACTGATTTCTGTCCAATCAGATGCTCTCTAGAAAATGAGAATGCCCCACCCCCTAATTCCACCTGCAACTGACTAGAAAGTAGTAATTTCATGACTGACACAACTATATTTTAATGAGTCATTAAATGTGTCCTTCCTCCACTTCCTTTTCAATAGGAAATACATCAACACGGGAAGAAAAATATGATTTTATGAGGCGGAATACATTGAAACCAACATTTTATACTACATGACCTGTATGTGTTGCAGTACTGTATCAAATAACCTTTTCCTCCACTGTCCTTGGTGTTGATGCCATGCTTAATTGATATTTTAATCATCTTAGAAGGTGACTGCATTCCAGACCATTAGTTCCAGTCTTTTTGACACCATGTTACTGAAACACTTGCTCAATGTGATTTTTGACATTGCATGTAATCAGTTTGTTCTTTGGATGCTTCAGAAATTTTTCAGTTGAATTGTGAATGTCTTTCTACAAATTGTGACATCTAATAATGATAGTCCGGTTACACATGCTTTAAAAACCACATAAAGAAAGTCATAACAGAATTATTTAAAGCCAGAGCAACACCTTTGAAGTAAACACCCCTTTTTCTCTTAAAAATGTTAGTGGAGAAAATGTTGTGACCCTTGTGCTATAGATTGCAGTTTTATGGGCCTTCATATTAACATTTTGAACTATGTGAATATGCATAATTTCTGCATCTCTAACTGGTGACCTTGTTTGTGTAAGTATTCCCCTGATTAGAGACACACCTCAGGTTAATGAGAAATGTAAGCTGTTTATATGCTGTAGTGTGCGTGATTAAATTCAAGTGGGCTGCCGTAATGATTTTTTTGCCTGCTTCCAAGTGCATAATCCTGCCGTGATAGAGATACGCACCAAGAGAGAAATGATTATTAGATCTCACTCAGTGCCATTGTTGTACATTTTTTTGTTGCGTAATCAGTATATATTTTGCATTATAAGTTAACTTGCAATTTTTTTTTACTTTTTTTTATGCTTTGTCGGTCAAGACAGTGTTGATGAATTTGTGTTTGTGTAAACCTTTTTATATCCACTGTATAGACAGACAGACAGACAGACGGACGGTAGTGTATACTGTACATAGAAAGAGTTTATAATCAAGTACTGATTTTTGCCCAGCAATGTGAGACACTGATACCTAAATTAGTCATATGAGACAATTGCAGGTGGCCATTTTTGTGTGTTTATACTGAGCCAACTGCTTCCTGTCTTTCCTTTTACTTATCTGCCTGCAGGGAGGCTTGGAAGAGGCTCCATTTCCAAAATTAGTTTTACGTCATCTTCACACACCTCTTTGAATTACTGTTCTCACCATGCCTGCTTTATCAGCAACAAGTAACGCCAGCAGACTGGGGATGCAGCTTATTTCGGATGTCACAGTCAAAATGCAGCCTTGAGAGTAAACAACATCAGCCAGAGCTGACAAAAATAAGATATGGAAGGCGGATCTGGCCTACTGAAATGTTTTTCTTATGTGTCAAAATGAGATTTCAGAAGTTCCATCAGCTCGTTGTCGGGAATTTTTGATCACAGATTGTTAACAGAGGAATCACTGTTTGAAGCCATACATAAGAGGATGCTCCTGCTTTTCCCTCCAGCGGAGGAATAAGCAAAATGTTTGCATTCTCACAGCTGTGATGTGTTGTACTGTCACAGACGGACTTAGTCAAACCAAAAGTATGTAAAAAAAGCTTTGACACAGTGGTAGTTCCAACATTAGAATCTTTATTTTAAACCCTTGTTTCACAAGTTGGATATGTTTTTACATTTGGCACATTTCATTCCATAGACATATGTCAGTGTAACTGGGTTGAAGATGGACAGAAATGGCATTTATTTTATAATAAATAGCCAGTTTTTGTGGTGAAATTATTTAAAATTCACTCCTATAATGTTCACTTAACTATTGTCACAGTGTCTGGTTGTGTTTCCCTGGGGTTCACTAGATGTCCTCGTTCTCACGGTGTCATTCACATTAGACTACATTTCCCAGCATTCTGTTCTGTCACTTATCTGATCATTGCACTCAGCTGGTTCCCATCACCTTGTTAGTTCTGTGTGTATATATGCCCTGTCTGTGTTAGTGTTTGTTACGGAGTCCTTGTTATGTATCACACCATTCTGAAGGTCTGTTTTCTTGTTTGTTCTTGTTTTGTTTATTTGTATTTTTGGATTGCTTATATGGTTTTGACCCTTGCCTGGACTGGATATTGGATACGGATTAACCCATTAAAAATTGCATTTGGATCTATCCCTGTTTCCCGTGTGTGCCGCGTGACAGAAGGACTCCGTCCCACTGCATAGATCCAGCGATATGGGTTTTCATATCCTTCCCCCAACCACTAAGAAGGAGAGGAAGGAACGTTTCCTCAATTTAGCGAACCTACGCCAGCGGGGCCAGACGGTGGGTTGTTTATCTCAGACTTTTTGGACTCTCTCGAGAGGCATGGGATATAACGAGGCAGCATTGAAGGATATTTTTAATAGCTGCCTTGATAATCCTTTGCCTCAGTGGGAGATGAATGGACTGGAGATATTAGATTTCTGGGGATTCACCAATTATTTACATCATCGAAGCCAATGGGATAGACCAGCTACGCCCATCTCTCCGGACAAGAGGGCCACCATACCCTTACAGGAGACGGTAACACTTCCAGAGGCGGTCGAGGACGCTGCAGCATCCCCAGAGGTGGTAAATCCGATGCCACCATCTTGCCATCGTAGGCGGAGGAGGAGGGGGAAACAGGCGTCTACCGTCCCTCAAGACAGGGAGGCTGTCACGTCTGCCGAGCCTGTGTCTTCGGACAAAATGGCCACCGCCGAGCCCGTGTCTTCGGACAAGATGGCCGCCGCCGAGCCTGTTCACGTCATGCATGCCGAGCCTGTGTACCCTGACAAGATGGCCGCAGTCGAGCCTGTGTCTGTTCCTGAGCCGGTGGTGTCTGTTCCTGAGCTTGAGCCGGTGGTGTCTGTTCCTGAGCCGGTGGTGCCAGTTCCAGTTCCTGAGCCGGTTGTGCCAGTTCCAGTTTCTGAGCCGGTGGTGCCAGTTCCAGTTCCTGAGCCGGTGGTGTCTGTTCCAGTACCTGAGCCGGTGGTGTCTGAGCCAAAGCCGGTGGTGTCTGTTCCAGTTCCTGAGCCGGTGGTGTCTGTTCCTGAGCCTGAGCCGGTGGTGTCTGAGCCTGAGCCGGTGGTGTCTGTTCCTGAGCCTGAGCCGGTGGTGTCTGTTCCTGAGCCGGTAGTGTCTGTTCCTGAGCCGGTGGTGCCAGTTCCAGTGCCTGAGTCGGTGGTGCCAGTTCCAGTGCCTGAGTCAGTGGTGCCAGTTTCAGTGCCTGAGCCGGTGGTGCCAGTTCCAGTGCCGGAGCCGGTGGTGCCAGTTCCAGTGCCGGAGCCGGTGGTGCCAGTTCCAGTGCCAGTTCCGGTGGTGCCAGTTCCAGTGCCGTCTGTTCCTGAGCCGGTGGTGCCAGTTCCAGTTCCTGAGCCGGTGGTGTCTGTTCCAGTACCTGAGCCGGTGGTGTCTGTTCCTGAACCTGAGCCGGTGGTGTCTGAGCCAAAGCCGGTGGTGTCTGTTCCAGTTCCTGAGCTGGTGGTGTTTGTTCCTGAGCCTGAGCCGGTGGTGTCTGAGCCTGAGCCGGTGGTGTCTGTTCCTGAGCCTGAGCCGGTGGTGTCTGTTCCTGAGCCGGTAGTGTCTGTTCCTGAGCCGGTGGTGCCAGTTCCAGTGCCTGAGTCGGTGGTGTCAGTTCCAGTGCCTGAGTCAGTGGTGCCAGTTCCAGTGCCTGAGCCGGTGGTGCCAGTTCCAGTGCCGGAGCCGGTGGTGCCAGTTCCAGTGCCAGTTCCGGTGGTGCCAGTTCCAGTGCCTGAGCCGTTGGTGCCAGTTCCAGTGCCAGTTCCGGTGGTGCCAGTTCCAGTGCCTGAGTCGGTGGTGCCAGTTCCAGTGCCTGAGTCGGTGGTGCCAGTTCCAGTTTCTGAGTCGGTGGTTCCAGTTCCTGTTTCTGAGTCAGTGGTGCCAGTTCCAGTGCCTGAGCCGGTGGTGTCTGTTCCTGAGCCGGTGGTGTCTCCGCCCTGGCCGCCCGAGGGAAAGTCTCCGCCCTGGCCGCCCGAGGGAAAGTCTCCGCCCTGGCCGCCCGAGGGAGAGTCTCCGCCCTGGCCGCCCGAGGGAGAGTCTCCGCCCTGGCCGCCCGAGGGAGAGTCTCCACCCTGGCCGCCCGAGGGGTCTTCACCGCCGTGGCCGCCCGAGGGGTCTTCACCGCCGTGGCCGCCCGAGGGGTCTTCACCGCCGTGGCCGCCCGAGGGGTCTTCACCGCCGTGGCCGCCCGAGGGGTCTTCACCGCCGTGGCCGCCCGAGGGGTCTTCACCGCCGTGGCCGCCCGAGGGGTCTTCACCGCCGTGGCCGCCCGAGGGGTCTTCACCGCCGTGGCCGCCCGAGGGGTCTTCACCGCCGTGGCCGCCCGAGGGGTCTTCACCGCCGTGGCCGCCCGAGGGGTCTTCACCGCCGTGGCCGCCCGAGGGGTCTTCACCGCCGTGGCCGCCCGAGGGGTCTTCACCGCCGTGGTCGCCCGAGGGGTCTTCACCGCCGTGGTCGCCCGAGTGGTCGTCTGCTTCGCCTGGGCCGCCCGATGAGCTGTCTGCTTCGTCCTGGCCGCCGGCTAAGCCATCACCCCCTGTTCCTGTTCCCCTGCATGGTCCTGGCCCTCCCATCCCTCCCTCGGATTTTTCACGTTCCACCTTCCTCTTGGACTCTTGTGTTGTCTTGTTTGCTGTCATGGAGCGTCTGGTAGCCGCTCCGTAGAGGGGAGGTTCTGTCACAGTGTCTGGTTGTGTTTCCCTGGGGTTCACTAGATGTCCTCGTTCTCACGGTGTCATTCACATTAGACTACATTTCCCAGCATTCTGTTCTGTCACTTATCTGATCATTGCACTCAGCTGGTTCCCATCACCTTGTTAGTTCTGTGTGTATATATGCCCTGTCTGTGTTAGTGTTTGTTACGGAGTCCTTGTTATGTATCACACCATTCTGAAGGTCTGTTTTCTTGTTTGTTCTTGTTTTGTTTATTTGTATTTTTGGATTGCTTATATGGTTTTGACCCTTGCCTGGACTGGATATTGGATACGGATTAACCCATTAAAAATTGCATTTGGATCTATCCCTGTTTCCCGTGTGTGCCGCGTGACAACTATGATATTGTGAAACAAGAATGGTTTTCATATGGTTTTATATTTTATTTAATATTTTATCCAATAGATTAAGACATACTGACTTGAAAATGTAGAATGACCCTATAATATTCGTGCAAATTTTGAATTTAAAACTGTCATCATTTGGAGCTGTTGACCCATGATATTACCTTGACTGTAGACATCTCATTATAATTCCTTGTTTTCAAAATCACAGACCACCATAATTCCTGCAGTACGTTTGACTCATATTGAATGTAAATTACGCTTGAATCCAGGAGTAACTGGAGAGACGGGGCTTCAAAGAGTGGAGATAATTACTTGTGTTATCACTGCTGAAACAGACAAATCAATCCCCGCCTGAAAGCTTGGACAATTAGCTTAGTTATTGAATTCATGTAGATGAGGCCTCTCAAAAATCTATGCCATTGTAGATGTCAAGTACCAGCAAATTGAGGACCTGACAAAATATATTATTGGCCGGAACCAGTGAGTAAATGGAGGGTGAATGAAACACGAGTGGGACATTTAATCGCTCTGATAAAAACTCATTTCAACTGTTTCATTTAGACACTTGATATTCCTGGCATAAAAATACACCATTTTTAAATCTGTGGTTTAGTGTGATGAATGAGGATTTGTATGTCTGTGTCAAGCCACTCTTAAATTGTTTCAAGTACAAATTATGGTATTTAGATCTTCGAGGGGATAGACTTGACTGAAGTGCTCTTTGACATCCTGTGCCGTGTATAACGTTTGGAGGAGTCTCTCGAGGAACATTTCACTTTTCAGTCTTTTTTTAACTCGCTGAAGAACTTTTTCGTGCTTGTGTGGACAAAAGATGTTAATTTCGAGGGACTGTGTCCTTGTGGCTGTTGAAACAGTTCCTGTTTCAACAGCGGTGTAAAATATAAAACTCACCTTGCTCGTATCAGTAGATCAGATGAAGAAGGAGATACTCTGGTGTTCCTCACTGCAAGCAGTTGTTCCATATTCAATCTTCAAGCAGAAGGAGCTGGAAGAAATATTCTAAATAAATTTCAGTCCACAATCTGACTTGTGATGCAGCCTGAAATTCTCCTCTGGCTTGTTTGGCCAGAGGAAAATGGTCTCCAGACTGAGTCTGGTTTCTCCCAAGGTTTTTTCTCCAATTCTGTCACCTGATGGATTTTGGGGGTCTTGCCACTTTCGCATCTGGCTTGCTTCGTTGGGGACACTTAATATTCAGCAATATTATTGATCTGATTGCACTGACACTATAGGATGTGGACTGAACTGAGCTGGACGGAGACATCATTTTAATTTAACTCATTTCTTATTTGATGATCTTTACACAATTATTGAACAGAACTGAATCAACACTGAACTGACCTTGATTTTTTGCATGTAAAGCTGCTTTGAAACGATCTGTACTGTATAAAGCGCTATATAAATAAAGGTGACTTGACATGAGTTAAGATGTCTTGTTGATACTACACAAATTATTACAAAAAGCACAAAATATGCTGACCAGAGTAAATTAAAAGTGTTAAATTAAATAAAACATGTGACAGTTTATATTTCCCAATTGCAACTTTGTTTCTTGTATTTTCTACTTCATTTCTTACAATGTAATTTTAAATAATTGCACTGGCAACTTTATTTCTCATAATTGGGATTTTGCACTACTCTTCAAAAGTTTGCGGTCAGTGTGAATAAAATTTAAAAAAGAAAGAAATTAATACTTTTACTCGGCAAGGATGCATTAAATTGTTCAAAAGTGACACTAAAGACATGTATAATGTAATAAAAGATATCAATTTCAAATAAATGCTGTTCTTTTGACATTTCTATTCATCAAAGAATCCTGAAAAAAAAAATTATCATGGTTTTCACAAAAAAATATTAAGCAGCACAACAGTTTTTAACATTAATGATACTAATAAATGTTTCTTGAGCAGCAGATCAGTATTAGAAAGATTTCTGAAGGATCATGTGACACTGAAGACTGGAGTAATGATACTGAAGATTCAGATTTGCCATCACAGCAAATCAGTGGAAGAGGGCCTAGAGACCGAGGCGGAGCAGAGAGCCAGTGTGGAGTCGGGGATCCGAGAGCCAGTGCAGAGCGGGCAAAGCAGGTGGCTAGGGTGGAGCCCACGGAGCAGGTGACCACTATGGTGGAGCCCACGGAGCAGGAGAACACCACAGCAGACCTGATGAAACTGAAGGCGACCACGGTTGAGCTGGCGGAGCAGACAACCACCCAGGCGACACAAAAGGTGCAAGAGACCACCACAGTGGAGCTGGAGAACACCAAGGTGGGACAGATGGAGCTGATGACCACCACAGTAGAGCTGGTGGAGCTGGAGAACACCAAGGTGGGACAGATGGAGCTGATGACCACCACAGTGGAGCTGATGACCACCACAGTAGAGCTGATGACCACCACAGTAGAGCTGGTGGAGCTGGAGAACACCAAGGTGGGACAGATGGAGCTGATGACCACCACAGTAGAGCTGGTGGAGCTGGAGACCACCATGGTGGAGCTGATGGAGCTTGGCGCTATGGCGGAGCAGAAGACCACGGGAAGTCAGGATACCATGACAGAGCAGAGCTAGGGAAGTACACAAAGTTTGGGGCCGGACTCCATGGACATCACAGAGCACACAGAGAGTTTTAGAGCGACCTCCATGGCCGAGACAGGGCTGACAAAGAGGTAATGGCGCCGTGGCCGACAAAGGGCACAGGAAGTTCATAATTCGCCTCCGTGGCCGTAACAGAGCCGGCAGGGAGCATAGAGAGTTCAGGACAGAGAGTCGACAGAGGGCGCAGAGAGTTTACAGTCAGCATCTTTGGCCATAGCAGAACCAACAGAGGGCACAGAAAGTTCAAAATCAACCTCCTTGACCATGGCAGGGAGCACAAAGATTCAGAGACGGCCTCCATGGCCAAATCGGGGTCAGCAAAGAGCACAGAGAGTTAAAAATCTGCCTCCATGGAAAGGAGTACAGAAAGTTCAGAGGCGACCTCAATGCCCATGGCAGATGAGAGCGGTGTGTGCCTGCCAAAAACTGCCATAACTGAAAGCACAGAGGACAATGGAAAGACCTCCAATAACCCCCAGCTCGAGAGTTTGGGATACCAGCCACTCGCGCAGACATCCGTGGAGGATTCGCCACACTGGATACCCATTCGCCCCGAGATGGATCCAGTAGCTGGAATGGTACTGGCCAATGATGTCCTTACTTGGTGGATCAAGCTCCGCAGCCATTTGCAAAACAAAAATTACTTGATGTACTCCGTTTTCATTTACAGAGTTTTCACATCTTTAAAGGTGGGATCAGTAGTTTTTGAAAAAAACTTTTGAAAACTGTGTCGGACCGACTACCAAAACACACTTGTAACCAATCAGCAGTAAGGGGCGTGTCTACTAATGATGGGGAGGAGAGAGCGCTCAGTGCACACAGCACAGCCGGACGACAACAGAAAGAGAGAGATGGCAGATAAAAAAAAGAGGAAAATGTCCACGGAACTTAAAATTAAAAAGAAGGCTTATGATCAGGCAAAAGGTAGAACTCGTGTTAATATCGGAGAAGCTTACCAGCGCAGGAGAGAACTCAAGGAGAGGAAAGGCCTGACATCAGATGCAGAGCTTGCTTTTATTTCTTCTTGATAGATGAGTAACATTGTTTAGCTTTGTTTCACAGAACTAATATATGCTGACCATTGCTTGAAAATGCTTGTGTGTCATCTCTGCTTGTTTTTTCATTTGCGATATTATTGTCATTCGATTCAGCTATGAAAATGACACATATAAGCCTGGCGCTTTTAAACCTCCTCCACTGTCTGTTTCAAGGGTCGGCTCCCAAAGTGTGTCAGAAAAGTAAGATAATATACTCCTAATGTTTGTTTCCTTTGGTTCCTCATTTAGTGATCGATATAACCTCCCAATCTTGTTATAGTTGCAATATATTTGTTACTATGTCTGTCGTGCTGATCATGATAACTTTGTGGGTGAGTGTCGTCTTCCACGTAAAACGGAGCAGAAACATTGATGTGTTAAAACACACATCACTACTAAAACACATTCAACATGGATTACCATAGTAACACATTGCTTTCACTTACCCTCAATGGGCAGGTACTGCAGATTCCGCCCTAGTCGTTGCCTGGGTTATGGTCACGTACGTAAGTGTGGGGTGGAGCTATCAAATTAGGGGCGAGATCATTTTGGGGTGAAACTACTGATCCCACCTTTAATATTTAAACATTTAAAACAAAATAAAATGTTTATTTAGTGAGATCTGGATCTTTTTAACTCTTTGTCTTTATTCAAGAGCAAGCTATTTACATGCATTTCCTTCCCTGCTTATTTAAAAAAAATCTATATCCTCCAAGCTCTTTACACTCTCTGTTGCTTTGTGAGCAGAAAATGTACTGCTGCACTCCCCAGAGGAAGATTATAGTAATTTATACTAATCTACCAGCAAATCAGACTCATCCTGCACTGAACAGGGCAAATCCCATCTTAAATTGACACATCCCTGAAGAATTTCCTGCAATCAGAACCCCGATTCACCTCTCTTTTCTCACTTCGTTCACTTTTCAAGTTCCTGACTTTCCGAGGTCTAATGTGAGCTTTCTAGTATTTGTGTCAGTTTGCAATTAAGTATTTTTCATTACATTTTGCAATCATAGGTTTCCTGTTATCTGCTATGCTAATATGAGCTGGTAAATGAGCTTGGTTAGTAACATGTTTATTTATTGCATGTTGTATTATCACAAACAACAGAAACTCCCTCCAGGCCATTCTCGCATGTAGCAATTTATGTAATCAAGCAAGTTGAGATGACATTTCAGTTAACTAATGTAAGTACAAATAATGCAGGTATGAATTTTCACACAATATAGGTTAACTGTCGTTTATGACAGGAACACAAATACATATTATGATAGGAGTGCTATAATAATGGGGTTTCAAGAGGGTATTTCAAAAACAGAAATAGTGAATAGTGTTTTTCCGTACTGTCTGTATTGAATTGAATGAATTAAGTGGAATTGAATTTCACTTTATTGTCATTCCTCTGAGTTTTGCACACACCAAGAAACAAAATACTGTTTTTCGCCAGCTTACTGCAGTGCATTAAAACATACAATAAACCAATGCAAATATTCCACCCACAGTTTAGCAACCACGCTAAACGATTACAAATATATTTACAAACACTTAGTGTCAGCATGCAGAAAGTACATTTAATGTCCTTGTTAAAGTGCTTTATCAGATCAAATGTGCTGTATCAGTATTTTACAGTATTGCTGTATTTTGTATGTTTATACTATATTTTTGTAAGATCATATCATGTTTCAGTTTATTTAATTTTGTTTCGGGTGTGACCAAATGTAGTGACATCCACGTATAATAGTTCATCCATCCATTCATCAGTCTTAAACATATGGATTTTACACTTGTATGTTTGCATAGTCATAGATTAGTTAACAATTAACAGCGTTTAAAATGTACAGTAAGCATTTAACGTGAAAAATATGCATGTGATACAGTTTATATAGGCAATATATAGTTTGGTCTGATTTTTGTGCTGTTGATTATTTTCTCATTCAAATTTTTGAGGGATTCACTGATCACCTTGCCTCTGAAATTGCTACTGGAACCTATCTGAAGCAAATCCTCTATTGACAGTTTTCATGTAGACTTTTAACAGGTATAAATCATAATGAACTGTGACGCCACGTCTTGCACTATAGCTGACTGATAACTACAGTTTTTCTCAAGTCAGGTTGAAACTCATTGGTGAATGTGAGGATGGTGTGAAGATGATGTGAGGAGCAAAAACTATGCCTAAACCAGCATTAATATTGCAAGAACTCATTTCTTAAAACATACTCACATACTTAAAACTTATTTAACCCTGTAAAGCCTGACATTTAAATAATAGTTAGAAAATCTTTTTTAAATGAAAAAAACAACAAATTTGGTCCTGAAGGGTCACTGTCCTGCAGAGTTTAGCTCCAACCCCATTTAAACACCGTCTTACTAGGGCTTTAGACAAAATATCTTTAATACATCAAGCTCTTATGGCATTATATGAGAATATGGAGCTCACCCTCAATAAGAAAAAAAAACCCTCAGTTTTATTCAGAGGCTCAAACTGAGCAAAAATATGATAATTAAATGCCTAGTTTTTTTATTAAAGCTCAGTAGTTTTGATTGTGGAGGCAAAACATATGATGCAATTCATTGCAATGCAACGTGTGTGTGTGTGTGTGTGTGTGTGTGTATATATATATATATAATGATATTAAAATGACTTGATAATAAACATATATAGATCTCTGACAGATTTTCCCTAAAGAAACTTAAACATGCTGATAGATTATTGACATTTAATCATAATAGAAACACACTCAACTCCAAGGTTCAAATTCAACCAATTTCTCATTGCAATATTGGCTAAAAATCATCCTGCCCACCTTCTCAGGAAATAGAAAAGAAGCAAGAAGTTCCAGTAAACTTCTATCAGATTGTCTAAGCCCACAATGGCCAGACTGTCTCGCAATTTGCTGAACAAACAAAAAATAATGGCCGATCTAAATGGCCTTGGGGCAGATAATTGCAACGCTTTGTAATGGCCATTGATTTTTGACTCCCCCTCCAAATGACTGGGATGGTGAAAGGTCTGATTTGGTGTAGGAGTGATACAGCAGACATATGATATGGTTCTTACACACTCCTGCGCCTCACGCCCCTTTCCAATCGATGCTTTTACCAAGGATGTCAAAGCCAAGACTGATTGTTTCCCACCCCTGGCCGTAACTGGAAAGAAAATGCCTTTCGTATTGAATCGGCGGCAAATCACGGCTCGGCTACCTCAACTTCTTATCTGCTTCTGTCAAGTGTGATCCCAAATAACGAGTGAGAACAAGGTTGACTTTTAATTTAACAACTGAACTGACATTAATGTTGAGCAACTGAGAGAGCATGCGAATCTCAGTTTGAGGATGTGTTTGTCAAGTGCCAGGAAGGTCAATCTGGAAGTGGTTTGCAAACCCTGAACATTCGCGTTTAAAGCTGCGTTTATTGTGAATGCAATTTTACAATGTGTTAGATAGAGAAAAGTAGGATGAAGAAAAACAATTTGTTTAAAAATTATAGCAGTCCACTCCACAATCACACAAAACCACTCATGGTATTGAATTTTGACTTTTATTGGAATTTGTTTTGTTTATTGACATTTATGCAATGTCATTTTCTTAAAATAGCTTCCCTCTAAGCAACAGTGTGGACCTGAGCAATTGGGGTTGTGACCAAGTTACAATCTGTTCAGCTTCAGAGAGAAACCAAAGCGAAGACCCCAGTGATACAGATAAATTCCTCTAGGGTCATATTTTTAATTTCAAGTCATACATCATGATGGGACTGTCATTTGTAACGGGACTAATTATCTTTTCTGTTGTGTCACTAGAATCTTTTTTTTTTTTGTCAGTAATGTCAACAACTCTGACAAATAATTAACGTATTTGTTCATTAAAAATCTTAAACATTATGTGGGGTCCCAACACAAAAGTTAAAATGGTTATGTTTAGATTTTATTATTATTATTATTATTATTATTATTAAATACCTTTTTATTACAAATTATATCATCATCATCATCATAACAATTCCAGTGTAATGTTAATTGAGTAAAATATTACCCGAATTTCTTTATATTTAGTTTACCCCCCTTATGAAAATTCAAAATTAGAATATTGTCACAATCCCAGTTCTGTGTCTTTTGTTTTTATGGACTTTTATGTTGAGATGTATTTCCGTTTTTTTGGTTTCTGTGCTCGCTTCCTGTTTTGGTTCTTGTTTCTCCTTGTTTTCTTAGTTTATATAGTTAGTCATTAGTTACACCTGTCATTAATTATCACTGATTTCTTTGTTAAGCACTTGTGTTTCAGTTGTGTTTTGTGAGTCATTGATTGTCATGTATTCGGTCGGGGGCATAGATATCATATAAAGGCTAGATGTCTTAAGGCGGAGTCACTTCCGTCATCACCGGCGGCCATCTTACCACAGGGCTCTGTGAATTAAGGTGAGTGAGCAGCACGCACACAAATCCTCTTATCTCGCTGAAATCTTGACGGATTTACAAACGGTTTGGTTTCTTACAAACGTCATTACCGTGGCTATAATTCTTTCATATGGAAGTCCATTTGTATAATTATTCATATGTATGCAGTTTCATAGCTACATCTCTGACGTTTATAACAAACCAAACCGTTTGAAAATCGGTAGAAAATTGAACAAGTTATGGTTATTTAAAAGTACATGCACCATGTTACGAGTGAGCGAGCACCCTGTGGTAAGATGGCCGCCGTGTGCGGACGTCGACCTCCATTGGCCAGCAGCGCGGACGAGACATCTAGCCTTTATATGATATCTATGGTCGGGGGTGCCTGGATGTTCTTTTTTTTTTTTTTGCCTGCATGGCAAATTACCTATCATGCCCCTTTTTACAAGATGTAATAAAAGTCTTAGGTGTCCCCAGAATGTGTCTGTGAAATTTCATCTCAAAATACCCCACACATCATTTATTATACCATGACGTTGTAAATTACCATTTTTGAGTGAAATGAAAAACATGCTATTTTCGTGCATGTATCTTTAAATGCAAATGAGCTGCTGTTCCCCGCCCCCTTTCCAGAAGAGGGCAGAGCCTGTACAGCTTGTGCCTCAGATACTCTGCCAACTAAACAACTAAAACATGTTCGGTTTGGATTATCATTTCAATCACTGTCACGCTGACGTGACATTGTAGTACGTTTTAAATCCATATCAGTCTTAACTTCTGATATATGGTTTTCTGAGCGCACACATCTGAAGCACGCGCACAGAGAGCTGGATGTCAGACGGCGCATCCCGTGAGTATTAAACCAAGTTCTCTTTCACGTCTTATTCCGCTTGAACAATCAGATTCACACAAGGTTGACAAAAACAAACAAAGTTCACATAAACACAGTCGGTTAGGTCTATGAAATCGCATATATTAGATCTGTGTATTAGAGTGAAAGGAGCGTAATATATAGTACCTACTGCTATATATGCTGTTAATACGAATCAAACAACAAAAGAAAAACAGAAAATCACTCACTGCTTTTGATTGAATTCAGTAGCTTTAATAAGAATAGATTTATTACTTGAATTCTGCTGTTAAACGGGAACTTGACAACTCTAGCCATTTCTTCGCTGATTTTCACTTTTGTTGTCGCTTGTTTTCTCAAGGAGCTCCCCCTACAGCTGTGGGGCGTATATTTCACAACACTGTCATTAAAAAAACGTACTTTGCGACACCCTCCTCCCCCTTTCTACCGCTGCTCATGTTATGTTGTTATTATCGGAGCCAGACAATTTTATCGTGTGGAGCTATGTCTACCGAGGTGGGTAATACATCATACACAGTATTATAGAACATTGTGTTTATGTCGATTTGCCATAAAGCACTTCGTGTTTCTCGCTCGTTCTCGCTTCTCACGAGACTTCCTATTTCCAACTTACCGGGACGTTAGTCCCCATGTTGCAAGGTTGGTTTTCCGCCTGGGAATGCTGGGAGGAGTGGGGAAAGTCACCATTTTCACCAGGTTATTTAACCATCCAAATGATTTCTAAAGTTGGTTTTATTAAGTTGAAATAGTTGCCAAGTTCCCCTTTAAATGCTCTGGTGAAGTGATATGTTACATTTCATTGCATAGAAACTGCAAACGGCTTATTCTGAGTCACTGCTTATGTTTTATGGGGATTATAAAAATGAGTGGGTGGATTTTTATATTTATATTTTTATAGAATTCATTACGATTTCTTTTGTTTTAACTTTCTGCTAATTTTCAGGTTTAAATAGGATTTTGAATGAAGATTTTCAGTGTGAACGTTTGGACCCCACAGTTTTGAATGTTTACTTTCATAATCTCCACACCCTGTATTTCTGAAACTTTGTTTCAGTCTCTGTGACAGTTTCAGGCATTTGAAGGACAAATATCACCACTTGTCAAAGTTTCATGTGGATTTTCTTAAAATGTCACCTCTCTTTCATTCTCTCTCTCTTTAGCTCTCTCTAAAAGTGGCTGAAATTACCCCAGGGCGATCCATCACAAAATCCGAGAGCGCTGAAAACAGTGAGATGAAAGCTCCACACAAAGTGCGCTGAATGTCTTCCTTCTGCATCTTTTTTTATAAGTAACTTTACTGTAAAATCCTTTGTGTGCATGTTCTTACTGTCGTTCAAAGGGATTTTCAGTTGCTGACCTAGTTTATCCCTTTTACATTGATAAAGTCATGTTGTGTTTTTTGATAATTCCAGGAATAGTTCAATATAATGCACTGATCTGTCAACTACCGTCCTGTCAGTCAAACCATTGGAAAGGTGTCAACGTTTTGATGCATTGTAAAAAAAAAAATTGCTGTTTAGAGGATAATAAATTATGTAAATAATTTATATATAATTATCTAAGGAAATTTAGATATTTTTTAACTTATATGATCAATAAGTCATGACATGCTTTTACATTACTTTAAACCATCAAAATAAGATAAACCTCTGAACTGCATTTGCATGCATTCCCGTGTTGACCTTTATCATCTACACATTCTGATTTAAAGGCACATGTAAGTAAACAACAGGACAAGTTAATCGTCATGAGGTCCTGGGTTCAATCCCCAGCATCTCCAAGCAATGTGGTACTCTCAAGAGAACACTTTTCCTGTTTCTAAAACCACTGAAACTTATGTGCATGTATTCAAATGTTGAACTCAACTAACTATATATTTCAAATATAAGGCACATGTATCTACACAAAAGAAAAAAGGTAGCCTTGTCGGCGCCAATAGCCCCATGGTTAACGCGCCGACATATAGCGCAACTCCGCCTCCGGCGACCCGAGTTCGATTCCCGGCTCGGGGTCCTTTGCCGATCCCCTTCCCCTCTCTCTCCACCCCACGCTTTCCTGTAAAAATCTCTACTGTCCTATCAAATAAAGCTACAAAAAGACCAAAAACATAACTTGCAAAAAAAAAAAAAAAAAAAGGGTAGCCTTGTCTGGGGATGTAGCTCAGTGGTAGAGCGCATGCTTCGCATGTATGAGGTCATGGCTTCAATCCCCAACATCTCCAAGCAATGTGGAACTTTCCATTAATTTCTTTGCCTGTTTCTTAAGCAATTTTCAACTTTTTTCATAAGTTAAACAAGATTCAACTCATTTTGTTTGGTCAGTTTACGGTAATTTAAGTTGAAATTACTTATACAGCTTGACTGTATTTTTTTTAGAGTGTACTGGAAAACAAGACAAAATACTAATACTTTTTCCCAGTATTTACATGGCACAGCTTACCCCTCAGGACAATTGATAGCAGACCCACATTTCTTCTTGCCCAGAGAACAGCTTAGACACAAATTGGCACATCTTACCCTGGCCTCCATTTATAATATGCACGCTATCTTCGAAATATGCTAATATATCATAGGATAGCGCTGCATTTGTAGCTTGACAATCCTTTTTGATGTAGACATCAAGAAATTATTAACACCACTCTCTCGTGCTAATCGCACATCCAGGGTTCAGCCATTTAAGCCATGGTGTTCAAGAGAGTCGCTTCGTGGAAATGGGTGTTCCGATGTACCCGGAATCCTTTCACAGTCGTTGGTCCTGTCTCACATGCTAATCCCACAGTGGCCCAGATAGAACATTTGAACCCCTGCTGAATGTTCCTTTCTCAAGGTGAGGTCTCCTGGTCAAAGCCACCAGGCACTGACACACCGTAATCCCCCGTGAAGGCCTTGGAGTGTTCGGGTTATCTCTGCCAAGGCAGCACAAGCATAGATTCCCTACACAGGCTGTGTTTTGAGCGCAGACACAATTCCGAAAGCCAGCTTGATTTTTTTTTTTCCAGCGGGCACCTCAATGTATCGGATGTGACAGAGATTTAAAAGGATTAAGCAGCCTTTAAAATTCATCACAGTTACAGTTTGCTGCTGATAGGTGCGAGCAAGTTGTGAAGTAGTAAACTTTCAGCTCTAAATATAGCTCGCGGAGTATAATCCCTTTCTATCGTGGATGTGGATTGCATCCCATTATGCAGGATCTTGAATCTCTGGAGATTATAGGAAGTAACAAAAGAGATGGTGAAAACAAAATAACACGTAGTTCAAACAGGCAGTGAAATATCGCATGTGATATGATCCAATGTTGCAAGACTATATAGTTAAAGACCTTGACAGTTGCAGTTTTCTTTCTCGCTCTGATGTATTTCCTTTTGAAACAGGGAGTTGGGCTGGGACATATTAAATGGCTCATCCCTCTTTTTCCATTTTTTTCTTCTTCTACATATATAGAGCCAATAGCTGAATTATTAATGTCTGCTGTCAACCCTTATTGGCTGCTTGCTGTTAGAGGAAGGGAGAGAGATTCTCGTTGTAGAGAGCTTCTGATTGGACAAAACATTGGGCACGCCCACACGTGCATGATGAGTCATCAGTATTTTTTGTCTGTTTGGTCTAGAATTTTAATTGTTGGAAGTGTTTATTTATTTGTTGAAGTTTGCATACAATATAAAAGTTTATATACTTGTATTATTTTACGCTAGAAAATAGATGCATCAAGGCTAATACACAGACTAAAAGCTACAAAGCTAATTGGTCTTTAAGTCGACTGTTCAAATTATGTTAAAGTATCAACCACATAAACAGTGAAAGATGTTTGGTTATGTCGATGATGTACCATAAAATCACTGGGTGGGCAAACTGGTTCCCATAAAAGTGTCATTAAATGTTACAAGAATTTTACAAGCAACCTAGGGCTAATATTCATAGACCAAACCATCTACTGAACTAATAAGTACAAATGTGCAGTTACAAAGATTATTATCAGCCTATAGCATTCATTTATCATAAATGTTTTCATTTTGCAAAATCCCTTATTTCCACTGCAATAACATGAGCTGATTAAATGTGTTCAAGAAGTCCAGGAATATGTATCTAGAAATTAACCGCGTCATTTATTTCACGCTTGTTTTAACAGTAGTCAGTTGTGTGAAGTCTACGAGATTTAGTGTCTTGCTAGAAATGAAATGAAAGAAACTCTCAATGATTTTTTTGCTGTTTGCTGCTCATGCTGATGTAAAAACACATTTATTTTTCTATTCAGCCTGAAGGCATGCACAACAAAACACAAGCTGCCTCTACAGTGGAGCCATATCTATTCATCAAATCACTAAGGCTAAAAAAAATTAAAATCTCCAAAATATCTATCTATATATCCATCCACATACAATAACTGTGCAACTTGAAATTTGCATTTAAAATCCACTTGCAAAAAATACAATGTAGCATGTGTCCTCTTCAGTTTAAATGAGCATGACACATCTAATTATGTACATTAACATTTTATTCGGGTTAAGTAGTCAATAATTAAAGAAGATCATGTAATATGATCGTTTGCATCTATTATAGACCTGAACTCCATGAATGTAGATCCATCAAACACAATTAAGCTAAAGCTTATTTTAAACATGTATAATTACTTTTTTTAATTTAAGTTTTGACAATGCAGTTTATATACCATACTTTTTGTCACGATCGCAGTGAATAAGGTCCACAGAAGAAGATCAGATGAAGATTGTAACGGTCACCAGCTAGAGTGCCCATGAGAGCCACCAGAGGGCACTCCACAACAGACTATTGTCATTCCCTCACAAACTACATCTCCCATAATTCTCTACCTGGACTCATCAGCACTCATTGTTTTCACCTGTGTCTCATCTTCTTGTTTGCTCACCCTATATAAGCATGGTTATTTCTGTCATTCCCTGCAAAGTCTTGTTTAGTGTTTAAACTGCATTTCTGAGCATTCTCCCTGGTTTCATTGTCTCTTGTCTCTTGATTTTTGCCTGTTTCTTGGATTCCCTTTTTGCTTCTGACCCCTGCCTGTTTGTTTGAACTGCCTTCCTGTGCTTGACCCTTTTCCTGTGTTTGATTACGATTCTGGATTACTCAAACTGCATTTGGATCCTCAACCTTTGTGTCTCAGAGCAGTACGTAACAAAGATGAATTCAAAAATAAAAGTATTTTTTTTTAAAGTATATAACCAAGCTCTGATAATCCAGTTAACGTAATAGTTTGTGATACACAAACAATAACCGACAATCAAGACAGAGAAACGAGGAACACTGATACACACTGATAACGAACTAAAAGACAAACAGGTGTGATGATCAGATGAATTGCCATAGTAACGAAGGATGGTGGGAAACATGAATAAAGACAACAGGAAACAACGAGAAGCTCGGTGAAGAGAGTCAAAGGTGTCCAAAGATGTATTTACAGCATGTTTTGTAAGCGTTGATCATTGTTGCCAATCACAGACATATATGTTGAGCATGTGAACACAATGGTGTTTAAGAATCCGCTCAAGAGTGTTCAAAATGCTAGAGGGAAATGCTGAGGTTGGTCAATTTTGAAATGTACTAGGTTTATATAAAAAAAAAAGTCGATACGCAGTTAAATGTGTCAGTTGACACACAAAGAAAAGTTTAACCTTTTAAAAAGAATAAGCATAAAAATGTTTAATTTACTTAAAATGTTTAATTTAATTTAACATTTTGGACTTTAATAAAGAGAGAAACCCCGCACTTAACCTTTTCACAGTCCTTTTTGTTCATAGTTAGATAGATATTGTGATGTCGTGATAGGATTGTCTAGCAACATATCGATTATTGCTATTGATATTATCGGAATCGTGAGCCATGTATTGTGTATCGTTCATCGTATCATGGGGTACCCCTACTAAACGAGCAAATGACTGAATATCCCTGATACTTTCAGCATTACTGTGAATTTATGTGAGAATGGCATTAACATGAAGATGCTATTTGAACAAGAGAATAATAGGATACAGTATCACACTAACATGTTGTACAGAAAATGACTTTGAAAAGCACTGTGCTTGCACTGCGGGGTATCACAGCTGAAGATGAGGATGTATTATTGTCTGTGCTGCCTTCCTGTAAGAGTTTAGGTGAGGAGATGGAAGATTCACAGAAGGATTTAGAATTTAGATTCAAGGTTTTACTGTTATTTTATTTTGAGCCTGTTTTATTTATTTATTTATTTCATACAGCTTTAGTAAAAAAAAAAAAAAAAAAATGCAGTGAAATTGATTTGAATATTATGGGGGAAAAAGTAATTGCAAGGTTTTTTCTCACAATTTTTCTTACAGTTGCGAGTTCTTTTTTGCTCACAATTCTGAGGGGGAAAAAGTTATAAATTCATAACTATAAATATACATGAGTTGGGGTGGTTTTAATTGAATGTATTTAATTAAAACCACCACAACTTATGCATAATGACAGTAAATTCCATGTCATCTGCAGCCATATGGAAGTTTTTTGTGTGGAATAGCAATTATTCTCTGTAAAAGTGACTAAAGCCAGGCTGAAGCGGTAAAGCCTGGTCTCTGTTGGTGCCAAAGGCAAGATCACACTCAACAGCAGAGGTTAAAATATTTAATACTTTGTCAGAACCTTTTCAGATGTCTTTTCATTGATAGCCCTTGCAGCACATTTTGTACTTTAGCTTGTTTTACTTTGTCAGGAGAAAATGCATCCAGCCTCAGAGCTGTGTTACGTAACAATACAGAACAACTTTATCTCTCTCTCTCGATGTCTCTCTCTCTCTCTGAGGGCAGTTCTGTGCTAAATCAGCTAATTATGAGTGTTATTTCATCATGGCTTGAGTGTGGGGCAAATGATGGAATTTGTTTTTTCTAATGCACAAAATTCACGAACAAGAAGAGCAGAGGAGGTTGGCTATTTTAGCTGTGATCTTTAGTTTATTTTGAACTAACTATATAAGAATGCACATGTGGCTCTATATCTGTTTCATTGTAAAGCGAAGATTCACTTGAAAATACACCATTCTTTCTTCATTTATTCACCCTTATGTTGTTCTAAACCTGAAATAATAAACTCTTGAAATCCTCACAAACATCTGACATTTTTTTTTTCTATTTATAAGCTAAATTAACGTTTAGGCTCTATTGTGGATGTCCATTGAGATTACCTGTTTTGCTTTATGTTTTGTCTGGGCCTTTGGACAAAATCACAATTTGAGCTCTATCTTGCACCCAGCGCAATTGACTTTGTACACCGACGCATGTATCATTCCTATTTTGCACCCGCGCACAGCGGACTTTTCCCTCCACAGACACACGCCGGTAAACTAAGGAGTGAACTTGCGCTTCCGGGGGCGGTTCAGCGCAAAGAGGAGGCGTATTCCGGCGCAAACGTTCCCTGGTGCTATTTTGCAGGTTTAGAAAACAATTCCGCCACAGACCAGGAAAAACCTAGTCTAGAGTCGTTGCGCATGTTATTCATATGCTATTTTAAGGGCGCATGCTTGGCCATAATCAATGTAGCATGTGCATAATGCGCATACACTTTGATTCTCTCATCTACACAGAAGCAGCAGTTTTCATTTTTGCAAATCATACATTATTACAAGGAAAAATATTAACACACGAGGGAAATCATTGTTGTGTCCATGAAGATGTGAAAAAATAGGCATAAATCTAGCTTACGCATTTACCCAAATTATTATACGCCTGTTTAACCGAAGCTAATTTGAGTGTGTTTCTCCCATCCCCAATGTCACTTCTCTGTCTTTTACGGCCGTGACGAGAATGTCGGTCTCCTCGACTGTGAACCGCTCATGGCATGCGCCTGGCAAATCCGCCGTTATAATAGCATTCCGACATGTGAGATGTCGCTCTGATTGGTTTATTTCACGTTACGTCCAAACCACACCTATGAATAATGAAGCTACTTCAGACCAGCCCATTTTAGATTTGCGTCGGGCGCAAGAGTCATTTATCCCGCCGGTATAATAGCAACAGCGCCCAAGACCCGCCCACAAAGTTACTTGCGTTTCGCGCTTGATACTTGCGTTTCAGATCGTTAAAATAGGGCCCTTTATGTGCTTTGTCTAAAGCAGTTTTATAAATGAATGCTTTGGTGTGTTTAAGAAAAAAAGCAAAAGACAAGAGCGAAGGCTCAAAGGATAATTTTCATCAGTTATGATTTTTGTGTCTTCTCCTCTTAAATGCTGAGATCAATACTGTTTTACACTGGCGCATGCCTGAGGTTATGTGCAGCCGAGCATGATGAGATAATTACTTCAAAGCTCAGTGGGTCTTCAGAGGTATGTTGATTAGGCTGGGCTGTATGATTGCTTTTGTTTGCATCTGACTCTAAGTGCCCTATTATGATTTGTTTAGCATATTTTAGACCTAAATTAAAGTAGTTACATTTTAAACTGTATATTAAAAGTTTGAAAATACGACAGTAGGTCAAATAGGTTCTGTACTCATAAAACGAAGCATTGGAAAGTTTGTAAGTACATCAGGAGTTTATTTAAATAACACTTGCCTGACGGCTCATGCTACTGCTAACCCGGACACCGACAAGTCCTGACAGAAAGCGATGCATAAGATGTACGATTATACATTTTTAAGATTATGTAATTTTTGTTTATTATATGCTCATTTTGCAAATCTCTTAACACATTGTCACTCACTAAAACACATATCGCACTTGTGATGCACTGCTAAACACAGGTATGCAAAAGTTTTTTTAAACTTTTTGGACTACTGTATTTTTATATGCAAGTGCTGACATCGTCAGTACAATACTTGCAGTGCATACAGTATCACCTTACTACTGCAAGTTGCGATTACTATACTTTTTTTACGTAATTGCGAAATTTGTTAACTGTGTTACAAAAAATTTTCTGTAACTGCATGCTTTTGATGTTGTTTTCTCCATTTTTTATGTAGTATCTAATGAATGATCTGTAGTGTTTGTATATTTTGGCTGGATGTGTGTATGATCTAAAAGCATTATTTGATTTTGATCACAGATCAAATGGCTTTGAGGCAGTTATTTGATTTTGCCTAAAGAGTCAGATGTTTTCTGAATGTAGTTTGGGGATTTGGTTTTGAGAAAGTGGGTGAAGGTTTCGAGAAATGTGCTTTAGCAACTCAGGAAAATGTAAGAGGCTTTTTCTTTGTTTAGTAATTTAGTAAATTTTTTTTAATAATAATTATAATTTTAAATACATATCTAATACAATTATAAGATAATTATATATAAATACTTTATGTTTTTTATATAAATATGCCATATATCACAACATAATATATACATATAACATATTCCAATGTGTGTGTGTGTGTGTGTGTGTGTGTGTGTGTGTGTGTGTGTGTGTGTGTATATATATATATATATATATATATATCAGTATGACAGTAAATGTCATTAAGAGGCTTATTCTTTTATTAGCAATCATGAAATGTGTTTTTGTTTTTTATTTTAATAACAGTAATTATAATTTTTGCTTAATTTAATTAATAATTGGTTCGATTAATTTAGTATAATTAATCACACTAACTTAAATTTATATTTTTTTAAATATAAACATTCAAAATAACTAATAGTGATATTCTTCGCTGCATATATGGCTCTTCAGGTCCACAGAGCCATTAAAGTCCCTTGAGGACCCAGCCATAGAAAGGCCCTTAATGCTGATAACACAACACATTATAGCCCTGGGAGTCACTCTCTGTAAATTTCATATGATAATTTTTCATTTAAGAGGATGAATTGCACAGAAAGTGCAATCAGTCAGATCTATTTGTTGTGTAAATGAATTTGCTCTCAAATATTCCAGATTCCACATGCTAATGTTTCACATTGCTACATTTTTGATAGTCGCCATTAACACCGGCACAGCAATTGAGTGGCGTTGAATTAGCCGCCGAATTGCTCCAATATTACGGACTTGATGGGAACATTTACTGAGGATATGCTTGAGTAACTCCTCATATCAGTTGGACTGGGATGATTTCATTTGCCGTTTAGATTTCAGGTTTTGCTCATAAATTAGAACTGAAATAGCACAGATAAAAGCTGCCAGAGCTAATATTCCTATTGACTAACACTATTTGTGTGTTTTAAGTGTTCTGTTGAAACCTTGCTAAAATCATGTGATGGATTTCCACGAACTCTCTGTGTAGGATGAATTTAGCTTTTGGAAGGCCATTACCTTGATATATACCCTCCGTCGCTGCCGAATGTGAGTTAGAGAAAGTTTTTTTTTTTATTTCAAAGAAAGGTTGACCATCTCAAGGCCATCTGTTAGTGCTGATAGCAACTCTGAAACTGACCATCAGCTCAACAGCGTCAAGTGCATTTCATAATGTATTGGTGTTGGGGCAGTTCAAGATGAATCTGTAGTGTTTATTCCCAGTTGCTTTCCGTATAGTGTCTCCAGAAACCCTGTGGGGTGCATTAGCTGCTACTCTTATGTGGCAGGGCGCTCTCATGTGCTGCCTGATGTTACGTCCTGTCGTGAGCTATCAGGATCAAGGCTTAGCACTGCAGGGAGGGTGAGTCTGAAATTGCATTGAAATGCTGATTGCATAGCTAATGTGTTTTATCTATTATTTTACGCATCTCTATAAAATGTTGTTTTTTCTCCGTTTATATTCCCTCTGGTTTATTATGCCTTTTGATGGTTGGTAAACTTCTTTTATGGCGTGTTGAATGTTGTCATCCACTGCAGATGGCTACACATGGTGTAGTGTTTGATTAATGGTGGTTTCTCAGTGCGGTAATGACTGAAAATGATAAATGACAAAACAAACCATATATTGATGTGTTGACCGTGTTACTGTGGAAATATGCTGATTGTTAATAATTGTAATTGCATATTTATCTACAAAACACATCCGATCTGCTTCCTTCATCTGGCATTGCATTGCTATTATAGAGTAACTTGCCATAGATAGTCTGTTTTATCAAGACCCTCCCACCCCTCAAAAAAGTTTTTGAACACTTTAAATTGAGGTAATTTTATTTTATAGATCAACAAAATATCAAACCATTTGCAAGCAAATGATGCAAGACAATGATTTTGTGATAATTTTTTGCAATTACAGTACTTCAAAGCAACTTGTGCTAAAATTATTTTAGTGGATGAATGAAGTCAGTTCTGTCATGACAACTCTCTGAGTGTCTGGCAAGGTGATAATGGATATGCCAATGTTGATATGTTTGGTATGTCTGCTACGCTGCTGCTGCTGCTGTTGCTGCTGTTGCTTATTGCTGCTGGTTATTGCTGCTGTGGCTTATTGCTGCTGTGGCTTATTGCTGCTGGTTATTGCTGCTGTGGCTTATTGCTGCTGGTTATTGCTGCTGTGGCTTATTGCTGCTGGTTATTGCTGCTGTGGCTTATTGCTGCTGTGGCTTATTGCTGCTGGTTATTGCTGCTGTGGCTTATTGCTGCTGGTTATTGCTGCTGTGGCTTATTGCTGCTGTGGCTTATTGCTGCTGGTTATTGCTGCTGCTGTGGCTTATTGCTGCTGGTTATTGCTGCTGTGGCTTATTGCTGCTGGTTATTGCTGCTGTGGCTTATTGCTGCTGTGGCTTATTGCTGCTGGTTATTGCTGCTGCTGTGGCTTATTGCTGCTGGTTATTGCTGCTGTGGCTTATTGCTGCTGGTTATTGCTGCTGTTGCTTATTGCTGTTGGTTATTGCTGCTGCTGTGGCTTATTGCTGCTGGTTATTGCTGCTGTGGCTTATTGCTGCTGGTTATTGCTGCTGCTGTGGCTTATTGCTGCTGTGGCTTATTGCTGCTGGTTATTGCTGCTGTTGCTTATTGCTGTGGCTTATTGCTGCTGCTGTGGCTTATTGCTGCTGGTTATTGCTGCTGCTGTGGCTTATTGCTGCTGTGGCTTATTGCTGCTGGTTATTGCTGCTGTTGCTTATTGCTGCTGGTTATTGCTGCTGCTGTTGGTTATTGCTGTTGCTTATTGCTGTTGGTTATTGCTGCTGTGGCTTATTGCTGCTGGTTATTGCTGCTGCTGTTGTGGCTTATTGCTGCTGGTTATTGCTGCTGTTGTTGGTTATTGCTGTCGCTTATTGCTGCTGGTTATTGCTGCTGCTGCTGCTGTTTTAACTACAGATTAAAATATAGAAGTGCCGGTGTTGTGACAAATTTTGACCAACAAATAAACGTATTCATATTTGAGAATTCATTAGGATTAGCTAGTTAGCTTTGCATCATTAGCCACTGCTGGTAGATGCTGTAGCTACACACTCTGGTTCTAAAATTACAAATTACTTTGTACGGGCATTAAAGATGATTTCAGATTTACGTTTCAAATACGTTCTGGAGGTCTTGCACTAGCTGAGCAGCTAAATTGGAATGCTAATGGATAGCATTCATGCTACAAAACATTACACCAGCCTTTCTGAGCGCACATCTTGTTCTCATGATGTAACCCCAAACGAAGCCCCCTTTCAGACATTTTTAATCTGTGGTTACATCATATAAATAAAGGATTAATGTGAGGTGAAGTTTGTCGACGTGTTCAATAGCAGTGCTAGTCCAACATCTGCCCACTCCACTCCCACTCAGCACAGCTGCTGACTGGCCTTTCCCTTTCTATATCTCACGTACTGCCCGAAATAACCAGATTTCAGTTTTCCCCTCTCCATTATTCTTCTGTCACACTGATGCTCCCCAATACAATACTTTAAAATTGTAATTATGCAGCAGATGATTGTAATTACGGAGAGCACAAAGTGAGAGGATTATTGTAGTGGAAATTAGTGAAGACATGCACATATTCAGCCCAATCATGCAATGTGAAGGGAACGGAGCGGGTAATTTGCATAATTCATGGCCATAATAGAGAGGAACGTTATTTTTGCGCATATGTTCCTCCCCATTTGCAGTTTCCCATGTATTGTAAAGACCAATGGTAAATTGCTAAATGACACAGCACATCTCACTGCTATATCCTGAATGGCGAAAAAACAGGTGCATAAATTACAGTAGAAGATGGGTGCTCAGAAACAATGTAGTTAAATAAAGTAAATATATGAGTGTGTTTTTTTGGGTCACAAATCAACATTTTTCTCATAAAGATGGAGCAGGAAAGTAGAACCAGGGCACCCGTCTTCATTTTCCAGATGTGCATGAATATCAGGGAGATCTAAGCTAATTTCCCCTCTTCCATAGATCAGACAGACGGCTCATGGCACCACATCACTCCCGTTTCTTTTGCCTGAGCTGAGGATTCATGTTTGGACTGACCAGCAACCCTTTAGCCTTTGCATCTGCTATGGCTTGTCAGACACTCATCTTGGATATAACTTAATTTAGCATCCTTAAACATGGAGAATTCAAGGTAACTCTCAGAAAACCAGTATGTTTTAGTAACAAATGCACCAGTCGGATGAGTTCTCGGCCATGAGGAGTATTGATTTGTTGAATATTTCAAAAAGCAGGAGGTTTTTTAGGTTTCAAACAAGATGCTTATTGCAGGAAACACCGTGGTCTTAAAGGGATAGTTCACCCAAAAATGAAAATACAGTGTTGAAGGGAGGATATTGTTGGCCAAAAAGTACTTCAATTTTAGTACTTCTGGTTGTGGTTCAATTTTAATTTTAATTTTAATGATTCTTTTGTTTTTTTGTTAAATGCCTGAAATAAGGTATGTGGTGAACACAAGTTCAAGATATTTTTTTTCTATGACATAAAATACATCAGTAATACTTGTGATTTTTTTACAGCTTTTACTTGTCTTGAAAAAGGTGGTTGCTAAAAAAGTGCTAAGTTTGCAGCCTTGTTGTGTATAGCTCTCTTGCAAACTGATCAAACTCTCAGGGAAAATGTTTTACTAAATAAAGACTGAAAGAGTTATCGGAAGCTTAGTGATGGTGACACTGAAGTCATGCTTGCGTGGTGTAATTCATTTATAGCCTACGTTTAGCTTTTTATACTGCCAATTATAATTAGGCTGCAAAATGTATAAAAGCTGTTAATTTATGTTCATTTGTGAAGATGATCATGATGAACAAAACTTTTGTTGGTCACAGAGCTTATACTTTCTGCAATAATCTAAAATCCAATGAAAAATCCCCTGTTGGGATTTTCCTACTCACCCTTGGTCTTTCCAAACCTGTCAAACACAAAAGAAGATATTTAGACAAATTACTCAAGGTTTTTTTTTTATTATTATTATTTTTTTATGAATAATGAAAGTCACATAAACCAGGGTTATGTGAGTAACCATAAACGTTTTTAAAGTACTATTTTGGTCCACATAATGAAAGTCAATGGAGTCCAAAAAAACATAACATTGGACCCAGTTGACTTTAATTATGTGGACCAAAATAGTACTTCAAAACGTTTATGGTTCCTCATATAGCCCTGATTCCCTGAGATAACGAGAACGAGCATTGCACTAGTTCACTAACGCTTATAGGGAAAACTCTGAATTTTCTCTGAATCCAGAAGCCTGATTGGTTCACGTCTGTTCAAGTGCACAGACAAATGGCAGGCACAGAAAAATGGCATTTCAGCCCGCCGAAAGGGGCAGGGTTGGCTGCCTATATAAGCAATGCAGAATCTTTCGACTGAGGAGCAGCTAGCATGACTCGCTGCATTTAGTCAACACCCATGCTTGCAGAGCAGGGATGTCCAGGTTGTAAAATCTGATGAAAGTGGACCACACAGATATCTGCGATAGAGATTTCGCTAGACCATGCCCATGAGGAGGCCATACTTCTAGTGGAGTTGGCAACGCTATCGCATTCACAATCCATCTGGAAATCCTTTGCTGCGAGACCGACAGCCCTTTAGTGCGACCTCTGAAGCTGATAAACAGCTGCTCTGATTGTTGAAATTGGCGCACAGTATACACTCTAAAGGCCCTGACAGGACAGAGTGGATGAGGTGCCTGCTCATTCTTTGCAAGCAGAAGAGCTGACAGCGCTATCACCTGCACTGTGATTGGGATGGAAAGCACTTTCGGCATGTAGCCAATTCTCAGCCTGAGGTCCATTTTACAGTCGTTAGGATCGAACTCAAGGCAGGAAGGTTTCACGGACAGAGCCTGCAGATCTCCAACTCACTTGACTGACGCTAAAGCCAGCAAGAGGGCCGTCTTAAGCAAGAGGGACCGAAGGTCAGATGACTCGAGAGGCTCAAAGGGAGGGTCCCGGAGAGCCCTAAGGACTGTGGAGAGGTCCCATGACGGGACCAAACACAGGCAGGGAGGATTCAACCTCCTAGCTCCGCTGAGGAACTCCGCTGAGTTGTGTTCCCCAATCAACTGGCCGGCCACCGGAGCGTGGTTTGCCACAATGGCCACCACGTATACTTAGAGTGTGGAGGGGGCGCACCCAGGGTCCATTATCTCCTGCAGAAACGTGAGAACTGACACAGTTTCACACTTGGCGGGGTCTATTTTCCGAGCTAAGCACCAGCTTGAGAAAATAGACCATTTCTGAGCATAAAGGTGCCTTGTGGAAGGGGCCCTCGCTTCCGAGATCGTTCTCATCACTTCCTGGGGAAGCCCTGATGCTTCCCGTCGAGGGACCAAACATGCAGGTTCCATAACTCCGGTTGGGGGTGCCAAATCGCCTGCACAGGGTCCAGCTCTAGCTTGGGGCAAGGCCCTTGACGCTTTGGAAATGGGTTGCGTTTGGCCGAGAGGAGGCGTGGCTTGACTTCAGGCTCCGCTTTCGGCTGGGGCTGGACTGGTGCTGAGGTTGGCCTGGGTCGTTGCTGAGTTGACTGGGCCATCTTGAAGTGACTGGAGGCAATGGAGGAGCTGCCTCTTTTGGGCAAAAAGTGACTCATAGCCTGCAATGACTGCTGGGCCGCGATGTAGCGCTCTGCGAAGCCGTCTACCGTAGAGCCAAACAAGTCCGACAGGAAGATGGGGGAGTCGAGAAGAGCCGTCCTGTCAGATTCTTTAATCTCCGTGAGATTCAGCCACAAGTGGCACTCGAGCACCACTAGGCTGGCCATAGCGCACTTGAAGCCTTGTATGGATGGAGGTGAGCGCTGACGTGGTCCTGCAGGTCTTGGAGGAGTGACTAGCCATAGTCTTCCAGCAGATGGCTGTAGGCGGGCAGAGGTGCGCAGCGACAGAACGGGGCTAGACGCTGGCGAGGGGCCTGCTGGCAGCAGGAACCATTCATCAAGTCGGCTGCGGGCAGCTCCTCTGGGTCCGATCAGTCCAAGCCAAACTCTTCTAGTGCTTTTGTGAGGACTCGCAAAAGCTCTATGTCAATACAAGGCCACTTGTCGTTAGACTGTTTGGGCAGCAGAAGGGTGGAGTCTTCGCCCACTGTTCGCACTCAGAGGTGGCCAGGGACATCGAGTCTAAAGGTGATGATACACAGGGCAACTTTTTGAGCAATGTTGCTGGGCAATCTTGCCGGGCGATTGTTGCTTGGGCACTTTCCCATTGAAAATGGGCAATACATTTCTATGTATTGCCTAGCGGCTCCGCTTCTTCTTCGCCTCGGCTCAAGAAGGGAAGAAGATGAGGGAGTGGCCTGTTCGCTGAAGAGCGCGATCCAGGCACACAGCGTCACGAGGTTCAGCTTCTCATAGTGCGGGCAGCTGGAGTCCAGAAGAGCCACCTTGGCGTGTGTGCGGCCCAGGCAGGTGACGTACTCGAGATGCTCATCTAGAGTGTGCAGGTTAGCCCTGCATGGGTTGCATTCGCGGCATGACATTTGCATCAACATCACTGTGAATTTTGCTCTTAAATTTGCTCTTTTGTTAATGCCGGATGGCCGCAGGGAAGATCGCTGAGTCAGCTTGCTTGCAGAGCACGTTGAATCGGCTTTCTTGCAGAGGCTCGTTCAATGGTGAGAAGAGGCGAGGAGAGTGAGGCTTCAGTCTTCTTCGGAGCAGCGAGATGAACTTCGCACTAAAGGAGAAAGGTTCTGATGATTGGGCATTTCTGCATGACTTATATAGGCAGCCAACCCCGCCACTTTTGGCTGGCTTAAATGCCATTTGTCTGTGCACTTGCACACCAATCAGGCTTCAGGATTCGGAGAAAACTGAGTTTTCCCCATAAGTATTAGTCAACTAACGCAATGCAGTGAGCCGTATCAAAAGGGAATATCTACTTCAGAAGAAACACAATCTTACAGGTTTGGAACAACATGAGAGTTAGTAAATTATGTCAGAATTTTATTTTTGGGGGACCCATCCCTTTAAATCCCTTTCCATGTGACCCACACTCACAGCGCAAAGATTCCTCGCTTTTATTCCAGAAACACATTTATTTAGGTGTAATTTCAACTAGGATTGAGTCGTTTCCCCCTGCCCTTTACATACTGAGGAGAGGTTTGAGTGAGACTTGAGAAGATGGGAAAAAATTAATTGCGTTGTTACCGCCTGAGGTTAATGAAACTGTATGGGGCTGTTTATGGATGGCAAGAGCTTCAACTGATGTGTGCAGCTGCAAAGAGATGATACTGAGGTATTGGTCAAGATAAGAGATAAGCCATAAAAGGATGGAGGCAAGGAAGAGAGCTACATACACACAGGCACACATACACACGCTTTCTTCTTTTATACTTCTGATACACACACACACATACCAAATTGCTTTTCCCTGGGAAGGCTCATAGTAACAACACACATGAAAGCTTATTTCAGTTTTTTATAGATTTGGGATTGCAAGACTTCTCAGTATTTTTTTTACTGCTTCTAAGATGAAAAGCAACAAGAGCTCACCTGTATAGCTTCAACTATTAGAACTAAATTATGTTTTGTGGTATTTGCTTGTGCCAAAGTTGCCATCTATTATGCTGGGCTGTTCTTTGTGTTTGCTCGGTATTGTCACAATCGTCTGTTTTTTACTTTCGTTTACTTTCATGGACTTTTAGTTTGTTGACTACTGGTTTACATGATATTACATTGTTCGCGTACAGAAGACAATGTTTTCAAAATGATCCCGATGCACAAATTTTTTTATTTATTTTTTACCACCACTTTGTCCTGCACAAACGCAGTCAGAACATTTAGTAATGTGACATTATCCCTTACTTAAACCTTTATGTAGAATAGACTGTAGCTGTTTTTGACTAGCTCATTTCATGCAGTACTTAAAAGGTAGACATAACCTTTGTAATATCTTAATTTTCTTACAATACAAACACTCTAAAAAAATGCTGGGATGTTTCAACCCTTGTTTGGGTCGAATATGGACAAACCCAACCATTGATTTAAATTTTTAATGGTTGAGTTTGTCCATATTATTTGACCCAATCATGGGTTGAAACAACCCAGCATATTTAGAGCATAAATGAATACTACAATTCTGTGTATTTAGAGCTCTTCAAGATTGAAAATAATACTTGGAATCATAACAAATCCATATTACAGGAAATAACCTGTGTGCTATTACCATCATGTCCTTCTGTAATTGGACAGAATGTTTTTCTCATGGCCTGATTGTTGCACTCAAAGAATGATTGGATGAACGCTTTGACCCTTCTGCTCTCGCCGAACTAATTGCACTGCCACTCTGATAAGCACATCAGAACCACAATAAACACTTAAATGCTGAGTAGAAATCCGTATTGATTGAATCGAATTATATCTGCTATTAAATTTGCTCATCTAGCCATATATAAGACATAGAATGCTCTCAATGTGCCGTTATCAGCTGTTGGGAACGTGCATGGAGGCTGGATGGTATTAACCCACTAGGGCAGAAGTAAACCACATGCACACTTGAATTACTCTAACAATTTTTTTTTTCATTGAGCTCGCTGCTCAACCTTAAAATACTTTTTGTCAGCATTTGCTGTAGCACTTGCAGCGTGTTTTCAGAAACCCTCCACCTTCCCCAGCTCCACCTGTATAAATCTGCTGTGGGTAATTCATCTATGCTATATTGTACAGCAGCAACGTGTCGTGAATGTATTGGCAGTAGCAAGTCCTGTATTTGCTCTGCAGCAGCAGCAATAACAGCAGCAGCGTAGCAGATCTATTCCGCCAAGACCAAACAGAACAACACTGTCATATCCATTTCCATACCAAACACTCCAAGAGTTATAATGACAGAAATACAGTTGTTAAAAATGATCAAGGTGTAGTTTTACAATAAATAAACATGAATAATTATAATTTTGAATATTTTATATATGTTTTAAAATATTTGGACCAATAACAATAAATACTAAGTGCCACACAAGGACTTCCATGAACATTTTTGAGGGATGTCACAAATAAACCTATCACTGAATCAGAGTTTTGAATTGACTTAAACCATTGACCCACTGAGTCAATTTAAAAGCCTGATTCAATGTGTCACAAAAAGGAATCAAACTACTCTAGAGAGCTGTTAAAGTTCCTCTATTGTGCTATTTTAAACATTCCTAATTTTGTTTTGGAGATCTCCTACAATAGTTTTACATGCATCCAAGGTCAAAAAACACTTTCATTTTCTTAAAATATACATTGCACACCAGCTCTATTCTCACAATGTCTGAAACGGTTAGATAAAAGATTCGGTCTCTCCAAAGCCCTCCTTTCCGAGAGCTTCCTCAGATCTGATTGGTCAGATGGCCGCGGAGAAAACAGCGTCTACTCGACATGAAGACAACACAAACCAAACTTTTCCAGTCCGCAGCTACAAAAGTACTTCTCGGTGGGATTCAGAACGATGATCAAAACACAGATGGTGTAGATCGAGTCCATCAACACCACTAATGCTGCACAGTCCTATAGCTCGTCCTGGGCTACATGGACATTTCATTCAGTAACATTATGCAGTTTTGATTCATATGCTGTTTAATGTTGATGATCGCGTTATTTTACAAATGCATGTGATTACATATGATATCGCTTGTTTCTGCATCTTCTTCGCACGTGTTTTGATCAGGAGATTCAGTTTGTCTTTCAGAAGATGTGTCATAGCGCCCCCTAGCGTATAACAGTGAAAACACGGAAACATGGAAAATTCCGTCAATGGCGGGGAGGCGTTGTCTCACAAATTAAGGAGTTAAAGAAAGAGTTAAAGGAGAAAGTAACTTTTTTTGTTGTGCACTTTGATCTTTAAAACTTGCAGACCTTTTACATTCTCAAACAGCTATATTGAAAGGTTAGGGTTAGTTTTGGAAAAAGCATGGTAGGGGCACTTTAACACAAAGGAAGATAATGTTAACTATATTAGGGTCGTCTGCCACTATAAATGTTTGAGCTCTTTAAAGTCAGGTGGATTCTGGATTCTGGATCACTCATCAGCTTGTTAAAAAAAAAAAATCATTCTGAAAGTGATTCCACCATTATCATTTGTGTCATTATCATTATAGTACTGGTGTAGATATCCCTATTCTCAAAGAATTAGAGCAATTATTAAAACCTTTTAGTCATTGTTAGTTATAGTATCTTTAGTGTGACCTTTATGGCATATTTGTTAAATAAAATACATTATAAAGAAATGCATTTGAGATTTGGTTCAGGTCTTGACTCAAAACCTACTTTTTGTTTATGTCCAAATTATGCAATATTCACATTTATTGTGTTTGAAGTAGTAGACCGAGTCCCGACTTGAACTTAACGGATATTTTTGGATCTCTCCATGCTGTGATTTCTCTCTCCAGTTTACAGTTAGTATACTTCTTAACATCAGTAAGCGAAGTATGCTGTCTGTCAGCTCTGCTGTGCGCCCCCCTCCAGGACGACTCTAGCTGACAGAATACTGTAGATCAACCAGAGGGCTGCTCCGCGCCGCAGTCAAGCAGAGAGGAAGTTGAGAGAGCTAATGATGATGTGTATTTTCTTCCTCACATCTATAGTGCGCTCTTGCTGGCTCGCTGTTGGCTGCTTGTGTATATGCTGAGGTTTGTGCTAGCTGAGTGAATATACTTTAAGCATTATTGAGATATCCCGCTGTTGGCAGCTACATTCATGCTAGGGCTTCCATTTCCTTTGCTTCCAGTAAATGCGGAGTTCCTAACTAAAAATACCAACACCACTAACTTAACTAAATTTTCAGTGGCATGACAGTTAACTCGACTTAACTGTTTTTAGTACCAAGTAACTTTTTTTCCAACCAGAAGCAGTGTAATACAAAATTAATATATGAAGAGTTCAGAAAGCGCCACCTCCGTCAAAAACAAGATAATGATATTGAGCGAATGCTCTGCACATAATAGAAGTTCATCAAATGCTTTCGCTTTATAATTCCAGCGTCAGCCCATTCAGAAATACCAGTTCATTGGCAGAAACCGCTAAACGCCACTTCCCTTTGTCAGCAAAATCCTCTAAGTCCACAGAAACCAATCAGAAGACGCGAATTGAATTATATGATTTCAAGATGAATGACATTGTGCGTATGAGCCGGCTTTCAATAGAGTGGTGCAGGTATGACATCATTTTGTAGGCCAAAACGCAGAAGCAAGTTAGCATTTTAGCACTTCCCAAAGCCAGTGGGTTTTTTGTATGGGGTTTTGGTTAAATGGCTGAAACACAAGCTTAAGACACTTTCACATTTTATTCTACAACATAAAATACATCAGTATTACCCCACCCGTGATTTTTTTTAAGCTGTTACATGTCTTTAAAAAAGGCGGTTGCTAACAAATGTCTAAATGGGACTACAGAGGCAGTCGAGGAGATTAAACGTCATCATGCGGAACAGGTAAACTCAGTCCACTTTTACAGCCTTGTTATGCTTATAATCGTAACTCAAGCGTTCTGGGAAAATGTTTTTAGATAAAAACTGAGTTGTCGGAAGCTTAGTGATGGTGACTGTGGCGAGCAGGACGAGGCCGAGGGCCATGGGACCGTGTTGTAGTTCGTTTATAGCCTACCTTTAGCTTTTTACTTCTGCCGACTGCATTTAGGCTTAAAACTCATTAAAGTTATGTTCATCTGTGAAAATTATCATGATGGAAAAAACGTTTTTGTTGATCACAGAGCTTGTTTTTAGCGATAATCCAAAAGCTTATGGGAAAAACTTATTGGGTTTTTGTTGAGGGAACCAGCGTAATGCTAGCTGCTGATTTGCCTACAAAGTGACATCATACCTGTACCACTCCCGACTCCGAGCTGCAAGTTTTTATCATGTTTTGTCCATTGTTACAGTGACAATGACAAGATATAGGCTATGTAGTATTTCATACCATTCGAAAGTTTGTCGGTAAGAGTTTTTAATGTTTTTAAAAAGAAGTCTCTTATGCTCACCAAGGCTGCATGTGTTTGATAAAAAAATACAGTAAAAACAGTAATATTGTGAAAAAATCATTTCAATTTAAAATAATTGTTTTCTATTTTAATATACTTTAAAATATAATTTATTCCTGTAATGTCAAAGCTGAATTTTCAGCATCATTACTCCAGTCTTCAGTGTCACATGATCCTTCAGAAATCATTCTAATATGCTGATTTGCTGCTCAAGAAACATTTCTTAATATTATTATCAATGTTGATTTAAAAAAAAAAAGGTCATGCTGCTTAAACATTTTTGTGGAAACACAAAACACCGATCCTTGTTTCTCAAAAGAACAGCATTTATCATAGAAATCTTTTGTAACATTATAAATATCTTTACTGCCCCTTATGATCAATTTAATGTGTGAATTTAAGTGTATATTTTATATTATTTAGTGAAAATAATGTTTTGATTTAATACAAAAATATATGACTGTGTTTTTGAAAACTCTGACCAGTACAACAAAATTTGCCAAAATATGTCTTTTAGAAAAAAATAATTTCTTTAAATTAAATATGAAAACAGTAAGTTTGTAAATTATGAATATCAAGAACTGTAGTGTTTCTCCCCTGGAAGTTTTGCAAAATATATATATATATATATTTTTTTTTCAAATTAGTAGCTTAACAGTATCAAAAGTAAAAATTATGAGGAGCTTGTAGTTTGACAAGCTACAGTTTCAAAGTAGCTTCCCTGACGCTGCGTCTCACATTGCAGAATTACAGATATACAGTAGGATTGTGTTTTTATTCTGCATGGTTCCTTCTCAGAGTTTTGATTTAGATGCTACGTTTCCAGCATCTGTTAAGGCTGCCCTAGTTTGAAACATGACAAGATAGTGCACTTCGTTAATTTAGTTTATCTCCTGTAGGGAGCACTCGAGTCTGCGTCACATTATCATACAGTGGCATTTCGCATGCCGTAACTGGCATGCAGTGGCGTTGTGAATTATTTGGATCGGCTTCTCACAAAATAGTCACTGAAAATGACATTGTTTTCCAATGTGTGCCATTTAATTTAGAGTGTGGGCCTCGATTATGAGTAAATAATTTCTTTCACCAGCTGAAAATTGGAAAATAACAAGCATGGCACAATGAGTTTGGATGATGGATGTGTAGGATGAATAGCTTCTGAAAAGGACACGAGCGGCCCCTCATAGTGGCAGGATGACAATGATAAAATGAATAAAAAGAGGGAGAGAGAGGCTCTTGCCACCCCAGTGAAACAGGATATGGATTTAGATGTCAGTGGTTTTGTGTGCATAATAACAGACATTTAATTCACCCTTTTTCTAAGAATGAATAATAAATCCGGCTGTTCGTGAGCCAGTGCCTTTGGGCACAATTTTTAAAGCTTTGTGATGAGTCTTTGTAATATCACTCCTTCTCCACACATATACATCACAGCTCAAGATCTGACCATCAGTTCATACATTTGTCTGTGTTTCTTTTTTGATATTTAGTTTTACCACCTGTTCTGTTAAGATTAGCTATCAAACTTAAAGCATAAACTTTTCAGAAATGTGACTATTGTTTCTGCTTGGATGAATTTGACATTTTAAACATAAAATGAAACAAAATAGACTAATGTGTATTAATATATATACTAGTAAACTGCTTAGAATATGAAAATGTACTGAATTTATTTTTATTTTATTATTAGGGTTCTCTTGACATACGTAGTCACATTTTTCATGATGGATGTTTGTAAAGTATTATCGAATTTTGTTTATAATTTTTTTGTCATTAATCAATAACAACAGTATTATCCTGATAATTCAGCATTAAGTATGTGTTTTTAGATATGAGAAATAGAGTGTGAAGTTTAATAACAGGTATAAAGTGGAGGAAGGACTGGACTAGGAGGAGGAGAGGAAGAGAGGAAATGATGGGTAAAAACAGCATGTGGAAATCACACAGGACAGATTCAAACTTAATTGTCCAAATGAGCACCACAGCTCAAAGGTTCAGAGCACATGCATTACCCACTAGGCTCTGGGGGTTTGTAGAGTTACACAAAATTACTTTTTTCGATAATGCTGCTTTCATTCCAAGAACGGAAAAGTTCATCTTCATCTCAAAGGAACAGAGTTTTGTAACACATTGTTATCTTTAACTTTGAGAGTCACTGCTTAGTCACTTTACATAAAGAAACCTCTTTATGAAGATGTGCCGGGATGAGAGGGAGTGAGATCATTGTTTGAAGAATGCACCTGCTGGGTCCAAATCAATTACAACACTCATGGTTTCGCTTACCATTGATAATTATAGGAGTAATCGTTCGCAAGTCAACCATGCAGTTAGATTAAATGCGATACGCAGATACATGTGACTCTCCGAAAGACAGAGAGAGAGTGGTTATGGATATCAGTTCTAATGCAGATGTATTTGTGGGCAGCTTGTGTACATAGCTGTATGCGAGCCATACTTCTCGAAATTTGTGTATTTGCGACTCTGTTTGTGTGTTTGATGCAGGCCGCAGAAGAAAGGCACCAGCCAGGCAGTGGTGTACTGCAATCACACATCCAATCATGACCCCCGTGAGGCATGGCATCAGGCATCAGCTGTGTTTGCGGTTGCTGGCGGGGTGGGCGGCGGGGGCGTGGGCCGATAGGGATGAGAAAACGAAGGCCAAACATGGGGCTCACGTCACCGGTAGGTCCTGCCGGTGAGTGAAAGGCAATTACAAAAGGGCCCATACCCCAGCTGATAACAGTTTGTTATCTGCCAGAGCTGACATCTAAAAAGAACTGAAACTACAGGGAGGGAAAAGGCGCTTTTGCCAAGCCTGAAGGGGAGCAGGTTGTTCGGAGGTTTGAGAACAATACACTGGCAAGTTTCCTTCATGCAATTTCTTTATTTTTCCCTTCAATTGGTAGAAACATTGACAAAGGGCCTATTTGCACTTGGACACAGCATGCGCTTTTTTTGATCCGATGTGTAAAGTCCCTCAGAACTAATTTGAAACTGATTGCAATCCAATCGCACAAAACACTTCAGGAGGTGGTTTGAGATGCATTCCAGGTGCAACTAGACAAGTGTAAATGCATCTGGTTGTTAAAGCAACATATGTGAATATTACTTCTCCCAAAATGGTAAAAATAAATAAAAATAAAGGTATGATAGCGTATTATAGCTCCCATTAGCCAGATTCATAGAACTACTACAACACTCATCTCCACAAATATGCCCTACTGGGCCCAAATAGGCCCAAAGGTACTGGAAGGGAAGTTACAGGAGCATGTGCAGCCACTAGGTTGACAAATGAATTGGTTTTAAGAAATATATATTTATAAGACAAAGCTTTGAGACCACTTGCCTCAGGGTTGGTTAAAGCATCGTTTTAGTCTTCCACAAAGATCTCCTTGGCCTGGGGGGACTATTCCCTCAATCTCAGTTTAAATAGTTTCATATTGCATGCTGTAAGGTTTATCTGAGTTTCCAGGGAGCAGCTCAATGCCTCATTGGCAATCAGATTAGAATCCCAACAGTATAAATGCACACCAAAGCATCGGAACACTGCGTTCAGCATTCCATCGCCTGCGGATAAGGACGAGGAGACATTTTGCTCTCTGTCACACATCAGGGTCCCACAGGGAGTGGGGGGAAACCCAGAGGAACAGCCTGGGCCACGTCGTGTCTCATTATGGCTTAGGAGTTGCTGACACTGGTCCTCCTCCAGCTAGCCTCTTGCCTTATTTGCCACCTCATTACTGTCCTCTATCATGCATGGATGATCGCTGCTAGGATAAGGTGGATGAGAAATCCTCATTTGGTTTCTTGCATGACTCCACAATCAGGAGACTAGATTCTGTCATGTTCGGACCCCTCGGTTGGATAGAGAAGTTGGCCGGTCAAATAGACGTGACTCCAATTTGATTTAGAAGTTCACATTTAGAGCTTATTAGCTTTGTAAGTTGAGGGCAGCCATCTGCCGGTGCAGTGTCCTCATTGCATAGTTGGCTTTAAGGCAGGGATGAGTGTCTGGCAGTAAAGGCGTGAATCAATAGAGGCCTCCCATACGACCTCATTACTTTGCAGAGCGCTGTAACTCAAGGCGAAAGACCCATGAAATTTTAAACAACTTTATGAGATCCAGATGCTGTTCTTCTGCCAGATAAATTCCCCCAGCAGTAAAATCACAGGCTCCACCTTTGCTCAGGATAAACATTTGTAGAGGAGAGTGGAAAGACCACTGGAGAAGATGCACTTTTAGTTGCACCAAGGCCTTTTTGATTTCCACTCTCTTATCTTGAGGAAATAATTTGAGAAACTCATAGTACTCTGGCGGAGGACTGTGAAATGCAAATACGCTTGCGGCTCCAAGTACAGTTTAATTGAGTCATGTTCCGCCAATAAACAAACAATACAGCTCTCCACCCACTGTCATGTTCTCAGATAGCTTTTCTGGTCGCACTATCAACCATTTGTGACTTTTTCACAGGCATCTGGCACAGGTCGGATTGGGGTCAGGGTTTTGGCTTGTTAACATGGTCCAGTTAGCACACAGGGGTGATACAATATCATCTGGTAGCACAAAGCATATTTGTTCATTGATGGCCATATTACAAATCCAACACAATCTCACAGCAATTCGTAACTATTTTACGCTTTGCTTAACTGGTTCATTTTACGCTTTGCTTAATTCATACGATCTTACTCGTATGTTTTCGTACGATCTTAAACCCCAGTGACAGGTAAGTTTAGGGGTGGTCCTTCATAATGAGTTTCTTTTTAAAAAAATCACTTGTTTTTGTCCAATTCAAATCATATGAATTCATACGAAATCGCCACCTTGTAAAATAGTTACGTTTTCCCATGAGATCAGGTTGTAAAAATCATACATATTTAATTGTATGACAGTGGATGTTTATACAGTGATTGTTTTGTCTTTTTTGTAAGAGGATTCTCTAAAGCATGAAATTAATATTTTTCCCCTGGGAATGCAATCTAGAATCCACATCTGGTAATGCAAGAGATCCACAAAAGTAAAACATTTTTCAATATGACAAACTTTTTTTTTTGTTGTTGTTAAAGTAAATTCAGTTTGTAGCTGTAATTTTAATTCTACTTATCTGACATTCAAAATAGAATTTCAATTCTGCATCTTGTTTGCTACCACAATTCAAATTTGGCAACTGAATTGGTATTTAAAAGGCATTCTCAATTCCAATCTGAATGGCGCACAACCTTTTTTAAATGTGTTTTATCTGGTGAACTACAGTACACATCCTTACATGATTTCTTTCATGAAAGAAATGAAACTGCGTGAATAAACAAGTGTCCAAGTGCACGACTGTCTATAGGTGCTTCTCAAACGGAAGGCTGCATCCTAGTGAGGTTGTGTCCTTCCTAGTCCAGTCCTTCTACAAAACAGTGAATGACAGTAAATGACTGTGGTCTACCAGTGGCTTACATTATTGGCAGTTTAGTCTTTCATTTGGTGATTCATTTACAGCAAAACAAAAGATAACATGCCTTAATGTCCAAAACATTATTTTTGTCCTACATTTCATAATGAACTCAGACAAGCTCAGTGCCGTCACGTTTAGTTGGAATGTGTGCAAAGGATTGTGGGTGATTGAAGGAGATGTATCCTTCAAAATCAGTTGAATAAAGGACAGGAAACGAATGCTGCCTTTTAAGGATCTTTTAAATTGAGATGACCTTCGCAGTGCTTGATGATGTTGCAGCCAACATACACAGCCTTCCGATTGAGAAGCATGTTACTAGCATGATCCAATGAGTCTGTTTCTGTTGGGATATTAATGTAAACAGTCTAGCCTATTATGTCTAGTGAATGTAAACAAATGGAACAAAGAATTAAATGTTAAAATATGTGTGTTTTTGGGCTTGAAATGTAGCTGTAGGCTCTTTTAGCCCACTTCCTTCTTACACCTTTGATATCTGAGGGAAAAAAGTACACAGAGATGTTGCAGGTAAAAACACGTTTTTTTTTATTTTCTCTCACAAAATGGCAGCTTGGCATCAGTTCATGCCTGTTTATTGTATTGCCAGACAACTGTAGACTCAAGCAGAGAAGCTGACAGTTCAACCGAGTCTGTGCTGTAGCCATTAGCGGAATGTGTGGTTCACACGAAACAGGAGTCTTGCTCAATTGTCTCAAAAGGTTGCAGTAGAACGATGTCTATCTGTCACTGACTTGCTGAAGCCAAAAGCAGCTATTTGTGCTGGATCTGAAGACAACTGGTAATCTAGTGCTGAGAGAAGCCTCATGCCTCACCAGAGTGTTTGAGCGAAGCACACTGACTAGCGCTCTGAGCGAGCCTAATTACCAGAGGATTGGTGAGTGTAGTCAGATGGTTTGATGCTCATTTGAATTGTTTATCCATGTCTCAAGACACTTTTCTTCCCCAGAAAGAGATTGCAATCATATTGATGCTTTTGATGACCAATGATAAAGGAAAGTGAAGGGAATTGGGAATGCTTCCTAGTGAATTGTTTCAGGCTCATATAAACAAATCTAGAGCAATCATCATCATTTCTTCTCTACGGGCAAGAGAATGTCTTAGAAAATTAAAATTATGCTATCATGTGAATAGTGAAAATTGACAGTGAATAGATTTGGTGGCTCAAACTCAGAACAAAGGCTTTGGTTTGACATAAGTTTTCAAGACAGCCTATATGCATCTTACACCAAAATGGACCATTTATGTAATTTATTCATAGATTGTGGTAATTTAGGGCTGTCAATTGATTAAATGTATTTAATTGTGAAATATAGGAAATGCTGATTAATTATGACCGCCGCTAGCGTAGCTAGCGAAAGCGGTCATATAGGGATTGTCAAAGTTTTTTTTTTTTTTTTTCGTCACCTTACTGAATTTTTCGTCAACGATACCAGGGACACCGAAGCACCGGGGAACATGAAATTTGGTGGGCATGTAGCCCCACTAGACTTCTAAGGAAAATTTTCGTTTGGTCCCCGGGGGCCACTCCCCCCCCGCGCTGGGCCCCCCCAAACCCAAAAAAATTCAGTTTTTCCTAAATAACTACCTGAACAGTGGCACCGAGGATGTAGAAATTTTTATGGTATGTTGGTCTATTAGACTTTTACGGAAAAATTTTGTTTGGTCCCCGAGGGCCACTTTCCCCCCCGCGCTGGGGCCCCCGTAAATTTTTCGTCAACGATACCAGGGACACCGAAACACCGGGGAACATGAAATTTGGTGGGCATGTAGCCCCACTACACTTCTACGTAAAAATTTAGTTTGGTCCCCGGGGGCCACTCCCCCCCCGCGCTGGGCCCCCCCAAACCCAAAAAATGCAGTTTTTCCTAAATAACTACCTGAACCGTGGCACCGAGGATGAAGAAATTTTTATGGTATGTTGGTCTACTAGACTTTTACGGAAAAATTTAGTTTGGTCCCTGGGGGCCACTTCCCCCCCGCGCTGGGGCCCCCGTAAATTTTTTGTCAACGATACCAGGGACACCGAAGCACCGGGGAACATGAAATTTGGTGGGCATGTAGCCCCACTAGACTTCTAAGGAAAAATTTCGTTTGGTCCCCGGGGGCCACTCCCCCCCCGCGCTGGGCCCCCCCAGCGCCCCAAAAAATGCAGTTTTTCCTAAATAACTACCTGAACCGTGGCACCGAGGATGAAGAAATTTTAATGGTATGTTGGTCTACTAGACTTTTACAGAAAAATTTCGTTTCACATAAAAGACAGATCAAAGTGGCCTAAATATATTTACACAGGAACACTGTATCACACATTTAAATGCTGATTATTGATTTGCATTGATAGCACTACCAACAAAACTTAGTTTGACATAACGGAGTGGCAGCGTCTTTCTGACAGCAGTGCGACTGCTCAATCTTTACATAAAAAATATAACAGTAAAGGTTTCTTGTCCAATGACGTTATATTTAAATGTTTCAACCCGTAAATTGCATTGACGTATTGCATTATTTCATGTAAATGTCATCTCGAAAGCATATTCTATCTTAATAGCGCACCTTTAATGCATTTTACTTAAACTTTATGTTTCATATTTCATTCAAATCCATTTTGTCCATTTAGATTTGAATGTCATTAGTAATGCTATTTTCAAGCCCTTTCCCTAATGGACTAGGGTCATGTGGTCCAGAATGGTGCAGTTGATAAAGTGTCACCTGGAACTTTAGGCTGGTAAAACTGGACTGGCCTGAGTCACATTGGCTCTGTTATTACTGATGTCTTATGTGGGGAGGGTGGGCACAGCAGAAATGGCTTTCGATCTGCTCTAAAACGGTAGCTAGGTAAAGAGGACCATGACTCAATGGATTTATTTGCTCTTTTGGGAAGAAACAGACAGCTTGTGCTCAACACAATGATGAGCACTGGGACGCTCTGATTGAGCTTTCATTGTTATTTTGGTGTTGATATCACTGATCATAGAAGAATGTGAGGAATCTCCTTTTTTTTAAAAGCATTAAGCAACATTCCAAAAAAAAAAAATAACATGATTTTATGGTTTATTTTGTAATCTGTATATCATGATAAACACAGGAAATCTGGTGACTTAATTATCTGTGAAACTATTACAAGGTTGTACAATAAAACATTAAATGAAAGTGCCTTTGTATTGAGCTTTTTCAAATATGTGACCCTGGACCACAAAACCAGTCACATGGGTCAATTTTTTTATATTGAGTTTTATACATAATCTGTAAGCTGAATAAATAAGCTTTCCATTGACGTATGGTTTGTTAGGATAGGACGATATTTGCTTGAGATACAACTATTTGAAAATCTGGAATCTGAGGGTGCAAAAAAATCGAAACATTGAGAAAATCCCCTTTAAAGTTGTTCGTTTATGTTCGCGATTGTGCTTCATTAACTCACAAAAATAAACGTTTTATATATTTACGGTAGGAAATTTACAAAATATCTTCATGGAACATGATCTTTACTCAATATCCTAATGATTTTTGGCATAAAAGAAAAATCGATAATTTTGACCCATACAATGTATTGTTGGCTATTGCCACAAATATACCCGTGCGACTTGTGACTGGATTTGTGATCCAGGGTCACTTTTTACCTTTCATGCGGTGTGTAAAATAGCTGTTTTGTATGTAAAAGATACTTAAAGATCAAAGTGCACGAACTGCTGAAACGAGTCATCGGCAATCCAGGTCTCACTTCCTGATACCTACGTAACAATGTAACAAATTTGCATAATATCAACCTTTGTTCTTCGTTGGCTGCCGGAGAACAACGTCTACTTAGACCCGCCCTCAAACAATGTAGTTGTTTGGAAAGGAGGGGTTTAGAGAGACTGAATCTTCGAACGAACCGTTTTCAGACCCTTTGAGAAATTAGGTGATGCTTCAATTATTATGAGAAAATTAAAAAAAAAATTTACCTTGGATGCATGTAAAACTATTGTAGGAGACATCCAAAACAAAATAAGGAACCTCTAAAATAGCATAATAGAGGCACTTTAATTATTTTAAAAAGTAATAATTTTTACTAATTTTGGCGTAATACTTTAAATCAAGATACTGTTGTGGCACAGTATTCTGATCTTAAGTATTTAAAGATTCTGTCGACTTGCTGGAATAAATCTGGTGTAGATTTAGGCTACTTGCAAAAATTGTATTTCTAGAAATAAAATTTCTAGTATGAATTCATACGAATTCGGCAATTCGTAAAATATGTACGATTTAGCAAAAATCGTAAAAATTCGTACGAGTGAGGTCGTATGAATTCGTACGAATTAGCCACTTTGTTAAACTGTTACGAATTCGTCGTGAGATAGGGTTGAACTATCCTTTTAAAATGTCCATGGAATATTCCAAAAAATAAATGTATATCTACATTTAAAATCTACATAATGTTTATGTGTCAGCTATACTTCTAAAATATTAATGACTTTTTTTATTGCAATGCATGGGAAGATGTAAAACGCAAATTACTTAAATTTGAACAAAAATATATAACTTTTCATTTTATTTCTCCAGTATATAATATTAACGCTCTTTTTCTGCAGCATCTGTGCGTGGCATCTGTCAGTAGTTATTAAACAGTGAACACACGAGTCAGGAGTCGGCGCACTTTATCCATCACGTTTACGCATCACTTCACTTATTTACACACATTACGTCATTACACAACACTTCAACAGTTCAGACTTTCTCTTCAAAATAGTAGTCAACAATACAATTCACTTATCAACAACAAAATGGGTTTCATTCATTTAAGCAGAAAACATCATAAAGTTATGCATGACTCATTCCACATTATTTCATATTTTGATATACAGCATACTCTTTTTATATTCTCATATTTATATCCACCTATGAGAGATGAATTTCCCAACTCTATTATAATGTTCTTCTGCTCGCTTCTTTAAATACGTCTTTTTATTCATCTACAGGTTCTGCTATTTGCGTTTCCATGTACAGATGCCAGAATACGAATATATATATGGCTGTGACATCTATATTCAAAGTGCAGAATGGTGTTCTAGGGATTTTACTACATAACTTTCAACTCCTACATATATTTGGTGAGGAAAAATAACTCCCATTCCAATAACAACACAGCAAACAAACACGGTAACAATGAAAACATCTCAGTCAGCAGTGGATTTCCCAGCCTATAAGGATGAACCATTTATCTACCTCAACAAACAACATTCATCCCTCTCTTGGTATTCTAGTAGGAAGAAACCACAGCTGTAAAACACCCTTGTACGCTGTCTGTGGTGTGTTTGTGTGTGGTGAGGAGAGTTTTAGCAGCCTCCACATTGCCCTGGAGTGCAGCAGGGTTATCGTGAAGCCTCAGGCACAGGCAGTTTTCTGTCCTTTGTCAATGAGCCTGATGCACACCACGATATGCCTTATTCTGACATTCAGCTCTGGTCTTGTGAGTATTTTGTTGTATCCTAAAGCCCTGAGATTCTGTATGAAAGAAGCCTTTGATAACTGATGAAACGCACACGCACGAGCATCTTATGAGTTGTAGAGGCTTTTGCAAGCATAAATGTGTTTGTGGTCAGACACCATCTGAATTCGCCTGACGCATTGCTAAACCAAGTCGAGCAAACAGGTCTATTGTCAATGCAAAAGTTGATTAAAGACAAATTTTAAGACAGCATCACATGCACGGGATAAAAAAAAGGAAATTGCAATTTTATCTCACTATTCTGACTACATATACAATTCTAGTTATAATTCATAATTATAAAAGAAAAAAAGTCAAAATTGCAAGTTATAGAGTAGACTATCAATTCTGACTTTTTTCTCGCAATTCCGAGTTTATAATTCGTAACTCTTTTCACAATTCTGAGAAAAAAATAATTGTGATATAAACTAGCATTTTACTTTTTTCTCGCAATTCCATCCGTAATTTTTACTCATTTCACAGTTCTTAGAAAAATTCAAAATTGTGAGATATAAACTATCAATTCTGTCTTTAAGTTTATAATTCAGAATTCTTACTCTTTTCACAATTATGAGGAAAAAAGTCAAAATTGCAAGTTATAGACTATCAATTCCGTGTTTATAATTTGTAATTCTTGCTCTTTTTCTCCAAATTGTGAGATAGAATGTTAAAAATTGTGAGATAAAAAAGGGTAAAGTGAGAAAGGCCAGGTGTGGTGAGCCATACTCAAAATTTGTCCTCTGCGTTTAACCCATCCAAGTTAGTGCACACACATTAGGAGTAGTGAGTCCTGAACACACTCACCCGGAGCAGTGGACAGCCATTTTTACTGTTGCGCCTGGGGAGCAATTTGGGGTTCGGTGCCTCGCTCAAGGGCACCTCAGTCATTTCCTGCAGATATTGAGAATCGAACCTGCAACCTTCGGGTTACCACTCTGACTCTCTAACCATTAGGCCATGACTGACAGCAACAACCCAGAATGCATTCAAAAAAAAAAAAAATTCAAGATAATTTAGTTTCAAAAAGCAAAACAAATATTGAGTCTTATTTTAGGCTAATTAGAGAGTCCCAATAATATCCAACCCAGCTTTATTGGAAATAATTTGCCTGTGGCGACATTTCTGAAAAATGATCATACGTTGCTTCTTCCACATTTCGTGACACTTTCAGAGTATCCAGTGAGTTGTGCATAAAGCGTGCTCATTTTAATATGAAACGGTTGCGGGATTAGTACCTAATGTAGTTATTACCCAGTTGGTGTCATTACTGCAATAAGTACATAGTATGTGCATGCAAAACAGGACTGTAAAATAAAGTGCCACCAATAAAACAAATGTGAGATTTTAAAAAAGCGCATTTGCTGAAGTAACAATGGCATTTTAGCTTACTTTTACAGGTCTTTCAGCTCTTTTATCATTACTCGTGCTTGAAGGGACAAGTGCTGTGCCAAGTGAGAGACGAAGTTTTACCAGCCTACTCCAGAACAGCTGCTTATGTCAAAATGACACAGAGCCTAAATGTCACATTTAGCTTGGCTGTTATGACTGATGTTGCATTCCAGAGGTGTTAAGATGAGCATGAGTGAAGTGTTAAAATGATTATTAATTTTTTTCACATTGAAGCTTTTGATATGCATTTAATTACAGGATGAATGGAAAAATGTGTTGGAATTTAACACTAATTTTTTTATAAACTTCAGTCATCACAAGACAACCTCTGTCACGAGGTTTATCAGAAGAAAAGATGTTTCAAGATTAATTAACCTGACCCATCCCTAGTGAAAATTTTAAATTTGGGTTTTTGCACTTATTTCCTTATTTTTTGCATAAACCGAAATAACGTCATGAATATATTTCTGCATGCTGGCTCCTTAGAAATTCAAACGTTGACTCTTTTCTGAAACACATAGTATAACCTTTCCTTAAGATGAGGTATGGTATAATTCGATTATCAAGCATAAAAATTGCAGCCAAACTTGTGCTTGAACCTTGATTTTAATAACATATCTTGTATGCAGGCAGAGAGATGTGATTCCAAGGATGGATATATCTTTGCTGTCCTGATTCAGGGTTACAGGCAGATTGCAAAATGGATTAGGATAATTCTAGTTTACAGATTCACTGCACTATCTCTTAATCTGATTATCACTGTGCTGCTCATTCAGGGCCGACATGCATGACTTACATTTTAAAAATAAGCTCATTAAAATACACATAAGAATACAGCATCAAGCCCTGTTACCATAGAAATTAAGACCAGAACTAACATCTTTGATGTCGCCCCACATTGTGGCTTTTATTTGGCTGATATACAGCTGCAGGAGAAAGTAGGCTATGTGATTTCTGTGTGTATCTATTAAAAAAACTTACAATAATACACAGACACACACAAACAATGAAGCATCAGAGTGGGAAAAAGGTTCTCAAGATTGTCAGGACATTTTTCTGCCCATTTGTGTCACGGTTCATAGATCCAATGTCTCTCCTCGTCTCGTGCTTTGTTTGTTTACGTGTGTGTGAGCGCGTGAGTGGGTGTGTCCGGCTCGTTACCTCTGATCAGCGATCCAGCTGCAGTCACTAATCATCAGCTGCAACCCATCTCATCACAGTATATATTCTCATCACTTTCTCATTTCCCCTGTCAGATCGTTGCATGAAGTCTCTGTGTGTTTCTGGTCCCGTTCTTGTTCCTGTTCTTCGTTGCCATCCTGAGTTCCTGTGTTCCGGTTTCGTCTCGTGGATGTGTTACTTGTCTGGATTACTATCGTCACTTCAGAGCACTCATCACTGTCTTCACCGTGTCTGACCATCAAAGTCCCTGCGCCACCGCCTGCATCACCCTGGACTTTGCATACTACTTCATCTATTATTCTACTACAATAAAGAGTTTTACTTGCAGCCTGCTTCCTCGTCTCTGTCATAACAGAACGATCTGACCCAACATGGAAGCAGCGAGTAATTCAGCGCCCTCGTTCGAGGATTACGTGAGTAACAGCATGGCACGTATGGATCTTCAAGAAAAGAATATTCACGATACTGGTCGCGCTGTTCAGGCGTTAGTGGCGCAGGTGTCCGAGCTCACCCGGCAGATCCATCAGATGCGAGCTCCCGCTGCGCCGCCCACACCAGCTGTTCCCCCCACACCATCGGAAAGCCCATCCCAGCCAGAGCCACGCCTACCTGTTCCAGAGACCTACTCAGGTGAACCGAATTTTTGCAGGGCTTTTCTAATCCGATGTTCCATGCATTTCTCCCTTCAGCCCCGAACCTTCGGCAGTGAGCGTTCTAAGGTGGCCTTCGTTCTCACCCTCCTGACTGGGAAAGCGGCATTATGGGGAACGGCGGTGTGGGAAAATCAAGACCCATGCTGTTCCTCGTTCCAGGAGCTCTCCGCCGAAATGAGAAGAGTTTTCGACCGTGCTGTCGCCGGGAGAGAGGCCGCAAGGATGCTGGCCGATTTACGTCAAGGAGAAAGATCTGTTTCAGATTTCTCGATCGAGTTCCGGACCTTGGCGGCGGAGAGCCAGTGGAACGAGGAGGCGCAGTGGGACATGTTCCTGCATGGGCTGGCTGACCGCGTCCAAAGGGAGATCTACGCCTTGGACCTACCCCAATCGCTTAACGACCTCATCGCTCTGGCACTTCGAGTTGACGCACGGCTGGCCAGAGTTGGGAGCCGCACTAGGAGCAGTCACCCTCTGGCAGGAGCCGAGGGTTCACGGCTTGGAGGCGGGGACGCGGTCAGCCCCGTCTACGATCACGAGCCCATGCAGGTGGGTCGAGCTCGGCTTTCCCGGGAGGAGAGGGAAAGGCGGAGGTCCCAGGGCCTTTGTCTGTACTGTGGAGGAGCCGGGCACTATGCTTACAACTGCCCGGTAAAAGGCCAAGCCCGATAGTAAGTATGAGGCTACTATCGGGTGGGATCTCCGCCGAGAAGACCTCATCTACATCTACCCTCCTTCCGGTAAGACTGAGATGGTCAGCACGCACTCACGATTGTCGGGCACTCTTGGACTCCGGGGCGGAAGGTAATTTTATGGACCATTCATTTGCACGTCAGTTCCAGATTCCCCTCAAACCCCTCACTCATCAGATCGCTGTACATGCACTCAACGGACAGAAACTTCCTACCATCACTTTCACCACCGAAGATATCACCCTCATCACATCAGGCAACCACACTGAGACCATTTCATTCTACATTCTGGACACTCCCCTTGCACCCATAGTTCTCGGTCACCCCTGGCTCATCCGTCACAACCCTAAAGTGGACTGGCAGCTCAAGTCTGTGTCAGCTTGGAGTAATCGTTGTCATGAGTCTTGTCTAGTGTCTGCTTGTCCGTCTGTTTCTGTCTCTGTGTTTCAGGAGGAGGCAATGGATCTGTCTAACGTGCCCGCGGAGTACCTGGACCTGAAGGAAGTGTTCAGTAAGTCTCGGGCTGCTTCTCTTCCTCCGCATCGTCCCTATGACTGTGCCATAGACTTATTACCAGGTACGGCTCCGCCTAAAGGCAAGTTATATTCACTCTCGACACCTGAGAGGGAGGCTATGGAGAAATATATTTCTGATTCTCTAGCAACGGGGTTCATTCGCCCTTCCTCTTCACCAGCGGGGGCGGGGTTCTTTTTTGTGGGGAAGAAGGACGGATCCTTGCGACCTTGTATTGACTACCGGGGGTTGAACAACATCACGGTAAAGAATACTTATCCTTTGCCGCTGATGTCTTCAGCCTTCGAGAGGTTGCAGGGAGCGTCCATCTTCACAAAGTTGGATTTACGGAACGCTTATCATTTGGTCCGCATCAGGGAGGGGGATGAGTGGAAGACCGCTTTTAACACCCCCAGAGGGCACTTTGAATATTTGGTTATGCCTTTCGGGCTTTCCAATAGCCCAGCGGTCTTCCAGGCACTCGTCAATGACGTGCTGCGAGATATGATAGATCAGTTCATTTATGTCTACCTGGACGACATACTGATTTTTTCTTCTTCTCTCCAGGATCACGTGCAGCACGTCCGGCGAGTGCTTCAGAGGTTGCTAGAGAATGGGCTTTTTGTCAAGGCGGAGAAATGCGATTTTCATGCACAGTCTGTTCCATTTCTAGGGTACATCGTGTCAGTTGAGGGAATGCGCATGGATCCTGAGAAGATCAAGGCTGTGGTGGATTGGCCAAGCCCAGAGTCTCGTAAGGCCCTACTGAGATTTCTGGGGTTCGCTAATTTTTACCGGCGTTTTATTCGCAACTTCAGCCAACTAGCCGCACCTCTGACCGCCTTGACCTCCCCCAGAACGACGTTCAGGTGGTCAGACGCAGCCGAGGCTGCGTTTGCCAAACTGAAGGGTTGCTTCGTTTCAGCCCCCATTCTGACAACCCCTGATCCATCACGTCAGTTCGTGGTGGAGGTCGACGCGTCAGAGGTGGGGGTAGGTGCAGTGTTATCCCAGCGTGCTCTCTCAGACGACAAGATGCATCCTTGCGCGTTTTTGTCTCATCGGTTATCGCCTGCCGAACGCAATTATGACATTGGGAACAGAGAGTTGTTGGCAGTCAAGTTAGCATTGGAGGAGTGGCGGCACTGGTTAGAAGGGTCGGGGGTACCTTTTATCGTCTGGACCGATCATAAGAATTTGGAATACATTCGGACTGCTAAAAGATTGAACTCCAGGCAGGCTCGGTGGGCACTTTTTTTCGGTCGTTTTGACTTTACTCTCTCGTACCGCCCGGGTTCTAAAAACATCAAACCCGATTCTTTATAGCGTATTTTTGATCGTTCCGAACGCCCGTCTACTCCCGAGTGCATTTTACCAGAGACCCTATTCATCTCCACACTCGTATGGGAGGTCGAATCGAAGGTCATGAAGGCCTTAGAAGGGGTAACGCCCCCGGTCGGTTGCCCACCGAATCGTTTATTTGTGCCTGAGAGTCTACGGTCCAGCGTTATTCAGTGGGGGCATTCTTCCAATGTGGCTTGTCATCCAGGAGTCAGTCGTACTAAATGTTTAGTTAAGCAACGATTCTGGTGGCCTCTCATGGCTCGTGACATTCACAATTTTGTTTTGGCTTGCTCAGTTTGTGCCACTGGTAAGACTTCCAATCGACCCCCGGATGGGTTACTCCTACCGCTGCCGGTTCCTTCGAGACCCTGGTCCCATATCGCACTAGATTTTGTTACCGCCCTCCCACCCTCTCAGGGTCACACGGTAGTTTTGACCGTGGTGGACCGGTTCTCGAAGGCGGCCCATTTCATTCCCTTGCCCAAATTACCCTCAGCCAAGGAGACAGCGGTGATTGTCGTTAACCACGTCTTTCGGTTACATGGCCTCCCGACAGACGTGGTTTCTGACAGAGGACCCCAATTTGTGTCCAAATTTTGGCGAGAATTTTGTAGATTACTGGGCGCGACTGTCAGTCTGTCTTCTGGGTTTCATCCCCAGAGCAATGGCCAAACTGAGAGAGCCAACCAGGATTTGGAAAGAACGTTACGATGTTTGGTCTCCAAGAATCCTTCCTCTTGGAGTCACCAACTCTCTATGGTGGAGTACGCCCACAACACGTTGCCAGTGTCATCCACGGGCCTGTCTCCGTTTGAGTGTAGTGTAGGGTACCAGCCACCACTCTTTCCTAGTCTGGAATCCGAAGTCGCGGTTCCCTCCGCTCACGCCTTCGTCCAGAGGTGTCACCACACATGGACTAGAGCCCGCGAGACTCTACTCCAGGTGGGGTTGCGCACCAAGGCCAAAGCCGATCGCCACCGGTCTAGGCCTCCCGTTTACGTCGTTGGTCAAAAAGTGTGGCTTTCTACCAAGAACATTCCTCTCCGTTCCGTATCCAATAAACTTGCTCCCAAATTTATTGGCCCGTTTACTGTCACCAAGATCATTAGTCCGGTGGCAGTCCGCCTCAACCTTCCTCCTGCGTACAGGAGAATTCACCCCGTTTTCCATGTTTCCAAAATTAAGCCTGTGTTTCGATCAGCGATTAACCCGCCAGTTCCGGTTCCTCCCCCGCCGCGACTCGTAGATGGGGAACCCACTTATTCGGTCAATCGTGTACTGGACTCTAGGCGGAGGGGACGCGGATTTCAGTATTTGGTGGACTGGGAAGGTTACGGTCCTGAGGAGAGAAGTTGGGTACCGGCCAGAGACATTTTGGATCACTCCCTTATCGATGATTACAATCGGCAGGTAAGGGGGCCTGGGAACACCAGGAGGTGTTCCTAGGGAGGGGGGTACTGTCACGGTTCATAGATCCAATGTCTCTCCTCGTCTCGTGCTTTGTTTGTTTACGTGTGTGTGAGCGCGTGAGTGGGTGTGTCCGGCTCGTTACCTCTGATCAGCGATCCAGCTGCAGTCACTAATCATCAGCTGCAACCCATCTCATCACAGTATATATTCTCATCACTTTCTCATTTCCCCTGTCAGATCGTTGCATGAAGTCTCTGTGTGTTTCTGGTCCCGTTCTTGTTCCTGTTCTTCGTTGCCATCCTGAGTTCCTGTGTTCCGGTTTCGTCTCGTGGATGTGTTACTTGTCTGGATTACTATCGTCACTTCAGAGCACTCATCACTGTCTTCACCGTGTCTGACCATCAAAGTCCCTGCGCCACCGCCTGCATCACCCTGGACTTTGCATACTACTTCATCTATTATTCTACTACAATAAAGAGTTTTACTTGCAGCCTGCTTCCTCGTCTCTGTCATAACAATTTGTCCACCAATTGAAGTTCAGCAGAAGTTTTGGTGATGCAACCAGACAACAACCCAAAGCAGTGAATTAAATGAACAACAAAATGGCTTTAGCAGAAGAAAATGTGCTTTCTGGAGTGCCTCGGTCAGAGTCTTGACCTCAATCGGATTGAGATGCTTTGGCAAGCCCTCAAGAGGGCCATTCACAGCATCCATTCAAAAATATTGCTGAACTAAAAACAGTTTTGTACAAATCTAAGGGTTCACAACATAATAAATCAGCATTAAAACAAACATTGTAGTGACAGCTCTGTGTCTAACCATTTTGTCTTCGCTAAACAGCCGGTGGAAATCTGGCTTCAAGTGATTGGTAGTTGCGAATGATCCTTTTTGTTAACCTCAGAAACCTTTTATCTGTTTTTCTGTCATTTGTGTTGAGGTTTAGATGTGTTCTGAGATGTCTTGTTTTAAAGATGGACAGAATTCTATTAAAGCGCTCCTGTTTAGCCCCTGCGCCCCACTCCACAAGTCGCTGTCAGGAACGATTCAACGGCTCATCAGTTACGGGCCTGCCACTGTCATGTGGCCCTCGATGAAGTCGTCACTTTGGTTCACTGTCAGCTCTCCCCTGGCCTGGCCACAAGTGATAAAGCCTCAGCGGATCCTGGTCCTCACAAGTTGACACAGAGCAGAGCTGACATGCCGTTCAGTGGCATCTCTGCAAAGCACATTAAACAATTCACACTCCTCACCACCCATCCTCTAGATCAGGTCAGATCAAGACCAATCAAAGCCTTAACTTAACTTCACATGCAAAGGGAAATATTAGCATAATATTCGCAGGGAGTGGAATGCAAATTCTATATACGTACATCAAAGCATCCTTTGGAAAATTGAATGTCGATAATATAAAATTTAATGTGCATCAGTTGACCCTATAGAAAATTGTGCATGCATCAAAGGATCCTAATTGATTCTAAATTGTACATACATCAAAGAATACAAGTGATTTTAAATGATGCATACATCAAAGAACCCTATATCATTCATTCTCAATTCTACATACATCAAAAGATCCTATATAACTGCTTTTAAATTGTGTATACATCAAAGCATCGTATGCAATTGTAAACACATCAGAGGATACAATTGATTTTAAATTGTACATACATCAAATAATCATATAGAACTATTTCTAAATTCTACATCAAAGGATCCTATAAAAATGTCATCAAAGAATCCAGTAGGGATCTATAGGATCCTATAGGCATATTTGCTTTTAAATTTTGCATACATCAAAGAATACAATTGATTTTAAATTGTGCATACATCAAATGATCCTATAGAATTCATTATCAATTCTACACATATCAACAAATCGTATAAATTGTACATCAAAGAATACAATTGCTTTTAAATTAAACATACATCAAAGGATCACAGAATTATTTCTAAATTCTAAACACATCAAAGGGTCCCGTGGAACTCTTTTGAAATTGTTCATCACAATATAATTCTCTCTAATTTGCACATGCTTTACGAAAGATACACCCTATGGAATACTATTTCTAAATTGAACATACATTTTAAAACAATTCTGTGCAGTTGTGTCTGCATTCTGCACATATCAAAGGATACTTTTACATATTTTCTTTTCTTTTGCTGGAATTTCACTGTACCGTCACTGACTATACCATATTATGCCAACATATGCTACAGAGCAGCAAGTGCGGGCGAAGGGTCTTTTCTTTTTCACGGGCCACCTGCCAAACTCAGCATCTATTGTCCCTTATGACCTCCCTTTAAATCACGTGGCTGTAGTTTTGTGTCCTCCCTCACTTACTGAAGGTTAAACTGGCAGCATTCCTCTGGAGGTGTAAAGTTGGGAGAGTTATTTCAGACAGAGGGTGGAAGACCAGAAACATCAAGTTCAAACTACATATTTTATAGAGCTCTTACAGAGATTTCACACCAATGTGTTCATTTAACACAACTCTTAGATAAACCCTTGTGGTTGCCGTTGTATGTACACAATACCTCTGAAATGATCAATATTATCTGTGAATATTTAGGTGCATTTAAAGAAGGCGAATGAAACAACCCAGACATATCTTAGAAATGCATAAAACATGAATACATTCACCAGACAATATCATTCATTTCGAATTCCAGGTGTTGATGCAACGCAATCATCAGAATCTTATATCTATCCTGCAGTGAAAATCAATGTAGGCTACAGTGTGTCAGAAGAGAATATGTTGTTTGGTTTTATCTTTGATTTTCACACCTTAAAATATATTTCACACCTTCATTTGTAAACTAGCTCTGAGGAAATTGGAGTCAGGCTACATCTGAGCAGCACAGAGGAGGAAGTTAAGTATGTGTATGTCAAGCAAGGCCTAGATCCAGATTATTTGTAGATACAATGATTTGAGCATAACAAAGCAGATGTGCCCATAACAATATGAATGCAGTTGCACCGCGCAAATCTTACAGGTCAGTTTAGACTAAGAAATGATCAAGGAAGTAGAAAGTGACAGTGATCTGCTGTGCTTTGTTGGAGTGTAAAGCATCGCTCTAATACTCTAATGAGAGTTAGCTGACATGTAGTTGCAGTGGTAGTTGCACTTAAAGGTATAGCGGAGGATTTTTTACTTCCGGGTGGATCACCTATACTATTGGTCCTCCTAATTGTCAATCATTCTGGTGAATCAATCAAACTTTTCAAAAAGTGGAGAGGGCGGGTCTTATCTAAAATTCAGAAAGATCCTCCGCTATACCTTTAATAAAACGTAAATTCAGTGTGTTCACGTAAAGGGCAATGTGAATAAACCTAGATTTAAATTCAAAGAGACAAGACATGTCGGATTATTTTTATCCAAAATGACGCGATCAGAACATTAATAAGAGCTAACACTCGTGTAATGCGTTTCATTCATTCTCGAAGCCAGAGGGCGCTCTCTCACAGAAAGTCCAAAAAGGATTCATAGAAGTAATAACTTATGACGTTCCAGGAAATCCCTTATATGGAAAAAGGCATCCAGCTATTCTGTAGCAGCAGCTGAATAAAAAGCAGAAACATTTTTACTAATGGAACGTGAAGACAATAATAAATGCGACAATAGCCTATATGGTTTATGTGTATTTTTCAAGCCATCTCAAGGTATTTATTGACAATAAAGGCTAATTGACAGCCTTTTTTTTTCAATGTTTTTGAGTCTCTTATGCTCACCAAGGCTGCATTTATTTAATCAAAAATACAGTAAAACCAGTAATATTGTGAAATATTATTACAAATTAAAATAGCTTTCTCTTTTTCTATATAAAAAGCTGGATTTTCAGCATCATTAATAGTTTTCAGTGTCACATGATCCTTCAGAAATCATTCTAATACGCTGATTTGATACTCAAGAAACAGTTCTTATTATTATCAGTGTTGAAAATAGTTAGTTAGTTAGTTAGTTAGTTAGTTAGTTAGTATAAAGTGTACTATCAATGGTTTTCCATTGTAGACAATTTCTCAAAAAGACATTTCTCAGAATATCTTCTATGATGTCTTACGTTCAATGGAAGAAATAAAGTCATATGGGTTTGGAACGATATGAGGGCGAGTAAATGGTGACAGAATTTTCATTTTTGGGTGAACTAACCCTTAAATGGCAGCAGGCAAATAGCACTCAGTTGTTTAAATAATGTGCATTCTATAACAACCCAAATTTGCATAGAAAGAAGTTGTGTTTACTGTAAATAATGTTAGAGACTAAAAATTATATGTTTATCAAATACTCCCACTGCAAAAGCACATTCTGTGCTGAAAATAATGCAGTGGGTTCATTTAACCCGTTCAGACCTGGAATATGTTGCAGAAAAACAAAAATATACAGTATAGCCATGCTTTAATTCATCTCTCAATCAGCTGAAAATGATAATTAAGCAACAACAACAAAATGATTCAAAACATATTTAAGTTATTTACAATGTACAATTGGTTTTGAACAGAATCAAACATTTTGTGAGCAAAATTGTCTAATTTTAAGAAAACTTTAAAGTCAGCATGAAATTAATATTCCCCTTATATATTTTCCATGTTTCTTTTTTTGTTTTGACCTCATAATTCTTAATCAAAATGTCATAACTCAGTCTACTGATGAAACAATGGACTTCTCCCCTTTCTCACAATTGACCACGAACTCGCACGCATAAAACAAAGTCCCCACCCTTCTTATTATTTCCTTTTTAATAATCTGTTTCACTCAGCTGTACGTCACTATATGGAAGAAAAGATCTGTCGCTATTAATTTCATTGCGACTAAATAAATTACAAGTAAAATCCTAGTCATCTGTCAGTTTAGCAATAGTATGATGTTTACATTGAGATCTACTGTCTAATGTAGGGTGGTTAAAGCTACACTGTGTGATTTTTTTAAGTTGATTCTGAGCAAAAAAACAAATGTGCTCATTCATGTGTAATTACTTGCACCAACTAATCAAGTATTCTCGTAAGCGTAGAATCTGCCATTCAGAATACATACGAGCGAGCCGCTCAAATGGCGGCAGCCATGTTGCGCCTCCATCTTGAAAATACATTAGCCAAAGAGGGCCATACCTGAAAATTCAAGCTTCGCACTTTCGCGCTTTTACATTCAGTGAAATGAGATGAGGTTACTCGCGACTGCTGGCAGATTTGAAAGCCTGTCAAAGATGGAGAATCACGCCTATTCTCGAGGACATGTAACAGAATCGCCAAGGAAGCGAAAGAGAGAATTAAAACGACAACGCGACAGGCAAATCAACAAGACCAAAGCCAATATTGGAGTGGCTTTTCCAAGATGGAGAAGGGACGCCGAAGTTGCCTGCTTTCTTCTCGACGGGTAATTCAGCCTATTTGTGTAAATTCAAAGTTGTATAGTTGCTTGGCTAACTATAGCATGGTTGTGCATAACGCTAGAACGATGTCCAGGATACTTTTCCTCACATCAAATGATGAAAAAGGATGGTTTACTTTGTAACATAAATCTGTGTGCTGCGACGGATCACAGGTAATGAATAGTTTTACTGGCGCCATTTGTAGGGCACTGTAAATTTTAGTTCATAGTTTTCTTAAGTAACCTCATCACTTGAAGGAACACTCATGGAAGAAGCCGAACTGGAAGCCATGTTAATCTTGGAATAATACGGCCACCGTAGGAGTTAAAACGCCCTCGGAATGGGAGGTGCTAGTTCAGTTGGTAGTCATAACAATTTCACCGCTAGATGGGAGAAAATCTTACACAGTCAGTGTAGCTTTAATAAATAAGAGGCAGGTTTTAGCTCTAAAATGCCACCAATAAAAGTGGCGAAACTACTTTAAATTCGCTTTACTGTAAATTACTGTAAATTCACCCTTCTGTGGGTGGATAGGATTGTGGATTTCTGGATTACTGATTAACAAAGTGATTTTTAATGTAAATCTGAGATTAAGTAATTTACTCAACTTGTAGTTCATTTGCATATCCGTTTAAGTAATCCCACTACAATCCGCTCTGCCAAGTAAATACGTAGTGTGTGCGCACGTTTATGTACTTGACTGTCCTCTGGTATGTTTCCAACAAAAGCGATAAAAAACATCCATCATCTCCTCTCCCCCTGGTGTAAAGGAATAGGGCGAGGGTGAACACTTTGGCTAATCAGATTACCAACCACCCACAGACTACAGCAGTGTAAGAAAGCAACCGGGACGTCTTAGCACTTTCTCACCGAAAACTTGAGCGAAGGGAGGGGGGGTTATACACGCTTTTAGCAAGTGCTGTGAAAGCCTGTGTGGAGTCTCAGTGCGACATTCACATCCAGGGAAAGCAAGAGAAAAGGCTCATTAAACTTCTAGCTGGTTTTATCAGCGAGATCCTTCTGAAGCTGTCGGATGACAGGGGCGGAGGAGCTCCTATAGATCTGACTTCTAATTACGGCCACATCCAAGCAGGAAGGAGACTTTGGGGGGGGGGGGGGCTTTAAAGGGATAGTTCAACTAAACATGAAAATTCTGTAATATCTCCTGTCTTTACAAACCTGAATGACTTTCTTTCTTCTATGGAACATTAAATGTACATTTTTGAGCAATATTCTGACCACTCTTATTTTATAATAGAAATGAATAGGGCTGTCAAGCTCCAAAATGTCAAAAAGCAAAAGATAAAAAAAAAAATTGTTAGATTAGTCATAATAAATCGAGCTGACAGCACTATATATATACAGTATACAGTGCTGGGTAGTTACTGATTATAATTATGTAATCTGGATTACATTATCAGATTCCAAAAATGAAATACTTGTACTTAGATATTATTTCTTCAAAGGTTTTATTTCAAATACTCATAATCAGAATACAGTTAGTGGTCTATATGATTCATACACTATATTCAAAGTCTTTTGAAGTCATGTGATAGTTTTGTAACAAATTTAATGAATTTTAAGATGATATTCTCATCCTGGTGCATTAATGAGAGAAGTAGCAGCATATGATGCAAATCTTCAGTTCAAGAGCGATTTTTTAGGATATTTTTCTAAGGATATTCTTGGGTCCTACCTTAAAAGCAGATTCATATGGGTTTGAAATGATGTGGGGGTGAGTAAATGACAGAAATGTAATTTTTTGGGTGAACTGTTACTTTAAAGTAGAGATGAATGTTTAGTGTGAGAGCACATGGTGAATTGTACTGACAGACCCCGAGGTACGTAGGACATGCCACATTTGTCCCTAGATGGAGAGAGAGTATGAAGAGAGTGCAAAAAACACAAAGCACATGCTCCAGAATATGCCAAGTTAAAAAAAAGACACTAGATTCCCAGAGTGGAGCTCATTATATCAGGTAATCTCATAATTACAACGTATTACATCACCTTGTGTTGAAAGAAGGGTTTATACGATTAAAAATGGCACTCAATACAATAAGACGGCTTTTAAAGGGTGATATTATATGGTAAAATATTGTAATCAATCCTCTTTCTTCCCTTATGTTCACCAAAGCTACATTTATTTGATTACAATATCATAGTGGATAAAACAAAAAATGTTATATATAACATTTTTATCATGATTTATTTCAACAACATCATAAGAAAGAGTTCTCAGACCTATTGTAGATTACCAAGGTCACCCATAGAAATAACTCTCTGAAGATTAATCATGACTACAGGATATAATATAACCAGGTCTATAATATTTTTCGTGCAGGATGACGAAGTGAAATGTGTTACCTTAAGTTGGTATCATGTTTACAGCAAGTCTGATGAGGGTATGCTGTGTTTCTTAACTGGAGGCATTTGATGGCCTGAGCTCGAAGGTCAACCGCTGAAGCAAACGGTGTCACTGAACATCCTCTGGCCCGTGAAAGCTCTCCTCTGAAGATAATGCGTTGCGTTTGCCTTTGGGCTGTTCTTCCACAGTCTGCTCTCATTTACACTTGTTGTGTTGCCATTTGTCTAATTAAGGCACTGGAATTCACTAGTTTTGGTCGAAGTATACATAATACAAAAGCATTTTGGCTTTTCATTTGTTAGGATTTCACAGGTGCAGACTAACCTCACAGATTCTTTTTGCAGTTATGCAGCTGTATTTTCTCCTGACCTAACTCTGTCAGGGGAAAATAGAATATCAAACTTCAAGAAAGACTAGTTTTCAATGCAATGTCTCCGAATGCAAAATCACATCAGAGCAACATATCTCATTGGTTTCTCTGGAGACTCAAATTGATCATTTCATATTTTACATCTGCAAAAAAGTATTCTGCAAAATATCACTCATTATGTGTTGGGAGAGAGAGACTGCCCCCTAGTGCCAGTCCATCAAAGTGGACATTAAAAGGTGGGTAAAACTTGTTGTTCATCTGAATTCCCAATATTAAAATTCGGAAATACGAAGCACATCTATAATATTTGTGTTGCAGATTAGGGAATTAAATATTGGTGCTAAAAATGGTGTTTGTCAGAATATATAACGTGAACATGAATATCTGTCTTTATCCATCTATAGATGATAGATAGATAGATAGATAGATAGATAGATAGATAGATAGATAGATAGATAGATAGATAGATAGATAGATAGATAGATAGATAGATAGATAGATAGATAGATAGATAGATAGATAGATAGATAGATAGATAGATAGATAGATAGATAGATAGATAGATTGATTGATTGATTGATTGATTGATTGATTACTGTGAGAGACTGTGTTTCAGTACTACATTAAACGTTGAATATTATGTATAATAAATAATTCAATGGGGGAATATATATTTGTGGTTCCTGATAATAACAAATGTCTTCTGTTACCAGTAAAAAGTGGCCTACATTATTTTAAATATCTAGTCTAGTCAGTGACAGAGTGCAAGCATATTCATCTCAAATAATTCTGTATTTTCAGCTTCAGAATCATGAATATTTTTATTCTGGTGTCGACATTGTCCTGTGCATTGGGTTACCAGCACCAAGTCCAAGCCTATCCATTTACACCCCCAATGTAATATCAAATTTAGCATTTGAATCAACAGTACATATTTTGGTAACCTTTGATCATATGTTTTGGAATATCGCAATAATATCGTATCATGAGTTCAGTATCGTGACATGAGGGTATCGTTGCACCCCTGATAGAGCTAAAAAGAAAACATCTCCAAATGTATTTTTACATCTTCATAATGTAATAACTGCAAAAATCATATATTAAAAATAAATTTAATTTTTATAATTATCAGTCATAGCAAAAAACTAAATTGTGTGTACAAATCCTGGTGTGTACATTATTTAATAATAGATGATTACTAGTTTTATGTTGTACAATTGCTTTTATTAACCATCCGATGTTTAAATGAACACACACTTTTTCAGTAGAGTATGAAATTCATTAAATTAAAGCCCTCCAAACGGCATCAATCTGCACACTCCACATCAGTCTGATCCAGCAGGCGTCATCTCAGCGGAGAGAGTGACAGACAGCACGAGATGAATGAAGCGCTGTGACATCTTCATACTCAGGCAGGTCGGGATCCCAATCAGCTTGGAGCCGCAGGTCCCTTCGCACAGTTAATTAAATCAGTCTGCAAGAGACAGACCGCAGCCAATGCATGTCCCACCAACTGTTACTGTTCCATTACAGTCGAGCGGATTTCATGAACATTTCTCCGGCTAGCAATCAAAGATTTCCTGGAAGAGGGTATTAAGTGGAAAAACGTGATACATGAAGTGACAGGAGAGGTTTTGTTGTTTTTCACCAAGCGCAGACCCAATAATGACCCCCATCCAGACTCTTAGCCGAAGACACAGAAAGCATATTTTCTCAGTAAATAATGTTAATAATGTAAACTACTGCTGCATTGTACAATCACTAGTTTAAAAGTTATTAGATTAGTTAATAGTTAGAAATGGTAATGAAGGGAAAACAACACACGCATCTGACAGTAAGGAAAGCAATGTACGCTTATGAATGTGTTTGAAGCACTTAATAAAGAATGTCTCTGTTTAAGACAATTCAGATTAAGATATGTTTCAGATTCATCAAAGTATATCGACATAAACTATACTAGTATCCCATCCTAGGGGGCAAACTCAAGAGTTTGAAACTACATTCCACACACACAAGTTCTGCAGGTTAAAACAACGCTGTATTCATTTGGTACACAAAAGTTCTGTACGAATACATGTACCATTATACCCTTTATATACACTTTATGGACAGAAGTATTGGGACACATGAGAATGTGGGAATTTTTTAGAGCATTTGTGGGGTTCAGTACTGATGTTAAAAAAAGTGTTTAAAAAGTGTGCATTACTTTTTTTATATACCATGGTCTGGGTGAATACTCGATTCTGATTGGCTGCAGGGTGTCCATTAAAAAGTGATAATGTACACCTAGGAAAGGCGTCCCGTCAATTTGCCTGATGACAGTTCTAAATGATTGCGCTGGCTCAAACTCACTGATCAACTGCTGCGGTCGGGTCGCTGTGGCCACGTTGCTTGGCAACGCCTGTATACGGGAGATATTAAATAGTGCGCTCGACTTAATAAATAAAAACCCTCACGATTTTTACTCTAAAACACATTAAAGTATTATTAATTGATTAAATATTTCTTTCTTTCGTAAGTGACCATGGTATAAGCGGGTTAATGCCCTTCGAGGTGTCCATTGTCAGATATTAATGGACTTCGCCGTCGTCCATTAATACCTGATAATGGACACCTCGTCGGACATTAACCCTTACTTAAACGCAGACTGTATGGATAGGAGCTTGATTTTATACATTGGCAATAGGTCTGATTGAAACACCTGAATTCGATAATTAACATGTCTGTTCCAGTCATTTTGTCCATATAGTGTATAGTCCCTTGATTTTGAGTGAGAAATGCCATTATATGCGCCTCCCCGTCAACATCAAATTGTCATAAGTTGAATACGCATCATCTGGACTTTGCATGTGGTTGGAGGGGGCAGCCATGGCCTGTGGGCTGTAGAAGAAGTCATGCTCAGCTAGGTGGTCTGCCCCATCATGAGCTCTTTGATTAGCCTCGATGACCTCCTCTGATTCACACACAGCACTGACAACCCACTCAGCACTGGCTTGGAAATCCTGTGGATCTGCATAAATTGGCTCCGCCGCACTGATGTCCTGTAATGCGTTATTAATTGCTAATTGCTGGATGGAATCACCCAACAAGTCAGTCAAATCTTCCGTGGCCCTCGTCTCTTCACGTGCACCCTCTTCCCGGGAGATCTCGAAATCAGGCGACTGCGAAATGTCAGCGTTGGTCTGGAAAGCGTCTTGGATAGAAGCAGACTTCTGGAGAGCTTTTCTCAGGTTTTGCCAGTGCATTTTAGAGTCTGAAGGGGAAGTGGCTTTTGGCTGAGCTTTTGACACCGTGGCATAGACGGCTTCCTTATTCTCGAGGTCGGTGTCAATGCTCATCACTTGACTTTCGCTTTGTGGCTCTATTGCATTCAAAGAAAAGCTCCTCCAAGCAGGGTTGAGCATTTTTGATGGACGCTGAACTGCTCTCTGCATCTTGCCCTCAGGTAAAAAGTCAGAGTTTTGAGTTTCTATGGCGTAGTTGTACGCTTCATCCGTGGCCACGGTTTCTTGAACTCTATTTTGTTCTGCACGGTCAAGGTTGTTCGGCTTGGCTGTGGAAGGTCTTGGCAGATTCTGGATGGATGAACTGACAACATTAAACAGTCTTTCACCCTGATGGGTTGCAAACTCGAAATTCCCCTCGCCGGACTCACATCTGCGACCAGCCTCAAAGGAAAAAGACAGCTGAGGGAAAGAAAAGAGAAGGGAAAGTTATGAAATCTATTTCAGACCAGAAATGTTTGTCCACAATCACTCGGGCGTTAATAAAGAAAGGCTGTTTGTTTCCCATGAGAAAAGGCATGCAAATTAAATTCAATATGTTTAAATGAGGAACCTGCACCACACCTGCACACTGACAACACTAACGCTCTTTTGAAATTAAAGAGTGAAGAAAAATGACACATTTACATCAAAGGATCAATGACAAGATAAAGGAAAGGAAACATTACAATGGAATATTTGTATTCATGTTGGTTTATACCATTTTCAAGAAACATTCATTTAAAAAATATGTGTAACCAAGTAAAAACATTTTCCTTTCATCTTTATACATGTATGCACAAAAGAATGTTATATATTTTAAAATAAATATTACACTGGTGATATGACTGTCACAGTTGTGTTTCTGTCTGAGTCTTGTTTTCATTAGTCACATGTCTTCCTTTGTTCTGTTTTCCCGCCACTCATTTGTTTCCACGGTAACCTTCATTTGTCACATCTGTTTCCTCATTAGTCTTGTCGGCTGTGTCTCGTATCCCTGATCTGTTTCCCTATGTATTTAAGTTCTGTGTGTTGCCTTGTTCATTGTCCGATCTACGTCGTATTAAGTGTGTGAATCTTCTGCCCGCCTTCGATGTACCTTTGTGATTTATATTGCGAGTAAAAGTTTGCATTGGAACTTCTGACTCGTCTTTGTCTTCTGCCTGCACCACACCGTGAAAATGAAATGGTGCCATTTCCTGTTAAGGATTTTTTTTTTCTGCATGTTGGTTGTACCACATGTGAACGTTGTTCATTTTAGATTTACTGTAATACATATAGTAAAAACGGTAATATTGTGAAATATTATTGTAATTTAAAATAACTGTTTTCTACTTTATACTAATTTATACCTGTGACAAAGTTGAGTTTTCAGTAGCCATTTACTTCAGTGTCACCTGATCCTTCAAAAATCATTCTAATATGTGGACTTGCTGCTCAAGAAATGTTTTTATTATTAATGTTAAACAGTTGTGCTGCCTAATATTTCTGTGAAAACTGATACTAGTTTTCTTAAGCTAGTATCTGTTGTATACTTAACTGTAAATGTTACAAATTCCTCCAATTTCCATTTTCACATACAGGATTATCCTGACAGCAAGTCTATTTTCAACTTAGTAGACTTCAATGAACGAATGCCAGCGTGTGTATGCACATCAGATAGAGCGTATAAGAATGGGAGCGCAATAATTCTAACCTTATTTTAAAATATTTAGCTAACACTTTTCACTTCCAAAAGAGTAAACACTTCAAATTTCCTCAATTACAGCAGCACCATAAACTGCAGTGTGTTGCTGCCAGTTGCAGCAATATTGACAGTCTATTTAAAATGTAACTGTTTATTAAAAAAACATGTTTTAATTAATTGTTTTCCCCCCTTCTATACCAAAAACATTCAGAACCGTGACTGTGAGGAGGTATGAGGTATCGTCATCATTGTGAATATTACACCCCATATATATATATATATATATAGAAAAAATAGCACCATGTCATTAACCACAAATTTAAAGTGACACCAGCTTACCGTGTCTTGTCCAAACTTCCTTACGTAACAGTACGGCCATTTGAAAAGCACTTCCTTAGTTTTGACGTCCTTCAGGATTAAGCAGTCCTGCAGGGGAGTAAGGAGAAAGTCGCCATACAGATTGCACCGAATGGCAGCCTCTGTGGCCACTGCTATAACCAGAAAATCTCGAACTGCAAGAAAAAAGAAACTTGTGAGAGTTTGCACAAAATGAAATCAGGAAGAAAAAAACAACAACATGTGAATATCTTATCGTGTGCAGTTTGAACAGCCCCTAAAACACAATAAAATAAGGAACTGTACAAAATATTTGTTCACCCTTTTTTTCCTTTTTTAACACTTAGTTGCAGTTTGATGTAATTTATGCCAAACAGCCAAAAAGCCTTTGGTGTTTGCATGTCATGTGTCTAACTGTGACATAAAGTAAGCATCCTACTTGTATAACTTTTTTGTGTTGATGTTATGATAATTTAGTCATGATTTTTGCTCTATTTGAAGCTTTCAGTATAAAATCACCAACTAATTTATTACATGTAAAAAGATGTACATTCTGCTAAACTTCTTTTGTATTCAACAGAAGAAAGAAAGGAGTTTAAAGCACCATTTAGGATGAGCTGTTCCTTTAAACATTTCCATCCACTCCCACAATTTCAACTTCTGAACTTTCATGGGTGCAAGTACAATATAGCTGAATCACAAGTCACTGAAAGGTATTGCACCCGAAGTCAGCAGGGAACACAACCTATTGCTTTTCCTCTGAAGAAAGCTTTGAAATTCAAAATTGGATGTCCACAGGAGCAGGAAGAAGCCCGAGAAGGCAGACCCGTCTAACTTCAGCCTTTGTTCCTTCGGTTGATGTTCACAGCTGTCATTTTCTGAGCCTCTTCCTCCTCGCTCTACATCTTCCAGGATGAAACAAGCTCTCAGACTGTTGGCTTGTTGCCCTGTGAGGCCTCACCCGTGACCGTGAATATCAAATGTACTTGTTTTCTCAGTTCGCTCTCGTTCGCAGTGCCGCTAAGGGAGAATGTTGCATGCAGCAGTTCACAGTTCTCATATCTGGAGATACAGGTGGCACATGTGTCAAGCACGACTCCTTAATGACTCACTGGACACATGCTGTAGTTAGTGTCAGATTTTAAGCTTCAGATTTAACTGGATGATGAACAAGAATCGTTTTATTTTGTCCTTTGCGTGTCTTCTTCATTTGATGTTTTAACACTAACGCAGTAGTGAAAGATTAGATGCATTAGCAGGTGTTATTCACCAGTAATTGTGCGCAATTATTCTTATCTGTGCAGACAATGTTCTTCCACTGGATTAACAATCATTCTAGTGTATGCACACATACATTTGTTTTTACTCCTTTTGTAATGTTATTGATATTTGAGTTACTTAAAAAAAATAAGCAGGAACTTATTGCCAAACCTCAATTAAGTAAATTTTGCTAACGTTCCCATTAAGTTATGAATTATTTATTATTTATTTATTATTTATTTCTGAATATTCTTTGAACGTTCAAAACTTTCAGTGTTTAAAATGTTTAAAACATTTTTATGGTTATATGAACGTTAGGGAACATTCTATTTTATAATTTTGCAAACATTATGGGAACGTAACTTTTGAATGTTCTTCAACATTCTGAAACAATTAGTATCTTCTTAAAAACGTTAGACGAACTGAAACGAAAAAAGTTCCAGAATGATGTAGCCTATAAATAATGTCTTTGTGAGAACAGTATTAAAGACCGGATAACTTTGAACAAAAATGTAATTAATGTTACTGGAAGAACGTTTGTTCATAACTTTGAGAGAACCTCGCCGGACTGTTAGCTAAAGTTCTGAGAATGTTCCCTGTTAGCTAGGCAGCACCTTAAACCTGTTCTCATGAGAAAATATAACTATTTTATGAGGTGGCGATTTTGTATGAATTTATATGGAAATGTATTTTGTATTGTATGTAAGTAGAAAAAAATTTAAGCATGAAGGTTCACCCCTGAACATAACAGCCAGTGCGGCAAATTTATACAAATTCGCTAAATTTGCTGTATTTCTTGAAGAAAAGGTACATCACCATCTTTGTCCAATTAAAGGGTTAGTTCACCCAAAATTTACTCACCCTCAAGCCTTCCTAGGTGTATATGACTTTCTTCTTTCAGCCAATTACAATCAGAAAAAATCAGTTATATTAAAAAAATATCCTGGCTCTTCCAAGCTTTACAAAAGGGAGTGAATAGTAAGTGAGATTTTGAAGCCCAAAAAAGCACATCCATCCATCATAAAAGTAATCCATACTGCTCCAGGGGGTTAAAAAGCGATGCATTTTTGTAAGAAATGTATCCATTACTATAACTTTATAAACTGTAATCACTGGCTTCCGGTAACAGCCGTCCAAGCGTTCACGAGACTCGGGTTTCGGCGTATGACGTAGGATGTAGGAGTAGGGTAAGCTTAGGTGAGAGTAGATGGTGTTTTGTTTTGCTCTATCCTCTGCACTTCCACATTCGTCAATACGTCATGCGTCGGGTCAGAGTTCACTCTTCGGCCAGAACTCCAGAAGCCAATGGTTCTAGTTTATAAAGTTATAAATATGGATCTTTTTCTGACAAAAACACATTGCTTCGCTTCAGAAGGCCTTTATTAACCCACTGGAGCAGTATGGATTACTTTTATGATGGATGGATGAACTTTTTTGGGCTTCAAAATCTCAGTTACTATTCATTATAAAGCTTGGAAGAGCCAGGTCATTTTTAACATTTACATTTATATTTATGCATTTGGCAGACGCTTTTATCCAAAGCGACTTACATCGCATTTTCAAGTACACATTTTACTTTCTTATCAGTTCTTGCTTTCCCTGGGAATGGAACCCATGACCTTGGCGTTGCAAGCACCAACGCTCTACTGTTTGAGCTACAGGAAAGCCATACAACTCCAATGGTCATATACACCAAGGATGACTTGAGGGTGAGTGAATTATGTCACCTGATGTTAAAAGAATTGAATGCACCAATAGTAGAAAATGAAATTCATTGGCTCTGTTTGGAAAACCTAATGAGCTGACTACATAGACAGCATTTAAATACATTTAAGCTGCGTTTCTGACACACACACACACACACACACACACACACACACACACACACACACACACACACACACACACACACACACACACACATACACACACACACACAAAATGTTCCAAAAGATAAAATACCTCATTTTGGCAAAATTCAGCATTGCATAGAGAAAGCAATCCCATAATCCCATAATTTTTACATCCAAAATCCATCCAAAATGGTGACAAACTGAGATAAATGTTGATTATCAATATAATTATTCAGGACCCATTTGGATATAAATTAGTCAAGTCTAATAGAAAATAACTATTTTGCTTGGGCGATAAGCACAATTTGTACAATGCACATATGTAGGGCGTTTCGAATCTGTCACTAATGAGGTTCCATTACATTTAAGTGTCTATGTAGGCAGCAACGGAGCACACTAGGTCTTGAAATAGAGCTATTGTCTTTTAATTGTACGCCACCATCACTCACTTGAACGCCCTTGATTTTTAATAGAGCTGTTGACAAGGAGTTTTGTTTAGGTGACTAAGTTGTCAATTTGGAGGGGTGAAAAAATCGTGCAAACATTTTGTTTTTATCATGTTTTCCTGAGTCGTGCTTTGGTGCAAAGCAGGACTTGACAATTGCTTTAATGTGTTCATTTATGTTAAACTGACTCCCGGTGCCCATCTTGATTTCAAGGGTGTCTGATGAGATCTGCCAAGTGTTAATCAGCCTCTGATTGTTGGGTCACTGATTAAAAAGAGTCTTAACAGAACCAGTTCATCAGCATATTACGCAAATCAGAATAAACTATACATTAATTAGCCATCAATTTAATTGTGCATATGTGTATAGTTATTTTTACATGTCTTAAGTGTCTTCTTTCAGTCTTCTTAAGTGCCCATTTCAAACATCGCAAACAATGCGTGATCAAAAACATTTTTGCCACTAATTTGGTTGTCTGTTTGTGTTCTACGCTTTAAAACCATCAAAGGCACAGTCAAACCACAGCAGAACCGGGGGTATTATTAGAGACCACCTCAAGGCCAGTGTGAAGTTCACCTCAATGTTAGACTGTAACACCTGCATAAATAAGATTCAGAGACTGCGCAGCGGATTCAGTAGATGAGTCGGGGGCTTCTCGGGAAGGAAAGGCACGAAAATGCGATTCCAGCTGCGAGCTGCAGATACTTGACTCTCAAAGTATAGATCAGAGAAAAAAATACCACTTCCTTCTTATCTGGCCCATGGGTGTTGCATCTATCGACTAAAAATATACAACAGGAACTGCAATTCTAGCTTTGCTGTCCCAAAACACTGTTTGTCTTTAGAAATCTATTTTCATCTGACATTTCATTTTGTATGCATGGAACTCTTACTTCCTTAAATATGTAGTATTTGACAGAGCACATGACATGGAAGACTGTATCCCACAATGCAATGCATCTGACATTTTTCAGGGTGTCAAATGAAGTGAAAGCTTAACAAATTTTGTGCCAAAATGTTACAATTTTTTATTTTATACTCTTTATATTATTTAATATAATATAATATACAGTGTGTTATTTATATACTGTCTCTCATAGTAAGTTTTCATTTAGGAAATATCTATGCAAATATTTGTTATTACAGTTTTTTTTATTCGCTTTGGTACTATTTTCACAAGTAAGGTGTACATTTTCAAAACTCTTATTACAAAAATCCAAACTGATCACACTTGTAACACAGCTAGTCATTCTTTCAAAACCTGATGTAATGCTTTCAGTCAGTTGCACATGTTTTCAGTCCACATAATCATTGTTTCAAACACAAGATTATTGTAATATGTAATGAGAACATTTGGTTTAATCACAGAAACACAACAGTATGATCTTCTTTCAATTTAGTACTTTTAACAATCAGCTCATTCAACAGCAAACAATGCAAGATACATGTTTCAAATCACCGTTGTTGCTGAATTAATTACAGTAATACAGGCTATGCCACATTAGAAAATACACGTGCATAACCTAACTTATGTAATTTTATCCATAATGTTTGTAATAGTATCTATCCAGTGTGTTATCAAAAGGTGTGATGAAGCACAGCCATGATGTTCTGTGCTAGAACAGAGTTTGCTGGCAATGAATACAGTAAATGATTTTGACTATTTGACTGAATACACTGTAGTGGACCTTTACAGATGAAGGTTGAGTTACAGTAATCTAACTACCATGTCTCTACCACGTTTACAGTATCACATAGCATACATACTGTAATGTAAAATGCTGTATTTGATGCATCTCTGATCAATCTGATGTTTTACAGTCATTGAATGTCTCCTCTCCCTTATACTCTATTCTGCTTTACAGTATTTGCACAAATGGCAAATTTCTCTGTATCTTTCTCTCTCTCTCTCTCTCTCTCTCTCTCTCACACACACACACACACACACACACACACACACACACATGCGTGTTCACACTCTTTGAACATGATGGAGGTTATTATCTATAAATCACTTATGTAAAAATAATTCATTACATTTGGTTTTCCATATCAGAAATTGCAAACAAGTTCTATAGAAACTGTATATAGAATCAATATCTATTGAAATCTATAGGTGTACCAAATGATTCATTGATTAACCATTAAGATCAGTTGGATTAAATAATAGACAAATGTATTAAACTGAACAAGAAGAGATGCAAATCAAAAGTTTGGTAGTAAGAGCTTTATGAAAGGCAGTTACTGTGAATGAAACATTTATGTAGATGAAACACTTATTTTGTGTTGTGGAAAGGATACTTTTTGATTTTGTGTATTTTACTAACACAATTGAAAACATAATGAAATGTTTGAAAAAAGTGCACTTTTGATGATCTGTTGTGATATTAGCACTAAGAGTTTGGAAAATGTGCACCTAACTTGTGAAAATAGTACCAAAGCGAACAAAAAAAACTGTAATACATGTTTTTACTGTTACTTTTGAGCAATTTAATGCATCATTGCTGAATAAAAGTTTTTTTTTTTTAAATCATGCTTTTGACTGGTGACGGAGGGATAGATAGATAGATAGATAGATAGATAGATAGATAGATAGATAGATAGATAGATAGATAGATAGATAGATAGATAGATAGATAGATAGATAGATAGATAGATAGATAGATAGATAGATAGATAGATAGATAGATAGATAGATCCAATCCAATTATTCTTAAACTGCTGCGAGTCTGACGTCTAGCATCTTTAAACTTAGCATCACTATGAGTTTCAGAAACTCTCTGGCAGCTAGATGGTGAAGCACTTCAGGTCAGCTTGGCAACTAGATTGAGATCTTTTCAATACAAAGCGTCTTCATTTGTACAGTTAATATGAATAATAGCCATTTTGTAAAATGTGCATAGGAGAAAATGAAATATAAAAGCAATTAAGAGACAGTTAAGAGAAGGATGATGAACATAATCACTTCATGTTCTGCCAAGTCTAGCAATTTGCTTATAATTAAAAGCTATTCGCTCAGTCCTCAACCAAGGGCACTGGAAATTGAGACTATATGTTCAACATGGCATTTTGGCATAGTACTCTTATTATTTCTGCCATATACAGTGTAAAGTATGCACATGTTATGTATGAATGGAAAATGATAAAGGCCTAAATGTGTAGTATGCAACTGGGGATGGTGCATGGGCATGACCTCACATTTTCAGTAGTTGAAGCAGCAATATCACATTTTTAAAGGGACAGTTTTAGGGGAATTTATTTTTTTTTTTTCACACAATCAAATTAAAAATGGTTTCTCTTTACTTTTTATAACTTGTTTTTCTAACTTTTTTCTAACAGATTCTAACAATTTTACACATTGTTGCATTAAGAATAAGTTCAAGATTCGTGCATCCACCATTATATATATATTTATTATATGGCTAAGTATAACACACCGTTGCCATGAAAAACAGAGCGTTGCTATGGATGCAGGATTCTAACCATAGAGACGGAATGGATTATTTTCTTTAGCGGAAGCAATACAATCGTTTTTAAATCAATAAACTCCTTTTTAATTTTTAATTTAAAAACAATTATTGTATTTTATTTTAAATCATGCACTTGTAAGTCAAGGGCAAAGTCAATATATAAAGAACTGTTCTGTGTGATGCATGGCATACAGAAAAAAGATGAGGATGTGATGCGTCACCCCTCCTCAGACAAAAATAGAAACATTTTGAAGTTCATGAAGGGTTGATTTACTGTCAAACAAGTCATCCACCTCCCTTCCCCATTCTCTCTCTCTCTCTCTCTCTCTCTCTCTCTCTCTCTCTCTCTCTCTCTCTCTCTCTCTCTCTCTCTCTCTCTCTCTCTCTCTCTCTCTCTCTCTCTCTCTCTCTCTCTCTCTCTCTCTCTCTCTCTCTCTCTCTCTCTCTCTCTCTCTCTCTCTCTCTCTCTCTCTCCATGTAATTCTGTCTGTATGTTCTGCTAAAAACTTGCAGATGACGGTCTGAGATCTTTTACCTCAAGTGAAAAAAAAAAGAATATAGAACTATATTTGCCAGCTGCTCTTCTGGCCCAAGGGCAGTGACACTTAAACAGCATAATTTAAAGCTAATGCTTTTAATTTTAACACACACACACACACACATACACACATAAAATTTGCCCATGCAAAAGTCACAGCAACAATGCTAGCACAATGCTAGTGTTAATGTTGATGTTTTGCTAGCTAGTTCGTAAGTTGTTGTTGGTGTTTCGCTAGCTAATTGTTTACCAATTCAGATTCAGATTCAGGCCCAGGACCCTTATTCAAGGTAACTCTATTGGATGTTTGGGCTGTTTTACTGTCCACCAGGGGAAAATCACAACTCTTTTTCATTGCTTTTCAGTTATGTCTGGGATAAGTTACGCACCAAAAACCTAGTAATAGTGCTAGTGATGCTTGCCTTAGCAAGCGCCACAAAAGAAGTGCCCTGTTGTCAATGATACTCAAGGACCAATAGAAATCTTGAACTAGATGAAAAGGAAGAAGCAGGAAGTCAATAAGAAGTCGCCTTGGGTGAATTTGAGGCAGCTTGCATCCCTCTGCTTCATTTCATTTGTCGTCTCCCCTGAATGAGCTCTCTCTATACATACACCTGAAAACAGTGTCCCCTCTTTCCTGTCCTTTAATGGAATCAAGGTTGGCCACCTGTGGCCCAAATGGGCAATTTGACTCAGGCCTGAGGTTTCGCTTGAAAAAGAGGCTGTTCGTCCTTGCAACAGGACAAACTAAAATAGCTTCTCTCTCTCCTCTCTGTCCCTCCAACATCACTAATATTATGTTAGGGTGAGCTGTGTTAAAGCAGTATCCAGATATATGAAAAATAGCTAATAGACTAAGATATTAATATTGTTATTAACATTGTTTTTTAGGGGGGGGGGGGGACAATGTTAATAACAATAATTCACAATTCTCTTTAAATACATAAAACATAAAAAAATTAATAAAAAGATTTTAAAGTGCCCTATTATGCTTTGTCAGATATTAGTTTTCATATAGTGTGTTTGTGAAAGGTCTGCAAAGTTTCAAAGATCAAAGTGCAGGTTAAAGTAAGCTATTGTAAAGTAATTAAGTTATTGTCTCCCAAAAGAAAGAACTGATTCTGAACTGCCTGAAACGAGTCATCAGTCATCCCCAGTCTCACTTCCTGCTCAAACCTAAGTATAGACCTTATGCGCCAGAGAAACAAGGGCACCGCCATCTTTAGAATATTGTCTTTGAACTTCCGTTTTTGCGGTCGCTCTGTATATTTCTATGGCATTGCTGTCCAGGAGTAATTAGCTTTTGAAGTGGATTTACGTAATATAAAGTTAACGAAATTTAACGAAAGTTATCATGAGGATTGTGATGTTTAAAGCAGATGTCTTAACAAATGTCAGTAGACCGGGAAGATTTTAAAACGAGCCATTCATTCATAAATACGCAAGATCGCTGTGAAAATAAAACCGGAAGTCAAAAGACAACGAGCGCAGCGCTGAAAAGGGGCGGGGCTACATAAGGTCTATAGGTTTGTAGCAAATTTGCGTAACGTTAGTCTATGGTCTTCATTGGCTGCCCGAGAAGAACGATGCCATCGTTACTCTTCGTATCACTGTGTATCAAGTGCTGAGGAAGCTACCGGAACTGAAATTCAGATATGGTAACCGTAAATTTGTCATAATTACTGTAATTTCAAAAGGACAACACGTGATGTTCTACTTGGAGCCGTCCTCGGACTCATATGCCGTCCTATGGCAACATTATCAACGCCTAAATGAATCTGCAGCCATGTACAAGTCGGACGTGACCGCTTTCTACAAATTGGAATCTTGTATTTACGGTAATTACGACATGGAGTGAATGCACCTTTGGTTCTGACACGCACTGTAAGGAGTAGACCAATCACAATAGACTGGACCATCTGACCAATCAGAGCAGAGTAGACCAATCACAACAGACTGGGCCATCTGACCAATCAGAGCAGAGTAGACCAATCACAAGAGACTGGGCCATCTGACCAATCAGAGCAGAGTAAACTCTCAAGAAAGGGAGGGTTTAGAGAGAATCCTTGATCGAACTGTTTCAGACACTGTGAGAAAAGAGGTAATGCTGCAGTGCATATCATGAGAAAATTAAAGTGTTTTTGAACTTGGATGCTCTGAAACCAGTGGTGTGCAGTGGTTTTCTGAAATGAGGAGGCAAAGCCCTACAGTTTATATATATTCCCATTGATGCCATAGGTCATTCAGACCGATTTGCGAATGCAAAACACGCACGAAAAAGAGGCGATATTTATCGCAAGAACCAATCATATCCAATCATAACCAATCATAGCGCGATGGAGCATTGCCTCCTCTCAAGTGATTTTCCCCCATTCATTCTCCATTACCCCCCACTAAACCCAGCGCACGCTTTAGGGGGTCTGTTAAAAGTCAAAGGGCTCAGGGGAGGCACCAGAGACGTGGACTCTACTGTAACTTTACCTGCTGGTGTCGCTGTTGGACAGTAATTTATACACTTTTTAATGTCACATTTTTTTATATTTGCATTGTTTAATTTTTGTAATATGTTGAAAACTTGCATGAAAGGGTTAAGCAGAGAAAGTTTACCCTTGGGTTTGCAGTATCTTAAGGTCATTATATGCTTGTGCAACCTTATTTACAATGTTAAAGGTAGATGAAATGTAAAGAAAGGGTGATTTTATAATCATTTATAACGTATATGTCGGTTGTTAGTGTGACATGAACTGGCTTACCGCTCTCTGCCGTGTCATAGAGAGAGTTTTCCTGCATTTCTCTGGCATTGGAACTTCTTTCAGGAACAGGATCATAGATGCAACTCTCTCTCTGTAATCTTTGTTCAGCCTCGATGTTCTGAAAAGCATTAAGTGGTTTTAAAGTGTGACATCTGTACCTGAATGTGTCCATTACGTGTTACAAGCAATTAGCAAAACGCTCATCATCCTTATGTGCTGTGATTTGATGCCATTCAACCTACAGGGAACGCCTGCTCGCACAGACTCCTGATCCAGTCCTTCACCTCTGAAAGGTGGGAAGCGAAGACGTAAAGTTTATCTGAGGTCTCGAGAAGAAAGGCGGCGCAGTCTTTGGGGCGGTCCGCCATCTCGCTCTCTGATATGCGGATGCATTCTCGCAGCCGGATCACCTGTTTGTAGTCGGGTTTGCGTTTGGTGTGGCCCTGTTTGATGGAGGAGTGTTTGTGCTCGTACAGCTCCAGTCGTGCGACGTTGCGCCTGCCCTCGGCCACCACCACACACCACACCTTCCTCCATCGCTAAAGAGGACACACGCACGTTATAGTCTGTTAGCCGCTCGGTTGGTGCTATTTGAAAACAATGTAGCCTATATACACTCAAGCTATGGATTTCAAATGGTTTGGCCATTGGACACACAAGTCATTAAGCATGACCCAAACAAATGTATTTCTCAAAAATGGTTAACACACACACACACACACACACACACACACACACACACACACACACTTTACTTATCATACACATAAATTGTAAGAATAATTATCAGTTCCAAACTAGTTTTTGTTATTAGCTACATTCGTTAGTAAGCTGGTTTGAGCCATAGAAAGTAGCACAAAGTGAAAATATAGTGGTATTTTGGGTAAAGGTTAGAAATTACATTTGCATACATGGTTAGTGAGTGAGAGACTTTTTATTTTGGAATTTAGTTATTTAGCCTAGTTACGAAAAATAAAGTTAGACTAATGACACTAACAACTAGACTGACAATATTTTTTTGTTTTTTTTAAACATTTTTCTTACGCACTATTTACTTAAACTTCGTCTGACAGGAGAGTTAACAACTTTCACTCACGAGACGTCTTTTAAAATAAAAGTCTCGCATAGGAAAACTTTTTTTATATATATATACAGACCCACCAGTTGAGAAGCACAGCACTAAAGTCATAATTTATGTTATTGCATTACAAATATCAAACCAAGAAGTATTTATTTTAAAGAAATTTATTTTAAAGAAATAATGCATGAAAACTCTTTCAAGCAAAACATTTCTAAAAAAGGTTAGATAAGATAAAGATGTACTTATCAAAATGAAGACAAAAAGTCTTTGACTTTAGTGATGATTAGCTATTAGGATGAACTAGAGTGTATAAAATATTTGAACAATAAAATGTAAATTTACGTTCAGTAAAACGCAATGTTTCTTACGGTGACCAAGGCTGCATTTATTTGGTCAAAAATACATTAAAACGGTAATATTGTGAATAGTATTACAATTTAAAATAACTGTTTTCTATTTTAATGTCTATTAAAATGTAATTTATTCCTGTGATGATCTTAATTTTCAGCATCATTACTCATGATCATTGAGAAATCATTCTAATTGATTCAAGAAATATTTCTTATTATCAGTGTTGAAAACAATGTGCTGCTTAATATTTTTGTGGAAACCGCATATATGTTTTATTGTAATCTTTATTATATTTACATATTGGTTAATGGGATCAGTTTTGCACACTTGGACTCTATGCCAGTATGGCCACAGTTCTTCGCACTCTTTAGTCTGCCGATGCATGCTGAATCCACAGCCATTCAAGAGTGTGAATATGATTTTGTCTTTAGTTTACCTTGAGAAAAAAACTGGTGAAAACAATCACAATATCTTACAGCTCTGAAAAGGACATTGAGTCTAACCTTGCCGAAGCGTTGCTGATGAAAGTAAAGCGTCCCTTTTCTCCTGATGTCCTCCTCCATGGTTCTTCAGCTGGCCTTTATCTTGTTTTTCTCTCCTCCCTCTCACTTTCTTTAAGTTCCCTTGATTCCCCTTTGCTTTTAAACTGTTTGAAAGACTATGAGATGCATTGCTGTGAATGGCGGACTGACCTTAGGTACATTGTCAGCCTTACTTCCTGTCTAAGATGTCTAAATCAGTCACTTGGAGAAGTCAGATGAGTGGGCGTGTGTCTGTATGTCTGTGGTAGGGTTGGTTTCCTACTCATATGATTCTTCCTGTTTGACACTATTTAGGGCTGGAGACTGTGTATCTACTGTGAAAAGTGTGAACACGTTCAACAACATCCTACAGCTGCCACATCAGAATCAATCACAGGATCCCTGGAAAGGTTCGCTTTTCCTCAAATCTTTCACTGGTGCTCTAACAGTAAATGTAATGCAAAGTTCTGCATTATTACAATTCCAACAATGTCAGTCCAAATAGATCAACATGATCTGCAAGATTTTAGGAATCTAGGAATTTAAAAATAATTGTATGCAAATCAAATTGTGCATATGTACTTTTGTCAGCTCAAGTCATGTGAAAATAACATTCAGGAAACTAACCAGGGGATGTCAAATGAACACAAGACTTTAGGCCTACAGTCTGATCGTGTATCTAGAGCGCCCCTCTGTGACCAACATGAGCTATTACAGCACATTCACAAACATTACATCACAAACACTGAAGAGCTGCTGCTGCTTAAACGCTATTGTTTAGAAACTCTAACTAGTTTCTTAGTCTTTCAATAACCACTAAGAAATGTACATTAGTTTAGTATCAGAACTACAGTGCGTTTTGAAAAGGGTCAAAAGGTCATATTTCCAGCTGAAAACACCAAGCTGTGCAAACGCCATCTTTGGCCATGTGACATGGGTAGTTTGACCGGCCAGGGGTGCGTTTCCCGAAAGCATCGTTGGCCAACTATGGTCGCAAGTTCATCGCAATGTCCATTGAACTCTATTGGTAACGACGGAACTTGCGACCATAGTTGGCCAATGATGCTTTCGGGAAACGCACCCCAGGTTGGGTAGTTGACATAAAATACTTCTGAGAAACAAAACATTTCATGAGGTGTGACAGGGTTATTTTAGTTGACTAAAACTGTGTGTGTGTGTGTGTGTGTGTGTGTGTGTGTGTGTGTATGTGTGTGTGTGTGTGTGTGTAAATTAGGTTGGCAAGGCAACGTTTCTTGATTCTCATCACCTTAAGTACTAAATTGGAGTACCAACTAGAACTAAACTGAAATAAAAATTTATAAAAAAAGACATATTTATTCAAAAAAAATAACTAATAAAAATAACAAAAGCGCAATAAAATGACAAAGAATTTAACTACAATATGAAAAATGAAAAACATAAAAACTAAAATAGTATTTCAGTGATACTACTTTTATTCAGTAACATCAGAGCCCGTCTACGGAGAGCCTGCCCACTCCCTATTAAGTCCTATTGTACCGAATTTTGGTTGTAGTTCCACCAGAGTTCCACTGGGGGCGATCGCCATTAGTGCAAAATGAATGGGAGTCAATGGGGCTAGACAGCTAAATTTGTCTCTTTCACCCGATTGCCGTTGAGAAATCTCAAATCTGATTGTAGATTTTGCAAGTTCAACATGGGTTTTAGGTCGAAAGTTGAATGAACGAGTACTTATGTCCTTTTGATTTCTTACAGGTTGAGTTGTTGTTGCCCATAACACGCTAGCATTCTGCTAATGAACGCTGATTGGTCAGTGAAGGACTGATTACGACAAGAGATACCGTTTGATGGCATCGTGTCGTCCGCAGCGGGACCAGAAACAAACAAAACAAAAACTCTTCTAGCACGTGTATTTACCTGTGTCAGCTGTGTTGTCGATGCCTCAAGAGAAAAGAAAGTGCAGAGCGCGAAAGCACCAGAGTGACTGAAGGACTGCCGTGAAGCAGTATCTCTGGTCGTACGATGTGTATGATGTCATTGACACTTTAAAAGACTTTTTAAAGCAAATAAGTGACTCAAAAAAATCTAACACCCAGCAATGTGTAATTTATTTGCATCTCCTTTCGAATACAATATTCAAATTACTAGACAAAAAATTATATCCTGAGAAAAGTGGATTTTTATTGGTATAGCGCCATAGACCTCCATTCATTCTGCACTCGTCCTGTGAGCGCCCTCATATGGAATCAAAGAGGAACTAACCATATTAGACATTCTCTGGTAACATTATTAATGTTGGTGATCACGTTAATTTACATATGAGATCGCTTCGCTTGTTTCTGCATCTTCTTCGCAAGTGTTTTGATCAGGAGATTCAGAGGTCTTTCAGAATATGTGTAATAGCGCCCCCTACCGTAATGGAAAAATGGCGGGGAAAGAGTTAATTGCTAATTATTTAATCATTACTATGCATGCACATTTTCTGAACACATATTGAGTGTCTGACATGGAACAGTTGTATTTTAGAATATAACATTTTTCACAAGGAACACTTAAAAATTAAATGATACCTCCTGGTTAACCTACAATTTTGATGTTCATAAAAAAAATTCAATGGAGATGTCAGTGAGACTCAAAGCTATTCTGAGTCACAGGTTGATAAAAAAAACAATACAATAACAGGGTACAAACTCTGGATGAAAAAGCATCTAATCCTGTCACTGTCTCCACACTCTCTTTGAATGAGCTCTTAGCCTCCACAGCTTCATCCGTAATAAACTGTGAATATCTTATTGTTTGGTAGAGAGCCTGAAACCTGTCAGTTTAGCCATCTTGCTGCTCAACTGACTGTTCATACATACAATCATCAAGTGGTCAAAGATAGTTTAATTAAAAAAAAAAATCTACAGTTTTCAACCTCACATCAACAACAGCAAAATCCAAGCAACAACCAAACAACAAAAAATTCTGTACATTTTTAATCACTATTTATAACGGTGTTGTCCTTGTTGTACTTAATTACATTAAGAATGTAGTAGACAGTTATTTATGGGTTAAATTTAATTGATTTATCATTAGGCCGAACTGTAAATGAGCTCCAATGTGAAAAATGAGAGAGTCGCAGACCATGGTGAGAACTCACAGGAAACTTATGACTACATGACTACATTACAACTCTATTTATTTTTTGTTTAAGGTGAACAGGATCATCTGGCGTTCATATTGAGCTTTTATTATGAAATGCATATGTCGCAACAATCCTTGGTCCCTCAAATTAATTTCCGTCATGTTCCGTCAATAATTCTTATTTTTATGGAATATTGCAGTGTTTATTATAAATTACTTATCAGTGCACATCATTTAAAATGATCAAAAGTATTAAATTATTCAATTTATTATTCATTTATTTAATCATCTTTTTTTTTAAATGCATGTGCTCTAGTAGCCTTTAATCAAAAACATTTTTAACACTGAATCCAAACAAAAACAACAACAAATCCAATCAATTCCCAATGGACAAAATCAAGTCCAGTCCTATAGATTTTTTCTCATTTGATAAGCCGTATTATTTGGATATACGTCACACTCACAGCAGAGAATAAAAAGATGTTTTGTTTCATTTCCTGTCCAGAAAAGATGATTCAGATTTCAGATTGATTCGTGGGAAACAGAAGACTGGTTGAAAAGCAAATTAATATAGAAAAAAAATATTATTTGTGTCAATATCACTAAATCAGTCAATAAAATCTAATACTTCCCTACTATATAGTATGCGAAAAACAGTACGCAAAAGTAGTATGTCCGAATACATAGACTTTCTCATTTTGAAGCTGTACTCCGGAGGTCATATTGCGGCCGCATACGTCATCAAGGATGTCTCATTTCAGAAAAGTAAACATTCAAGTGAAGCATAAATTTCTTTTGACTTAAGAATTTAATGGTTCCGACAAATGCGACCTCTAGAGGGCACAACCTTCAAAATGAGACACAGGCTGCATCCAAAATCGCATACTCTCTTGAGTAGGTACGCATTTTGAATATGTAGTTACTTCACGACCACTATAAAAGTAGCCTATGTTCTATATAGTAGGAGTGTGTGTAGTATCAATGTAATCTGGACGTACTACATTCACCATGTTGTCATTATCATGTGACCTACCAGCCTCACTGTCATTCACAAATCCTCTCCTGTGGCCTCAAGGGATAATAAGTGTCAATCTCGCCGGAAGTAGTAGGTACTTTTTGCCTGCCCTTTTATGAGTGCTGTGAATTCTGAAATACTTCTTTTGTCACATACTGTTTTTTGCCTACTATATATAGTAGGGAAGGGTGCCTTCGGATGCAGCCGAAAAACGAAAAACAGTAGGCGAAAAGTCCCTGGATGACCTACTTCCGGTGAGATTCTTTACTATCCCATGAGACCACAGGAGAGGATTTATGAATGGCAGTGAAGCGATGATAATAACAACATGGCAGATGTAGTGCATCCAAATTTAATTTATACTGCACACATTCATACTATATTATAAACATTATTCAGAGCAGCGCCATGACAGGTATGAAACCGAGGCTGTGAGGGAAAGACTAGTGTTGGGTCCAAGTCCACCTTTGTCGAGTGACTCGAGTCCAAGTCCTTAACAATCGAGTCCGAGTCCAAGTCCGAGTCCTTAACATCCGAGTCTGAGTCGAGTCCGGCCAAGTCCACAAAGATTGAAATGATTTGAAATTGACCTTTCACAAAGACCCGCCCCTCTTAGTTACTGTTGCTACGTCCGACAAGCCATTCCGCTCTCACTCCACATGTTCTCACACAGTGAAAAATATATTGTGTTACTCGATCTTAGTGCTGCATTTGATACTATTGACCACAACATTCTTTTAAAGCTACACTGTGTAAGATTTTCTCCCATCTAGCGGTGAAATTGTTTATGACTACCAGCTGAATATTACTTTCTAGCCCCTCCCATTCCGAGGGCGTTTTAACTCCTACGGTGGCCGCATTATTTCAAATCTGCTGGCAGTCGTGAGTAATCTCCCCCTCGCATTCGTCACGATACCACTGAGTGTAAAAACGCGAATGGCGAAGCTTGAATTTCCAGGTATGTCCCTCTTTGGCTAATGTGTTTTCAAGATGGAGGCGCAACATGGCTGCCGCCATTCGAGCGACTCGCTCGTATGTATTCTGAATGGCAGATTCTACGCTTACGAGAATACTTGATTAGTTGGTAGAAGTAATTACACATTAATGAGCACATATAATTTTGAAAGAACAAAGTGTTTTTTGCTAAGAATCAACTTAAATTACACAGTGTAGCTTTAAATAGACTCGAAAATGATGTTGGCATTAGTGGTATTGCATTAGCATGGTTTAAATAAATACTGTTTTGTGGTGGTGCTTTAATGTGTAGGCTAGGCCTCAGTTCAAGAAGCATATGAACTGATAATCTATTTTAGTTATAGCACAAATTAAACATGAATGAACATCAGAACTGCTAAAAGAAATCAATACACACCATTTTTCAAGTTCCAGTCCATTGACTTTAATCTACTAACTGGTTTGGTTTGTTTGTCACGCAAAAATGGTGGATATCTGCATTATGAGATTGGTCAGATCGCCTGTCAATCAAATTCCGGCGAAATGTCACACCACTGAGCTCTTAAATTACTATTTTAACCTTTACAAAAGGATTGCAATGCATAGTTGCAGTCATACGTTTACCTACTGTGCATCTTTCAGAATCTGCAAGGTAATGCTCAACATGATGCATTAAGAGCCAAGGGACAAACTTTTGAGCAAGATGATGGTGATGTTTACATTTTTCTTATTTTGTTTTACATGCTAATATCTTATTTAGACTAAATTAATTAATGAATTTTTAATCAAAATAAGAACAATTTACACAAATGATCCAGTTCAAAAGTTTACACCCCCTGGCTTTTGACAGATGCTTCCTTCTTGAGCATCACTAAATGTTTGCAGGGTTTGTAATAGTTGTGTATGAGCCCCAGTGTGAAAAGATGGATCTCAAATTGATGGGAGTCAAATATGCAGAAGATGCTGGAAAAGCAAAGAATGTGCAGGAGCTGGAGGATTTTTCTGAAGACCATTGGGTTCGGGACAAACAAGGGACTCAGGAACAACCATTACAAAAACAGTTGTGGATACTTCAGTTAATGACACACAATATTAAAAATCAAGCCTATGTGTCTTGTATTTGTATTTTGTCTTGTGGACTCAGCTATTAAACATCTGTTATGTGAAAAAGCTTTTTTCAGGACAGTAGCCTACTAAATAGAAACAATGTTTTTATGATCCTTATTATTAATAAATAAACAAATATAACATTTTGGAGATTAATCAAGGTGTATGTAAACTTATGACTAAAGTGTAAATGTAACAAAAATCATAACATTATTAGAAGCCAAAATGTTGCTATGGTTATCACGTTTTCACGTTGCTATGGTTACTATGTCAGTCATCGCAATTCATGACTCACAGGACCACTCCCACATTTAAATTCAGTTATTATCACTCTTTATAATTTACAATGTGAACGTAACCACTGGTCCTCTAAAAGCATGAAAAACTAAACTATTATTTAGATCAATAGCGCTCCCTTAAAGGGGCTAAATGCAACTTTTCCCCCAAAATAAACGTAACAATAGCCTTTTTATTTGACCATGTATGACTCAAACATCTCCTGATGAGCATACTGACACCTTGTCAGCTCACAGTGGGTGCACCTATAAGCCTGTATCCTATTTTTCCTATTTTCTGTCGGGTCGGATTTTTCGCGCGCTGTCTGCGGATGTGACGTCAAGCGCGTTCATGTTAAACGTTTCAGATCACTCTGCCACCACCGCTAGTCAGCAAACAAACTTAGTTTCTCAAACAATATATGTATTTGACTGTTCTTACCTCTGTAAACATAATGTACACTTCTTTGCAGCGGATGACTTGTGAAGTGTGCACTTACGAGAGCGAGCAGAAAGGAAGAGCAGTTCCGTTTTTTGGCCACAGGTGTCAGTCGCGAGTTTAAATTTCAGAAAAACGCATATAGCCCCTTTAAAGCCATCACTTAACCTACCGCGTTCTGCACTCTAACTAAAACTCTCGTCATAAACACTGAAGTTATCCGCACTGCACAGTGAATCTCTTATTTATATCGCGTATACTTTGTTATTTATGAGGGGATTTGCGAAAGGATAAAGCTCGTGCTGATTCTGAACATACGTTTTCATAGATATATACACTATTATACGTTTTGAGCGAATTCTCCGCATGGTGACTAAAACGCCTCTGATTTGCCACTGCGTTCATGCGCTTCATATACATGTCTGTGATTGGCTACAACAGGGGCGGAGTGGGACCAAAAAATCTACCGGGAAATTTCGTAGACCACCGGCCCTCGGTGGTGTAAAAAAAAAAAAAAAAAAAAAAAAAACCTTTGCTAAAAAATATAGCAGTGAATGAGAGAATATTAAATAGATTTTTTTTGTTCCTCTATAGTTTTTTTCACAACTTTCTAAAAGAGTAAAAAAATTGCGAGAGATGGATAACGGCAGTCAGAAGAACTCAGAAGAGAGAAATATAAGTCACTTTGTCATCACTCCCACAGACGCAGCATTAGAAACCCTCACAGCAGCATTAACTCGTTTTTTTTTTGTAATTTTATTAAAGGTAATATAATATAAAATAGTGTTAAATGTAAATACATATTTTTTTCAATTGAAAATATTAAAAAAAACTTTCCAGGATTTATGCGGATGATGACCGTTAAAACGTGTCATCATCACCCTGTTGAAAAGGGTCTATGGCATTTTCACGGTGACACGACACCTTGCTCGTTAGCTTCTGCTAGTGTTAACATAATCTGTATACACTTAACATAGCAGCAGCAGCCAAGGGAGGTTACTCGTTTTAAAACTAGGAAATCTGCCACTAGTAGCCTAGATAGTCACTCAATAGTAAACTTTTTATTTGTCTCATATTTACCACTGCTACTTTCAAATTACACAAGCTTTTGGCTGGCTGGCTGCATAGCTGGTGCTAATTCCCATCTGTGCCTAGCTTTGACAACATGTGCTTCAGTTTATTTCACCTGTAGTATCTTTGCTTGTTGATGCCCGGAACATGTCTGTTATTTTGGAGCATTTCACTGCCTCCTCCTCCATAATTTTTGAGTCTGACCTTCTCAGCGCCAGATTTTTTAACGCTTGTGCTGAGGGGTGCTAGATCATTGACGGGGGAGCTGCGCAGTTATACAAATAATAATTGAGCAAAACTTGGCCACTAAATATTTAATATTCAATTATTTTAATGATCACAATTAAAGTTTTAATTTTATTAAATTGAACAAGCGCAACATTCAGCATTCAATCAAATATTCTAAAAGATGTAGGCTATTAGTAGCTTATTAATAAGGTTATTTCAACATAATATTTCGTTATTTCAACATTTATGTGCGTGCAACAAGCAAGATGTGCATTTGTAAATCCGGTAACGCGTGCATTGATTTTTAGTAATAAATTAGTGTTTTCTGACAGTGTCGGGTGTCGGCTGCAAAGATGAAGTTGACGATCGCCATATATAGTGAACGCGCCTAGAGAAATGCATGATTACGTAATCAGAGAGTAGGCAAGCCTTTTTCTTTTCGTTTTGAATTATTTCGTTTAAAGTTATTTCAAGCTTTGTGTATTTGATGTGTTTCGCATGTCTGTGTGAGGCATACACTGAGTTTCGTTAACTTAGTTCGGATGAGATGCGCTCAGTTAACGTGCAATGCAATTGACCGCGCGGGCGCCTCCATGATTAGGCTATATTGTCTGTTTGTTATATTTGCTTATTATTATTTAAAAAATGATTAAAATTAAGATACAATTTATACAAAACGAAATTCACTTTAATGAAAGGTTTTCTACAAAACAAAACTGAATGAAATGGTCAAAATCATGTCTGTCTGACCCTCTGTCTCTTGATAGGCATCATATCTTATTCGTGCTGTTCACTTTTCATAAATAAACATAAATGGAAAAGAAATGACATTATATATTTTAACAAATATGAAACTAAATGCGCTTATTTAATGGCTACAATAGGCCTACAGACTCTCTATTTGTGCAAATTGCTGCACATTCATTTAATTCTGAATTTTGCACAAGTTGAAAGGCGTTTGTTCAAATCAAGTTCACGGATAATTGTGCGTGCATTTATTAATCATTATGATACTAAAATCATAAAAATGCTATGTAGCCTACTAAAAATCAGATGAGCCCAGAATATGAACGCAACGTTTAAATATATATATATATATATATAAATATAGCTGCGAGCAGCGATTACGGGCCCAAGCCGGTGGCACCGCAACCCCGGTGCCTTTAGTTACCTAAAGGCACCGGGGTGGCGGTACCGCCGGCTTGGGCCCTCCATCGCTGCTCGCAGCTATATTTATATATATATATATATATATATATATATATATATATATATATATATATATATATATATACATACATACACACACATACATATATATGTAAATATATATATATATATATATATATATATATATATATATATATATATATATATATATATATATATATATTATTGTTCAAAAGTTTGGGGTCAGTAAGATTTTTAATGTTTTTAGGAGAAGTCTCTTCTGCTCACCAAGGCTGCATTTATTGATTAAAAATACAAACAAAAACAGTAATATTGTGAAATATTATTCCAATTTAAAACAGCTGTTTTCAATTTTTAAATATTTTACATAGTAATTCATTTCTGTGATCAAAGTTGAGTTTTCAGCATCATTACTCCAGTCTTCAGTGTCACATGATCCTTCAGAAATCATACTAATATGATGATTGATGCTCAATAAATATTCATTATTATTTTCAATGTTGAAAACAGTTGTGTACAGATTTTTTTTTTCAAAATGCTTTGATGAATGTTAGTTCAAAAGAACAGCATATATTTCAAATATATATATTTTTAACATTATAAATGTCTTTACTGTAACTGTTGATCAGTTTAACTCATCCTTCATAAATAAAAGTACTGATTTATTTTATTTATTTACCCCAAAAATAAAATTTTAATTATTACTAACTCAAAACTTTTGAGCGGTAGTGTTTAACGTTACAAAAGCTTTAGATTTCAGATAAATGCTGTTCTTTTGAACTTTCTATTCATCAAAGACTGTACACAACTGTTTTCGACATTTAAAATAATAATGAATGTTTCTTGAGTATCAATCATCATGTTAGAATAATTTCTGAAGGATCATGTGACAGTGACGACAGGAGTAATGATGCTGAAAACTCAGCTTTGATCACAGGAATAAATAACAGTTTAAAATATATTAAAATAGAAAGCAGCTGTTTTAAATTGGAATAATATTTTACAATATTACTGTTTTTGTTTGTATTTTTAATCAAATATATGCAGCCTTGGTGAGCAGAAGAAACTTCTCTGTTATGTGCGCGCCACAGACTGCACGCACGTCCGCTTAGAGTTCCGCCTTTTGCCTTCCGTCAATATTACGTTATTAGAAAAATATTTTTTTAGAGAATCGATTTTTTGACATTTGTGAATCGATTCAGAATCGTCCACGTCCGCATCGCGATGCATCTAAGAATAATTTTTTTCTCCCACCCCTAGATTTCATACAAATAAACAGTTACAATTAAGTCACTTACATTTTAGATGCAATGTTGACTGTTTTTGTTCTGTTTCAGCAGCGAAAATAGTTAAACAAAGATCACGGCAGAACCATCACTTATCACGTGTTTTCTCATAACTGAACGATTCAGCATTTTTAACGAATCGGTTGACTCAAAGATTGAATGATCAATCCATAAACATCTGTCTTAATCATGATCGACTCATTCGAACGAATCGTTTGAACGAATGAATCAATGACTCGCTTATTAAGATGGATGCCTGGCGACACCTAATGGCGGTTTAGTGTTGTTTATTCTTTCCCACATGTGTGTGATTTGTGTGTGCAACATTATCATTATTTTTCTTTCACTATTATATTAGCGATTTAAAAGCACCCACTCGTGTCACACGTCGATTAACCGGTGGGAAAATATCCTCAGACACATACCTAATAAATGTATATTTAAATACAATATTGGCCTACCTGGTAAAAAGTTTTATATACTATTTTGATGTCCTTTTGGACACAAGAGGGCAGTATAGCCCTATGTTTGCTTTTTTGTTGAACCAAATAGCACTAAATAGCCTGTTTTAACTTTTTCATTCTTCTTGAATTGCAAAAACAGAATAAAATGGGTTTAGTTCGATATTTGTATACTTTTATATAGAAATAAATGGTATATAATTACATTTTTAGAAGATTTTTAGTGTTTCCTTTTTGGACATTACTTTAATCCCTCGCCATAGCAAAACCGTTTAAGATATTTATTATCCATTCACAATTTAGCATATTTAATGTAGTTTCATCATGTTGAAAAAGTTTGGTACGAATAAAATAAATAGTTTAAGAGGAGTGGCTAAAAATTCAGAGGCTGATTTAGCAAAAAAAATCACATTCAGACCAAAATATCTGACTTCCTGATGGCCAGAGCTATTGAATGTAAATTAGAAAGTTGTCCGGCTTGATGAGAACAATATACAAACTATTTTTTCTTTACTGTAGTTAAAACTAACCCCCCCACTTTTGTCAAAAGCATGTTGAAAGTGACACACTTCCTGCTGCCAGTTGGTGGCGCTATAACTTTGACTCACAATAGCTACATCCATCTGATCGGCCTCTTACCACGAACACACTGCTGAAGTTTCATCAAGATCAGTTAATGTATGCAGAAGTTATTCCACTTCGTGTTTCTCTTTTCTCGCCATAAATTCGATTCCTCGCCACAGCCAAACCGTTCGAGATATCAAAAATCCGTTCGCAATTTAGCATCCTCAATGTCTTGACTTCATGCTGACTGAGTTTGGAGGTGATTGAATGAATTCTCTAGGAGGAGTACATCACATTCCACAGCAAGCGTTTTCCAAACAACCCATAATAGCCGACTTCCTGTTGGGCTGGCGTGAAACTTGACAGAGGGAAAGTTGTTCGGCCCCATGAAATCTATATGTGTACCGAGTTTCATATTAATTCATGCAAGCGTGTTTGATATATGGACCAAGTTTTCAGACCCTGTTCAAGAGGGCGCTGTTGAGCCCCCCTGCCACGCCCATTTCTGAAACTTTTCACATGTCTACTGGCTAATAAGTGTTATGTGTCTGTCGAGTTTCATCCAATTTCAAGCATGTTAAGAGTCTCAAACGCATCCGAAAAGAATATTAAAATTTGATGCGTTGCCACGGCAACAGTATCTAAGATATCAATAATCCTTTCACAGGTCTACATCTGCCATGTGTTTACATTATACACATAAAGTTTGAAGCAAATCGTGTAAAATTAAGAGGGTGACTTCAAAGCATTTTGAAAGTGACACACTTCCTGCTGCCAGTTGGTGGCGCTATAACTTTGACTCAAAGTAGTCACATCCTTGTGATCGGCCTCTTACAACAAACACACTGCGAAAGTTTCATCAAGATCAGTTAATGTATGCAGAAGTTATAACACACTTCCTGTGTCCCATTAATCGCCATAAATTCGTTTCCTCGCCACGGCCAAACCGTTCGAGATATCAAAAATCCGTCCGCAATTTAGCATCCTCAATGTCTTGACTTCATGCACACCGAGTTTGGTTGTGATTGGACGAATATTCTAGGAGGAGTATTTCAAATTCCAGAGGATGCGTTTTTCAAACAACCCATAATAGTTGACTTCCTGTTGGGCTGGTGTAAAACTTAGAGCACGAAAGTTGTTCGGCCCGATGAGATCTATATGTGTACTGAGTTTCATATTATTATATACAAGCGTGTTTGATTTATAGACCAAGTTTTCGGACACCATTCCAGGGGGCGCTGTCGAGCCCCCGTGCCACGCCCGGGTACCAGCTTCAGTCCGGCCCTGATGGCCGCAGGTTCTGATGTGTGTGCAAAATTTCAAGAGTTTTTGAGCATGTTAAGGGCCCCAAAAGTGCCCAAAAGGTTGACAAAAAAATAATAATAATAATAATAATAATAATAAATAATCCTACCGGAAACAATAGGGCTCTTCGCCCTTTCAGGGCTTGGGCCCTAATTACACGTTAAGCAATTTCCTCCCATAGAAAACCATTAGGCCTAAGAACGCTTAATGTAGGCTAGCTTAATGCAGATTAGAATGCCCCCTTATTATGTCGAAATAACGACTTATTATGTCGAAATAACGAGATATTATGTTGAAATAACGTCTTAATATCTCGAAATAACAAGATAAGTTTTCTTTTTTGCCTTTCCATCATTTAACTCACTCTTACGGACGTTAGACTTCCAAGACGTGACGAGGAAAAAGAGGTGTTCGGCGGCTTTTTACATCAAAGGCCGACCCGATTTTGGGAGGGGCCGCTCACTGACCCCCCTATGTTTTTGAAAATCCTATAGACATGGTTGGACCTGCCGAACGGGTTGAGCACTTTTATATACTGTGTTGAGCAGAGACAGAGAGGCTGCACAGTTTGACCAGCGAGAAGCGGCCGTACATCAGGCCGCCAGACGGGTGTTGCTAAAATAACTCGCAATGTATAACTATTATCAGACCGGCCCTCCGCGGCCTCAAAACACTACCGGCCCACCGGGAAAAGTCCCGACTCTCCCGATTGCCACTCCGCCCCTGGGCTACAATGCTCAACGCTGAACAAACAACACAAGGAGTTTCGTTTCGTTTTTGAATAATGGTGCGTTCAAGTCATCTCGTATAGATCGTATTTACGAGTTGAACGCACTTGAACGCCACCACAATGTCGTAAATACCAGTGGGGAGCTCGGGATTTTCTCTAAGCTCCGATCTTTACGAGTTGGGGGCGTGTCAGTGATTAACATGGAGGAATACACAATATGTAAAGGTATTTAGCTGTGATATTGTCATGCTTTTCTATTAACAGCTCAGTTAGCTAATCGCCAACATAGAATAAGATAGTATTATAATATAACAATGCAACATGTAACGATGTGTTGGCAGTGGCTTCATAAATTAATTAAAAACATAAAAATACAAAGTACACCTGTTGTACATTTCTTTGTTCTTGATTTTCTAGAACAAGAGTTTAAGAACCTTACTGTATTTTTGTGTAATTAATTAAGAGAAAGTACTCCGCAATTTTGCTCCGACGAAAGTGACTTGAACGCACATGCCGTTATAAGCGCACGACTTCCCACCTCGTAGCCTACGTACGAACTTCCCAGGAGGACTTGAACGCACCATAATATTATTGTGTCCTCCAGTGCCTGAACTCGACTGTAGGCTACTCGGAAAATGTTCCGCGTCCAAAATGTCAAGTCCGACCGAGTACAAACTCACCCGAGTGCGTGACAAGTCTGAGTTCATTCAAAATTGGACTCGAGTCCGATTACCGTGGTTTCAATGGCATCCACTGTAAAAAGCTATATAAAGCTCCTAGATCACTTATAATTGTCCACAGCTGAGCTCATATTGTGGGTTTTTTTTTTTTTTTTTTTTTTGGTCTACTGACATTTATATTTGTATTATTCGTCAGCAGAACAATCCAAAAACACATTAAATAACTGTACAACTGAAGAAATGCCTCGCTTTCATTCCCGTTAAAAATCAAAGATGGCGCTGCTGTGAATAAGATGCACTTTTTTAACGGTCGCAAATTTAAGTGTATAGTAGTCTACCTTCTCAGACAGTATGTGATTTCGGACACAGCAATTGTTGTGGAAACAATTTTCACTCAGAAATTGCTACTAAAGTCGACAATAAAATAAATAAATAACGCCAACACATTGAATTTTGAAGCAGAAAACCTGAAATAGTATTTTTTTTAACGTACTCTAATACTTTTTGCTTTATTTAACTAACTTCTTTACAGTGTAGCTACAGAAAATAATTTCTAGAAGACTGCTATGTCTGGAGTCTAGTGCACATCATTTTAATGACAGCAAAAGTGATACATATATTGTTTTATGTGTAAAATCTCGTAATATGTGCACCTTTACAACAGGTGTAACGAAAGTCCTTCAACGTAAGAGCGCCCGCAGAAGCCTCTATGAACTTTAAATAAGCACTGTCAATCACGCTTAGATATAATTAGAATCATAAATCCACGTGACCTCTAATATCTGAATTCGCAGTTTCACTTTAAGAAGCATGTAAACAAAGGCTCTTTTCTGCGTTAGTTTCGGCGGTGGAGGTTTGCCGTAGCGGCATTCACGAAGCCTCGAACGCACATCTGGCTTTATCACTACCTGCGTCAATTGCGTATATGTTCCAGTGATTGTGGGCAGATGCGCGCATGCTCATTGTCAGGGGGAGTGAGAGGAGCATGAATGGAGCAAAATGGCGGATCATGTGCAGGTAAGTCAATGATTTTGTTTTGCTATTATTAAATTAATGTATTGTGATCCACTGCAGTCTAGCGATAGATCCCGGGGCTTATTTCGGCGAAGCGTACGTGTTTGTTTTAAATGCATGCGTCGCGCGGCGGGAGAGGTTGACTCGCATGCTTTATTGGATGCGATTATCAAGTGTTGACTTGTGGCCTGTCATCATGTTGATTTTAACTCTGTAGTCCAGGCTAACACACAACTTTGCCAGTTGTCTGAAAGTTGTTTTGAAGCAAGATGCAAAGACTTTTATTTTAAGCAGCAGAGATTGGTAGATCCCGAGAGATCAATTATACTACACTGCATGTAACTCTATAGCCACAGTGATGTTTTACATTGTAAACAAGGCATCATCCCTCATCCAACCGCTTGCAATACAATACATAGACTGGCCTTGTATTCACAAGCGATAGTAACTCTCGCTCAGCGATACTTTTTCCTAGAGAAAAGCGTCTCTGTAAGCCCAAAAGCGTATTTGCATTCGGTTATCTGTCATTGTGTTGTTGCTAGACGCAAATGTGTCCAGTTTGCTGAGCTCTCGCGCTGTTAGCCTGTAGCTCGCATGCTAACTCATGAGATTCTCCCGCGCGCCGCCTCGTCAAACCAAAAGCCCGACCAGAAATGTGTTTTTCTTGAAAATTATAAATACGCTATGCACGTTAGCGTCCTTGGTAGGTTGTAAAAAGGTAATGGTTTTTAAAGTCATCCAATATATATATATTACTTAACGTTAACTGTATATTTTCTTCACCTGTAGCGGTTGAGAAGAGTTAAATGACTAACTTACGCGGAATAACTGCCATTATTGGATGACGTAAATGTAGTGAACCAGAAATACCCTTTTTGAGATTTTATTTTCACTATATTATGCATTATATTTAATGCTGTATTTGGTTCATGAATGCTTCGAGGTGTGTTTTAAATAATCAATTTAATTACATTGAAACGAGAAAAAAAAAACCCACGATATTATTAAATTTCATTGACTATCACGACATTGTTCTTGATAACAGGGGTTAATGAGCCAACAAAAATAATTTCAGGTGTAATTGACAAATAAAGGCTGCTCAGAATTTAAAGAAATTCTTTGTCTTCTCCTCATTCACTTTTGACAGGCTCAACACGGTTGTCATAAAGATCTCAATGCCCAGGCAGCATTTTTCGGGCTTCACTGGTGCGTTAAACACTGTACCATGTTTTCAGACACAGCCACTGCTTGTCATGTCATCTTGTAAACAAGCTGCTCAAGACAGGTCATATTTGAGGGCAAAGGTTAAGGAGGTCACGAGGTTAAACACAGTGTTGAATAACTGCTTATTCCCATGAAACTTAATGAAGTGGGGGACGATGCAGTTGTTAACCTGACTCTCATTTGCACAGGCAACCGTAAACATGAGCTTTCCAGTGTTGTTGTCACGCGTCCTGTTACTCTGTAGGTGGTAAAGAAGCCATTCCATTTGCAGTAATATATTATTAATTACCATCAGAGCAGCCCTATGTCTTACAGGCCACGTGAGTGTTGCTGATCACATCTTGGTAGTGTAACATACTTATTTTATGCATAAACCAACCAACCAATTCTTCAATATATGTATGTTGACATAATTATCAAAGTATAGGTTGTGAAGCCAATAAGTTAATGACTCAGCAGAATTTCTGGCTTTTAACATTCAATTCCTTTCTTGTTTAACAGCTCAAAAAGTTGTGCATGATGTCTCAGTTTTGTGTTTTTCGACTTAGAGTTGTCTTATCTTGTCTGTGCAGTTCCTTGCTAATTCAACTTCTTTTTTATCTATAGGATGCAAATGCATTTTCTTGTATCTTTATGGTTCCTCCCTGTTCGGTTATCACCAGGTTGCATCAAGCATAAATGTACATGGGCATGCCATGAAATACTAACTTAAAGTTGTGAAACCCACAAGAAAGTGAGCATATTTAAACTGTTAAAACGTATTTGCGCAAATATTAAACTAGCCTAGAGTTTATTAGTTCAGATTCAGATTTTTTTTGCATAATAAACAACATTAACATTTTCTTTGAGACTGTGCATTTGTTGCAGCTGCTGTTTTTCTGCTGATGCTGATTTTGTATAGTTAGTTATGCTCCACAAGGGAACAAAGGACTGTTTGGAGTCAGAGGCTTGTTGCTGCATAACACGAGTTAGCTCGTTCATTCTCATCTATTATTACCAAAGTGTTTCACTGACTTTTTCTCCAATCACCATAGTCTTTCATGCATGCACGAACCAGATACTCCCTTAGTGACCTAGAACAATAACTTGTGCATTAATTTGCTTAATGGAACATAAGTGTCTAGTTTTTCATAAACCTGCTGTTTGTTGTTGTGATTGTACAGTAAGAGATACTGAAGCTCTCTGGCCTCTGGTTTTAGGATTGTAAGACTTGGCATCTTTAGCATTTGACAATACTTCAAATTGTGTCTTTTGTTGAGGATATGTGCTGTGGAGTTATTTAATGACTCTAAAAATGCCATGTGGTGTAACCAAGTAAAAATTAACCATATTTTCCTTAAATCTTGCATACATCTGAGTATGTTTCTTGATCTTTTTTTTTTTTTTTTTAGGTTAATGTATTATTATTACAAATGATATTTATTTACAAATAATAAATTGTTGAATTGTTAATTCATAAATGTACATTTTTGTGGAGTCACACCACATGACATTTTACAACCTGAACTAACTTTATTGACCCTGATGCACAGATATAAGATTCGGCACCACATGACTGATGATTTGCCGTGTAGAAGTTTTGTTAAAGTGCTTTTGTCAAAATTCTCTTTTTTTTTAACAGAGATTAAAGATTATTCTTTTTATTTTACTTTATTTTTTATATATATCATATCAGGACACTTGACCCTGACATTTTTTTTAAATACTTTATTTCCCACCAAAAATATCAAAATAGATTTTAATGGCGAAATTAAAAACATGCTTATCTCAGAAGAGGTGTATTCAAGTCGTTGTCTGTATGTGTTTTAATGTATTTTTTGATGAAAATAGTAGTTGTGGTTAATGTCATTGATTGACCACATCCATCATCTAGCTTGATTATCAATGCTAACACATTTCTGCAAGTAGAGTTTATAAAAATAGCTTAGACATGTGCTTAGTAAGTTCTTGGAAGACTGCAAAAGTATCAGGAATTTTATTGGTTCATCTCACAAATATCCTCTGGATGTTTTTTTTTGTTGTTGTTACTGCCACTAAACTCATGTGCGTCTCTTTTTCAGAGCCTAGCCCAGCTAGAGATCCTGTGCAAGCAGCTATATGAGACCACAGACACCACCACACGTCAACAGGCCGAGAAAGCTCTGGTGGAGTTCACCAACAGTCCGGACTGCCTGAGTAAATGCCAGTTGTTGCTGGAAAGAGGAAGTGTAAGAATTAAACTTTTTGGAAGCTGTGAAAAGCTGAACTGATCAGACAGCAATGTTCTCAAAAATCCTAGTTCTTCCTCCATTAGTTTGGGTTAAGCAACTGTTTAAAAGCGTTTGGTTAGGTTTCCTCGAATTGCAGATTGCTTACTTGACAGTGTATTTGCTTACTTCACAGTCCTCGTACTCGCAGTTGTTGGCTGCAACGTGTCTCTCCAAGTTGGTGTCTCGTACAAGCAACCCACTTCCCCTGGAGCAGCGCATTGACATTCGTGAGTTTATACCATCTACCAATTTGAGATTTAGACCTAAAAAAACCTCGAAGAGACAAAATTGTGATATAAATGTCACATTGGTTCCTCAGGAAATTATGTACTCAATTATCTGGCAACCCGGCCAAAGCTTGCTGCCTTTGTGACACAAGCCCTGATCCAGCTTTATGCCAGAATCACCAAGCTTGGCTGGTTCGACTGCCAAAAGGAAGATTACGTCTTCAGGAATGTTATAGTCGATGTGACAAGATTCCTGCAGGTAGGCATAACAAACATCGATATGGTGAGAAAACAACATCCAATATACATGTTCTTTGGATTTGGTCTTGTTCAAAACTTGAATTTTGCGAGGACATTTGTCCTCATTCATGAAACATGAAAACAATTTTTTTTAACGTAAATCATTCCTAAAACACATATTATGTAAACTGCTGCATTAGAATGCAAGTTAAATGCGTTAAAATGTTTAATTTCCATACAAAAGGGATTATTAACACAATCCTCACATTAGCTATACTGTTTCATGAATGAGGACCTTTAAACGTAACTGCACAACAGTCTATAGAAACATTTTGTGGTGAAAATTCAAAAACAATGTTTCCTAGTACTGCACTCTCAGTGAATTACATAATTTAAATGCTAATGCAAATCACATCTGGGTTTTGCTTTATGCCCCAGTTTGTTTAATTTTTGGCCAAAGTTTTTCATTCCAGTGCATCACTCAAGCTAAGTTGTCTCATGAGAAGTGTTTGTCACTCATTCTTTCATACTCAGCGTAATAGCATAGATGATTACATTGCGTGTGACTAATGTTCAGAAGTTATGAAGTTGTTTATTAGGTTTGCTTGGTTGAAAATATTTTTAACATGCTACATTTTATGATGCTTTCAGGATAGTGTCGAACACTGCATCATAGGAGTCACAATTCTTTCCCAGTTAACCAATGAGATTAACCAAGTAAGTTTCTCTGCTCACAGCAGTATGTCTTCATTTAGTCTTTCCTTAGTGCTTGGAATTTTTTTGCTGTTTGTTTAGGATCAATAACTGTATGCCAATTAAAGATGAATTACTGATGTTCCCCCAGGCAGACTCATCACATCCACTTACAAAACACAGGAAGATTGCCTCATCTTTTCGAGATTCCTCTTTGTTTGACATCTTCACCCTCTCCTGTAACCTCCTCAAGCAGGTGAGGTTAATGCTTAATGACTCATGGACTGCACCATGTATCTGTGTATACTCCTTCACAACTGCTAAGCCAGCGTGCTTGAACATTATGTAAAGGACTCAATGCTCTGTTCTGTTTGTCTGCAGGCGTCTGGGAAGAACTTGAATCTAAACGATGAGAGCCAGCACGGGCTGCTCATGCAGCTACTCAAACTGGCCCACAATTGCCTCAATTTTGATTTCATCGGTACATCCACCGATGAGTCCTCAGATGATCTGTGCACCGTCCAGATCCCCACCAGCTGGAGATCAGGTGATCTCCCATTTTTTGGCAAACAATGAAATGGTGCAAACAGTACTTGTTTAAAGTGTCTGTATTTTTTTAACCTTCTTATAAAGTCGAGTTTTCTTGTTGCTTCTCTTGTCTACTGTACCTTTAAGTCTTCAGTATGCAAATTATTTTGTTATGGCTGGCTAACCAACTTTTCAAAATGATTATTCGTGGTTGACATTTTTGCATGTATGCTACCGTACAAATTTCGGGGTCAGTAAGATTGTTGGCAAAGATATGAATACTTTTATTCAGCAAGGACATCAAATTGATCAAAAGTGAAAGTAAAGATATTTATAATGTTACAAAATATTTCAATTTCAAATAAACTGTTCTTTTGAACTGTTCATCAAAGAAAAAGCTTTCCACAATAATATTAAGCAGCACAACAGTTTTCAACATTGATGATAAGAATGGTTTGAGCAGCAAATCAGCCAATGAGAATGATTTCTGAAGGATCATGTGACACTGAAGACTGGAGTAATATGCTGAAAATTCAGCTCTGCTTCACATGAATAAATTATATTTTAATTAGGGCTGTCAAAAGATTAATCGCGATTAATCGCATCCAAAATAAAAGTTTGTGTTTACATAATATATGTGTGTGTACTCTGTATAATTATTTTGTATATATAAATACACACACATGCATGTATATATTTAAGAAATATTTGCATACATATACTGTATATATTTATATATAATTTATATTATATATAAATATAATTTTTTTATATATAAATTACACATTTTTCTTAAATATATACAAGCATGTGTGTGTATTTATATATACAAATTTAATTATACACAGTACACACACATATATTATTTAAACACAAACTTTTATTTTGGATGCGATTAATCGCGATTAATCTTTTGACAGCCCTAATTTTAATACGTATTACAATAGAAAACAGTTATTTTAAATTCTAATTAAATGTCACAATATTAAAATTTTTACTGTATGTTTGATCAAATAAATGAAGCTCTGGTGAGCATGAGAGACTTCTTTCAAAAACATGGGGAAAAAATGTGACCAAACCCAAACTTTTCAATAGTAGCGCGCACATGTTTAGTATAAAATGAGGCATTCATGTTTAATTCATGCATACTTTCGGCCTTTTTCTCTCATCTGCAGCCTTTTTGGATTCCTCAACCTTGCAGCTGTTTTTTGATTTGTATCATTCCATCCCTCCCTCGCTGTCTCCCTTGGTGAGTGTCAGATAAACAGCATGATATGCATATAAAGATAAACAAGCCTTTGCCTCATAGATACTGTTAGACTCTTCCTCTAATGATGTGAACTGTTTGTTTGTCTTTTAGGTTTTGTCTTGTCTAGTCCAAATAGCATCTGTCCGGAGGTCTCTCTTCAACAACGCAGAGAGAGCAAAGTTCCTCTCCCATTTAGTAGATGGTGTGAAGAGAATATTGGAGAACCCTCAAGTATGCTGTCCATCTTTATATTTGTTCAAGTGTCTTTATAAATACATTGAAGTATTAGATATGTAGAATAATCGTCATTGCAATTAGATATGATTATTTCAGACTTCTGTGATTGATTTATTTATTGATTGATTAATTGATTTATTGCCGTTCAGTCGAAATGGTATTTGAATGCACACTCGCTTTCACTTTCGCATTTGAATTTGCATTCGCTGCCCATTGGTGGTTGAGGGCAGGGTCAGATCGGATGGTGCCCACTGCCCACCTTGGTAGAATGTGTCTTCATATAGGGATTAGCTATATTGGTCATTTACCAGCATTTACAAGTTAAAGCTGACTGGATGGGTAAGAATAAGTTCATTTCCATTAGTTATAGAGATGCACCGATTGATCGGCTGGTGACCGGAATTGGCCGATTTTCACGTGATCGGCCATAACCGGCGACCGGCCGGTCAGTCTGACAAATGCCGATTTTATGCCGGTCAAATGCACTCGGGCGCCGCATAATTAACATCGCGCAACATCAGCATCACACGTGCACACGGAGCACATGTAGAAAACCTCGTGAATTACGTCCGTTCAGACCGCAAACGCGTATTTTTTTTCGGCGTGCATGTTAATCAATGAGTGCATTCACAACGGAAGCAGGAGCAGCGCGTGAGCGTCAAGCAGGAGCGTCGCGAGCAGTGAAGCGCGTGTTTCGGCGCCGAGTCTATTTGCTGCACTGCTCTCGCTCAATTAAAGGGAAAGCACACTTTTGATGGAAAATAGCCTAAATAGGGTTTCACAAAAAAAAGTGCCCAAAATGCACAGAATTTGCGTGTTTTAACAAGAACTGGAGTAGGCTATGTCAGAAAAGAAAACAAAGACTAATATTTATAGAAAATGTACCCATTTAAAATTGTTTTATTATTCAGTTTGTACAAGTGATTGCAATAGGCCTGAGTGTGTGTGTGCTTTGAGAAATATCTTTATACTGCAAGGCTATATTTATTTTATTTTGTATTTATATATTATTTTATTGCCATTCCCTGTTTTCATACAGACGTTTCGTTTGCTAAATACATATATAGGCTATATAAAATTATTGGATATTGAATGTGAAAAGGAAATGTTTTTTCCACAACACTGCACTTTAGATGTGTGTGAACTATGCAAATTGTAAAATGTTCTATTACAGAAATTATATAAAATAAATATTTGTGTGTGCTGTAAAGTGGTTAGAAAAAATGAAATCGGAATCGGCCAAAATCGGTATCGGCAGGTCAAACTTACTGAAAAATCGGAAATCGGAATCGGCCCAGAAAATTGTAATCGGTGCATCTCTAATTAGTTATTTTGATAATGGGTCATTATATCTAGCTTTCTGCCCACTTTAAATCAGACACAGAAATAAAGCATTGTGGTAAGATTGCATTTATTTGAATGAATTAGTGAAAAAGAGAGAGAGATTGTTTGTGAGTGAATTGTGAAATCTATAGCAATTGGTATATTGCTGATTGGGTGACGTGGCAATATTTTTGTGTTTTGTAGAGTTTGTCGGACCCAAACAACTACCATGAGTTCTGCCGACTACTGGCTCGACTCAAGAGTAACTATCAACTGGGAGAGCTGGTTAAAGTAGAGAACTACCCTGAGGTCATAAGACTGATTGCTAACTTCACAGTAACTAGTCTGCAGGTGAGTGAAAGACTTGGTATGCTAAAGACACATCTGATTTGTGATTGTTGAAGAAGTTTTGAAAATGTGAAAATTGGCTTTTCAAGGACTGATATTAATTTGATGTGTCCCAGCACTGGGAGTTTGCCCCCAACAGCGTGCACTATCTGCTGAGCCTGTGGCAGCGTTTGGCGGCATCTGTCCCTTATGTGAAGGCCACAGAGCCCCACATGCTAGAGACCTACACCCCTGAAGTGACCAAGGCCTACATCACGTCTCGCTTGGAGTCCGTGCACATCATTCTGAGGTAGAGTGAGCGCTATCTGAAGTCACGGTTAGGTCCGATGAGCGTGAATGTCAAATGTGTAATGTTTCTATTAGGGTTGGCTAGATACCACAATTTTGGCTTCGGTGCGGTACCACAATCTAATACTGTGGTTTAGTATCAATATTTAATTGATACCATACAGGGTCTGAATTTCAGCTCAGGTATTGAGCATAATTTTACTCATTCCTGCAGGTTTTCACATTAATAATGTGGGGAAATTACCGCAAACATTTATTAGTAAATTAATCAACAATGGAAACTTTTTGTGAGAAGTAATTTCACAAGCAGTGTGAGAGAATCATCAGTTCCGCGTCTCCCCTCTCTCTATCTCTCAAATTGAGCAGATTGCTTCTGGCTTCAACTCACATCGCGTCTCCACTGTAAGCGAGCTGGGACGCATAAATCACTCTCGGGACGGCTGACGGAAATATCACTTGCCCACGTCTTTTTAAGCCTTGTCAATTTAAACATTCAAGCTTTTTTTTTTTTTTAAGAAACACTTGAAGCGAAAACTATCATTAACTTGTTCAGAAAATTGAAATAGTCTGGCGAGGTGGGGCCACGGGTTGGCACATTCCCGGGATGGACCTGCTGCGTCTTCATCCATTGTTTCGTCCATGGTTTCGATTCTTATCTAAATCTGACCATGGAGTTGACTTTGGCGGAAAGCTGAAGGTGATTTCTGATAGGCTGTCCCAATCAGTGGCGCCTGCACAATCCAGTCACGTTTGAGAGGGAAACAACAAATTGAGGGTTTCCGAGATTATTCTTTTTTCCTTTTTTTTTTTTTAGAAGAAGTAACGGGTACTCACGGTTATGGATAGAAATGTAGCGGAGTAAAGAGTACAATATTTGCCTCTCAAATGTACTTGAGTAAAGTCATGAGTACTCCCCAAAAATGATACTCGAGTAAAGTACAGATCCCTCAAAATTGTACTTAAGTACTGTACTCAAGTAAATGTACTCCGTTACTGTCCGGCTCTGGTTATTTTACAGTGTAGTATTTCTGCACCTGAACTACTGTTACTCAAGTGCAAATATTGCTCAAGACCGACCTAAACTCAAGTGCAAATATTGTGAGATCTAAACATCATTGGTTCTAGCGTGATCAACGCGTTGATCAGTGTTAAAAGAAAATCAATGTCTAAATTAGATTGTTTGAATGATGTACTCACCTGTCGATTTTGTGCAAAGTCAGGATGGTGAAGCAACAGGTGCTTGGCAAGGCTATACCAATACTGGTATACTGCAGTCAACCTTAGTTTCTATATACAATATCCATTCTATACAGGGATGGTCTTGAAGATCCCTTGGATGATGCCGGCTTGGTGCAACAGCAGCTGGACCAGCTGTCAACTATTGGGCGGTGCGAGTATGAGAAGACCTGCGCCCTGCTGGTCCAGCTCTTCGATCAGTCGGCCCAGTCATACCAGGAGCTGCTGCAGTCCACCAACTCCAGCACAATGGACATAGCAGTGCAGGAGGGTGAGCTTGAAACACCTCACATTTGTTGATGCACAAACACACGTTATGATACAACTCTTACGTTATGAATGTTGTCCAGGTCGTTTGACGTGGCTGGTGTACATCATTGGTGCAGTCATTGGAGGAAGAGTATCCTTCGCCAGCACTGATGAACAAGATGCCATGGATGGGGAGCTTGTGTGTCGGTGAGGAATCGGCATCGAAGGCTGTTAAAGCAACACTAAAGATCATTTTTATACCTTAAAATAATGTTTCCAAAATCGTTTCAGTGGTTCATCAAGTCGTAACAGAGTGAAAGGCACTTCTGCATTCACTTTGCGGCCCTGTATCTGCTATAACCGCACTATGCAAGTTTGCCAGATTGGGTAGCGTTTCTGTAGTTCGAATGAGACTTAAGAAAACTACAAATTTGACTTGCTTTACGGCAAGCGTTACAATAGTCATTATTTTGTTTTTCTTCGTTTCTGATGTCGCAATACATCATACTTTCATAAAATCATGCAACATACTCTACCTTGTCTGTGGACATCGTTCATTCCAAATCCGGTGCTGGATAAACAGCGAGCGTGCGTGCGACAGTAGGCTGTGGTAGGCTAAATGATTTACGACAGTGGTAATGGACAATTCCGCTTTCAACCTGTTGGGGGACAGAAAGGGAAAAGTTATTTGGTGTTACTTTAAGGCAGTTCACACATTAATGTTCGGCATTAAAGTTTCACATGCAATTTGATCGTTCTAAAATCATTATTTGAAAGTCGGGGTTCAACGTCTTCAGATTTTTTTTAAAGTGGACATTTATGTGATGAAAGTCGAGTCGACGTCGACTAGCAGAAATACTGCTGGACACTAAGTGCTGCACAGCTTTCTGTTTCTGACACCCTTTTGTCAAGGAAAATAAAAGAAGTCAAACAATATTTACATATTTTATTAAAAAAGCTGTTCAGATTTGTATATTAACTATGGTGTTAATCAAACCACACCACATACAAGAGTACAGAGGCAAGGGAGCTGGGACCGAATTCTTCCCCTGTTGTTAGTTGTGCCATCACTAAATAGGCTGTTTTAAGTTTACGAAGCTAATTTAATATAAGAAATAAATATTTTTTAAAAAGCATTTTTGGTTTTTGACCTAGAGCATTAAAAAGTTTTCGTTTTGGCCCAGAATTTTCATTTCAGTGCATCCCTAGTTCAAATCCACAGCTATCATTGCACATGCTCAATGTAACTTATATAGCATGTATATTTAATGAACTAGTAAGATATAACTCATCACTGGCATTAGCGCAGTCATTGTAGTGTTTTCCTTCATAGTCTCTTCTTCAGCACAATGGTAACCACAAATACTTCAACATAACAGAAACTCTTTTAAATGTCAAACAACAGAATTAAACACTAACAGGCCTTTTCCTTCACTAAAAAACTAATGAAATAAAATAAGTTAATTGCAACATTTATTCTCCTTATCCAGTCCTATACAAACCATGCAGGAACTAAAAAAGCCACTATACCCAATTTCTACTTATCTATTGCCTATATAAAGTTACATTTTAAAAACACTAGTTTAATAACAGTAATAATCTAAAAAAATAAATCTTATTTTTATAATGATGTGATTCCTAATTTCACTTCTGTTAAAAACAGTTGATTTATGGATTTTGTGCTTAAATTTATTCTGACAAAGTGGTAAAGAATTACATTTTAATTAATCATTTGGAGATGACTAGTCTTTGTGGTTTATTGCTTGAATATAAACTTCATCTTTTGTCATTTTCAGAGTTTTGCAGCTAATGAACCTCACAGACTTGCGGCTGGCTCAAGCTGGAAATGAGAAGCTCGAGTTAGCCATGCTAAGTTTCTTCGAACAGTTTCGGAAAATCTACATCGGTGACCAGGTGCAAAAATCATCAAAGGTAATCGCAGTTATTTTACAGTTGTAGTTTGTCTGTTTGCATGAGCACAAACTTCAAGCTGTGGTTTGTTTAGACATCAAATCTAAAAAATTTAATAAAAAAAACATTCAGCTAGTATAGAACTGGTTATTGATCTCTCGTAACTTTCACAGGGTTTTGTCTTTGAACTCTCAGAATGGTTGAATTTTGCAGTGGTGTTGTGTCTGGGCTTTGAAAAGAGACCGTCGATTCAGCTTTTTTGCATGCTTAGTTGTGGTTTCACTCTTTTAGTCTGGCTTTCTAACTTGACCTGTAGTTTTGAAAACAAATAGTTTTTTTGTTGGAGATGAAAGTGTCCTGTCTCAACTAACCAGAAAGCTGAAGTTTTCTCTCTTGTTGCTCCGATTCTCTGTTCACAGTTTGGAAGATAAGTGCACATAGAGAGACTAGCTGTTCCTTTAAAGGCCAATTCACTTTGCACCGACAGACGGCGGCAGACACTTCATTGAGTTTTGTCGAATCGATGTGGGATCCTGTCGGTGTCTGTTGGCATCTGTCGAAGCTTGTTTTCGCCGAGTGAACGTTTAGTCATTGCTCGAGTCGAGAAATGTTTGATGAAATGTTTAATCTGGTGGTTATCAGCATTGGTCGGCGTGTGTCGGTGCAGTGTGAATTGGCATTAAAACTGTGTTTAGTTCTGCTTTAGCCTGTTGTCCTTAACCTTGGAATTAAACACCTTAAAAGTGCTCCTCATAACTGCAAAACAGTGCAAAAATCATTATGAAGTATTATTTGATCTTGATTTATTGACTTTAATGGCGAATTTGTGTATAGTGTCCCAAATGGCACACTTAATTTGGATTGTAGAGATGCAGACTTTATAGTGTACAATTACATTTATGCATTTGGCAGACACTTTTATCCAAAGCGACTTACATTGTATTTCAAGGTACACATTTACATTCTTATCAATTCTTGCTTTCCCTGGGAATCGAACCCATGACATTGGCGTTGCAAGCGCCAACGCTCTACAGTTTGAGCTACAGGAAATTACCCAACAGCAAATGCCATTCGTGACTGGGCCATAATCAGGACTCAACTACAAATTTTTTTTTTTTCCTTCCAAGAATTTATTTTTAGCAGTTTAAATTTAGAAGAATATGTATACTGTATTTGCCATTAAATGTTACATTAAGTTTAATTTGTAAATGAAATTTAACCCCTTTATCCCCCTATTCTCACCAAACACCCTGTGAATTGTCACAGTTGCTTGCTTCTCTTGGCTTTATTCCCCAGCCTGTTTTTTCAGTAGTTTAACATACTAAATGCGTTATAAAATGGATGGTTCCAATCTTGGATGCTGATTGGTTAATCAGTGTTTCCCACAGGATTTTGTGAAACTGTGGTGGGTGGACCTCTGTCCCTCTATGGGGGTCCGTGGGCACGCTTTAAATTTTAGCTTTTTTGACAGCAATGGCGCAAGACACGACCTTATATGTTATTACGAGAAGTTTAAATATATTTTCGGGCCGCCACAGTCTAGTTAATGAATGGGAAGCACTGAAATCTATTTGTGGCGATCAATGCTGATATTGTGGCAGGCTGCCACAGATAAATGTATGGGAAACACTGAGTTATTACATCATTCCATTTAAAATGCAGGATATATTAGTAAGAGCTACAGTGCAAAACACCTGTTCAAGATGAATTCAAGGTGACATGAATTAATACTACTTTTGTTTTATCCTTAGTTGTATCGGAGACTATCAGAGGTTCTTGGCCTGAATGATGAGACCATGGTACTCAGTGTTTTCATTGGTAAAATGTGAGTATATGTCAACTAATGATGGATATAATTAATAGGAAACCTTACTTTGTCAAGAATTATAATTGAAAAACATTTTTAACGAAGAGTTTTGTTTTAATGCAGAATCACCAACTTGAAGTACTGGGGACAGTGTGAACCAATCACATCTAAGACACTACAGCTCCTCAATGACCTCTCTATTGGATATCCTTACACGCATGTTGCTTTAAATAAAAGTTCATCAACCTCAGTAACAACGCTGACACTGTTTAAAATTAAATGTAAATGTATAGAACCGTATGTGATGTTTTTGACAGTAAATATTTTCTTGTTTGTTTCCTTAACCTTATTTGTCACATATAGCAGTGTTAGAAAACTAGTGAAACTCAGCGCTGTCCAGTTCATGCTAAACAACCACACAGTAAGTGAACAACCTGAGCTTTTTTCTTAACTGAACTTCAACTTTATTTGACCCTGTAATATAAATAATAAAATCTTATAAATAATAATTTCTTTTAAAAACTATTTTACTCCTTTTTTTAATTCATTCCTAAAATCGTTTCTTCAGTGACAAGCTGACAATGTCTTGTTTTTCTTCCATGTGACAGAGTGAGCACTTTTCTTTCCTGGGTGTGAACAATCAGGCCAACCTTAGTGATATGAGGTGTCGGACCACTTTCTACACAGCTCTAGGAAGACTTCTTATGGTAGATTTGGGTAAGGGTGTACCTATTATAGTTCATATTTCAAATTCACAGTGGGCTGGCCTTAAATCATCAGATATATGTGAAATAGAACATAAGTGTCATGTCAAAGAACATCTTTTACGATGTTCTGTCTTTGACAGGTGAGGATGAGGACCAATTTGAACAGTTCATGCTTCCTCTCACTGCTGCGTTTGAAGCCGTAGCTCAGATGTTCAGCACCAACACCTTCAATGAACAAGAAGCAAAAGTGAGATGCCATTCTTTATTGTTGCTGACCTTTATAACACATCTGTACCTCAGTGTTTTTACGTATAATAGATGATCAAATGTTTTTCTTTTTTCTTTCTTTCTTTCAGAGAACTTTAGTAGGACTGGTGAGAGATCTAAGGGGAATTGCCTTTGCCTTCAATGCCAAGACCAGCTTTATGATGCTCTTTGATTGGATGTATCCTTTTAGCATATATTTGTTTGGTTTTATTATGTGTAATTATTTGTGTATTTCTTTATTTTGTGTGCTGCTTTATTTTTGGTTTTATTTGTTTTCTTTTTTTCTTTTTCATTCATTTTCATTTTAAACTATTTTAATTAAAACTGCGCATTTCAGATTGAATGTCAATTTTAATATGTTCCTTAACAGATCATAGTTACCCCACTTACATGCCCATTTTACAGAGGGCAATAGAGCTCTGGTACCATGTACCTGCCTGCACCACACCGGTCCTCAAACTCATGGCTGAACTTGTCCACAACAGGTACGCAGACTACGCACAGGGCCTAAACTACCTTTTTGCCACCTGCCAGTGACTTAAGAGAATTTACCAGCCATGAGTATTGTTTTTACCAGCCAGGAAACTATTTTTGCAGAAGCAGGCAGTTTAGATAAATTAAATTTAGATACCAGTGAAATAAGTAATCAAATGTAAAATAACATTGCAAAATCTTCATTGTATAAATTAAACAGAGATTAATCCATTCCTTATTAAAGTTTCAAAAGTTATTCAGTCAAGAGCAGTGAGTGATTTTTCTGTCTTTTGTTGTTTGATTAACATTAAGGACAGACAGCAGAAGGTATATAAAGGTAGGGACACACCAAACCAACGCCAAAGAACTAGCGCTGGTGAAAGCGGTCTGTGTTGTCGCCTCGCGTCGCCTGAGTCTGGGCAAAAAAGCTGTGCTTGAACACCGAAAAGACCACAGCCGATTGTCAGCTAGCACGCGCGTTCTGCGCCTGCGTGTAAATGAGACAACTGTCTATTTCTGCAGATATATTCATCATTCAAAAAGGAAAACCGACGCTGCAGATACACAAACCGTAAACAAAGCAGCGCATGCTTACAGTTTCGAATATCAGTCATGCTGATTACTTTCTCTATTCCCCTTGGCTCATGTTATTATGAAAATATTCACCCAGGATCACTCGGGTAAGATGACGTAAAATTAGAACAGCCTTCTGTAGTTCTCTCACTGACACCCCGACGCCGATTCTACATGGTGAATCGGCCCCAACAAAAACCCCAGATGCTGTCTGACTAGAGCCAACGGTGCAGAACACAACGGGAAAAAAACAAGTTGGCCTACGCTCAAAAACGGCTTGACATTGTCTGACGGCAGATAGTAGGCTTGGTGTGTCCCTGGCTTAAGGCTACTTTCACTTTAAGAGCTAATGCACAGATCCAATATACTGATACACATGTTTTATTTCTCAACTGTTTGTTAATTTAAAACAGAACTGACTATGTTTACAAGGATACTCAACAACGGGTGCATTTTCAAGTGCAAGAAGACATGAAAGAGTTCAATTCAGTATTCACGTGCTGTCTGAGACATGGATTTCTAGCCGCGTGCTTCAAATGTTTGCGCACAGAAAACTTCCCACACAGCAAGTAACGAATTGAACTCTATTTCGCATCTTCTTGCGTTTGAATATTTAAATTGGCGAGGTTTAAACTTTCATGACGATACATTTCTGGCCCATCAATTGTCCTGAGCGTTGTTCATGTTCTCACATCATTGCATTGTTAGGATTCATAAAAATGTTATCAGCCAACTGGCGATTGATACAGTTTCATATACTCGCCAACACCGATTTCTACTCGCACTTGGCGCTTGGCGAGTATTCATTTTAGGCCCTGGGTATGCATATGTTGCATTTTGCTCATGTCCTCCTTGAGAGCTGTGTATGAAGGTCATGCATGTTCTCTGACTTACAGTGTGTTTTTTACATGAAGGTCACAGAGATTACAGTTTGACGTGTCGTCACCAAATGGAATCCTGCTGTTCAGGGAGACAAGCAAGATGATTACAACATATGGTATAATAATGACCCAGTTTTCATATTTTAAATTAGCTATTCCTCTGGTTTGGGTTAGAAGTAGTATTAGATTGTAAACACTTTGCCTTAAGTTAAATAATCATTTGTTCACTCAACTTTTTTTTTGTGTCTTTCTAGGGAATCGGATCCTGACACTGGGCGAGGTGCCAAAAGATCAGGTTTATGCACTGAAACTGAAGGGAATCTCCATTTGTTTTTCCATGCTGAAAGCTGTATTAAGCGGCAACTATGTCAACTTCGGCGTCTTCCGTCTGTACGGCGATGATGCCCTGGACAACGCCCTGCAGACCTTTATTAAGCTGCTCTTGTCCATCCCTCACAGTGACCTGCTGGTAAGAGCCGTCAGGTATCAGGATTGTGTCCTTCAGCATTCAGATTGGTTGATTTTGGTTGGTTGTTCTTCCTGCAGGACTATCCAAAGCTTAGTCAGTCTTACTACTCTCTTCTGGAGGTGCTAACCCAAGACCATATGAACTTCATCGCCAGCCTGGAGCCTCATGTGGTCATGTACATCCTGTCCTCAATATCAGAAGGGCTTACTGCACTTGGTAAGGACCTTCTCTTCAAACATAGGATTTTTTTTTCTTCTTCAGTTCCATCATGGACCCCTCAGGTGTTTGTGAATATATGAGCCTGATCTTCGTTTCTGTTTGTCCCTTCACAGACACAATGGTATGCACTGGTTGCTGCTCAAGCTTGGATCACATAGTTACTTATCTATTCAAGCAGCTGTCACGCAGCACGAAGAAAAGAGCGGCGCCCATGGCCCAGGAGAGCGACCGCTTCCTTCACATAATGCAGCAGCACCCTGAGATGATCCAGCAGGTGAGGCTGAATCTGTAGCCATCTGAGGCTTTGAACAGGGTTCCCACGGGTCCTTGAAATCCTTGAAAGTTTTTGAATCTGAAAAAATGTTTTCAAGGCCCTGGAAAGTTTTTGAAAATAAACATAAATAGAGACAGGTGCTTGAAAGTGCTTGAATTTATTTTGTGCAAGAAGTTTTCTGGAAATAATTCCATATTCACTCCAGTCCCCTAATGTGTTATTTTGCCAACACTTAATGGCCTTTGCATACTAGCTTGCTTGATTTGCACTAGTTACGCGCATATACGCGATACGTTACCAGGGTTTTTCCTGCATAGAGAATTATGAGGCGGCCGCCTTCGTCTCTCGACAATAAAAAATAACTAGGGAATCACCGAAAACGTGAGGATGATTCTGTTTTATTTCATTTAAAGTAAATGGTGATTGATAGCCTATGGTTGATAATAATATAGTCCTACCTAATGTACTGACGGTAATAATGTAGCGCTGTTGAGGCTCGCGCAGTTATTTATAACATATTATAGTTAAGAAACAATATATAGCCTAGGCTACACGCGACCAGAGAGCTGTTTGCCTGAATGCCATCAAGATTGAAACCGAGACTGATTTCATAACAGTTCAATAAACAAATAGTTAAAATTAAGTCACTTACATTTTAGACGCAATGACTGTTTTTGTTCTGTTTCAGCAGCGAAAATAGTCCCAAACAAAGATCACCGCAGAACCAGTGCGCATGGCATGCAACAGTTGTTTCATTACTGAATGATTCAGCGTTTTGAAAGAATCGGTTGAGTCAAAGATTCAATTACCCATTCATAAACTGCCTCATTCTGAATAAATCAGCCTTTTGAACGAATCGTTTGAATGAATGACTCACTGACTCGCTCATTAAGACGGTCGCCTGCCGCCTCCTACTGGCGGTTTAGTTTCATAAAGTATCATTCTTTTCAACATTCCTTATTTGTATATTCAAAAATATTTAAAAGAATCTAAATTAATACAGTTATTATTTTTCAATGTAAATTATTTAATTGAATTGGTAACAGCCTAGTGTCTTATTATATTATTTGATCAAATTTAAGAATTTGAAATGAAAGATGGAGCATACATTTAATAAAATTAGGGGAAAATGCCCTTTATAAAAGGTACAAAAAAGTAGTGTATTCAAACAGTAATGTAATGAAAGATTGAAACAACAATGAAATTAAACAATTTAAGTTTGAAGGGAGTACGGTAAAGCCTCTGTTTAGGCTATTAAGGAATTATGTAATTTTGCCAAAAGAAGAACTTTTATTTTAAATAAATGTTTATTTTTAATTAGCCAACTTCAGTGTGATTTGTTACCATATTATCATGCTTAACACTGAGAATTTGAATAATTGTAATGTGATCAGATGCAGATATCTAAATCAAAGAATATGGGTGGTTTGCGGGTGGATTTTTTTATTTTTAACAGTGGATTTGGGTGACTCAAAGTGCACCAGATTAATGAATTTATCTTTAAAATGTACAAAATTTTCTTACGGGGGGGCATGCCCCCGTACCCCCCTAGAGGTAACAAGCTCAAACAATGTGGGAAACACAATAGGCTATGTGATGATCTACAAAAAATACCATTTTTATTATCTTATTATTAAAATACATTAATAGGATTGTACCACCTCCGCCTCATTTTGAGCAAGGAAAAACCCTGAGTTATGTTAAGTGTTTCCCGCATGAGGTACTTGCCATTAAGGTCACGTGTGCATGAAACTATGATGGTACCTCATCGTTTGTTGTTGGACAAAACTAATGTGTCCCCGCATTAAGTCCTTGAATTTGAGGGTATTGGACCTGGAAAGTCCTTGAAAGGTCCTTGAATTTGAAGTCAACCAAGGTGTGGGAACCCTGTTTGAAGGACATCTGAAGATACAGTACACATAAAAAATACAGTTTTACATCATAAATTAAATTATTTGGTGTTCAAGAATTTTGTCTTTTGATTTGTTAAAACATAATTTGCAATGAAATATTCACCGTTTGTTTATTATTAAATACATTTTCCTCGTATCATCTATTTACTTTGACGTTTAGAAGTTTATTGGAGATATTTGATCTGACAGAGTTCTCACAATCTTCTTATCCAGATGCTGTCAACAGTGTTGAATATCATCATTTTTGAAGATTGTAGGAATCAGTGGTCAATGTCACGGCCACTGCTTGGCTTGATTCTGCTCAATGAGAAGGTGTGTGTGTTAGAGGTATCGGAAAAAGCAATTCTCTGATACTTCATGATTCTCTCTTCAACGATTCTGAATCGATTCTGAAATTTTGTATTTATAATTTATAATTCTTTTTAATTAGCACTACAACACTATTTGTGATCAGTGCATTGTGTTTGTAGTATTTTGCAGATCTGAGGAACAGCATTGTGAACAGCCAACCACCAGAAAAGCAGCAAGCCATGCACTTATGCTTTGAAAATCTCATGGAGGGCATAGAGCGAAACTTGCTCACCAAAAACAGAGACAGGTCATTTGATTTCATCTGATTCTCATCCTGCTTTGCATTTAAGTTTACAGAGAAATACTAAAGCATAATAAAGTTCCTTTAAAATATAAATTAAGCACTCGTGCGCGCACACAAATGTAATTTTAATAAACTAGTGCTTTCTGAGTCAGTGTCGTCTGCAAAGAGGAAGTTGACGACGCTGACTCGTCATCCGCAGTATAGTGGATGGAATTTGAGAAAAATGCACGCTAAGTTAATCGTCATACAGTAAGCGCAGTTCTATTCTAATTTAGCTTTCATACAAACACTTGGATATTCGCCTAATAATAGCGCATATTTATCTAGATTAACGTTAGAGAGAGCGGCCATGTAAAATGGCTGAAGTTATGCTGCTAATTGCAAGTTTCTAATGATAAGCTTTGTTTGAAGTGGATGAATGATAGACGAAAGTTTGGATTTCCTGCCTGACATACTGTAATTACCACATGGACCAGCCATGTTAATGATCTGTCATGGACAGTGTGACTTCACCAACTGGATTTTTTGTAACCAACCAATTAAAATTTGGTTGACTAAGCCTTCTCCTCAACTATTAGGGGGCAGCCCTAGAAGCTTCACTTTTACTATATCGTATATCCCTAAAGTTTTGAGAGTATCAAAATAATTTTTAATTTATATTGATTTTGCCATGCTAAAAGACAGAAGCTGACACTCGCACTTTCTTTTCAGATGTCATTTAAGTTTATATACTCACACAGGCATGCATATATACTCAACAATTTTTCTTTATTTTGCAGGTTTACACAGAATCTTTCAGTATTTAGAAGAGAAGTCAATGACTCCATGAAGAATTCCACATACGGGGTAAACAGCAACGATATGATGAGCTGACATTCCATAGAGCACCAGGCCATGTGGCCCGGCCCCGTCCCGTACTCCCACCCGCCCCTGGCCCGGCTGCCGGGGGACCACCACTGCGCAAGCCTGCACCTCCCGCTCCCCAGTCCCTAAAAAAACCATTACCTCTCTCCCCTCACATCTCCTCCCCCACCCTTTTTTATATATATATAAATATATATATATATATACACATATAAATATATACATATTTTAAAGCCAGTTTCAAGAGGTCCTTCTCCTTGACCATTCTCTTGTCATTTGGGGCTCAAAGTCCAAAGAGAGTGAAGAGGGTACGGCTGGGGAATGGTTGGGAATGGGTTTGGGGTGTGGGATGGCACCAGTGTGGACTCTAGAGTGGATGGCACACCCAAACCGCTCCAAGGGATGATGGGAAATGGGCGTCTGCGTGTGAGTGTGTGTGTGTGTGTGTGAGTGTGTTTGAGAGCATGTCTGTGGGAGGAAGGGTTAGGATGAGCTGGTATACATAGTGCTCTGCTTTTGCCTGCCTTGTATAGAAACACATAAGGAAAAAAAAAAGTGTACATTTTTTTTCATAACATTTTCAACAATGTTTATAATTATTACAATTTAAGACAAATAATGAGTGTGATTGAAAACTTTTTACAGTCTAGTAAGTTAGTGCGGATTTGTCTGTATGGAGAGAGTTGTTTATATCCAGGTGACCATGTGGGATTGTGGCATGAGTGCTGGGATTGACACTTGTCCGCAGAGGGGGCGGGATGAAAAGTCATAGGGTCACAAGTTGTACATTTATTTCCTCCCCCCCCCTCAAATTGACTCTATAGAACAAAAACAGGAGATTTGTAAATACACAGCCCCTCGCGTTAGCTTTTTCAGGAGGGATACTGTTTCTTGGGCATAATGAAGTCCGTCTTGCATCAACCTTCCCCCTTAAGGTCATCGTGACATCCCCACCACCTCCATTGCTGAGGATGATTAGTTCTGCTCACCTCTGACCTGGAAACGGTCCCAAAATCACCCATTTTAGTGTATGATTATTTCCGAGACCTCCGTTAAAGGAGAACGCACGTGTAACCTTTTCCCTTTTGTCTCTGAAGGGTTTGATCATGTCGTCTGTGGATTTGATTAGATAAAGTGACTTGGTTGTGGTGAAGTTGCTCTCTGAGCTTTCGTCAAACTGTTTTCCTTGCTTTTTAATCTCACAGACTTCCAGTCTCTCGTGGCTTTATTGTTGATCTGGCGTTCTTCGGTAGTGAAGCCTATATAATGTAGCCGTGTCCTTCCAACAAAAAAAAAAAACACCCTGGTACTCAAGTCATCGTGACAGGATCACTCTCGACAGTTTCTCTAGCTTTAACCCAGTTGTTTTTTTGTTTTTCTCCCCCTGGATTCCAGATTTATTTTTAATCACAGAAAACGCATCGGAATATGGTAGATTTAAACAGAGGTGAATGGAGTATATTAGCAACTTGTGCTACTCAACAGATGTTGCTGCTAACTGTTTGTGAAGAACTAGCTCATCTCTTAACCATGTCCAACACTCATGGATGTTAACTTTCTTTTTTTGGTTCCCTGATGTGAATGTGTTTTTGGCGACTGTGTGTTGGGTCCATTGAGTGATAAGGTTGAACTGTTTGATTGTTTGTTTGGATGTCTGCTACATATAGTGTAAGCATTGTGACTGCAAAATAAACATCATTGGTTTGTACTAGTATGTGCACGTTTGTGACCGCTACATCGTGACTAAACTGTCATGCTTTTAGTCAACATGGTCAAATTTGACACATTTTTTAGTAAATGCTCCTGTTATTAATAGCGACGGGTTCCCATGGTCATAGAAAACCTGAAATGTCAAGAAGGGATAGTTCACAAAAAATTGAGTTAATGGGTCCAACTATTTGGTTACCCACGTTCTTAAAAATATCATATTTTGTGTTCAGCAAAAGAAAAATTCATACAGGTTTGGAACAACTTGAGGGTGAGTGATGACAGAATTTTCTGTCCCTTAAACTATCCCTTTAACATTAACTATAAATCATATTCATATATCCACAGTTAATATTCATATTTTCATATCTAGTTATGCTCTGCTCAGTATACTACTGGACTGAATTTACTATCTATTGGAAAAATCTCTGTGTGGCAGTAAAGGTTATTGCAAAAATGTTGGCATTCGGATACATCAAGATGTTCTCAAGGGTGAACTTAGACCTCCACAAAAGAACCTTTGAATTTTGAACTCCTACTGCATAATTGCATTAATCTAGCTCATTAATTACTGTCGAGTTCTGCTTTTTGTTGAATATCCCGTTTTACTCAGAATGACATTTTACAGTGAAATGCGAATGCAATTTCATGGCTTTCAAGCCATGATTAATCAGTTACAATATAAATTCACACAGTACAGCAGCACTTTTCAGGGGGAAATGTACTGTTATTTATTACAAAAAAAGGTGAGACATTACAGGTAAAACAAAACTAAATTTTATCCACCTTCCGGCTTATAAGAACAGATGGAAAAAGCTCTTACATACATTTACATAGGACGTTTATTATGTATTTTTCCACTTTTGAACTTGATGTGTAAGATCTCTACTACACCAAGAAGGCCACTTTAAATAATACACTGTCGTGATTAACTCTCATCTCTTTTAAGTTGTTTGGTTTTTGAATTGGCATTATGGACGACGTCATTGAATCCTTCTCGGTTTCTGGCAATCTCAATGGCGTAAAACTGGATTCTGGTGGCTGAAATGAAAATAAGGAAGAAAATTAGGCATTTTCACTGTGCGTTTCCTTTTAGTTTTCTATTTCCAAGATCTATTTCTTGGGGACTGAAATGAGTGCATGTGTGGCATTGCAAACCAAATATCGTGTTCTCCTCCGTGTAGTCCTTCTGACAGTCTAGACGTAATAATGTACCATAGTTGAAGTCCTCTACAACACCTTCAAACTGGTTACAAAAGGGCCTCCATTTCTGGAAACAAAATTGAAACAGAGCTTGACAGACTCTCTCTGAGTAATTTATAAAATAAAACTCTTCTCGCGTGCAAAAGTAACGTCCCAAACCTCTTTAGCGTCTGCCGACTTCAGCAGGTCCGGGTCCAGAACTTCAATACTGAGGTCAGGAAATGCTTCTCGGAATTTAGTGTATATCTGCTCGTCTGATTTAGTTAGTTTTAGAAATTTAGGCTCAACGGAGGAAATAAGCTGTGGAGAAAGAGACTGTCAGTTAAACTGGACATTCAAGTTTTCCAAAATCACCGCGCACGATAGATTGTGACCATTCATTCACTCACTCACTTACATTAAAGTAAATTTCTGCGTGATTGTAGGCTTTCATAGCCCACATTACTTCCAATTGGGCCTGATAGGGAACAAAATACGGTTAGTGTTTTGAAGTGATAATGCTTTTCAGAAAATTGAAAGTTTTGCTTATATGTGCAAATATCAAACCATCCCATCTCACATCATTTCCATACGCTTCTGCTGGAAGAGACAGCGCATGCGCAGCAGCAGTGGCTCCTTCTACCCCCTGTTTATTAAAACAGAAATATTGAATGAAACATTAATAAATCTTAATACGTAAAACTCGTGCCATTAAACCACACAAGACACTGTGATTATCAACGCTGTCAATCCCCTTGTTAGACTACTAAAGAACTATCAAAGCATTTTAAACCTGTATTCATATAAATTTCAGCGATTATAAAGGAAATGATTTCTTATTTCTGTTTTGTTTGTGTTGCCATATACTCATGACATGCTTGTTAGCATGCAAGCTAACTATGATTTGTAGCAATATGTGCTGCAAGCAGTAAGTGAATATCCGTTAACTGAGAGCATCGGTTCGATGAAATACTAGGCTAGCATGTCGCGTTATTGTACAGTTCGTTGTGTTTGTTGATACGTTAAAATAATTCGTTCCCTACCAGAGATGCAAGAACATTCCCCGTGTCCATGCTGACGCCTTTTGACCCGGATGAGCTACAAACACGTCATGACGACAGGTCATGTGATTTAAATGCGTTTTGTTGTTTTCCAGTTTGCCGTTCAAATCAGGTGTTGTTGCAGTGGAATTGATTTTAAAATAATTAAAAGAAAAGGCATTTCTATTAAGGTGTATAAAAATGAAACGGCATACTACAAAAAAAGTTATCTAAGTTAGTGGTTAGGCTATGTTACAACAAAAGTAAGTTCACATTGTGGATGTGGAAGCATAATGTTAAAAAAATAAACGCTACATTTATATACATAATATAAATTGTTTTTAAGCTATTTTAATTTATTTAAATAACCACAATAGAATAGAATGAAATAGATCTAGACTGGACAGGAAAGAATAGAATAGTCCTAAAAACTTCAAAATAGAATATGACAGGAGAGAATGGGAATATATCGAGGCCAGAGAGGAATAGAACATAATAGAATAGAACAGTCCTAAAACTAATAGAATAGAATAATCCAGGAAGTAATAAAATATGACAGAACAGAATAAAATAGGAAAGAAGGGGAGGGAATAGATCTACCAAGACATGAAAGAACAGAATAAAATATGAACGAAATTGTTAGAATATTACAGGGAATAGTTCTAGACCATAATAAACGAATAAGGAAAGAATAAAATATTATATGACAGAAATTAATTGAATATGCCACAGTAGAATAGACAGAAATATATCTAGACTGGGCAGGAAAAACAGAATAGAATAAAAAAATCCAAAAACTGATAAATAGAATAGAATATGACAGAGTAGAACAAAAGAGAGGGGAATATATCAAGGCAAGACAGGAAGGAATAGATGAGAATAGAATAATCCTAATAAGAAAAGACTAGATTCCAGGAAAGAATAAAATATGACAGAACATAAAAAAATAAGAGAAAGGGAAAGGGAATACTTCTATACCAGACATGAAAGAATAGAATAAAATATAACAGAAAGCAATAGAATATGACAGAATAGGAAGGAATAGTTATAATAATGTAGACCTTAATAAATTAATAATGAAAAATAGAATATGACAGAAAATAATAGAATATGCCACAGTAGAATAGAATTAAATATATCTAGACCAGACAGGATATAATAGAATTGAACCTAAATACTTCACAATGGAATAGAATAGGAATTAAAAAGGAATTAATAGAATATTGCAGAATATAACAGATTAGCCCTATCCTAAAAACTGAAGAATAGAATAGAATAGAATATGAGATGAAAGAATAGAATAGAATAGAATATGACACAATAATAGAAGAAATGAGACGGGAACAGATAGGCCAGATGGGAAAGAATAGAATAGTCCTAAAACGAATAGAATACGATATGATAGGAATGAATACAATATGGTAGAATAGAATAGAGCAGAATAGAATAGCCCTGCCCTGCCCTAAAAAGTACAAAAGGGAATAGAATAGAATAGAATAGAATAGAATAGAATAGAATAGAATAGAATAGAATAGAATAGAACAGAAAATGGCACAATAGAAGAAAAGAGAAGGAAATATATCTAGGCCAGACAGGAATAGAATAGAATAGAATAGAATAGAATTTTTTAAGCGCGCTATAAGTGTAGTAGAATTCATGTAAAATAAAATGTAGCCTACTCATATAAAATGTATTGTAGCTGTCATAAGGCTTTACCGCGCCCTCTAGTGGTGTAAGGTTCGAACCTTCGTGTTAGTTATTTTATTTTATTTTATTTTATTTAAATACATTTTTCACATACCTCGTGTTATTCAGGTAGCCTATCAGTTGTATACTTAATAAAGTCAGAGGCGACTTGCAAATTTTGAATAATGTGAAACGTAGGCTTAATAATCACAGATGTATAAAGACCTGCAGATAAATAGCACAAATCCTTGCAGTAATACTGCATAGGCTCAAAGAGAGGTTTACATCTAGGGATGAATAAGTGTCTTATTAAAAGGAACAGGACGGTCCCATCTTGAGTATAGTACAGTTGTTTTACTCTCATTGGCTGGCCATTTACTGTAAAAGATGCTTCAGACGCACATTTCCTCCACAGCGGCTGTGTTTCAAAAACTACACACCGCGTTTTTTGGGGTTTGTTAGCGCGTTCCGAGTCAGCTGACGCCTACAGCGACTGTGACGCACAATATGCGGTCTAGGTAGGCAGCTCACTGGGGTTTGAGACACGGCCAATGTGGCACGAGCATATGAACGCGTAATCCACGCAATGATCTTGAGTTGAGTGTTCAAGAGACCTTTGAAATTCTGCATCTCTGGACGGAAAGGACAGAATAAACCGCTGCTTTAAAATCTGAGGTACGAGCACGCGACATGTTTATTTCTCATCATATAGCTGGGATGTTAAATGTGCAGACTAGAGTGTACATGTTCAAATGACTGATGTGTAGTCATGTTTGTTGTTGTTTAATGTATGATGGATGTATGTATTAATATTTTGCCGTAGTCGATTATGATCATCAGTAGAGGCTGTACATCATCGGTCGCTTGTCCTTCTACACGCACAGAGTCTCGCGATCTCTAGAGGACAATTTCGAATCAGTTCTATTTGAAAAACGTCGGATTGGGATAAAAAAAAAAAGAATTTTAAATAAAATGTGTCGTTGTGTTTGGCCATGTACAGCTGTAACCTTCAACAGAATCTTGACTTCAGTTCAGACAGACCTTAAATATGAATGTTCTGTGTATAGGCCTGTACGCATTATGACTTGAGTCATGTAATTAAAACAAATTGATTCAATTAAATGTCCGAGATATATAAACGCTTGTTTGATTTATCGGCGAATTACATTTACTTGTGCCCTACAAGCGTCACGAAATAATAGCAAACAGAGTAAATAAAGCAAGAAAGGAAAACAGCAACAGTCTCACTGCTGGCACTAAAAGTCGCGCCCCCGAACAGCTGCGCGTCCCCGCGCGTTTCCCTGTCTAAAGCAACAGGAAACTACTGCTTCCTTTAAAGGATAACCTCAGTCCTGCAGGTTTTTTCTGAGGAGAATTTCTTATTTGTCATTGGTTGTCCAAATTAATTTAATATGCAATGTGATGATAATGATGATAATAATAATTATTATTAATATTAGTGTATAGACCTGTTTTTACAAGTAGGAAATTACCAGTGTTTGAGTAATACCAGACGCTCTGATTCATATTTGTAGAAATATAGAAGGATTGCCTGCACACAAAAACAAAACAAAGGAGCAATTTGCTGTCACATTTCCTCACGATCACACAGTCTGAATTGACAGCATTGATGGTGGCAGTGAAAAGGCTTTCTCATCATCAGAGAGAAACGGCTGTAAGATGTAAGGAGCAAAGAGTCACATATTAAGAGATTCTTCAGTTCCTGATGGCAGATTCCCTGCTGTTTTTGCCTGTTGCTAAATAAGCATTTATTTCACATTCCCCATGATGGTCGAGACAGATGAAGATGTGTAGTGATGCTGTACACTGAAGCAGGCTTGATCGTCTGTTGGATATTATAAATCCAGTTAGACAGCAGATGACCTCCCCTTCCTGCACTGTTTCATTTAGATCCACTTTGCATGGAAAGTCAATTCTGAAGAGAACTAACATTTTTATCCAGTCCAGTTCCTTTCTATTCTGCCTGGTCTAGATGTATCCCATTCTTTTCTATTCTTTCTTGTCATATTCTGGTCTATTCTGGTCTATTCTGTCCTGTTCCCTTTGCACTTTTTAGGACAGGACAGAGCAGGGCTATTCTATTCCGCTCTATTCTATTATACCATATTGTATTAATTCCTATTCTTTTATTCGTTTTAGGGCTATTCTATTATTTCCTTTCCTGTCATATTCTATTCTGTTCTATTCCCTTTTGTACTTTTTAGGGCAGGGCTATTCTATTCCGCTCTATTCTATTCTATCATATTGTATTAATTCCTATCATATTCTATTTGTTTTAGGACTATTTTATTATTCTATTCTATTCTTTCCTGTCTGGTCCCCTCTCCTTTCCTCAATTGTGTCATATTCTATTCTTTCCTGTCATATTCTATTCTATTCTATTTTTTAGGGTTGGGCTAATTTGTCATAATCTGCCATTTTCTATTAATTCCTTCCCTATACTATTCCATTGTGAAGTTTTTAGGTCCATTCTATTATTTCCTGTCTGGTATAGATATATTTCATTCTATTCTATTGTGGCATATTCAATTATTTTCTGTCATATTCTATTTTATTCTTTCCTTATTCATTTATTATGGTCTAGATCTATTCGCTTCTTTAATATTATTATTAATTTATTATTAATTATTTTTCAATTATTAATTAATTATTAATTATTCTATTAATTTCAGTCATATTTTATTTATTATTTTATTATTATATTCTATTAGTTTTAGGACTGTTCTATTTTATTCTATTCTATTCTATTCTATTCTATTCTATTCTATTCTATTCTATTCTATTCCTGTCTGTCCTCGAGATATTCCCTTCTCTTTTCTTATATTGTATCACATTCAATTCTTTCCTGTCATATACTATTCTATTTTGCTCATTTTAGGACTATTCTATTCTTTCCAGTCCAGTCTAGATCTATTTCATTCTATTCTATTCTATTATGGCATATTCTATCCTTTAGTCATATTCTATTTTATTTTATTCTGTTCTTTTTTTTTTAAATATTTCCTTATTTATTTATTATAGTCTAGATCTATTCTTTAATATTCTATTCATTTCTGTCATATTTTATTCTATTCTTCCATGTCTGGTCTTCTATCCAGTCCTAAAACTGCAAAATGGGCTGTAATGTGTGAAAATGTATGTTGAATAGAGTTGTGATAAGACACTTCCCTGCCACTGACGGTGTCCTCCTGTCATTCAGTTTGCAGTGAAGTGATTCACTAAGAGAAGGTTTAATCAATGGGACACTAATCTGATTGAACAAATCCAGCAGTCCGTCTCTCTGCTGGTCTGATCTTCACAGGATTGTTGACTGAACTCTAGTCAAGACAATCCAGAGCTCTGCTAAACCCCCAGGCTTATGACCTGGATAGCTCTAAATGCAGAATAAACCGAAGCCTGAAGAAATATGGCTGCCCAGAGCACGTGCGGCGCATCAGTAGTGACGGGGAGGAGTTAGGAAGGGCTTGTTTTCTGGGACGTGATGTGCAGCATGGCCATTGTTCAAACAAGAAAGATCTTCAACAGGAGGGCTTCCTCAGGCTGTTTATGCCAGAAACACAAGCTCCCCAGATCCTCGGCCCGTCACACCGCGCTCCCAGTGGAGCCGGAAGGCCTCGCCAAGGTAATGGATCCTGTATCCATCAGCGCTGTTGAGAATTCTCTTCAGACGGAGCACAGCGTTGCCCTGGTGACGCAACCGACTCGTCTGATTGGGCGTTGGCTGCTCTTGGTCTGCTGAGATAAGTGCTTTTCAGTTTGGGTGGAGAGAGAAGTGGGTGGGGTCTTCTAAACAGCGTGCAGAGAGAGAGAGAGAGAGAGAGAGAGACGATGAGGACTGGGGAGAATGGGAGAAGGATGACAGGAAGTCTGGATCTCTCAGCGTAGGATTTCCTCTTCATCACAGAGCTGGAGCTGAGGTGGAATCCTGGTGTGTATTGTGGCTTGTTTTGCCTCTAAAATTACCCTTTCCTGTCAGACTAATTATGGTTGGTTCTGCGATCCCTTCCTTAATTTATTTTATTAAATTTTTTATGAAGCTATGGATTTTTGGTGCTTGGTCTTGTGCAGTTTGACCTAAATATGCAATATATGTATATAGATATTTTCTACCATAAACTTATCACTGGTTTCTTCTGTTTACTTTGGTAAAAACAAAACCAAATTATTATTTATATTCAAGTCCAGATTAAAATTCAGATCATTTCCTTTTAAAATTCAATTGTTTTATATCTATCTATCTATATATATATATAAATATATATATATTGTATGATTTTAACTCTCAAACACTGATGCACATGCTTGGAAGTGTGTTGTGATGATGCTAGAAGGTCTTTTTGCCTCTATATGAGTGTTGGAAGAGTTCTGGGGCCGTATTCACAAAGCATTTTATCTTACCACTAGGAGTACTCCTAAATCGCACTAAAAGATTTTAGCTAGGAGTTTTCTCTTAAAAGTTATTCACAACGCCTTTCAGACCTACTCTTAGTAAAGAAAAATGACAACTCCTAAACTAAGAGTGAGTCTTCGTTGCCATGGATGACGTCATTACTCATGCACGAGCTTGACTGAAGTGACCACCTTGATTGGCTGATGATTGTAACGCGGGAATGATTCCAAACACCTCCCCTACGATGATGAGTGACAGGTGACAGGTCTGAGAATGCGTGCGGTGTAGTGCGAAGGACGGAAGATGATGAATAACTGAATAAATAGCCTAAATGAATAAAGAGTAAGGCAAAACAAAAAGCCTAGTAGCCTAATGAAATATATGGATTGATGCAATATCTTTGCAACATTATTGAATTAATCTGTCACTATATGCCTCTGCCTACGTTTGCAAAGAGAAGAACATTTTAATTTGATTCACTATGAAACGTTACAATTAGTTTACATGCAATGAGTAGCCTAGTTTTGGTTGTTGTTGGTGGTGTTGTTGCATACCTAGTTATGCCTACAATGCAGAATTTTTCCCTCGCGATTGGAAGCTCCTGTAGCCGCCGCTTACGCATCTTAAAACATCGCAACGTGAAATGCCACAAAAAGCGGTTTGTGAATAGGTCTTAGTGAGTTAGGAGTCCTCTCGACTTCTTTTAAGCTGTCCCAGACTTAGGTGCTACTTTTAGGGCTAAAATGCTTCGTGAATTACTCTTAGTGAAAAAAATTAGGAGTCCTAAAGTTACGAGTGACACGCCCATTATTTTTAGGAGTTGCTCCTAAATTCGCCAGTTAGGAGCTACTTTTAGCCTTAAAATTCTTTGTGAATACGGCCCCAGATCACTTTCTTAATCAGTATTTTTGTCTTGTCTTCCAGTAAAAATATTTAAACATCTTTAAAACAAGAGAAATTTAAAGGGATAGTTCACCCAAAAAAATAATATTTTGTCATAATTTACTCACCCGCAAGCAAACCTGTAATAGTTTCTCTCACAAAAGAAAATATTTTGAAGATTGTTGGTAACCAAACAGTTGATGGACCCCACTGACCTCCATAGTAGGAAAAAACAATGGAAGTCAATGGGGTCCATCAACTGTTTGATCAAAATATCTTCTTTTGTGTTCCAAACTCATACAGGTTTGGAACAATTTGAGAGTGAGTAAATGACAGTTTACATTTTTTGGGTGAACTATCCCTTTAACAATTGTGTCAGATGTTTAGTTTTCAGACACAAATGCTGATTAGGATTCTGCTGTGAATAAGAATCATATTACTCTTGCAAGCTAAACCTCTCGGATGAGAGACAAGGGCATTCTCTGGATCTCGTAAGTGCACTGGCTTCCTTATCAACACACGCTGTTTTCAGTAATGCTTGAAGCAGGCCCATTAATACTGGTCTGACACACTATGCTGTCTTTTACAGAGTTGTGTTAGTAATAGTATATCATTTAAGCTTTTCTGTGGTTGATCAGCGTACTTTGTAGTAGTACAGTATACTATTTTATCCTGCTATGAGCATACTTGCAGTTCATATGTTCTCAATACAATGGAATAGATGAATTTTATAAGTGGATAGATAGTAATTAGCAGCCTACCAGCTACTTACTGTAATATCTGTAGACCATCATTTAAAGTATATTTTGTTGTTGCTAATTATTTTTATTTAATTGTATTCAATTTATCTATATGTTTTTGGTTAAAGGTTAACAAAATATGTTGCACATTATTTTTATTTAAAGGGATAGTTCACCCAAAAATGTAAACTCTGTCATCATTTACTCACCCTCAAGTTGTTCCAAACCTGTTTCTTTCTTCTGCTGAACACAAAAGAAGATATTTTGAAGAATTTCGGTAACCAAAATGTTGATGGTCCCCATTGACTTCCATAGTATGGAAACTGTTTGATTACCGACACTCTTCAAAATATCTTCTTTTTTGTGTTTAACATAAGAAAGAAACTCATACAGGTTCGGAACAACTTAAGGTTGAGTAAATGATGACAGAATTTACACTCTTGGGTGAACTATCCCTTTAATGGCATTTATTTTGTTGGTTGAAAGTTAACATGAATTAAAGATGCTCATTTATAACGGCTGTGACTGAGGTCAACAATGAAAAGCTGAAAGTATTCAACTGAAAACTGATTTTTCAACTGATCGATATAATTTAATAAACAGAGTTTAACACATTTAAAATGATTATAATATGCCAGTCAGAAAAAAATGACCAACATTCAATGTTGTTGTTTCAAAATTTAAAAAAAATAACGTTTAATACTCAAGGTTATAAAGTTTTTTTTAAATACTTAAATCAAAATACTTATAAATTTAAATTTGAACAAGATTTTGTAGAAATAATAGGCTATGTTGAAACAATGTCGCAATATCAAAGCCGATTAAATTTTTAAAATTGAAACAAAATTCAACAGTGATTCACCCTTGATCCATGACATTGAGTAAAAGTGAGTAAAAGTCGAAATGTCAGCTGTCCCACTTAGACTGCTAATTTATACGTTGTTTCTGACCGCTAAAATAAAGAATTCTGCATAAAAGCAACTAAGTTTGCTTATGTATTTTTTGTGACGTTTTATGATGTATTTTTATAGGCCAAAACCCGAAAAACAAGTTTGCATTTTTGGAACACAAGCTCAAGATATGTTCACGTTTTACTCTACGATATAAAATACATCAGTAATACCTCCTTGTGATTTTTTAGAAAGCTTTTGCTTGTCTTGCAGTTGCTGACGAGTGGATAAATGGGATTACAGAGGTTGTCGGAACATTAAATGTCATCAGGACGAGCAGATAAACTTATAAACATTAGTCTGCTTTCACAGCCTCATTGTGTTTATAACCATGCTCTCGCAAACTATTATAACTCAGACTTTTCAGTGTTTTTAAAGAAAGAAAGAGTTGTCGGAAGCTTAGTGATGGTGACCTTGTCACCTTGCCAACCCATGTTTAGCTTTTACGATTCAAAATTGATAAGTTGTGTTCATTTGTGAAGATTATCAAGATGAACAAAATGTACAAGAATCTTAAGATTTTATTTTCTAATCCAAAAGCCAATGGAAATCCTATTAAGATTTTATCGAGGGAACCGGTGTGATGCTAACTTCCGGGTTGGCCTACAAAAATACGTCATCCCTGCACCACTATTATTTCTGTATGTTATTAAAGTGTGCTCTTTATTAAGATAAAGTTGTCTCTGACTTCCTCTAATAAGATCAATATTGTATTACTAGTGGCCATTATGACTATTTAACAAAAGATGGCATGATAGTTTTGCAGTAGAACTTCACTTTGATAGAAAATCTCAAAACTATCAGCCTCGTTCTCTATACCTTCTGAGGTGATGTGTGCTATCTAGCAGTATCCTGAAGTTCACAGCACAAAAACACATGACATCTCCACACAGTCGGTAACTGGTTAGTGCTGTTTAAGTGCTAAATTGTCTTCTCGGCATGTGAATCAGCACTAAATCAAACTTTATTTGAGCCTGGTGCTCAGGGACTGTTCTTAGCCAGATTGAACTTGAATTACAGGGAGCTTGATGCACATGGGTCCCTTCGTCTCAGATGACAGGCCATTTACATTGTGCTCAGAGTGATCAATCACATCTTCAGCACACACACACACACACACACACACACCGTCCTTCACGCCAGAGTAAACCTGACTCAAGCTGATCGCTAACCCTACTAACCAGCAGGGACAGATGTGTATGGCTGAGGAAAGGAAACCACAGTGATGTTTGGTGCTACAATAGATTTCTCTTTCTGAAAAGAAATCAATATTTTTGGCTTTAGAGTAAATAGAAAAGGGAAGGTTTAATATGTCTTAAAACTGCCAAGGAAACTTGTCTGGATTACCAAAAAGCAAATGAAAATGGGTAACACTTTACAATAAGGTCCCATTAGTTGGCATTGGTTAATGCATGCTAACAATAACTGGCGATGTGCAATACATATAATTTATTCATCTTTGTTCATGTTAGTTCAGGTCCAACTTTTGATTTCAGTAATCTGTTAGTAAATGTTGAAATTAACATTAATTGAGATTAATAAATGTTTTTCATTCATGTTAACTTTATAGTTAATTACTGTAAACTAATGAAACCTTGAAAAAATGGGGTTAAATCCAGAATTGGCATATTAGAATAAATGTAATATATATATATATATATACAGTGCTATGCATAAGTTTAGACACCCATGCTAAAGTTGACTAAAAAGAGGAATAAAAAATCATCTTTTGGAAATTGAACTTAATGCCTTAATTAAAAAAATTAGGAAAAATCCAACCTTTAAGGACACCAATTTTCTTTGTGAATGAATAATGTATCGTAAATAAATAAATGTTCTTCCTTAAAATACGGGGTGCATAAGTTTGGACACCCTATGTTAAATTCCCATAGAGGCAGGCAGATTTTTATTTTTAAAGGCCAGTTACTTCATGGATCCAGGATACTATGCATCCTGATAAAGTTCCCTTGGCCTTTGGAATTAAAATAGCCCCACATCATCACATAGCCTTCACCATACCTAGAGATTGGCATGGAGTACTTTCCATAAGATCATCTCTCAATGTATATCAAACCAGCTAATAGGCTAACTGAAATGAAACCATGCCAATCTCTAGGTATGGTGAAGGCTATGTGATGATGTGGGGCTATTTTAATTCCAGAGGCCAAGGGAACTTTATCAGGATGCATAGTATCCTGGATCCATGAAGTAACTGGCCTTTAAAAATAAAAATCTGCCTGCCTCTATGGGAATTTAACATAGGGGTGTCCAAACTTATGCACCCTTATGCACCCTGTATTTTAAGGAAGAACATTTATTTATTTACGATACATTATTCATTCACAAAGAAAATTGGTGTCCTTAAAGATTGGATTTTTCCTAATTTTTTAAATTAAGGCATTAAGTTCAATTTCCAAAAGATGATTTTTTATTCCTCTTTTTAGTCAACTTTAGTATGGGTGTCTAAATGTATGCATAGCACTGTATATATATAAAATTTGTAATATGAAATCTAATTATAATATTTTAATATTTTTATAATTATTTGATTCCATAATTTAAAATTCTATTACAGTATTGAGAAGTTGGGTGGTCACATAATGTCACATTGCCCATTTGCCTGTAAATATTATGCGTTTCCCTTGACATTTTTGCATTTTTCCCCTGAAGCAACACATGAGCAGTCAAAACAAACCAGAACGAAAAAGCTCTTTACCCCGAGTGAACTCCATCCAATCAAAAAGCTGTTTTTGCAAATAGAGTATCTTTGTCAGCTATTTTAATGCAAGGAAATGGATTCAAAACGCCTTGAGGCTTGTACCCTGCGTGTTACTTATGCTCTTGTCATAAAATATTCAAGGCTCGTCCTTATATGAAATTGAAATTACTGTTAAAACTAATTAGCACATTAACTACTGCCAACCCGAAACCATCTGTACTCGGTATAATTCTCTGCTGTTTTCCGATGCTGGAACCTGATAAATTCTGTGGACAATTCTCTGCTCAAGGTGAAATTGGGTGAGCAATCTTGATGTCACTTCCCCTCCCCCACACTAACAGGATGTCTCTGCGTCTAATGAATTAATGTCTCATTTCATAAAGACATTAGTCCACTGATCCTCTTAGTGGAGATCAGACGGTTGGTGTAACTGCTTTCTTCATATTTAGTAATACTGACAGCAGCTTTTAAAATGACTAAAACTGAGATAGATATAAATGAAAGCGATATAAATGAAAGAACTGTTGCCCAGGCAACTAACTGAAATAAAATGAAGTACTAAAATGATTAAAACCCAAGTGCTAGCACTGAAATAGATATAAATAAAAGCTAAATAGATATAAAATAGAAATATTATGTTATCAGCTTACAGATATTTATTAAATATTTGCGTATTGAACTGAGCTTGGAGAAAAATGTTTTAACAGACTCTTAGAAGAAAAGCTTCTATGTAGAACCTTAAAGGTTTCTGTCAGGCGCTTCATATGAATGCCATCATGGGATAATTCTATGAATTAAAAAAAAAAAAAATTACCCATTGAACATGAAAGCATTATGCAATTATTTAAGACATTTCTCCTTACAGAGGGTCCTTTAAAAAATTGAGTCAAGATCCCTAGGGTTTTAGAACCCATTTGAACCTTTTTTTGTAGGAATTCGTAATTCCTAAAACAGATGCATCTCTGAATACAGTGCAGAAGCTACGTGTGGAATAACCTTGTTATCCAAATATCCTGTGGTGGGTGATGAAATGTAATGTGTGATATGAGTGGGTGTGTTGAACACCCTCAGTGGGAGGATAAGCTCAGACTGATTTTCAGGAATGCTCCGGTGATAGAGTGTGAGGCTAATGGGCTGTTTCATCCAGAAACCGTTTTAATGAACTCATCTGAATTTCACAATGTTGTTTTGGAGCAGACTGTATTCATCTTTCTAAAATTGTGATTTATTTTAAATCAAAACTCATAGCAGAATATCAAGACTAACTTTCTATTTCCAATTTAATGTGTACTGCATGTTTTCGGAAGTATGGGAAATGCCTTGTAAAATCTTTGAGAAGCAATCAATACTAAGACTTGATTTAAAGGAGTAGATCACTTTAAAATGAAAATAAGCCCATGATTTACTCACCCTCAAGCTATCATTGTATATGACATTCTTCTTTCAGACGAATACAATCAGAGTTATATTAAAAAATGTCCTGGCTCTTTCAAGCTTTATAATGGCAGTGAATGGCTGTTTCTGTTTGAAGTCCATAAAAGTGCATCCATCCATCATAAAAGTGCATCTATCATCATAAAGGTGCATCTATCCATCATAAAAGTGCATCTATCCATCATAAAAGTGCATCCATCCATCATAAAAGTGCATCCATCCATCCATCATAAATGTGCATCCATCCATCATAAAAGTGCATCCATCCTTTATAAAAGTGCATCCATCCATCATAAAAGTGCATCCATCCATCATAAAAGTGCATCTATCATCATAAAAGTGCATCCATCCATCATAAAAGTGCACCTATCCATCATAAAAGTGCATCTATCATCATAAAAGTGCATCTATCCATCATAAAAGTGCATCTATCATCATAAAGGTGCATCTATCCATCATAAAAGTGCATCTATCCATCATAAAAGTGCATCCATCCATCATAAAAGTGCATCCATCCATCCATCATAAATGTGCATCCATCCATCATAAAAGTGCATCCATCCTTTATAAAAGTGCATCCATCCATCATAAAAGTGCATCCATCCATCATAAAAGTGCATCTATCATCATAAAAGTGCATCCATCCATCATAAAAGTGCACCTATCCATCATAAAAGTGCATCTATCATCATAAAAGTGCATCTATCCATCATAAAAGTGCATCCATCCATCATAAAAGTGCATCCATCCATCATAAAAGTGCATCTATCCATCATAAAAGTGCATCCATCCATCATAAAAGTGCATCTATCATCATAAAAGTGCATCTATCCATCATAAAAGTGCATCTATCCATCATAAAAGTGCATCCATCCATCATAAAAGTGCATCCATCCATCCATCATAAATGTGCATCCATCCATCATAAAAGTGCATCCATCCTTTATAAAAGTGCATCCATCCATCATAAAAGTGCATCCATCCATCATAAAAGTGCATCTATCATCATAAAAGTGCATCCATCCATCATAAAAGTGCACCTATCCATCATAAAAGTGCATCTATCATCATAAAAGTGCATCCATCCATCATAAAAGTGCATCCATCCATCATAAAAGTGCATCCATCCATCATAAAAGTGCATCTATCCATCATAAAAGTGCATCCATCCATCATAAAAGTGCATCTATCATCATAAAAGTGCATCTATCCATCATAAAAGTGCATCCATCCATCATAAAAGTGCATTCATCATCATAAAAGTGCATCCATCCATCATAAAAGTGCATCCATCCATCATAATTGTGCATCCATCCATCATAAAAGTGCATCCATCCATCATAAAAGTGCATCCATCCATCATAAGTGCATCCATCCATCATAAAAGTGCATCCATCCATCATAAAAGTGCATCTATCCATCATAAATGTGCATCTATCCATCATAAGTGCATCCATCCATCATAAAAGTGCATCTATCCATCATAAAGTGCATCTATCCATCTATCCATCATAAAAGTGAATCTGTAGCGTAAATATCAGCAGTACATCACATTACTCGCATTAAGTTGCGCTTTAGACTTGAGTCAAATCCGTATGTTCGTTTGGCCGGAAGCTAGTTATTTTACTTTATAAAGTTTTAAATATGAATATTTTCCTTTCACAAGCCCCCGGAGCCATATGGAGTTTTATATATTTCACAAATATTGAAATATTTCCCAATATTTACTGTACTTTTTAATCAAATAAATGCAGCCTTAGTAAGAATACTTATTTTAAGAAAACTAACAATAATAATAATTCTTTAACTTCTAATAAAGAAAAATAAACATAATTCAAGAAATATATTATTACTGGAAATTGGTATAACAATCAAAATATCCAGGTAACAAATAAGTTACTTCTATAAGATTACCTGACTTGTTTGTATTTTAAATTCACGTTTGGTCTTTTTATGGTTTATTGCAGATCTGAGTATCTGGAAGAACAAAGAAGGGAGTTTTATAGTTGTCCTCAGTCATGCAGAAGGTAAAGTATGTTGAATTAATTTCATCTTGCTGCCATGAATCATTGATCTCCAAACACTAGGTTTTCTGAAATATTTATGTAGCTTTTTATTGTTTTATTCTCATACTTGTATACTAATCTATATTCTCATATGTGTATACTAATCTATATTATATTTCTGTCAAAGTAAGCCCATTAAAGCATGATCATATCTGCACTGGGGTTTTTTCCCTTAGTGAGAATGGAAAGGGGGCGTGGCCGAGTGACAGACATCATCAGTTTGATTGATGATATTAGATATAGGTCTTATTTCTCATTAACAACATGTCGTTGGATAAGAGATAAGAGCAGTTAAATTATGACCTCTGACCTTTTTGATCTGCTCCACCGCTGCAGGCAGGGACGGCCCCGTCTTCCCGGGGTCCAAGTGCTCCTGGATCCCCAGCCACCTCTATTGTGGTAAGTAAAACTAGCCTGGACGCTCAATAGCTTTCAGTTTCGCAGATAACACATTCCGTTCTGTTATCTGCCATAAAGCACATGCTCGATATCCCGGTTCCTAGGAACCCCACGAGGCATCTCAGAGGACAACCGCTTCTTTCACGCCAAACTGAACTCAGCCTCTTTCTGTTTAACTCCCCAAAGGCACGGATGGACAATCAGGTCATTGGATATAAGGACTTGGCCGCCATTCCCAAAGACAAAGCCATTCTTGAGGTGGAACGGCCAGATCTGATGGTGTACGAGCCGCATTTTAATATCTCAGCCCTGGATCGGATGGGTCTCTCCAGAAGCAGAGAGGTCAGAAAAGAGCCAGTGTCTCTTTAAATCAAGTCTTTGTTTCATTGTATCGTTTGAGAAGGGTTATTGTACGTTTTACAGCTTCCACTTAAAGTAGAATCAATATGTTTTGGCAAACAGGAAGCTGAATATAATGGTGAGATGTAATGTTATTAGTCGAGCTTTGTTATGCGTGTTAAATGATTTGTGTGTGTAAAAGTGGCATTTGAATGTCAGGCCTTGAAGACGAAGCATGTACTGTATGTGTGTGTTGTGTTTTCTCTCCTCGTCTTCAACAGAGATCAATGTCGCCTCACTCTATCTCGCCCCCTCCTTCCCCTGAGGTGAGACACCAGGACGGCCGCTAGTCACTGATCACTAGCTTTAACTAGCGCGTTTATCTCCCTGCACACCTCACATGTGATTGCTTTACTGAGACACTCAATTAATGACGCTGCCATTTTAAATTACATTCAGTTTCAGTTCTGTATTTTAATTATGCTTGCTAGCGTGAATATGACACAGTGTACTTTAATTTCATTTAATTCACATTAAAGACATCCACTTATTTTCCATATTATATTTAATTTTTTGAATTTTAGCATTATCCATTTATTGGTTATTGACCAGAACATGAAAATAATGTTTGTATCGTTATCGGACAATTTTTAAAAATTATTTAATTTTTATTCATTATAATTAATAATATTAATACGATTATTATATTGTAATATTTTAATTTAATATCTTTAATTCACATTATTGTGGTGCAGTCATAGAAACATTATTCAACCAATCTTTATTTAGCAAATATCAAAAGAATTATCCATATATTTAATTTTAGTTTAATTTTATCTTATAAAATAATAAAATGTATTGAATAATAATAATGTAATGTATTGAGTTTATATCGGTCACTCACTGAAAGTAATTAGCATATTGGTGTCAGCCAGAATTGTAATATTGTGCACTGCTATTTAATTAAGTTTTTTAATTAAAAACTTACTCTAGAACATTGAACAGTAGAATCAAACAGCATTCTATGCTTCTGACCTCCATTAGCATATTTTACTGTAAGGCATGAGTTTGCAGTGTCATATTATTGATGCAGGCAGTGAAATATGATGGTCTGGCTTCTGTTAACATGCTGAGTGCTTAAATTGTGTCCACTCTTAACGTCGGGATTGAAACATGAAGTTATGTTACCATAAGCCAGTGCTTTATTATTAGCATTTCAGAATAATAGAAGGTATATGCAATTCCCCTGTTTCTTCAGATATTTGCCTCAAAAGAGTCAAAGGAGTGGCCAGAGCAGGGCTCTCCAGGAGGGTCCAACATGGGCTCCACCGTGCACCTCCGCAAAATCAGCCCTGCCTCCAAAGGCCCCATGCAGCACTTCCACAGGCCAGGTGCTTCGTTCATCAGAGGGTTTTCATAGCACAATGTTTCATAATCAATCAAATGTGTTGTAACTGTACATCCATTCCTGTTTCAGACAGTGGCATCAACATCTATAAGAAACCACCAATTTACAAACACGGTATTTGTTCATTTATAATGTTTGTTATAAATCATCGATTATTGGTTTTCCAAGGTTTAAGGACAGATTCACTGGTAACATCCTGATGTTTATCTTCTTCCTATCCTCAGAAAGAGAGACTGGAATGTCTCATAATAAACAGGATGTCATCATTGAGTCCTCCAAGTTCCCAGCAGCCCAACCACCTGATCCCAACCAGCCTTCAAAGATAGAGACAGAGTACTGGCCCTGTCCACCCTCTCTAGCTACTATGGGTAAATGCTCACTAGCTTTCATATTTCTGTGGCATTGGACAGTAGCCCCGCCCACAATGACATTTTATTGGTCACCCGCTCCACACCAATGGGGGTAAAATGTGGCATTTTTTCCCATTCTGTTATTGCACCTTTAGGGCCTGTTCACATATCGCGTCTTTTGCGTGCTTCGTTATTTCAAATGTAGGCACGCGGTATGCGCACTCATAATGAAAGCGACGCGGTCGCGGTGCGATGCGCTCGTTTTTTCCACGCGCGTCCGCGCCGCATCGAGATAAAAACATCTCAACTTCTCAGAATGCCGCAAGCGCAGCGTAGGTCATGTGACAACTGTAACGGAGAGCACAGCTGATGGTTGCTTAGCAACGACAGACGCCTCCGGAGCGCAACCGCCCTAGCGCTTTGGAAAAAGGAGAATGCGGCGCGCCTAGCGTTTTCTACGCGTTTTTAGGCGCGATATGTGAAAGGCGCCTTAGAAAAGCATGCAAACTAGTTAACTTTTTAGCATTTATATATACGTTTAAAATTTGGAGTCTCTAACGCAATCCCTCTAGCGCCATCAACTGTCCAAATTTGCACTAATAACTTTTGAACCGTAAGACAACATTTTTTAAACAAAAAATGTCCTCTTATTCCTTGGCTCAAGACGATTCGATTGCATCCTATGATGCAATGTTTTTCTGATTTTCATCAAAAGTGGCTCACATCATCTTCAGACCATGCTGGCATAAAGTTATTTAAAACTCTTCTGATAGACCAAGACGTTCTCGAAATAACGTGTAAACGAATTTGACGAAGAGCACGTCAAAATAGATGTATTATTGCTGCAATGCTTTAGCGTATTTTTCAGAGCAAAGTTGGTATGTGTCATCACAAGCATGACCTGAGGCTACCTACAGCGTTTTGGCACAGCGCCACCTACTGGTCAGGAGATATGAAAAATGGCGATTTGTGTATAATTTCTGACCGGTTTGCCCAAAAACTGGTCTCTTTTAAATTCAGTGCAACATACCGAGTCGAATTATACCCAATTTTGAGTCAACCAATTTTGAGTCATACACAACCGAGTCGAATTATACCCAATACCCGAATTATACCGGACATTTTGAATTTGGTCATAAAAGGCTGTATTTATAAACTTACTTAATTGATTGGTACGTTGATTGGTACGTTGAATTTGGTCATAAAAGGCTGTATTTATAAACTTACTTAATTGATTGGTACGTTGATTGGTTGAATGCATGCAAAACACTGGCACCCATCATTTTTAAAAAGCCATATAAACACACAGTGTATAGCCTATATATTTACTCCGCAAACATGAAAACAGCGAGAGATGGACCAACATCGAAGTCCAGGCACTTCTCAGCCTTTACGCTAAGTAGGATATCCAATTCGACTTTGAAGGGACCAAGCGAAACATGATTGTGTATTTCTGCTCAGCTAGCGGCATTGGGCAACACCCACATGACACACAATATAATACTTTTTTTGTATACGTTTACTTTGTTTAACAGTTCTATCTAATAACGTATAAGAAATGACTATTAACCACACAAGTGAAAGCTTACGTCACTTCAAAGATCCAACTGCCGGTGCGAATGCAACAAGGAAAATGGTCCTGGGGGAACATTTAGTTCTGGGGGACTCCCCTGGCCTCTAGTTCCTATAACTACCCGGTGCGAAAGCCCCTTCATTGGTACACCCTCAAGGGCGATACGCTTTTTTACAGCGTCTGTCAATTCCTCACAGAGATCGAGTGGAGAAAGAAAGCAGCCGAGCAGGGAAAACCAATGGAGGACGATGAGTTTGAGGACCTGACTGAAGATGCAAAGAGACTCCAGGAACAGGAACTTCAGAAGGTGAAAGCAGCTTCTGTCTGGAGCAGGACTCACTGCCCCATATCAATAACTCCTGTTCAGATTAATATCCCTCACTGTCTGTCTGTCAGTCTAGAATAAATCAGATGCTGGGCTGGAATATTTTCTCTAAGGCTGGATGATTAAGTGTTTTGTTTTTAGGCCATTAAATGGAAGTGAGTGCTGGAAGGATACGCACACACAACGTGAGGCCAGCGTTTAATGGAGCTCTCTAATCATGACTGGGCTGTTTGTTTTTCAGATACAGTCCAACTTGGGCAAATTGATCCTGAAGGAGGAAATAGAGAAATCAGGGCTCATCCGCAGAAAAACACGTTCCTTGCCAGACGGGACAAACATACATTTGGGTATGTGACGTCTGTTTTAGTCTTAATGCACTTCAACATAGTGAAGTGCTTGAGTATTTACACTCTTAAAAGTAAAGGTTCTTTATTGGCAGCTGTGGTTTCAAGAAGAAACTTTAACATCCATGGAACCTTTCCATTGCACAAAATGTTATTTATAGAGGGAAAAAAGTATTTTAGATTGTTAGAATATACTTTACACTAAGAAAGGTTCTGTGGGGAACCAAAAATGGTTCTTCTATGGCATCAACCAGCAAGTCACAGAGGACACCCAGTGTTCAAATGATGAAATACATTTGTGTGAATAGAAAGTCTATAGAGAAATGTCTATTGTGCTTTTAATGAAATGTTTCATTTACATTCATTGCAGGATCATCAGCCATTGCTACTAAATCCGCCTCTTTACCTCCTTGCAGTCGAACAGGCCTCACAAGGGTAAGGGATATTCATCTTTAAAGGGGTCGTTTTTTACATTTTAATCATAATATGTCCCTCCCCTGACCCCTGAGTTTTCATAATATTAACATTTTTAGACTTTTCTAAAAACCCTAGATTTTTCATGTGACCCTTTTAAAGATGTGCGAACATGTCAACTGTTGTTTAAGATGTTCCTGTAGTCCTTTAGTGTCTCTAGTGTGTGTAACTGTTTTTCTCTCTGCATACAGCTGCAGTCTGCAGACTTTACCTCCACAGACAACGGAAAAGTAAAATCAGGTAAAGTCAGAAAATGTTAGTGTACACAAGCAAGATTCTCATCGTGCATTAAAGTTCCATTATAAATTATATAAAATATAGACCATTATTATTTCGATTTTGAATCGAAATGCACATGAATGTGAACAAATATTTCATACATCCCCCTTTTGATGTAATGATTTTAAAGCTTTTTGGACCTCAATGTATTTTTCTGAATATTTCCTAAATTATTCTGTGTTTTTTGAACTCATTCTAATCTTTTTTTCTTAATATGTTCCTCAGGTGTACAGGTAAGATGGCTTTGTTTATTTGATTTAACAAGCATGGCGTTTGGGTTTTATGACCTGGAAACCACATCCTGTTCCTGCTACTAATGTATCTTTACCCTGACATTAGCCTACACTCCTTTCTCATGGCTTCTGACTCATGTGATCACCACATACTGTTTGCATACTTAAAAGGGTCCTATTATGCCCTTTTACAAGGTCTTGATTTTGTTTTTGGGGTGTACTAGAATATGCTTTCATGCTTGATTGTTCCAAAAACATTATTTTTCACACATTTTACATTATTACAACACCACTCTCCCCAGTCTGGCCCGAACGCGTCGCTTAGTTCCGGTTTCACTAAAGCCCCTCCTTCCGAAATACGCTATGATTGGTTTGCTGGCCCAGTTCACATTTCAGAAAACATTTTAGTATATCTTCTCAAGGGACAATACTATAGGAATGAAACTTGGATATATTTTAGAGTAGTCAATGTGCTGCTTGTATAGCAGTATATATTTACTGTCTTCTGAAAATAACTCAACACACAGCCATTATTGTCAAAACAGCTGGCAACAAAAGTGAGTACATCATAGCAACATCATAAAACTTATAATTTGAACTGTTAATAGAAAACGCAACTACAAATAATACGACATAATTACAAGTTGTGATCCACGAACAATAGATTTTCCTTACAAAGAAGTGCTCTATTTCAGGAGAAGCTTTTTTTGCGTTGTGGTTCTGGAAGCTGTTCTCCATTAAATGTGCAGCACACAGATACACTCTTAAAGGGGTGGTTCGGAATTTTTGACATCGGACCTCATTTTTAAGTCAGCCTGGTTGTTATTCATCAGTGGAGACATTTTTTAAAAAAAATTATCCAGTCCTTATATTTAAATAGTTAGCCAATGCTAGGCTAGCGCGAGTCAAGGGTAGATGTTAGCCAGCCATTAAAAACCGTTTTACCCACTCCACAGTGCACCAAACGCAAATCAATTATAACACTAGACTATCGATGCAAATGTCCGTTGAGAGAATAATATTAGAAATCAAACTTACCTTTCATCTCAATGATCCCAAAGGAACTAGTTTCTCAGCAGCTGCGGAATTTTACTTTGCTCCGGTTAGTAATGCGGCAAAAAGTAAACACAGAAAAGAAGCGCACTACAGTGTGTGCAGTACATGTGTGTACCGGCTCACTCGGTTGCCTAGGTAATCAATATAACTCAGCTGCTGCTGTAGACAAGGCTTATGATTACAGGGAACAAATTATAACTAATGCAATGTGATGAAAGGTAAGTTTGATTTCTAACATTATTCTCTCAACGTACATTTGCATCGATAGTCTAGTGTTATAATTGATTTGCGTTTGGTGCACTGTGGAGTGGGTAAAACGGTTTTTAATGGCTGGCTAACATCTACCCTTGACTCGCGCTAGCCTAGCATCGGCTAACTATCCAAATATAAGGACTGGATAATTTTTTTTAAAAAATATCTCCACTGATGAATAACAACCAGGCTGACTTAAAATGAGGTCCGATGTCAAAAATCCCGAACCAGCCCTTTAAGTTCGTCAGCCAAACTCATTTTTGGAAATTTCAGAAACAGGGTGGGAAAAAAACAGCGTCTCTTTGACATAGTAGCAGCTCAACGAGGCCTCGTCCCATATTTGCGCGTATTCCGTGGGCGGGGATTATTTAAATGAGTAACATTATGACTTCACAAGATCCGGAAATAACGCGTTGTAGTCCAAACGAGCCGTTTCATTGTAGTTCTTGGAAAGTGGATTCTGTTCAATAAAATATCTCCCTTTGGAGTGGACTTTGAGCTTTAACTATGCAACATTACACACTAACTAATGTTGAAAAAGTGGAAAAGCATAATAGGACCCCTTTAATAATGAGTCAAAAGATGCTGGTTCATTATTATGGATGTAATGAAACCCTCCTCTCTACATGTACCTGTCTCATATTGATCTCCTTTGTCCTGGGGGGGCATTTTTCTCGGGCTGGGGTGGTGGTGTCTTCATAGAATGGCGATTCACAGAGTGGGAGAATGGACAGAGGAAACTCTCTTCCTAGTATTCTGGAACAGAAGGTGAGGCAGATCTTAAGAGACCCTCCAAAGTTTTCATGCTCAGCTTCTCTCTTCTAACCCCATGCCATACATTCACTCACATCAATGTTGCTTCTAAGCCTTGCATCCATTGAATGCAGAATGCAATATGGCAGCATCACTGAAGGCAACAGTGAACTGAAAACTTTGGAGGCTGAATATGCAGTAAACATTCTCCCTAGAGCAAACCTTTTGAAAGCTTTTGGCCTGTTTTCGGTGTCCAATAAATCAAAAAGGATGAGTACTGAATATAATGTTCCCAAAACATCATAAAATCTCACCTCTCCCTTCAGATATATCCATATGAAATGCTGGTTGTGACCCACAGAGGGCGCAGTAAGCTTCCTCCAGGTGTGGACAGAACCAGATTAGAGGTAAGTCACAGATGAGCGCTAACATTAGTAAAAAGTTAGTCAGTTTGAGGTCCTTGAAAGGTCAGCTCAAAAGAAAAATAATATTAATAATTAATAATAAATAAATAATTAATTAAGTATTATTATTACTAGTTATTATTATTATTATATTATGTTTTCCAAACACTTCTACAATAGATAAATAATATTTTTAAAATACATTTTTATTATTTTCAAATTGTTCATTTATTATTATTTCTACTTTTCCCAAACACTCCTACGACAAATAAATAAATAAAAACATTTTAATAAAATAAATACTGTTTTCAATAAACTATTATTATTATTATTGTGTTCCAAACACTCCTACGACAAATAAATAAATAAGTAAATACATAATATTTTTTAAAATGCATTTAAATATTTTCAAATTGTCAATTATTATTATTATCAACTATTATTATTATTGTGTTCTAAACACTCCTATGACAAATAAATAAATAAGTAAATACATCATATTTTTTAAAATGCATTTAAATGTTTTCAATTGTTACAATAAAAATAATACATTTTAATAAAATAATACTGTTTTCAATAAATTATTATTATTATAATTATTGTTTCCCAAACACCACTATGACAAATAAATAATATTTTTAAATGCATTTTAATATTCTCCATTGTTAATTTATTATTATTATTGTTCATTATAATTTATTTATTTTTATTTTTTTCCCAAACAAATATATTTATTTTTAAATACATTTTTATATTTTCATATTTTTTGTTATTATTATTATTACTACATTTTTCCAAACACTCCTACCACAATAAAATATATATATATTTTCATAAAATAAAAAAACATACATTTTTCTTAATATTATTATTATTATTAATGTTTTTCTAAACACTCCTACTACAAATAATAAATAAATATAAGAAATATATAACTTTTACTTACTATTATTATTATTTATTTTTTATGTTTTAATTAAAAATTACACACTTTTTCTTTTCTAAACAAATATTATGATTATGGTATCCATATATCTCATCTCATATTGGGTGATTATAATATTGATTGCAATATTTGAAGTTAAGTTGTAGGGTTTTGTCTCGGACTGCACGTCTACTGTAAAGTGGCTGATTGTTTTTATCTCGTCTATAATAGAGGCATCTGTCTCCAGAAGACTTCCAGAGCTTATTTGGAATGCCCATCACAGAATTTGATCGTCTGTCACTATGGAAACGGAATGACCTGAAGAAGAAAGTGTCCCTTTTCTAGCATTTGGACATTTGGACACGGACATTAAAAACACTCTCCCTCCAGAGACGCTAGTAATAACCACTCTAATCTAATACGGATGCTATGCAGAAATTTCAAGATAAGCAAGGAAGATGACGCAACATTACCAGACGTTATTTCAATCACATATACAGCAGTCTTTCTATATGTCTCTGGTGTACATAATAAAGACAGGGATGAAGATTCACACATCCCCTACAGTCGCTCCATATCTGAAAACTCGGATTATTAGTGATGGAATATCGATTTCATAAACCGCTCCAGCCCTTTCTTTACGCCTTATGTCTATTTCAAAATCTTAAAGTGCCCAGAGAAGTTTATAATAATAGGCCTATATATTTACACAAAGTTTAAATTGTAAACCATCGCTTTTTTTCAACTGTGTCCACTGATATTACACTATAAACTTAATTTATTGTATCCGAAACATGTATGGCACTGTACATATATCATGTTATTTTTATCTATTTGTGATGTTGATTCAGTTCAGCTTTAACAATCACTAAAATTCCTTTTTCATTCATTAAAAAAATGCATGGACACGGAGTCTACATAAATGATTTATTTATAGTTTTACCGATAAAAGGCACTGCGATATATGACTCCTATTTGTGCTATTAGCAACAGTGTTAAACTGTGCACTAATCTGAAATATCTAAGCTCAGGCTTGCTGGAAAGCTCTGGCTTTTGGTTCTCGTACACTGTTGGTGCTTCATGCAGTAGGTTGTAATTACTGAACAACACTAGAAGATCTTTGTTCCACACGAAGCCACTAGCAAACCATTTACTTCGATTTCCAATGTCTGTTGTCAATGCATACATAAGGTTTTTCACTGCCGTTAGTAGTTATTCTCCATTGCGGTCTTTTAAAATGGCATAGGTGTTATCAAGTCATGCACTGCACACTTAATGGGGACTGGTCAACGATTATGTGTCTGGTCATAGTTGTGTCTCATTACCGTTTTTCTGTAACAACACGGTGTTGTGTTGAAAAAAATAAAAGCTTCATGTTAGATTTTGTGTCAAGAAACATTTTTAAGGTAAAATTATATTCAATGAAAAACCATGCCGCATTATAATAATCTCCTAACTGTGCGCACATGTATTGTCTTGTTAAATAGAAAATGTTGACAACAGTTGTTCTGCTTCGTATTCATTTTTTTTTTTTTTTTTTTTGTGGAAACTGATATTTTTTTAGGATTCTTTGATGAATAGAAAGTAAGCATTTATTTTAAATTAAAACATTTTTTAACAATGTAAATGTTGCAGATAGTTTCTTTAAAATTCTTACCCTAAAACTTAAAAAAAGAAAGATTTTCACTGTACATTATACGTTACTACATACTTTTAACTTACTTTTAAAAATATTTAACATTTTTATTTATTAAATTTTATATTATAAACATGCCTTTTTATATTTTTTTATTTTACTATGTTATTTTTACATTTACAATCTATATGATAAGATAACTTATAACTGACCTTTAGTGTTGTAGAAATGTTTAAACTATAACCATTTTATAGTGACGGAAAAAGGAACTGTCTGTGTACAAAGTATTCACTGATTTTAAGCAACACCACACTATTAATCACAAAGTAGTTTAAACTATTTAGTACATAACATTATGACACTTTAATGTAGTCCATTAACATAATGACCTGCTTATTTAGAGAATAACAGCCACTGGAAAAGTGAACAATGAAAAGTGTTTCCTATTTCCTGTCTAGTCTGATTCATATAACGGAACACAAGGTGTCAGTAGTGTTCAATAATACGTCTGTCAAGACTACTGTATTGTCTATTCTGAGACTCTCTTCCTATAAGCTACTTGTATAATATAGTTTTATACTATATACAGGGTTCAGTTAAAAACAAATGCCCTCCAAAAAATGTATTTTCGCATTAAAATCTTCAGCAGAATCGGTGAGAAAAATAAACCACAAGATAAGTGTTATATCAGGGTGTTAAATGTCAAACTAACTTTTACCACACTTTTGGAAGTTTACTTCTACTTACTATATCCGTTCCCTCCTGCACCCCCTCATTAACTTGTCCACAATATGGAGCTCAATTGTATTCGCAGGAGTGCTGCTGCAGATCTCCATTGTGTGATTATAGAGGCAAACCCTCAGGTGGCCCATCAGGTCTTTAGACTTCGCTGCGATACCTTTCACTTTCTGGAGGTCTAAATGGGCTTCTGGCTGTTTCACTCCCACAATAGAATGACTGGAGACAGGTCACGTGACCGCCTGTGAGTCAGACCAAGACAAAGGATAACCGCAGGGAAGCCAAATGCATTGAAAAAAAAAAGTGCTTTTCTTTACCCGGTTCCGAGACAGCAGCTGGTCCAGTAGTGAGTCCGTTTCACCCAGTGCTCGGTGATCCATTGTGCTTATCTTTAACGTGGCCCACGGACACGGTAATCTGCAATGTATTTTTCCATTCCTTTCATGTCTTTAAGCTTTAAGACATGAATGACAATTAGGTCTAATAAAACTTTGTATGCTAGGGCGCAGCGAATGTCAAAATGTGCAAAGATATCAGAAGTAAAGACTAATAATAATCCCCTAAAGCAGCATAAATTAACCACTTTTAAGTCTCACCCCTTTCGACTTTGATCCCATTTTAATTAAATGCACGTGCATGTTTAAGGTGCTGTATGTAACTTTTTCACTCTACTAAAGCATAAACATACCATGATATGTTGAGGAAACATGCTAAGTTCACATACTTGTTTCTCTGAAAAACACTTCTACAGCCAGTTATTTTACTTTGAACTGTGTGTTTCCAGGCTGGAATGTTTGATTTTGTTTTGGCCTGTGATACTGCACGTTGCCAATAGGCCTATATCACGAAAAAATTGAAGACCGGAAGTACGTCTTTTAGTAGGGTTACGGCTCTTCTGGTTAGCTCTTTACAATGGCGGAGTCCGATAGATACCGCTGGACCAAATCTCTCCGCAACCTGCCTGAAGTCACATATGACGATGTGGTTCGGATGGTAAATGAAAACTCTCAAGTGGAAAAGCGTGAAAGCTGAGTTATGGCTGTCTACGTCCTGACGCAGAGCAACCCGGTACACTACAACAACAGCGCGGCCGTTCGCCAGTTAGGTAAACGTTTCTATGGTAACAGCGAGTTGGACCAATCAGCAGACGTTGCTGCTACGCTTAGGATTGTGGGTAGTGTAGTTCTTTTTTCATAAGATCGCGGATAAAACATGTTTTTCTTAAAACAAGGTTGATTTCATACGAACTTATAGCTTCTACAGGAGCAAAAACCTTCGTTTCACAAACTTATAGCTCCTGGTCAGTCTACCTCGGATGGTTTAGACATTATGGCTGATAATCTAAATCCTTATGGAGAAATACTGTTGACCGGAAGTTCTGAATCCCTACTCCGCGTTCCGGAAGCAGGAAGTGTGACATAGGCCTATTTACCAATTTTCATTGTCAATCGCACTCGTTCCTGTTGCGTGTGCTCAAACTGGCAACCCGTGTGAGAATCGTCCAGTCTGAGGAGCACGTGGCGGGAGAAACGACGATCTCCGATATTTTGAATTGGACTGCAGTACCTTTTTCGACCACTAGTAGTCATTCTTACAGACGGCACCTTTAATTACTCAAAACACAGCGCGCCTAGTCAAGCAGATGCAAAATTGTAAATGTAATTTATTTTGAATGCATGTTTTTATTTGCTACAGAATTCTAAAACTATAAAGTATAAAATGATCTGCTCATTATTTGTGCGACTAATAGCCTATAAGTAGTAAGCATGGCTTTGTGTTGTTTTACACAGAAATTCATTCTGCTCAGGTTTTGTAATGAAGCCGGTTGAGTGTTTAAACACTTTGAAATATCATCACCTATCATCATCTCATTTCGAAGATTTTATGAAGCAGAAATTGATGATGAAGCAAAAACAGGCAGCATCTTATCTGATAACTTCAGCCGTTCGACTTAATTTTGCATATCCAAAGCGCGCCAAAACCCCACAAATGTTGTCTTCCTCTGCTATAGATTAAGGTTAAAGTCACCATGAAATCAAAATTGAGAAATCAAAACTTAATTAATCTTTAATCAAAATAGCTTCCCCTCCCACTTGCAGTGACATCTCTTCTCTGATGATGTGTTTACTGGCGCGAGGGCGGGACAACCTGCCACTCACATGAGATCGACCAATAGCAAACCATCCAATCAATTCCACATGGAAAAAGTCAAGTCCTGCCCTACATTTTGTCTTGTTTGAGAAGCCGTTTCACTCGGATATAGGCCTACATCAAAATAGGGAAGAAAAGCCTATCGCAACTTACATTTCATGCTGGCTTTAAGCAAAGTTCAGTGTGTAGGCTATTTATCACGCAGAATGGGAAATGGAGATGGCAGAAACTGTCACTTCAGTGGAGCAATGCTGTGGGATGGAGAAACCAGGGCAGATGGCTAACCCTCAAGTGAGAAGATCTAATTCAAAACTTACATTTCAGTACACAAATGAAAGTGTGTGCGGAAGCCCTTCAGCAGCACTCAAAAAAGTTATGTGATGATTCTGAGCAGCAGACTTGCACTATTTCCTTAGTGCTAAATGATGCATCTTGCAGCTTCATCACACCTCCGCTCATGGTGTAGATGTGTTTGGTTCTTCAGTGCCTCTGATGCAGCCGTCATGTTTCATCTGCACACTCTGCTAAATTGTTTTGCAGAGGCTCTACACATATTAGCGTTTAGCATGTCCAACTTTCCTCAAAAAAATGAAGAGTTAGAGACATCTGGGCAGAGAATCAGTTTGATTCCATTTCATAAGTTCTAGAAGAGCTCCTTTAATTCCATTGCGATTAATTCATCCATTTTGCTTTCATATGAAATAAAGTGTAAATTCTACAGGGCCGTGTTTCAGATTTATCGATTTTGAGGAATTGAGCTGTTGCATACGTTTTTGATTCACTAATAAAATGGGTCATAAGAGTCAAGCCATTTGTTTCTGGAATGGGCCTATGGCTCTGTTTACACCTGGTATTAAGATGTGTCTCTTTTGTCCACTTATAACCACTTCTGTCCTGATTTTTTCGAGGGGAGGGTCTTTTTCAGACCTTTTTTTTCTCAGATCTTTCGGTCAAGCTTTTAATGTTGTTTATATGTCTATGTGGTGTTTTAAATATGCTTTAAGTCACACCATGTGCAAATTCATAAGTCAACACCATTGCTGAGTATTTTCTCCTTAAAACTGCGGTGAAGATAAGGACAGCCTCAAATATGTGGTTTGAAATCGCCTGTTTCTGACGTCACAAACTACCGTGTAACCAATCACGTCAATTTGCATATTCATACACTGTTAGCAATTGATGTAATTTTTACAATAAATTTTACAACAACATGTTGTATTCATGTTTTTATTGTAAATGCAAATGCATGATGGGAAATTTATGGACAGTCCTGTAATTTTATTGTAACTACACTGTAGAAGCATTATTTTACAGCCACCGCATAGCATTGTGGGATCGTTGCTGTTTGAATTTTGAAATTGCGCGGCCAACGGTACATGAGAATCAAACATTTTTGGAAGAACACATCTCAGGTATGAAACGTTAACACGAAATCTATTTTATAAGTATATGGATATATTAATACCGTTTATATGAGTAAGTGCTGTTGATTGTTTCGTTTGGTATATTTCAGTGACATTAGCTTCAGTGACGTTCGCCCCGAGTCGACTAAAAACAACCTGAACTGACCGCAGTGAAGTGGCGTCTTCTTTCTCAATCCATACGGAAAAGGAACCACATGCAGGTGCAAGGTACGAGATATTCACAATTTTTCGTTTGGTATATTTCAGTGACATTATCTTAGATCCATATAACGTTAGATCCCTAAGTTATAACGTTAGCTCAACTCGCCCAGACTCGACTCGCTCACTCCCGGTATAAACAACCTGTACTGACCCCGGTGAAGTGGCGGCGTCTTACTCAATCCATAAGGAAAAAGGTAAGTTACCACATCAGGTACAAGACACTAGATATTCACAATGGAAAAACAAACATGGTGAGTAGAATTGAGTCGAGCTGAGCTTGTAACGTAAAAACCACCACAATGACGATAGCTCAAATAACGTTATCCCAGACTGGAAAAATAAGCATTAACGTTAGCCCGGTAAGCTTCCTTAGCTCAGGTTATTATTATTATTGATTGTGTGCTACCGGACAGGCTGTTGTAATGTTATTAGGACTTCTGTTTTGCTGTCTTGTAATCGGTGGTCTTGAAATCGTGGTTTGCACACTAGCATAAATGTAGCTTGTAGATTTTACGGTCACTGAATAACGTTACTTACAGAATTAAATGAAGGTATCTTCTTCATTTAATTCTGTAAGTTAGCTATAACTGTGATAAAAGCTGAATATAGCATCTGGTATGTTCAGATGTTAACTTTACTTTGTGCTTGGCCAACCAGGGTGAAAGAGCAGTCATGTAATCTGTCTTTATCTAAAATAAACCTCGCGTGCGCAACTTAAACCAACCAGCATCGTCATTAAATATTTTTTCGGAGCCTGGGTTCTGTTGAAAGGCTTTCACTGCTCTCTTTGTCTTCAGAAAAGGCAGCAAATTATCAGGAGTATTAAAATCAAGTTAACCATTTTGTTTGTCTCAAATTATATGTGGCTGCCTGGCAGACTGTATGGAATATTAAAATAATAATATAGATAATAATAGATTTGTAATTGGTATTTGTTGTGTAATTGGTAATACATTTGGTAATGTTTACATTTTTTATTCCCTAGCCCTCTGCCACAGCTGCTGATATCCAGAGTGAGACCCTACCAAGCACTCCTTGCTTAATTGTACAAGGTATATTCTTCCCTTATTTTGTTATTTTGTTAAAAGGGTAGTTCACTTTTAAATGAAAATTACCCCATGATTTACTTGCCTTCAAGCCATTCTTTCAGACAAATACAATCTGAGTTATAAAAAAAAAACTTGAAGTTTGAAGCTCAAAAAAGTGCATCTATCCATCATAAAAGTGCTCCATGCGGCTCTGAGGGGTTAAAATAGGCCTCCTGAAGCGAAGAGTTTGTGTAAGAAAAATATCCATATTTAGCACGTTACAAAGTAAAATTCTAGCTTACGGCCGAACGGCCATACGCAGTCTACTTGCATTTAAAGTTCAACTTACGCAACTCACAACGTCAGAAGTAGCGTCATGGCGTAGTGTAAATATCAGCAGTACGCTGCATTACGTACGCATAAGTTGCGCTTTAGAGTAAAATCTGTAAAATCTCGGGTGTTAGAATCACGGTTTAGAGATCTTTCTATTTGTAAACAATGCTCATGAATTTAGACCTGAATCCCTTCCGCATCTAATAGTCTGCTCGTTTGGGAAATGGCTGAGATAATTATGAAAGTAAATTGAATGAAAATAATAATTAAAAAATATACAGGCCTATATAAAATAGGAAATCAGATTTTACCGTTGCAAAGCTTTTAAAGGGATATGCATCACGGTTTCAGTCCAATTTCTATCCGATCCACATCACTCCAACGGGTGCACTCACATCACAGACCCTTGCATCGATCATGCCAAGCCACAGACACATACACACAGACACACACATACTCATATAGCCTACAATGACTCTCAGTATCACACACAAGCACTCATTCATTCATAAAGATCCCTTAATGTTTCATGTCATGGTTATGACCATGTCATATCAGTCTTAAATGTTACCTGATAAGTGTGTTTTTCCCCCTGTTTTCAGAGCCTTTTGCGGCATAAATCCCCAGACGGGCAGCAAGGCAGAGAAAAAACGAGGGCTGAACGCACCAGTTTGCACACTTTTGAGGAAACTGCTGGATTTTGCTGGCAGGGGACATTATGGGACACTAGTGGGCAGGGGACATTAATATATTTGACAACTCATGTTCAACCAGTTTGGTACAGTAATAGATTGCTTGTTTGTGCATTGTGCACTCTGTTTTCTCATCAGTTTTAAGAGAAAATAAAAATATATTAAAATAAATATTAAGTGTTTTGTTTTTCTTTGCAGAAGTCTGAAAGAGGACATTTATCCAAGTTACAACATTTAATTGTAATATTTACAATATTCTGTCCTGTGAAATTACAGGAAATCCCTAAAATTACAGGAAATTCCTGGCTACTGAGTTGCCGTAAATATAAAATTTTGCTGTAATATTTACAGTATTCTATCCTGTGAAATTACAGGAAAAGTACAGTACCTTGTTGTAGTTATTTTACAATAACAGTCCTGTATACCGTTTACAGTCAATTTACGGCAACTATTAGCCAGGAATTTCCTGTAAAATTACAAGAAATTTCTAACAGTGTAGAACCATGTATACTAAATGAGGCAATGGTGTAGTTACATTCAAGTTATTTTAAGGCATAAAGAATTTTTTTTCAAGGAAAAATAGTTTAAATACTGTATGTCATTTTGGTGATCAAAGATGAGTTTTAATGGATACAATTATTGACTACAGGGGGATTTTAAATCCCGTCTGGCTAGCGCACTAGGCCTTTGTCACGAAAAAATTGAAGACCGGAAGTACGTCTTTTAGTAGGGATACGGCTCTTCCAGTTAGCTTTTTACAATGGCGGAGTCCGATAGATACCGCTGGACCAAATCTCTCCGCAACCTGCCTGAAGTCACATATGACGATGTGGTTCGGATGGTAAATGAAAACTCTCAAGTGGAAAAGCGTGAAAGCTGAGTTATGGCTGTCTACGTCCTGACGCAGAGCAACCCAGTACACTACAACAACAGCGGCGGGCCGTTCACCAGTTAGGTAAACGTTTCTATGGTAACAGCGAGTTGGACCAATCAGCAGACGTTGCTGCTACGCTTAGGATTGTGGGTAGTGTAGTTTTTTTTCATAAGATCACGGATAAAACATGTTTTTCTTAAAACAAGGTTGATTTCGTACGAACTTATAGCTTCTACAGGAGCAAAAACCTTCGTTTCACAACCTCACAGCTCGTGGTCAGTCTACCTCGGATGGTTTGGACATTATGGCTGATAATCTAAATCCTTATGGAGAAATACTGTTGACCGGAAGTTCTGAATTCCTATTCCGCGTTCCAGAAGCAGGAAGTGTGACATAAGCCTCTTCCTGTAATATTTACGCATTCAGTTGGCGGAGACAGTATTTTGTGGCTGTTTGATCGCTTTCGACCGCATGAGCGTTTACACTACGAAAACAATCCAGTCAAATGCATTTTCAACTACCTCTGTAAGTCGTCGAAATTAGACAAGCTTAAAACATTTCAGACTCTGTTTACACCTGTATTTAGCATTGTGCACATGTGATCTGATCAACCAAAACGCATCTTAATACCAGGTGTAAACAGGGCCTATGATTAATTAAAAAGAACCGGATCATAAGAATCATTATTTGTTTCTTGAATCGGGATACACGGGGTGTGTCTGAAAACTTAGGCAGCTGACTTGTCCCGCTTTCTTACAGGCAATGACTTTGCAGGCAACGTTTGCACTGGTACCTCAGAAAACTGATTTCAACCAGACTTCTGAGGCATACATTTATGCACAAACTGACCACCAACTGCAACTTTCAGACGCCATCATTATTTTTTTAGCTCAATTGTCAAAGAGCGGAACGCACAGGATTGTGGGATATCAAAGGCTGCGAAGGATACATCTATGCCGCTTCAAAGATCGATCAGGGGTGCGTTTCCCGAAAGCATCGTTGGCCAACTATGGTCGCAAGTTCATCGCAATGTCCATTGAACTCTATTGGTAACGACGGAACTTGCGACCATAGTTGGCCAACGATGCTTTCGGGAAACGCACCCCAGATGAGGGAATCACAGGAGACAGGAAGTGAAGCTATCATTGGATTTGGACTTGCCTGGATGCCTTCCTACCTTGGAATGCAGCCTCCGGAGCAGGGCCGGATATAGGCATGGGCAAGGAGGGGCAATGCCCCCCCAAATGCCGTGACTGCCCCCCCAAACGTGATGGCATGCAAAGATCCCAAATTTAAAAAATATTTCAAGAAAAATGGTCAGAGTGAGCGCTCTCTGCTCTCTATCCCTCATTCAAAGTAGCTACTGATTGGTAGATGCATAGGGAGGGCGTGGCCAGTCGCTTCACCGGTTTGTGGTGAACCTGCTGAGCTTCACGTCTCAGTCAGTCACTGCAGAGCGGAGCACGCAGACACACTGTCGTCAGCTGAGCTCAGCCCCTGGTTTGAGTTTCCTTCGCCGTCAGTCACTGAAATTATTTGGTTACTCTTTCTGTAAGCGTGTTCTCATTCCCTCCATATCTCTCTATCGCTTTCTCTTGTAATTTGCACCGAGTGACGAGTCGAGTATGCTCCGATTTTAAACATGACAGACGTACTGAAGGAACATGACAACTTTCAAAGCTTTATTCTGAGTGCTGAGAGATTGTTGAGAAGGAGCGACAAAGTGTGGTCGACACTTGTAATTTAATTTCCCTTCATTTATTGCCTCACAGCACAACTTTTTCAGATAACTAAAAAAAAAGTTACACATATTACAAACTAAACAAAAAGTGAAGGTTTTCAAGTTTCAAAAGATAATATTGTCAATATGAAATGAATTAGCTAGGAACTAACAACAAATTATCAGAATAATTGTTTTTTTAAAACAAAAAATCAAACAGAATATAGATACATTTTTGTTTAAATCCTTGGTGCAAATTAGAGCAGCTTTCAAAGACAAAACTAAATGAAATGCTAAGCTATTAGCAGTGTCAAGCCAGATGGGTTTTTCCTGGCTCAAAATGAGGCGGAGGTGGTAAAATCCTAATAATGTATTTTAATAATAAGGTAATTAAATGTTATTTTTTATAGATCATCATATAGCCTAATGTGTTTCCCACATTATTTTTGTGGGCGGAGCTGGGTATCTCTAGGGGGGTCCGAGGGCATGCCCCCCCCCGGAAGAAAATTTTGTACATTTTAAAGATAAATTCATTAATCTGGTGCACTTTGAGTCACCCAAATCCACTGTTAAAAATAAAAAAATCCACCCGCAAACCACCCATATTCTTTGATTTAGATATCTGCATCTGATCACATTACAATTATTCAAATTCTCAGTGTTAAGCATGATAATATGGTAACAAATCACACTGAAGTTGGCTAATTAAAAATAAACATTTATTTAAAATAAAAGTTCTTCTTTTGGCAAAATTACATTTCCTTAATAGCCTTAACAGAGGCTTTACTCCATTCAAACTTAAATTGTCAATGTTTCATTACGTCACTGTTTGAAAACAGAATAATTTTTTGTACCTTTATAAGGTTTTATTTTATTAAATGTTTGCTCCATCTTTCATTTCAAATTCTTAAATTTGATCAATATATTCAATTAAAATAATAAGACATTAGGCTGTTTCTAATCAAATTAAATAATTTACATTGAAAAAGTATAACTGTATTAAATTAGATTATTTTAAATATTTTTGAATATACAAATAAGGAATGTTGAAAAGAATATAGCCTACTTTATGAAACTAAACCGCCAGTAGGAGGCGGCAGGCGACCGTCTTAATAAGCGAGTCATTGAGTCATTCATTCAAACGATTCGTTCAAAAGGCTGATTCATTCAGAATGAGGCAGTTTATGAATAGGTAAATGAATCTTTGACCCAACCGATTCGTTCAAAACGCTGAATCATTCAGTAATGCTACAAGTGTTCGTTGCTGTGAGATGCGCGATGGTTCTGCTGTGATCTTTGTTTGGAACTATTTTCGCTGCTGAAACAGAACAAAAACAGTCATTGCGTCTCAAATGTAAGTGACTTAATTTTAACTATTTGTTTATTGAACTGTTATGAAATCAGTCTCGGTTTCAATCTTGATGGCATTCAGGAAAACATCACTCTGATCGTGTGTAGCCTAGGCTATATATTGTTTCTTAACTATAATATGTTATAAATAACTGCACGAGCCTCAACAGCGCAACTTTGTTACCGTCAGTACATTAGGTAGGCCTATTATTATCAACTATAGGCTATCAATCGCCACTTAGCCTACATTAAATTAAATAAAACAGAATCACCCTCACGTTTTCTGTGATTCTGAATATTTTTATATTAATTTTTTTTTTTTTTTAATCAGGGCATTTGTCCAGATGGGCTACAATTCTCTCTCATTTTTCCCTTCAAAAAAGAAAGAAAGAAAAAAAAAACACACGTGTCCCGGACAAAGTATATGGTCCCAGACAAGCATTATTGTCGAGTCCTCCTGATATGTTTTCCTTGATTGGTTTTCCATTAAGAGAATTACGTTGTTGAAAACGAAAGTAAAGTGACGCACGATCATTGCGTTTTACCGTGATGAGAGTTCCATGTCTTTATTAAACTCAACACAAAATTATTTATCTGTCATCCACCCTCGATTAATTGGAATGGAATGTTTTTATTACTTATCCGCGCACTGCGCGCAGCAGCAGCACTATAGCCTACGGTTCGAGAATGGACACAAGCGGTAACCGCAACAGAACCGTCACGGTGGAAAAACTGTATCTGACCCTGACTGTCTGTCCGAGTTTTGTCGAGAGCCGGAGGCGGCACGAAATTTGACGGAGGCGGCCGCCTCATAATTCTCTATGCAGGAAAAACCCTTATTTTGTTTAGAATCAGACCAGAATCAGGTGTGTGTGTGGGGGGGGGGGGGGGGGGGGGATTTTTGACTGCTAGGTTATATTCTGTGTGTGAAGGCTTATTTTATTTTAATGTTTAAATCTCTTTGTTTTTTTTTTCCTCTTATGGTATAACGCTGGAGTTCTCGGTAAATTTTTCATCAGACGGAACATTAATGTTCTCCGCTGCCCGGTCGGCTCCTGCAGCCCAGACATCCACATGTGTACCGCTTGCTAATTCACAAGTGATGTAGGTAACAGTGGGAAGTCTGGGAACATGGCTCTGTTCCCACAATGATTGGTTCGGCACTACTAAATTCTGCGCTACTAAATTCTGATTGGCTATTCTTATGTCTATTTTAAAAAAATTGGACAAATGAGTTCTATGCAATAGTCTCATATTTCTATCGAGAAAATGTTATTTCGCGATAGATATCGTTATCGTTTTATCGCCTAGCCCTAAGATAGATATATGAATAGATAAACTGATATGATGATAGTATAGTTAGTATAGATTTCTATGCATTTTAGGGGTTTGGGGGGATTTGACACCCCAAAAATGACTTGCCCCCCCTGATATTCTACCTGCACCCCCTAGTGGGGCTGGCTGAATCCGGCCCTGCTCCGGAGGCAGCATTTTTAAGCTTTCGGACACAGCCACTGTTTGTGTTGTATGTTGCTCTATTGAGGATAAATCAACAGAAAGACATTTCTTGTCATTATCGCTGTACACAGCATAACATTCAATATGGCAAACTCACATTTACCATTAAGGTAAAGAAGGATTTATTTAGCTGAAAAGCAGAACAAAAAGTGTATTATTCGCACCTCAGTGTTTTTTTGGCACTTTGCTGTGTGGTTACTATAGGGTGTTGCTAAGTGGTTGCCAGGATGTCCTCAGTGGTTTTCTAGGTGGTTGCTTAGTGGTGCTTGTCTGTGCAAAACCTACTAGTCAGTATATTTTTTTAACATTTGCATCAGTCTGATTTAAAATGCTGACTTTAAGTAAACACATTTGCACTAATCATATTCAAGACCTACCACATGGTAAACAAGCATCGGAGACACTTGAGCTTCTAGCATAAGCTAATGAAATGCATGTGTAATCGAATATTCATTAGGGTAATGTTTATTAAGAAAACGAGTATTGAGACAGCTACACCATCTTACAAAACAAACACTGAGTGCAAAGCATGTACAAGCAGAATACTGATACAACATATGTTGACTAAGAAGTTTAAATTATAAATATAATATTTAGCACATCTGGTCACAATATGTACAATCTTTCTATATAAAGTTCTTGAAACCCTTTGTGAATCAATGTATTTCGCCGTTTAGATTACATTACATCAGACAACAACACATTTAAATTGTAAAAGTGCAGATCTAAAACAAAAGATAACGAGGCAATGTGTCACAGGCCTAATATCTACACATTTAATAATAAAAAAAAAAATGCCACAACACTTTTAAAGGGTTAATAATGCAATAGACTTCCATGCATATTTACACAGTACCTGAAGCTATGCATAACATTTCTGATGAAGAAATCTTTAAAAATCGGAAATTAGTACTCATAATTTTTTTTACCTATTTATTTGTTTAAATTATTGTGTATGAATTTTTCTGTATTCATTTTTGAAGAAAAGACCATGTTTTGTCACTCATCATAGAAATAAAGCTATCTCATGTTAAATTCAAGGCTCAGAAGCACAACAGATAGGGATCAAAGGTAGAGTATAGGCAATTTTCAGAGAGCCTAGCAATAGCGAGCTAGCTTTGAAAGCATAAGATCCCAGCCTCCCTTCAGAGCGACTCCAAAGCCACGCCTCCTTCGAAACACATGATAATGGCCTGAGAGCAAACAAAAGCGTCACAAGAGACATAACATTACAATAACACTGAACAAAAACAACTTAATGAGCTCTGACCTGTACCACCTGACTGCTGCAGATTCATTTTAGCGTTGATAGTATTACCATTGAAATGCATAAATTCAAGTCTCTTACAAATTTGTGTAGTTATGGCGTGAACACAGCATAAGTTTGTTGTTGTTGGAGGAACTGTAAAAGGAAGCTGCTGTTTCGGTTGCAGTGCTCGGTGACTGACGTCTGTCTAACTCTGCATAGCATGAAACGCACTGATGACGTGTGATGTCTGCGTGAGCAGGTGCGCGGAGGTACATGTGTTGACAGGCAGGTAGGACATTCGGACCGAATTGGATGAACTTTTTATGGTCCTACGCCTTCCACAGACGATATATATACATGTAAATACATTTAGACCACTTAACTTAGTAATTGCTATCAGGAAGCAAAGAGACTTTCAACCAGCATAACAAAACATGTTTCTGGAACAAATCACCTACCCTGCCTTTAAGACGTTTCTCATGACTTGGATCAGGCTTCAGCGCACCACATGAAGAGTGTTGCAGACTGCATCACAGAGGGGTGATTTGACAAAGTTGCTTTGTAGCATAAAAGCAGGAAATGTACAGAATGAACAGTGAATATTACATTAAAACGAAACGGCTTGTTGAATAAGGTTCCTGAAAGCTCACTGGAAAAACATGCCTGTGGCGACATTTCCGCAAAAAGATGTTTCGTGACACTTTTAAAGCGATGAAATGTCCAGTGAGTTGTGCTAAAAGAATGTTCAGTTTCTATCTGAAACAGATTGTGAATCTGGCAATGTTTAATTTAGATGTTTGTTGTAAGTATTACGGCAGTTTGTAAATTAAATGTCAGGTGAGTGGCACTAAATGGTAAATCGCATTTGAAAATAACATACGCCATTTCAGTTGAAAACTGCAGTGCGTTGTGTTTATAGGTATGTTTTAAAGTTTTTTAAACTAAAAAAGAGGTATGTTTTTCCAGTGATGCTATGTAGGAAACTTCACTCTCTTGGGATGTTTTGATGAATCTGACTTATTGTGATTCCCAGTGAATTCCTTCCAAACTGTGTTTCTTGACTTTTAGAAGAGTCAAGAGGATATATTTTGCACCATCCCAGCAGTCAGAGTTTTAGAGCCTCATGCACTCCCATAGCCGAGAGTCGACGGTTGATGTTTCGATAACGGCAGCGTAACAGGTCTTTATAAGTTGAACGCAGGTCTCGGTTGAAGAAGGCGTAGATGAAAGGGTTCATGAGCGAGTTGGTGTAGCCCAACCACAGCAGTACCCGCTCCAGCCAGACAGGGGCGCAACTGCAGAGCAGCCCGCAGATGAACGGCCGCGCTGTGGTGAAGAGGAAAAACGGCAACCAGCAGAACGAAAAAATTCCCATGATCACCCCAAGAGTGGTGGCCGCCTTCTGCTCCCGCCTGAAAATCGAGGCGCTCCGACGTTCGCGGTTCAACAGACAGGAGAGGGTGGAAAACTCCTCGGTAGCTGCAGGGTTCTTCATCCCTTGCATGCAGAGCCCCTCTACGGTGGCCAACGCTGGTTCTGGACAGGCCATCTGAATTGGGGGAAGTGCGGCGAAGTGGTGTTTGGCCCCACTTTTGCGGGCAGCTTTGAATATCTTGTAATACATGAAAAGCATGACCACCATTGGGATGTAGAAGGCCACAGCTGTGGAGTAGAGGGTGTAGCCCACATCCTGGCTGATCAGACACACTCCCGCAGTGTTGACGTTCTGAGCCCAACCGCAGAATGGTGGCAGAGTGATAGATGCAGACACCAACCATACGCCGACTATCATCTTGGCCATAAGCTGTCCATTCTGTCTCGCTGGGTAGGTCAAAGGGCGAGTGATTCCAAGGTATCTGCGGAAACAGAGGATAACGCGTTTAATGAGGTAACTTCATATGACATGTTTCACGTTTTAGCAGAGAACTGCATTCCTCAAAATGACTGAACCCAAAGATCTCGCACCTACCCTGGTATAATCCAGATATGGCTCAAAATTCCTCAAAAGCACCAGACCCAAGAAATTCCTAATGACCTGAATTTTGCCAACAAACACAAGACGTTGTGTTCACAGCTAAATCTCTGGTATGTCAGACAATCCATCTAACCAAACAACTCAGTCAACAAAAGTAGCATCCGAATATGCCTACATCCCTACCATATAGTGGGGGAAAAACAGTGTGTGAAATGTGTCCAAAAGTCCAAAATCACAGTATTCATAAATTCATAATAGGCGTAAAGTACCAGGATATGACCTACTACTACTGCTGAGATTCTGAGTAGTAAATCGACTGACAGCGAAAGGCAAACGACCTGCGTTCCTCACCAAATGTGGTACCTACACAGTTTTTCAGACGCTCAGTTGGATTCATATACATATAAGAACAATATTGGATTGGGTTCACAATCAGTTGTTCTTTCTTTCCGAATGCACTCAGTGTCAAGGAAAAAAGCTACATTTCTCTGTGTGTGTTAAACTTGCATTAAGATGTCCCTCTGTTTCAGTTGGCTTTGTCAAAATGTTTCAGACAGCATTAGCATTTTCACTCTAGTCTAGATGGCTTCAAAAGCTTTCAAAAAGAAATAGGGATTATAAATATGTAATGTTTGCATTAGCAGTAATTCTTGCTGCATCTCTCTCTTCTCTGTGCTAAGTCACCATGTAATGCTTATAGGTATACCCTTGGACATGAGAGAAGGAATATAGCCTGTTACAGATGTTTCTGATCTCATTGTCCACATCATTAATGTCAAGACTGAAACACGCGTCTAAAGTTTACAGTTGGAGCTGTGGCTTGGGGGTTATTGTGATCCAACATGTTTAGCTTTGGTGACACGAGTTTGAATCACATTCTCTAGAGATTTTCCCACAAATCACTGCATTCATTCATCAAAATCTGATTTAATCAAAATCTGTTTCACTGCAGTGAGCATTTCAAAAGACTTCAGTGTAACTAAAGATTCTATAAATTTTGAATAGCATTGGCTTCTCTTTACCTACTAAAGCAAAAAGTCTCTATACCCTTGCCCACCTCTAAAAAATAAAAGCTTTCATTTCACGCATGAGAATCCCTCTGATCAAGAAAGGGCTTAGAGACACACTTATTGGACCGGACACATAAGGTAGTTAAAACCTTTCATACACCTACACAGAAACTCCATATAAATTGCTGAACCATGAAACCATTTTATATTAGTTGCTAAAGTGCTCTCTTTAACTTTTTTAATTTGTTTATTATACAGACAATTAAAACATAATGAGTTAAAGATGTCAAATATAATTAGGAGGTTATATTAAAAGGTAAATTAGAAATCATTCGTTATTTATTCACTTTTAAAAAGGTTTGTTCAAATAACCCTACATGAGCCATATTATTAGTGAAAGCCTCTTCATGTCATCATCAAATACTGTGCTATCATATAGGCTAAATCAGCAGGGTAGCATCTTTTGATGTTGAGTACTGTCTACACTCCAGTTTGCTCTTTCTGCCTCCTGTCATACTGGATGAAATACAGTACACTTGCAGAAGCCTCTTAGAAAACAGAAATAATAACTAGATTAAAAACAGTACTCAGTTGGAAAAGTGAAATGGGAGATGAACAATGTAGTCTAGGGGCACTTCTCAAGATTGGACAGCTGATGCTAACAGTGGCAGGTCAAGCAAATGAGCGGAAGTTACTGTGATTCTTAAAGAGTCAGACAAGATTTGAGAACCAGCAAAAGGATTACAAGGGACTGCAAGGACAGACATTGGTAGTAACGAAACCCAAGCTTTGAATGCCATATTCGGTCATTAGAGACAGTACACCAGACAAAAGCAGCTAATGCTAAACGTAAGATTAACAAGCTTTCATTCAGACAGACTGCGTTTCATTCTGAGTATCATCAGAAAGCACTTAAGCCAGTGTCTACTGTATGTACTTAAGTCATGGGCATGATGTAATCACAGCATAACATTCGCTGCTGCTGTAATTGATACTGAAAACAACATTTGCTGTTGCAAAACACATTGAGATACCTACGTAGGTAGTATTTTAAGGCATCGTAGGTGTACTCCACCTCAAAAACTAAGGTAAACTCCAAAAACTTGGCAAATAAAAATAATCAAATGTGTCCATAACAGAGAAGGCAGTTCCACTGCCTATTTTAATATTTTTGGTTAAAATTAGCAATAATGTTTTTATAGGGGCTTTCGCACCGGAGGAACCTTTTCATAGTTCTTAGAACTATTGGCGAAAGTACCCGGATTTTGGCGCGTTCGCACCGCAGGAACTAGGAACTATTTTAGTTCTAGGAACTATTTTGGAGGAAATAATTTAGCTCATGCTTCAGAGTCGAGTCTAAACCAGCACTATAGGAACTACAGTGACGTTAGTGTACGCTGATTGGCCAAACGCACGCGAAACACCAGCACCCGCCATTTTTTAAAAAAAGGCTGTGTAAACACACAGATTATAGCCTATATATTTACTTCACAAACTAACTCTACGAACATGGAAAACTGATAGATGGGCCTCTTAAACTTTACGCTGAGGAGAAAATCCAACGCAACTTTGAGGGGACCAAGCAAAACATGATTATGTACTTCTGCTCAGCTAGCAACACGGGACATCAACCACACGGCAAACTAACTTTTCATTACTGTCTACTTTCTATGTATAATAGTTATATCTAAGAACATATTAGCCTGTTAGACTGATCGTAAACTAATGAACACGGAGAATGCAAGCACTGTGTTTTAAGGCTCTGGCGTTCTCAGCGCCGTCAAAATAAAAGTCACAACAACAACTGCGGCTTACGTCACTTCTGAGTTCCTACTGGCGGTGCGAATGCAACCAGTAAACGTTCCTAGGGGAACCATTAGTTCATGGGAACCACCCTGGTGGTTAGTTCCTAAAACTAAGTTCCAAGAACTATCCGGTGCGAAAGCCCCTTATGCTTGAGTATTGCGCTGTTAGCTTAGCAACATGCTAATAGCAATTATAAATCGCAATCTAAATTGATTTTAAATAAATCAAATGCAAGTCTTCTGAGTGGAACACCATTTGTATGCCGTTTGTAGCATTCCAAATGAGATTGCATGACAATTAGGAAGTTCACTTAGAAGGAAGCTGTCTATTGCTGAAGCTGCAGGCAACTAAGCAGCTCAGTAGGTTTTGGAACCCATGTTATGTTGTAGCAGCTGATTGTCTGAAGCTAGAACAAAGCAAGAGTTTTTTAGCATGAAGGGAAGAAAAAAGTGAAAAAAACAGATCAAAGCAAAATTGAAGGTCTTAATATGACAGGATTGTTATGGGTGGTAATGTTTAGATTACATCAATATTACTGAATTTGCACCGCAGCATTCAGTTATGTGTAATGAAAAGCACTCTTGAACCGTCAAATGTATCAGAGCAAATTAACTTGAGAGAACAGCAGTAGTCGAAAACAAAGAAAGAAAAAATCTGAGGGGACATTATTAGAGATCTGTACTTTCAGTATAATCTGACCTTCAAACCCCTTTAGTGAATAGTTGTATTAAGAGGATCTTTTCAAATTGATAAATTACACTAATTTACACTAATTGGATCTTTCATGTCTGTCTGTATGTATTTTCGCTTTCACATGCATTCATGAATGGTATTAAGTGTGCAATATATACCTGATTTTACCAGTCATATCCCTTTGAAGAACATCCATATACTACCTATAGTACTCATTTGGATTGAAGGTTATTCAGGAACTTAAAAACTAGCTCTTGTATTGAAATGAAAAGCCATATTGAAAACAGAAACATCTCCATCAGGTGCATGGAGACTTTGGTTGGTTGGTATTTTGTCATTTTAACATTCGTCTTCTAAATTAATCCTTAAAGTTGCCTTAAATAATGACTTCAAGTTTTAGAGAAAACTTTTCACAAAGCTCGTTAAAAGAGAACATTTCTACAGCCATCTATAATCCTTGAATTATTTATCTTCAGCATTTGCAAAATGTACTATTCACAGTATAATTTTAGTGAAGTACACTGTAAAAATAAAAGGTGCCTGGAGGAACCTTTTGGGGTTCTTCACTTCGCCACACCGGCGGAACCGTCTGTAGATCCTCTAGGCACCCTTTAAAAAGGGCCGGTTCTCTGAGGAACCACACAGGTTTCCTGAGGAACTCTGATATTAGGCACTGTGTGGAACCACTTTGGGTGCCTCCAGGAACCAAATTTCATTTTTTTTAAATATTTAATTTCATATTGTTACTATGGTTACCTTTGACATCTATTATAATAAACAAATTGAACCAAATACAAAATAAGAATTGTTTATTGATATCCATTTTTATACATACACTTCCATGCACATGGGGAAAAAAGCTAACTACAGATTAATATCAATGAATACACAAAAAAATAGTATAATACATAAGCAACATGAATAATCAACCATGTATATACAATAGATAAACAAGAAAAGACATCTCAACAAAATGCATGGAAACACATGTTCCACGAAATAAATCAATGTAAATAAAATTACATTTGAACTAATTAAAAATGTCCATCATACTTAACTTTAACACATTTGTGTTTCAGTCCGATGGTAAGTCTAACATCACTGTTTCCAAGTCCAAAAGCTCTATCAGATGCCAAAAACAAACAACAGTGCTAATATACACTCATTGTGCTGTAACCTTTATCTCTATACTGAAATCTCAGATTGTTAGTTATTCAGCTATTTTGAATCATAAAATGTTTAAGTCTGGGATGCCGTTAGACTGGAGTCTATAATGTACACTATGGCTTTTGAAAATCTTAAATGTGTGACTTGAATCAACAGTGTTCATAAATGGTTGTTGAGTATTCTCATGAAACAAGATAGAGGAAGTAGAGGCTTCGACCCGGAAACAGTAGTAAGGTGCAGTAAAATTATCTGTTGTTCTGTGAATGTTCACTGGGGAATTCTACGGTGGCCCAGTAGTGCACAACACAACGACATTTAAAAAGCAAACATAAGTTCACAACACAACGAAATAAAGCCACAACACAACGGAAATAAGCCACAACACAACGGAAATAAGCCACAACACAACGGAAAATCTACAACACAACGAAATAAAGCCACAACACAACGGAAAATCTACAACACAACGAAATAAAGCCACAACAAAACGGAAATGCTCCCGACCACTAGACGGCTCTCGGAGCGCGATAAAGTTAGTTTGACGCGCTTACCACAGCGCTTGATCCCAGAGGAAACGTCTGCCAATTCCTCCAAGTTGTTAAAACGTATAATTTGTATTAATTAAAATTACTTTTAACATTCAAAAACAGACATGTTCAAAATCCAAAGCTTGATTGTATTTGATAGTAGACTGACTTAATACAGGTGACTTTTTTCCAATACCCTTCATGTATTTACAGTAAACATTTTTTTTAGGAAATTTCTGTAAAAGTTTTTTTTTTCTTTTATCATGTCACAAAGCTTGTGGTTCTAGTGACCAGACTGACTTATTATAGGTGGAATTGTGCCAATACCTTCCTATTTCAACAAATGTTTTTTATTTTTATTTATCAAATTATATTATAATAAATTATACGTTTTAACCACTTGATGGAATTGCCAGACGTTCCCTTATGGATCATGCGCTGTGGTAGCGCGTCCAAGCGTTCTCGAGTATAAATCAAATACGCAGCTATAATTCATGTAGGTTATTTTGAAGTAATATTTTATGTCTTTATACACTGTTAAAACTAATCGTGGTATTGATATATTAAGACTGCTGACTCTATAGAACAATGGCTAGGAAAACTAACTTTACCGGGCTCCGAGAGCCCTCTAGTGGTCGGGAGCATTTCCGTTGTGTTGTGGCTTTATTTCGTTGTGTTGTAGATTTTCCGTTGTGTTGTGGCTTTATTTCGTTGTGTTGTGGCTTATTTCCGTTGTGTTGTGGCTTTATTTCGTTGTGTTGTGGCTTGTTTCCGTTGTGTTGTGAACTTATGTTTGCTTTTTACATTTCGATGTGTTGTGCACTACTGGGCCACCGTAGAATTCCAGTCATTTTACTAAGAATCCACACGATCAGCAATTTCGTTTGTGGTCAAAAATGTCACTGTGGGACCAAGTTGGTGTGAGGTACTTAACGAGTTAGAAAAGTGAAAAGGTACAGCATCGTTTTCCGTTTGTTTTTCCTCTGTTCTGGTGGATGGTCCAGACACTTCAATGATTTTCAGGTCTACAGGAGGATTTTTATTCTTGATCAAACTTGTATTTCAGCTTATTTCAGATCCCTGCAAAGTACAAAATTTACTGTTAGTAATGTTATTAAAGTGATAGTTGTGAAATTTAAATAATTTCCTCAGCCTTGTGACGTTCCAAACCTGTTTGACTTTCTGTCTGTGGAACCCAAAAGCAGATCTCAGGCATAATGCAACCCCAGTCACCGTTCAATTTCACTGCATGAAACACAAGCAGAAAAAAAATGTGTAAATCATTCATGAAACCATTCTTATGTACACTTGTCTAGTTCAATTCAATACAACACTTTATGTAAAAATGGTTAAGATCCAAAAATGTCCCAGAAAAGATCCTAAAAATAATCAATGAGTTCACAACTCATGTGTTATGGGTTGTGTTGCAAGTCTTCTGAAGCCTAATAGCTTTTTCCTTTTTTTTTTTTTTTTTTTTTTTTTGTCGAAAAAGACTAAACTTGAAGTTATAATTCAGAGTTAAAATGTCTATAGCATTTTTTGTGAATCAAACCTGTGATATTATTTTTCTGAGTAACATGAATGAGATTTGAGATCATGAGAAAAGATTTTCAGAGAATAACTGATTTAAAAAACACAAGTACACAGTCAAACAATACAATTTCACACAGAGAAAGTTCATAGTAATAAAGTACAGCATGTGGTGCAGGTAACTTACTGTAATTCAATGTTGCCACTGAAATGTTCAGATTATTTTAGAAATGTAATGGTTGTTCTGGGGAAACAAAAGAACAAAGCTGATTATTCACAACATAATATTTATTGACCAGTAAATGGCTTTAAAATGGTATTTGAGAGAATGAGGGCACCTGTAACGTTAGTAAGTAAAGTTAACGTTAGGCTAAACAAAAACAGAGCAAACTATAACCTGTTTTTGTTATTCATAACAATCAGAGAATTTTCTAAATTAGTTAGGCAATTTGAAGACACAGTTGTACAAAATATGTTGAATTGAATGACTAAATCAATCTAAGACAATAAGTCAATCATTTCCATTTGTTCATTAGATCAACGTAGTTAGCATCGCGGCTAAAAACAGATACTGTGCAATAAACGAGTGGTAAACACTGTAAAAACGTAGTAATGTATAATAAATTTAGTTTATATATATGTGTGTTTAAATATATAGTGAGTAGACTCTGTATTTATATTTATTTGGCGAGTTTACAAACCTTGTAATGGAGAGCCGAACAAACGGCGGAAGCTTTGATGAGAGGAGCCGTTACTTTCAAACCGATGACGTCGATCAGCTGAGCTTTGTTGCGCGCGAGCAGCGCGAGGATCACTGAAGCGACGACAGCAGAGGAATAGCAGCAGTTTCGTGACTGAATAAAACTTCTCTCCTCCTGCTTCTTCTTCTTCATATAATATTATTATTATTTAGTGTTGTTGTTTAAGGTTTAAATGACTTAATAAAATAGGCCTATACTAAATATATGTAATCTACCCAAGTGAAAAAGACTAGGTTACTGTTAAATGTATTAAAATGCATTAAAGTATATTTGTATTGTAGGTCTACTAAAAACACACTCAAGTAAATTTTTAATACATTTAATAGTACGTCTTTTTCACCTGGGTATGTATACTGAATCAAACTTAAGTAGCCTATAATAATAATAATAATAGGATAATAATAATAATAATAGAATAATAATCTAATTCTGGCCTCACTGAACCATTGGGTTCCTCCAGATGCTGGCTTTAACTTAAGAGATCTTCCAGGAACCACTTAAATGTTAAAAGATCTTCCAATAACCCTTCTATCGCATTCAAGTTCCTCTATTTTCCCCCAAAGCACTTCGAGGTCTCATAGTAATGAAAAGGTGACTCCAGAACCTCTGAAGTAAATACAAAGTGCTTAAAGGATCCCATAAGTTCCAGCAAGAACCTCAAAGATTGTCAATGCTCTTCCAGTAACCCTTCTATAGGAAAAAGAGCTTTGAGGCACCAAAATTACATTTTGAAGTTCCTTGAGTATCCAACAGGATACTTGAGGCTCCTTTAGTTTTTACAGTGTAGTCAAAGTCTAAACCTGTTTTGCAGCCTTGCAATTTTATAGTCACTCATCGTGTAGGATGGTTGTAAAAACAGGCATGATTCTCAGTCCACCTCCAATCACCAGGTTATTCTACTTCCATGCATCTACAGGTACACATTGCACTGTCCCACGAATGCCAGAAACATTCCGATTTAGGCAGCAGATACACGTTGTCAGGCCAGCGCTTATTACTGAGACTCGTGAAAGGACCTAACATTTTAATCGAATAGCCGCGGCCAAGCAGGGTGTTCCAGCACGCAGTCCTCCTCACCTCCTGGGGTTCCAGCTCAGAACTTTATCAAAGAGCACCATCAAAATTGCATACGCACCAGGACGCAGCTTCAAAGTCTAGTTCATGCAGCCTCAAATTACATGGAAGCATTTTTTAATGCTCTGTTTATTTATTTAGGGTTGCTCTTGTGCGTTTTATATATATATATATATATATATATATATATATATATATATATATATATATATATATATATATATATATATTATTATTATGGAAATGGATACCCAACATGCTTTTCAGTTTTCATTGAAAAATCATTAATAAACATTGTGCAATATTTGCTTAACTAACAGATCAGTAGCTCATGCACTTTCAATTATAAAGGAGACCGGGGATATATTTTAGTATTAGGTTTGGAGTCAAAAATACAATTACATAAATACTTCCATCATTTAGATTTGAATGTTGATACTCTTAAAACTCTCTAAAATTAGGACATTGTGGATTTTATCCTCCAAAGAAAAATTCCATAATTATCATATTTTGCAATAGCAAGTTCAAATTTCAACAAAATAAATGTTTATGACATTTTTTATTCATTAATTTGTGTGTGTGTGTGTGTGTGTGTGTGTGTGTGTGTGTGTGTGTGTGTGTGTGTGTGTGTGTGTGTGTGTGTGTGTGTGTGTGTGTGTGTGTGTGTGTGTGTGTGTGTGTGTGTGTAATGAATAACAGGTCGGGGCAAGTTTTCACACTGATATTGGAGCATGTCAGTGAATATTTCTTACATGGGTTATTTATATAATTTTCAATTTTTTTCATTAAGTTATAATATTAAGTTTTATTTATAGGGAATTTTTCAATTAATTGATTGAATAACCTATCTATATACTTTTTATACAACATATAGATTTATATATTTCTATTGCATATTATTTGAAAATCATAACATCTTGATAACAGCCAAGGATATACAATTAATTGAATATCTATATAGATTTTATACTATATATAGATTTTATATCATTTTGTTGTATATTTTTTGAAAATCAGCCAAGAACATAGAATATTCTGAATATCTAGGCTATATAGATTTTATATTATATATAGAGATTTTCTATAATTTAGTTGTCAAAAATATTTGAATATGAATTGAATTATAAATTATATAATATATAATATATTGAATATAATATATTCAATTATTCTTATTTGAAAACCATAACATCTTGGCTATAGCCAAGCAAAGCATATACATAAACCCATATTTAAATAATGATATGTTAAGCATTATAACATCTATTAACGTTTGTCAATCAAAAGGTGTCAAATTATTTGCCAGAACTGCATATGAATTCAATTTCTTTAAAAGAACTAAAACCCTTAAAGAATTTCGAACTCTTCGATCTTACCTGTCCACACTGATCACACACAAAGTCATTATTGAAGCCGTGCAGCACATGACATCCATCCCAATAAAGACATTGCAGAAAACCTCCCCAAACAGCCAGACGCCCCCTGTCAGGTCAGTCACTATGACAAAGGGCATCACGGCTACAGCCACAGAAAGATCAGCTAAAGCCAGAGATACTAGCAAATAGTTGGACGGTTGTCTGAGTTTCTTCACGACGCACACCGCAATAACGACCAGAGAATTCCCCATCACAGTGACCGCAGTGATGGTGCTCAGCATCATCCCAATGACCACTGTTTTAGTCAAGTCCAGGTCCAGAGTCTGCTGCTCCCCGCACGACTCATTACTTTTGGGCTCCGCTGTGGTTAATAGAACAGTGGGGGAAAACTCAGTTGTCCCATTGAAAAAGGAGATTTCGGTCTCTCTGGAAAAAGAAACCAGTTCAGCCCCATGTGTCGTGAACATCACTGTATCGAGATTTTGACAGTGAATAAAACTTCCGCGCGCCTGAAGTGGACAGTGAACGTCATGGTGCCTACGAACTTTCCGAGTCCGGCTTCAGCGGTCCGAACAACAAAATACACCCGAGGAGAGTGATGAGAAACACAGAGAACTCTCTCAGCCTCGTTCCGCTGAGGGGGAGAAACAAAACACGGGCTATAAGTAGTTCTGAGAGCCGTTCTGTGAATAGTGAACCTGCCAGTGAACCCTGACAGACGCTGGTGCATAACACTCTTAGCCTACAAAATATAAAATATTAGTTTTGAAATTAAAATATGCTTTCAATTAACGCCACTTAAACACAGCGTTGGTAAAATAATAGCTATTGATATTAAATAACTTTATGATATCCTAATTTAAAAAGGCTATTCTACGTCGTTAAGAAAAGTTCTGGCTTCTGATTGGCCAATACAATATTCTAGTCCTAGTTTATTCCACAGTATAACGTTGTCTTTGATAGAAATGCATATGGATTATTTTTGTTGCATAGCAACGTCAAATTTTCTATCTTTATATTAGGCTAATATTAAATATTAGATCTATCTAGGCCTATTACGAAAGCTATGATAATATAAGATAAAATAATAGCCTATTGCTTATTCAGGAGGTCAGTTTTAATTCATTCAGTAGCCTATAAATAATCAATCAAATTCCGAAATACTCCTTTTTGGGTCTGCAGGGTGTTAATATAAAACATAGATATAAAATTAAAAATATTTAATCACCATGTTCCAGCATGATAACACATTTGAGACGGTTTATTCAGATGGTTGGCTATATTTTATTAAAGCAAACACTCGCCTTGCTCATAATTTAATGTTTATGCATAACAACATAGCTCTCTGTAGAAGGTCGCCCTCTGGGGATGAATCGTGGCTTCAAAAACTCACCATAAAATAGGCCTATAAAGGAGCCTAATAGTTTGTTATATAATCACCTCATCAGTAGGCCTACAATATTTATAGACTTCTATACTGTCAAATGCTCTCTTTATATTTTAATGTACTCCATCATAGTGATACCATAATAATCTTTATACGGTCTATTTTAAAACAACAAAATCATTAATGGTTTCTCTTATTCAGTTTCATAAATGCATTGTTAACAAATTTTTTTTATATATATTTAACGTTAAAAAAAGTAAGTAACCTGGTTGTCTTAAAATTTTGAGCTCATTGAAATAAAAAATTTTAGTTACACAATGAAAGAGATTGGTTTAATTAACAGAAACACAGTCTGAACCACATGACTTATCTAAATTGATTTGACAAAAGAAAAAAAGTTGTGATACCAAATCATTAAATATTTTTACAGTGTGTAGAAAAAACAATAGGCCTGAGCCTGACCCCAAAGCCTAAAATTAGAAGAATAAAAATTATTCATGTTATTATGGGGTAGTAAAATATAAGTCTGGACCCTTATACATCTGCCGTGGCCATGAACAGTTGGTGAAAATCAGTAGGCCTATAGGGTAATATATCGTTCAAGTCAGGTTTATAAACCATTGAACAATGAAACAATCTGACTTTTCTCTATTTGACCACTGGGTGACAATGCTGGATTACTGTTTATGAATTATCTCCCATTCATAACTATAACCTCCACAATGTGTTTCTCTATAATTGTTCTGGTCTATAACATAGCAATTTGTGTAGGCTAATCAAAATCATTGGATTATCCCAGACGTATGGATAATTTCATAGCGATGCATATGACTTCATATGGCTAGATGTAGGCTATGTTAAAAACTACACTACCCACAAATATGTATGCCGAGCACAATTCGCCATGTTGTAGGAAATCCGTTTGCACTGTGGATTAGAGTTTAATCCGCAAGAAGGGAGTCAGGACGACTCAGTGGATCAAACAAGAAAGAAGAAAGACAAAACAGTGAGGCACGGAATTTGAGCGTTACAGTAAAACCAAACCAGAATACATATTTATTATTTACAGGCCACTGTGGTCGCTTGACAAAAACTGGCAACATCTCGCGCACAGCCTTTTTATTGTCCCCCCGCCTCCTTTCCCTCATGAAGTCTGAGCCATTTTCTGGAATCGGTTCTTTTGAAGATTTTAAAGAACCGGTTCAGCAACCAATTTAGCGATTCTTGTACGCCGTGACGTGATTGCGTCACCGGCGTGGCATTTATATTCTGTCTAACCTTGAAATGAAGCCATTTGTAAGCACATATTTATAATTACTACGAGTTTTATGACGAGTTTTAATAAAAGGATGTTTACATGTCCAAATTAATAAAAAAGTAGATAAAATACAAACATTATCCCAGTAGCCTACATTTTATTAGGAATAGGGCTATGCTATTAACAACTTGATTAACTCACTCATCAGTTCTCTGTTTATTGTGAATCGGACATGTCTAAAGGATATGCTTGGTAATTTCCTAAGCCCTCTTCACTTTGGAATATTATCCTTAATTATATGTTTTATAAAGTTGGTGGGCTGGATAGGCTACTCTCCTATTTTCTTTTGTAATTATAATGTTGCAAAGATCCCTATCAAACTTTCTAATTTCCATAAGATGCTATTGGCTTGGACTTATGGAACAATAAGGATATTGTCTACAAAAATAAACCACTTCTTTGCAACTGGTTCAAAACATGCGTAGGGCCTATTTTAGTCCACAGGGCAGGTTTAAAGCCTATTTAGAATTTATTTTTATTTATTTATTTTTATTTTTTTCCTACTGCTGATGAATATGCTGTTGTTTTCCATGCAATTACCTCTGGAGTGTCTTTATTTCGGCATGTTTCCATATTTCCATGGCCATGTAACCTATCTCCCTGAACTTAACTGACACAATGATTGGGAGCATATGCTTTTCGAGAAACAAAAAATAACTGTAATATCAGAGTAGCTCTTCCAGAGAGAGGCAGTAACAATTCCTTACATTGTATATTAGGAGAAAGTATGGTCCTGAGTATCTGCTTACCAATAAAGTAAAAGAAATAACATTTAAATTGATTCATAAAGTTTACCCAACTAAAGCCTTGATAATGTTTCTTTCTGTCACTCTCCTGAGGAAAATGTTATTCACTTGTTTGGGCTATCCTACGCACAGAAATTGTTGTATTATTATTATTATTTTTTTTACTGTTTATCCAATTAAATTTTGTTAGTGACTTTTCTTTCTCTTTTAAATATGTTTCTTTGGATTGTTTGAATACTCAAAAGAGATGGAAAATATTACTAGCCTACATAACATTATGTCATGCTAGCAAAATTTCACATAGGCCTACATAAAAAAAAATGTTCGGCCTCTAAACCTCTCTTCTTTATTCAAAAGTGATCAGATAAGGAAACTATCAAAAGCTCTGTTAATCCTAAAGCAACGAAAACTGTATATTCATCATTTGTGCCCTCGTGTGGGCTAATTTATTAAGTTATTTCCTTTTTGTTACTCTGGCTGTAGGCTACGTCTGCATTGTCTTGTTTTTTAGGCTATGTTTAGTTTAAATTACATTTTAAACATAAATAACAATTTAAACATAGGGAGGGGAGACAGTTTGAGACAGGATGAGTCGGTGAATTGTTGACTCAAGAACCGATTCAGTCATATTCGACAACGAGCCGTTCAGACAGGATTTATGAACAGGTTCAAACGATTCCCTGAAACGATCCGACTCAACCGAACGATTCGTTCACGAATCGGACATCGTTACTCCCTCGGAGAAATTGACAGCAGCTGGGTCGCCTGTGTGAGCAAACCCGAAGGACAGACACGGCAGAAAATAAAACTCTGCCGCTACAGTGGGCTCCCCCTTCCCCTTTCCCCCACCGTTTGAGTGTACATATCAACAAGCCGACCCGGACGAGCGCGCTGACTCCGTTTCCCCGCTTTTATAGCGGAGCGGTCAGGACTTTCCTCGCGAACTGAAACGTCAGTAGCTTAGCCGAGCTAGCGGGCTAACGCGACTAGCTGGGTTCAGCTACAAGGAGGAATTACAATTATTCCACCGAGAAAAACTGAAGGATGTCGGTGAAGGAGCAGAATAAACAATCCACCACCGAACGGCTCGTAAAAGGTACATTTTCTATGTGAAACCGTACGTTTTTATTCAGTTTTGCTGGTTTTCTGTTAGCTAACCCGCTCTGGTAGCTGATGGGTGACATTCAGTTTATGTGTAACGTTAATATAAAGATAAACAAGTGTAGACATCTGTTGTGTTGACTGACTTTTGGATAACTTAGAAAGTCTAATGACACACATGTTGATGGCTAATTTGACAGGTTGGCTAAGGCTGCATGGGATGGACTGGCATGAATTAAATGAGATCAATGAAGTTTTAAGCTGCAGTGTGCAAACAGTACGCAGAAGGAAAGCTCTTAGTGAATTAGACCATTGTAGGGATATTAGTGGGAATGCATGTTACTCGGTGGTCTGAATATGCAAAGCCCCGATGATTCATGAAATTGAAACTGCCAAAGCCGTGTCAAGAAGAAAAAAAAAACCATTTCACATATTGCAGGTGTTTTTCTCTTTACTAATTATATATATATATATATATATATATATATGTATATGTAGCCTATGTATATGTATGTATGTGTGTGTATATGTGTACATATATATTTTTCACAGCAACATTTTTCAAAATATAAAAGGATTTTGTATGTATAGATTTATCTAACTTTTTGAAATGTAAACATTTTGGTGGTCTTTCTGGTTACACTTAATATACATAAATATAAATCTTAAAATAAGGAATTACTTTTTTAAATGTATATGTAATATATATTACTGAAAAAACATATACATTTTAAAATGAGAGATTAATCTAACTTTTTTTTAATGTTAAAAGATTTTGGTGAGCTTAAAAGCCACTTACTGTTTCAGAAAGACTGTAGAGGTTTACATGCTTACATGCACAACATTGACTGCTAATATTAATTCACATTATTGTATTTGCTTTCATCCTCTTGCTTCCATTCTTCCTTGGGATTTAGGCAACATCAGTGATCTCCGGACAGTTTAGTTCAAAAAACGCTATGCTCAAAAACTGTGTCACTTACTTTACCTTGCTCCCTTGACTGAGATAGAACTAAACTAATTGAAGTTATCCGTGTGATCCCAATTAACCTCATACAAATAATCTTTAAACTCAAGAAAGGATTGACCCCTGGTTACGTGGTGTAGCAGCTCCCTATCTAGGGCTCGTGGGAGTTTCTTATATCAAAGGAGTGAGACACAGTGGAGTAATACACTAATTGGATCATTTGGTCCGTAGCTTCATGGGTATAGAAGCACCTGGGGAACTTGGGCTAGTTTTTGATTAAAACTAGTGTGTCCGCTGACATAGTGTGTTCTCTCCTCTCAGTTTTTTATGTGCTGCTGTCAGCTCGATGTGTTTTGGCTGATCGGGCTCAATTAGACGGTCTCTGTAATGAGCTGATAGCACTGGGCTCTCTAGTAGTCTGGATCTGTAATGACTTGCATCTTCCTTCCCAAGTCAGACCATTCAGCGATCTAAATCGCTACAGAAAAAAAAAAAAAAAACCTCATTAAAAAGAGCCGAAGCCTGTTTTTGTCTAGAATCTGTGATCCCCTTTTGCAGGAACAGGAGCATTTCAGCTTCAAATTAGTTCCAGGTTTCACTGAATGCCTCTTTTCAGTTTAAGCACTCCAACACCTGGATTTTACGCTACACGTATGTTTAATTGCAGGCTGTCTGAAAAATGTTTTATTTGTAGGCCACGGTGGTCAGACATCCATGTTGCGGAAGGTTCAAACTTGAGAATTATTCAACGAAACGAGAGAGGGAACATTGTCTGCGGAATGATGCAGGTGTTAATAGAGTGCATTAGTGCCTGGCCACGTTTCCAGTGGCGTTTTTTCCCATAGGGATTTTTAAAAAGTATTTGTTAAAGCGTTATAATCCATGAACCAAGCCAACTAGATACAAGGTGAAAAAGTATTTATAAATCAGACAAAAAAGAAACAGAGGTACAAGACTTAAGTGGCACAATCAGAATCCTTGCATAGAGCATCTCTCTCTGCAAGTCTGATTGGTGAAATTTTCTGTAGAGGATCATGGGTAATGTAGTTTCTCACCATAAATTTAGCTTTTAAACAGTTATTTTAAGAGTAAGTTGAAATAATGCAAACGGATGGCTTCAACAAAAACGTATACCATCGATTAACAACCTCGTACCTCATAGTTGTAGGTCTGCCTTTAAAGTTATACTGTAAATTGTAAAGTGAGTTTTTGGTCTTCCAGAACCTGACCGTCGCACTCTATTGTTAATTGTTAGCACCTTGAAACCATTGCTACCCAATGACCAATCAAGCATTGAGTGCTGTCGCGCCCGTATTCTGATACCACCTTGAGATGTTCTGGGTAAGCTTTTTTTTTTTCTGGCCGATGAAAGGTGAATTCAGTCAACTCGAGTGTAAAAAAAAAATCTTCCATGCGCGCCTGTTGTTGCGTTCAGAAAATATTGTGTTTGGAAGGTAAAATAACTAAAGCTTGTCTTTAAAAGGACTATAATCTTTGTGAGAATGAACTCCAGCATGATTGAAGTGCTGAGTGGGAGTTGAGGTTCTCGCCAAGGCCGTGTCTTGATGAGTCCTCCCACAGCTAAAGCACGGAGCGTGGGGAATCAAGGATCGCAGCGGCACTTTTCTACTCCGCACTCATCAGCCGAGCCTTGCTTGGAACAATACCACGGAGGCGGAGGAAAGCTGAGGTTAAGTGCCTTTAAAAGCTTTGATTAGTTGCTAGACGTTTCCACGCAACTCTTTTCTCACTTTCCCCTGCTGAGAACGGCAGACAGTGCAGTAGTTGTTGTGCTGTGTATTTAAACATGGGCCAGCAGTCCGTTGAAAGCTTGTAAGGTTGCCATGAAAGAGCAATTCAAGTTGGGTTGCTGTTTTTGTAGCTATTTGCTCTATTATACAGGCCAAACTGGCCTAAAATGCTGTATCTGTTTGAAATAAGAGGCAACCATTGCATTTTACTCGAGATCCAAAAAAGATTTGTTTAAAAAAAAATTAAATTAGATTGTATCATTTCAAGATTCAATGCAAACAGAATGGTCTGACTTTAGCTTTTTGAAATTATGCTACATAAAACATACCTGCACAAAACAAAACCAGCGGATGGACTGGATGAAAATGCTAATTTACTCTCTGTCTGTAGGTGGCGCTTATGGAACAGCAGCGATATAGCGTTTTCTTGTTACCGCTGCACACTTTAATAGGCATTAAACGGAGGTAATGGAAAAAAATGCCATAGAGACATATTCATATTAACCCCCATCTCCAATTCAATATTTATATTTTTCTCCCAATATTTTCAAGGTCTGAGCTTGATCTGCCTGGTATAGTTTTTTCTCTGCGGCACATCTGTGCTCTCCTCTTTTCGTCCTTCTTCTGTGTGTCCCGTCTCTGGCCTGTGTTAACGTCATGGTTATAGACTTTGTAATATTTCCACACAAATGACATTTTGAGAAATTATTGCAATGCGGTTTGTGTTCAAGATCAGCCACCCAAAAAAACCACCATCAATCAGAACTGTTTTTTGTTTTGAACGCATGATCGGCAACCAGTCGGTTGACTTTGATGGCAGGTTGACTGGTGCATCTCTAATCAACATGAAATCATATCACCATCTACTGCATGTCGTCTGGAAATGAGTTATGCAACTGATTCTATAAAGTTTTGGACCCCTGTCAGGCTGCTGGTAAATTTGATGTTTTGACCTTTTGGCTTATTTACAGATAGAAACTAGAGCTGTCAGGGTCAACGTCACCCTGCTTGTGTAATTATTCTGTCCTCATGCATGATTAACGGACCTCGGGCCAGTCTTACACAGCAGCGTCTCTCTAGGTTCGCTTGTACCTCCCAAGATAGCCCTCGTCATCCTTGCCCAGAACAAGTCCATGAGATTTCTTACCAAAAATGTTCTCTAATATTCTGTCAAAAAACAGTTAGTGCGATAAAACCACAGATCAGGCTGACACAGGAAGTAACGACTTTTCTAGCTTCCTTATTAATATACATGCGGTCTGGTCCAAATGGTTCTTAAAGGGATAGTCCATCCATAAATGCAAATTCTATTATCCTTTAATCACCAACTTACTTGCGTCTGCATAAAAAAAGAAGATATTTTCAGTAATGTTTCAAATCTTTTTGTCTAAACAATAAGCCAGTGAGGACCAAAACAACCACATTAGACCCCACTGACTTCCATTATATGAGTGAAAAGATTGAAAATGTTATGTTCTACAGAAAAAAGATATTCATAGAACTTTGGAACGATATGAGGGTGAGTAAATGATGACCGGATTTTCATTTTTGGTTGAACTATTCCTTTAAGATTACAGAATAAATTTGGTTTCAAATGCACCCCACGCACAGTCCAAAAGCACTGTTTTTGTTCTTGAAAACTGACCTGCTTTTAAGTGGGCCTTCAGTTAGGTTTTGAGATCATACACACACAGTATGTTGGTACTTTGATAGTAAAACCCCCATCCTGTCCTGAGGGCTTAATTTTCACATGCAAATGCACAACACTGAGAGGTTACACATTTTCGCTGCCGTTGCTGCAGAAGAGTGAACTCAACCCTCGATCCAGATAATAGCCCTGTTACGGCTTTAGTTAATATAGGCAAATGAGCAGGTGTCCTTCCTTTATTCTGTCAAGCATGAAATATTCACCTTGTTTCTCTTCCTCATACTGGCATGCAATAAGACCAACACCCCCTGTCAATTTCAGCCTGAGCAGTCTCCGAAGTCATTTTGTAAACCCAAATTGATCCTAATTCTGCTATTGGAGTCCCTGGAAGGTTCCTGTCATCTGAGCTTGAAGCTTTATTGTGGTCTATCATGCCTGTGGTCCCAGCGCTGAAAGCCGTGGCCGTCGGCCAGACCCACATTCTTTTGAAGAGCGAGCCGTGCCAACCTGGCCTGTGACCCTAGCGGAGAGGATTCCGTATCGATGCCAACAGCTGGCCTTCGACCCCACCCTAGCTTCAGGACGTAACTTCCCCACTCCTCTTAAACTGGTTTGAATGTTGTGGAATTCCTGCAGCTGAAAATAGCTTAAGGCTCGGGGGGTTGCAGAGCAATTCCAGCAGGCATTTGTTTGCATGCCGCTCGCCCATGCGCGCGGTGTCTGAATGTAAAATCCCAGCCCCCAGGTTGTCAAGAGTTTGTTTAAGCTGTCTTCTCCACAACGGCAAGGGCTTCGTGTCTTCTTAACAAGGCCTTTGCGCGTTGGTTGGGGGAAGGGACGGGACCAGCTGTGGCCATATGTGTTCTGATAACCCACATAGCTTTGTGGGAGAGTCCCAAATTCTGACCAAAAACTGTAACCGTTATTACCGTGCATATGTTTCACTTTTAGTTTCTGAGAGGCAGCTTGGCATTGCGCTTTTCAGACAACCTTATTGCAAACTGTATGTTTTCAGTTATCGTAATGAGTTGAGTAATAGATTGTCGTCTTGCAACCAAGTTTCACACATCAGTTTAAATCGCCTGTATTCAGGGAAAGAATTGAAGCAATGCTAATTAGTGTTGCATCACGTGCAAGTATTTGTGTTGCATCACGTGCATTGTTTTTGCGGTCGTTTTTTTCTTCTTCTTCTTCTTCTTCTCCCAAACCAGTTAAATGCAAATCATGCCATGCAGCAGTGTCACTGGTCAACTTATTCACAGTCACCGATCAAGAAAATTTCAGATTTCATAATCAGAGACACTGACAAACCATAATGCTAACTTCATAATGTGTTACCAACACTATATTGAGATTAAGGCTAGTGCTTAATAGGGATGCACCGAAATTTAGGCCGCAGAGAATTATCGGCCGAAAATGGCAGCTTCAGTTTTTTGCCGAAAGAGAAAAAAATTAGAAAATATAGGCTGCCCCACCCCTCGGTGTTCAGCACTCAGGTTTTACTCTCTCTCAGCATTTTTTGTAACTTTGCGAGCGGCTCTGCTTCCAAAAAGATGCACAACTTTAGAAGATTGAGTGGGCTCTATTTAATAAACCACCTATCAGCAACTCCGAACAGTTGAGCAGCATATAGCAATGGCATGGCTACTACCCAGAACACCCATGCATCATGACATTTAGGGGAAAAAAATATATTTTTAGGGTTTGGTGTTTTCAAAATCCATAATGCTTAGTATTAAACATTAGCATGTAACCCATACCGCACCCTTTGTGCGGTGGCAGGGAATGATACCTCAAATCTTGTGGCTTATTGTATGGTTTTTGGCTGGTGGACAATAAAACAGAAGAAAATATATCATGTTGACTTTTTCAGAACACCTTAGCAGCTACTCAGAACAGCAACCATAGCAATGCCATGGCAACCACCCAGAACACCCTAGCAACATTGTGGCGAGTTTTGCACAGGCAAGCAATTATAGTGATGTGCAAAACTGCATATTTTTCCAACAATTAGTCTTAAAATCTTGAATAATTAGGCTCGTTCAGGTTCTGAACAGTTAACAATCTAGTTTGAACAATATAGACAGAAGCTTTGAGTTACTTTTGATGGAAGCCTGAAAGTAGATCAAAACATCTTGGGCTGAGATATTTATACTTGGAGTAACACCTTTCTGTTTATGGTTCAGCACTTTTATCACACACCATCTGGCTTTGAATTTGTGAAGGAGACGCACTTCCTTAACTTGGAGACACCCCCGGTCTCGGATGCTCTGAGAGACTCTGAGACTGCACCACACTGTTATCGACTCTGCATGGTTGTGACTGTAAACATGCAGCTTTAAATTTAGACATTTGCTGCGACGTTCTAACGGGTAGCTCCAAATCAATATGGGGTCTGGATTGCTCCGGCACAAAGCTGTAATCCATTTTGTACAGTCAAAAACACACATAATGTCGTCTTGTAGTTGCTTAGTATTTTTCTAATGTATCAAATGCTCGCCAGCAGGGTCTCCCTGTGACTAACAAGAGTAAAGAATTGAGTCTTCCTTTCTCCTCTTTCCCGCAGCGGTGCCGTACCCTCCCACGACGCGGCTCACCATGAAAGAGCTGTACGAGGACGGCAAGCCCAAGGTGGAGCTTTTGAAGAGCCACCTGGTGAAAGAGGGCCGCCTGGAGGAGGACTTGGCCCTACGCATCATCAATGACGGCGCCAACATCCTCCGCCACGAGAAGTGCATGCTGGAAGTGGAGGCCCCCATCACAGGTAGGCTATTGCGCACTCAGCCGTGTGCTGCTTGTTCTGATGACTCACTGTGCGGCGACACTACAAACCTGTCGTGATTGACAGCCAACATCTACATCCAGGATGTGGTTCTCACAGGTTTTTCGATTCACCTAATGCCGTCACGATGCCCACTGTTGAGGTGCTCGCCCACATTCCTGCTTGCTTAGATGAAAAATGAGATCAGAGTTTGTTTGTTGGTTCACAGTGATATAGTTCTTTTCATGAAGAACATTATGAAAGTACAATCAAGGTTCTGCCGTTACTTGATAGGGCATCTCTGATGTCATCCTTAATCTTTAAGGTTTAGTCTTGACCCCAAAATAATCCTCAAGCCAGCGAGAAGAGCGTGATTATTTTCATATGGAGCTAGTCTTCCACAGCAACCTAATGTGGCTGCTCTATAAAGGTCAGAGAAACAGTTGCATCCTAGACTCTCTCTCGCACACACCCCCACACTTTAATTCCCCAGCGGAGGCCACAGGAAACCCCCAACACTCGCCATACACTCGAGCAAACACACAAACAGGTGTGTGGATATAAATGGGCACGTCTATCCACATCTATCCCCCCTCAACCCCCCCTTTGCACACTCTCATGTTTTTCATAACACACACTGGGTGCGTAATAATTGGCCTACAAGAGAAAAGCACACAAAAAAAATGGTGGCGTGCATAATGGAGATGGTGTCTCTGCTTGCTGTTTTCTACAACTTCTTACCTAGTGGAGGTTTAAGAGGAAATGATGTTGGTTTGGCCACATCCTGTTTAGGGTGACCACTATTAATATTTTTCACTCTGCTGTTTTGGGTGGGCCTAGTATTTGTATACTTCCGTCTAGTGGTTTTAAGATCAGTTATTAAAATCTTAGCATTTCTGCTACCGATTTTCTTCCTTCACCTTAAGATGACCCTGCATGTACACAATGTGCTATTTCTTCGTTTCACAAGGTTTTCCAATGTTTTTGGTTTGGCAACATCCTTCCAATCATGTCACTCTGTTTTTGTTTCAACTTCAAGTGTTTGTCTTACTATGTTTTGTCTCCATCTTCAGTGTGTGGAGATGTCCATGGGCAGTTCTTCGACCTGATGAAGCTTTTTGAGGTGGGGGGTTCCCCGCAAAACACACGCTATCTATTTTTGGGAGACTATGTGGATCGAGGCTATTTCAGTATTGAGGTGAGTGTTACTCTATAATGATCACACGTTATGTAAAATAGGGTTAAGTGGTCAACAACTTTTATAATATGCTACAGGTTCAATACATAAGCTCTATCAGCAGCATCAGTGGAATCCTGTCAAATACCATAGCAAATCATTTAAACTTGCTTCTGTTTGCAAAAAAGTCTATTTGCCAAGGCATTATACATGGAGAAAAGTTAAAATATACACACATTATTGAAATTACAGTCACTAGAATCTACATTTATACCTGATAACACGAGGCTGGTGTGATCTTTCACTTCCCCATATAGTAACCCTGGTAAATATGGTAATTTTCACATTGGAACAAAGATAACACACAGGTTATTTGGGGAAAACTGTATGTGCAGAAGTTACATTCGTAGATGTTCTTCTCCCACTAATAATAAAAATTATTTAAATTTAAACTTTTCAGCTTACTCCTTAAAAAAATCAACATAAACACATTAACAAATTTATGCTTTTAAACTGTCCAGAATGTCTTGTCTTCCATTATAAGTGCTGTACTGTACAAACTACAAAGTTTTGTTTGTTTATTTTTTGAACTGGTGGACACAACCTTATTTTCTCTGGTAATCAACAGCATGCTATAGTGATACACTGACATTTTGACAACCAAATATATTTTGTCTAAATGCCAAAACAAATCTAATTTGAATTTGATGTTCAATTAGGACTCAGGTGATACATTTGACTGTAAACATTTATTTATCATCGTGGAAAAGCTACTACAGGTAAACGTGTCAGCAGTGTGATCAAAAAGGATAAAGTAGCAATATATAACATTTGTTTGGCTGAAAGATTGAGAGGCGGAACATAAAAAGAATTCGAAAAACTTTACTATCACCTGAAAACATAACACTCTGAACAGTTCAGTTACCCAAATTTAACTTCCCTGACTTTATTTTTGGTTTTAGATTTTGTCTAAAGTAAGAATGCACTTTTGTTAACTTATTTTGGTGCATGCCACAAATGTTGTCAATAGCCAAATCTGTATGAAGGTAAAAGAGGAGCAAAACTCGAGAGCACGCAGATATGAATTTGAGAACTTGTACAATAAATATTCGTACTTGTACGTGAACATTTACACTCACAGCTCCAATGTGAAAACATGAATGTTGAAATTTGCACTCGCAGACAATAGGCACAAACCTGTATTCTGAATTCGAAGCTTTAGACAAGTAGTCACAAATGTGTAAAATGCCATTCACAGAAATACAACGACAGTCACAAACTTGTAATATATATTTGCATTTATTTATTTATTTGCACCTAATATATCTCGAAAAGAGTAGCAAAATTCAAGGCGCGAAATTTGAAATTGCAGTGACAGATTTGAGAAGTTGCAAGTGCCTAATTGAGGTTGTACTGCGAATGTGAATGTAAGAATAAATGCAAATATATATTACAAGTTAGTGACTGTCATTGTATGAATAATAATTGTACAAGTTCTCAAATTCACATCTACGTGCTCTTGAGTTTTGCTACTTTTTTACCTTCATAAATCTATTCTAATTAAAAGTTTCAATTAAAAGAGGCTAGTTTGTGTTTTAAACGACTTTGTAATCACTATAAAAAGTCCTTTGTAATTTTAAGGCTTTGTGAACACATCTTGCACATTGTAAACATTTAAGATGTTCTTAATGTAACTTGGCCTTCAGAAGATGCCATGTGGCTGTGCTTTTCTAACAGCCTCTGTTGTACCAGGATGCATTGTGATGATGCAGTCAGCATGTCGCCTCGGCCTGTAGCACTGTATCATCATTGTAAAGCAACCACAATGATGAAGCAGATGGCATTAAAGGATTATTGATCCTGCCATCCTGTAGGCCAGAGAAAGTGTTTTTCAACATCGAGGTTACATGTAATTTGGTTTGAGAAAAATTCTGGTCCAGTTTATCAGCTGCAGTCTTTTATATTGTTGTCTGATGGCATTCTAAATGGGCTTTGAATGCGAGTCCTCTAAAAGCTTCCACCTCTGCATCTCGCTTTGGTTGCAAAGTTCAGGGACGGGAGAAATGTCATGGTTAAAAGAGGCGGCGTAAGAGAGCGGACACACCGCTGCTCAATACCATCAAACACAGTTGAGGGTTCAGGGCCGCCCGCGTGCAACCTGAGACTCATAGAGAGCATGTGTGTTTCACAATAAAGGCCACGCTAAGTTCCTACTCCCTCCCTGGACATCACAGACCACAGAGGACTGAACTTCAGTCATCCGCCACACCACCTGCTAATGCCCTCTGACTGAGACACTGCAGTCATCAAACGTTTCGTAGGTTAGGCCACCAGACTTCGCCCCACCCCGACATCCAGATCTGTGTGGAGTACGCTTTATTTTCAGTATTTCTTTCACTAAAGGACTGGCCTTTTTAAAGATAACTGAAACTTAAATGCAGCGTATCTTTCCTGAGAGGATAGAGAAAACCTCCTGTCCACTGTTATACAGCAGTTTTCTGTGATTAATCTAACCAGGTGTGAACCCAAAAGCCTTGCTGATGTTTAATGGGATAGCATGCCAATGACACGACAGGCCAAGTTTTTTCAAGACAACCATATTGAGAACTTAAGACGTTTCAGTGCTTTCCAGTAGAGAGATGATATCAGAAGCGAATGTGAAAAGATTGAAATCTTAGTCTTGCTTAATGTAGCAAAATGTTCTTTGTCTACTCAGATGTGTTAGTGGTTCAGTGTGATGGAGTGTACATGAGATTCGGCTTTGGAAATTCTTGTCTGCTAGTGGTAGTTTAAAGTTGGGGATACTAGCATACTACTTACTGTATTCTTACTGTATACATGCAGTAACTGAAAATGGTACACTACTGTTAAAGTGTTTGTTCATGAAGACACTTTTCTATTTTAATACATATTTTAAAATGGAATTTATTTCTGTGATGCAAAGCTGAGTTTTCAGCATCATATTACTTTTGTAGTTCACAAAAATGTTTAGCACATTACAGAAAAAAGAGTAGTTGTCCAGTTACAATCTTGAACATAGATATAAAATAAAATTAATTTATGGGGGAAAAATAGCATTAAAGGGGTGGTTCGGGATTTTTGACATCGGACCTCATTTTTAAGTCAGCCTGGTTGTTATTCATCAGTGGAGACATTTAAAAAAAAAAAATTATCCAGTCCTTATATTTGGATAGTTAGCCGATGCTAGGCTAGCGCGAGTCAAGGGTAGATGTTAGCCAGCCATTAAAAACCGTTTTACCCACTCCACAGTGCACCAAACGCAAATCAATTATAACACTAGACTATCGATGCAAATGTCCGTTGAGAGAATAATGTTAGAAGTCAAACTTACCTTTCATCTCAATGATCCCAAAGGAACTAGTTTCTCAGCAGCTGCGGAATTTTACTTTGCTCCAGTTAGTAATGCGGCAAAAAGTAAACACAGAAAAGAAGCGCACTACAGTGTGTGTAGTACTGTGTGTGTACCGGCTCACTCGGTTGCCTAGGACTAGGTAATCAATATCACTCCGCTGCTGCTGTAGACAAGGCTTATGATTACAGGGAACAAATTATAACTAATGCATTGAGATGAAAGGTAAGTTTGATTTCTAACATTATTCTCTCAACGGACATTTGCATCGATAGTCTAGTGTTATAATTGATTTGCGTTTGGTGCACTGTGGAGTGGGTAAAACGTTTTTTAATGGCTGGCTAACATCTACCCTTGACTCGCGCTTGCCTAGCATCGGCTAACTATCCAAATATAAGGACTGGATAATTATTTTTTTTTTAAATGTCTCCACTGATGAATAACAACCAGGCTGACTTAAAAATGAGGTCCGATGTCAAAAATCCCGAACCACCCCTTTAAATTCAGTTTTGTGTAAAAATGTCTTAACTCATTTGATTGGAGTACTTAGAGTTAAGAAATTATTTTATTTGTTGATGGAACTATTTGTAATGGAAGAACAAGTCAACCCCATTGCATTATGGGATGTAGTATTCTTTACGGAGTGTACTAGTCTCAGTGGCAAATGAAGTCAGCCGTTTAGGTATTCCGTGCATAAGGGAAATTTGCATACTTTGAATACTAGTGGTCTGTTATGATGATAGAAGGATTTTCATTTTTGTGTGATCTATTCCTTTAATAAAATATCAGGAGTAATGGAGGTATAATCCTCTTAAACACTGAACCTGCATATTAGTTTGAGCTAAATCAAAATATTAATGTTTAGAGATACTGATACCTGATTATTCAAAATGCTATCTGCCTTTTTTTTTTTTAATTAATTATTATTATTTTTTTTTTATCCCCCAACTAATGCTCTAAAGTTAAACTATTCAGGGATCCCTCTCATTTGGTACATTACTATAATATTAGAGGTTAAAATTAACAACAGAGCCCAAATTATTATATTCAATTACTATTTATTTTAATAAGCTCCTCTCTAGTGTTTTTATAGCTAACTAACAAACTGTGAGCATTGGATAACTTTCCTGAGGTACATGCAACGTTAAGTGACATTGTTCACAAGCTGTTTTATTGACGCCGTTCACCGGTTGAACTGAGCGATTACACAAGTCATTTCGGTAAGTTCAACACACCCTCTGATATTCATGCATGTTTTCTCATGCTATAACATGCATTTAGAGAAAGAAATGGCTAAAGCTGCCGCTTGAACGGAGTTGCTGCGATCCGTCACGTCACATTTAAGAGCGTCAAAATGCCATTTATTGTTTCATAGGGTATTCATAGGTTCAAATAGAGCCTGCTTTAACGTTGCTTTTTTTTTACTGTTAATGCATTGTCGCATTAACTTCACACACATTATGAGTTGCAGAGTGAAATGTTTTCCCACCCCCTTTTGATTGACAGAATATAATCTGCTCAGATCATCAGCTGTTTTTTTCATATATGAAAGTATCGCTAGTGTATGTGGTTCATTTTGGTGATGTGTGTTCTGTTTGCATCTGCAGTGTGTGCTCTATCTGTGGACCCTGAAGATCAACCACCCAACCACCCTCTTCCTCCTCAGGGGCAACCACGAGTGTCGGCATCTCACTGAGTACTTCACCTTTAAACAAGAATGTAAGCTCAGCTCTTTAGAAACTGTGTGTGTGTGTGTCTGTGTGTGTGTGAATGTTATAAAGAGCGAAATGAGATTTTACCACATCCTATCATTCAACTCTGTCATGGCAATTTTTTCCATGGCATCCCGAGAGAGCTCATGTCTTCTTGAGAGTATTGGATGGCGGGCCACGGGCGCAGAGCTCAATCACAATCCCTCAGCGCTCGTCAGGGCTCTTCCCTCCCCACTTAGATTTACATCAGCCATCATTTCAGTCATGACAAACTCTGACAGCTAACTGAAACCCTTCCACCAGCAGCTGATGATCATAAGCAGACCCACACAGAATCTGTGCAAAATTGTAACGCCTGTCATTTATGCAATTTTATAAAGTCCTTGTCCTGTACGTGTTCATTAAATACTTTGGCTAATGTAAATATGCTTCCAGCTGCCACTTTGCAGTTTTCTCAGCCCTCTTTTTTTTTTTTTTAAACAGTGTTAAAAAGTCTATATCTAGATCAGAAAGCAAAATCATTTCATTTTGCCTTCGACCTTGTATGCTTTTGCTTTCTTTCATCACTCGCGACGGGTTCAAAGAAATAGCCACTCAGAAGACGATTAGGGTAATGGAGTATTTTAACTCGTGTCAAACTGGAATATTACAATTAGGCTACTTATTCTATGAAATGATTTACCGGTTTAAAGCAGGACCATTATTAATGAAACTTACTTGATAACAACAGATCCTATCCTAAGTTAACAAATAGAATACCCTTAAATAATATATAGAATGTATAGTTGCGATTTTCGCCGCTTGTTCTGTACAAATAATATCCATAAATGAGCAGCACGTTCAATCACGGCAAGCATTGGCCGTGGTAACGAACAGTAATAACTTGACATGTTCTGACTTCTAGTCTGTTAACTGACTTTTGAGGCAATTTGTTAATAGTATTGAGTTTGTGCTTACTGGTCCTGCACTGCTTATTGATTCAATTGATTTGCAATAAATTGGCTAAATTGACATAAGGATTACAATGCGAGGTAAACACATCACATGTATATGACCTATTTTTCTACAGCATTCAGTATGGAATTTGTTTGAATGATTGATAAATTCATAAATGAAGTAGACTATTTCAGATGGATCACTTACAGAGACTACTAGTCAGTTACAAAATGTCCTTTTATAAGTTATGGAAATGAAGTCATGCTGCACATCCCTAGTTTGTATCCGCAGAATCCTGGCTGTTTCTCCATCGAGCTAATCAAAGAGCCTTTGATTATGATGTGCTACTTCACCAATTGCCGGCGCGTTGCAATGTTGTTCTTTGCTCATCACGAGGCAGCCTGTTTCTCATCTGTCAGTGCTGCTGTTTACAATACGCTGCACGGTTGGCCCGTTCTAAAATGTCAGGATTTAACGGCGGTATGCAGCCCTTGTTCCACGTGTAACCTGTGTCTGGCCTCCGCTTCCTTTAATCAGCCTCCCGCCACGCTGGTTTCTTCAGTTCATCCCAATTAGCACGCGGATCTGCTGTAACATCACCTAACAAGGCATGCAACCACCTCCTCCTCCATCTATTCCTCCAGCCTTGGAAAGTTGGCAAGCCCATCTGCCCTCACCCACCCAGCATTACTGCGATATGTCAAACGGACAGCGTGACAGCCTTGGCTTGAAAAGCTCATCACCCCGCTTGTGCCTGTTCAGAGATACATGGGTGTTTTTATTGTGGTTCTCTCATTGCAGGCAAGATTAAGTACTCTGAGCTTGTGTATGATGCCTGCATGGAGGCCTTTGACTGCCTTCCCCTTGCCGCTCTGCTCAACCAGCAGTTCCTGTGTGTTCACGGAGGCCTGTCCCCCGAGGTCACCTGCCTCGACGACATCCGGAAAGTAAGTAAGATGTGAAGCATCACTTTGTGTTCTGTGTACCTGTGGTATTCTGTGTCCTGGGTATGACAGTACCAGATGATGGTGAATATGTGGCAAAGGCAGCGCTTTGATCCGTGTAGTGATGATGCTTTTAATGGGGAGTTGTGCTGCTAAATCACAGCATGCTGTCAACATGCTGAAACCCTCTCTGAGAAGTTGGATCCCATTTAAAGCACTTTATGAAATTTTGGTAAACTCACTTGTCTACCTCATCATTTGAAATTGTTGTTGGACAACTAGCGACCACCCTGACTCATCCCTATTTATTATTATTAACCTGGACCAGTGTTAATTTTGACAGCAAATTTAGATTTAGTCAGTTTTTTGACAATGTTTTTGGCTTTAGTCGTTTACATTTAGTCAGAGACATTTTTAAAGATGTGAAAGAGAGCTCAATTCAGTACACGTGCACTGGCGTTTGAGAGGCGGCTTTCTGTGCGAGCGCTTTTTTAGGTCGTCACGCTTTTTCAGATTTAGCCATATGTCTGCTCTTCTCTTTCTCCCAGACATTTACATTTTTTGTAAGAGACATGCAGCAAGTGTATGCCAACTTATGTCAACCCGTCAGGTTGATAAGCACGTTACAATTCAAATGTGCGCATCTACCGCGTTTGACATCAGTTCTGACTGGATCTCTTCCCAAAATCGTCCCTCCCCAACATTTTCATCTTGTTTTTATCTGACGAAAATGTAAATAGATTTTCGTCATAGTTTCTGTCATTCAATACTGGATTTTATTTTATCGTGTTTTCGTGAGGGATTAAATGGCGTTGACAACCGATGACAAATTATTCATCAACGAAATTGGCACTGACGAATTGCGATTTGTTCTTTCAGTAATCCCTCACCGATCATGTAGATTTTTAACAGACTGAGTTTGTATTGTTGCAGTGATTGATAAGATGATCTGATTGTTTGCTTTGCTCTGCAGTTAGACCGGTTTAAAGAGCCGCCAGCTTTCGGGCCGATGTGCGACCTGCTGTGGTCTGACCCTGGTGAGGACTACGGCAGCGAAAAGAGCTCAGAGCACTTTTGTCACAACAGTGTGAGAGGATGTTCCTATTTCTACAGGTACTCCAGCTGACAGTCTACCCACATGCATTTGTTCGATAGCTGCCTACTCAGTCCCCGTTCACAGTCGCACCCCTCAATGTTAGTCATGGCGTTTTGACTGATGGACTGCTGGAATCGCTAATTACACCTCTCTCCATCTCTTACAGCTACCCTGCAGTATGTGACTTTTTGATGAATAATAACTTGTTGTCAGTTATAAGAGCACATGAAGCCCAAGATGCAGGGTGAGTCCACTGCACAGCACACTCTTACACCAGTCTATTTGCAGCAAGAGCTTCAATTCTATTTTAACAGCTGTTTTTAAATGAACCCCTGACAATTTCGGTCCCATTTCACTGACCTCCTTAGGTATCGAATGTACAGAAAAAGTCAGACGACAGGCTTCCCCTCATTAATCACAATCTTCTCTGCACCAAACTACTTAGATGTGTATAACAATAAAGGTAAGTACTCTCAAAAAGCTTTTGAGCCTGTGCTATCATGCTGTGCTGTTTAATATCTAGCCGTATGCAATTTCTCAACAAGGTAAGCCAGTTTTGCTGAAATGAGAATGTCTATTTTTTTTTTTCTCCTTTTCAAAATTAATTAAATATTAAGTCTCAAATCAGAACATACTTTCAGATTTTTTTTTTTTTTGTCCTTTCACCCCATAAGCTGCTGTGTTGAAATACGAGAACAACGTTATGAACATCCGGCAGTTCAATTGCTCCCCCCATCCGTACTGGCTGCCCAACTTCATGGATGTGTTCACGTGGTCACTGCCCTTCGTCGGGGAGAAAGGTAAAAATGGCAACAGCTTTGGATGCTTTGCGATTTATCAGTTCTGATGGTTTACTTTATTGACCCACAAGGAAGCATTCAGACAAAACATCTGCTAACTAAGAGATATCTGAGAACCATAAGAGAACCTTATGTTGAACACTATGAAGAATGACATGTATGCAGTATTAGAGCCTAAGCATGTAATAAATAGAAGTAGACCAATTTTTGGTTCAGAGAGCATATGTTGGCGGTCTATGTAATGTCTTCTCTCATGTACTCTCAGTAACAGAGATGCTGGTCAACGTGTTAAACATCTGCTCAGATGATGAGCTCATGTCAGAGGGAGACGACACATGTGAAGGTAAGAACATGTAAAGCTGTTTTACTGCACTGTAGCTTTTTTATTTATTTATTTTACTCCAAATAAATTCAGTTAGACTTAAAGTTGATAACCACTTCTTTTTAGAGGTGAGGGATCAGAGCTCAAAGATTGCTAAATATTTTTTAATAGTTATTTTAATAATATTTTAGATACCAGTGAAATTGAACAATTTTTAATTCCAATTTCGATACCACAGCAAAAACTACTAACTAATATAAAGTTAAAATATTTGGGAAAACTATTATTTTCAGTGCTCATTCTGACCCATTCTAAAATTATCTGTTTTTTCTGTAAGAAAACTGTAATGATTGCCTAACGTTATTGCTATAAAATAGAAAGTTCAAAAGGACAACATTTATTTGAAATATGCATTTTTGTAATATTAATAATGTCTCTGTCACTTTTGATCAATTTAATGGATTTAGTGTTAATTTCTTTCAAAATAAAAAAGAATTACTCACCCCAGACTGAAACATTTTTGTATATCACAAAAATATTTGGTACGTTTTTTTTTTTACTTTCCACTCAGCAATAATAATGTAATCAACATTTGCTTGAATTTAAATGTAACAAAGTGTGCTCCATTAGCCTTCTTGCATAAATGTCTCCTTTCTTCCGTTTCTTTTTTCTCCTCAAATGGATTTCAGCTCTGTTAAATATATATCTGCATGCCCCTCATCTCATCAAATAATAGTTCTCTGATTAGTGTGCATTAGTCCTCCGTGAATAACCCATATATTTCTATTTAGGACACTATATTCTCGTGTGAAAGTTGCTTTAAATATGAACTCCGTGTTCAGCGTTGTGTGATTAAATGGGCATCCTGCTTTATTGTTTTATCTGTTTGATGCATATAACATTGCAGAGACAGGAAGTACATAGACAGTGCTTAGTTTGTACATCATGAATGCCTTCAAAGCATGTTCTTTTTGTTTCTTTTTTAAATGATCAAATTTATTACAAACCTTCTAGCTAAACATGCACCGCAACATGCACCGCCCTAAACAGTGTTCAAAAACTACCCCAAACTGGGTCTCCATTCAGTCACGTCAGTGATTCAGAATGAATTGCTGCTCTTAACGTAAGAGCCATGAAGTACAGTGATGCCTCTTGCTGTAATGAAACCAGATGAACCCGTTCTGAGCACACATCTGAGTAGCTGTCAGGAAGGAATACAGTGTCCCATTTACTGTTCTTGATGCCCATTTGATTTGTCCTTCTTTTTTTTTCTTTTTTTTGAATGGTGCATAATTTTAACTTGGCCTGACACACTTCCTCTGTGTGTCTGTAAGCCTTTTGAGTTTTGAAATGGGGTTTATTTATTCCTTATGGGATTCAGGATGTAATGCCTCATATGATCTCCAGTATTTTATGACTCTAGCCATCAGATTAGGACTAGTTTGCATTTTGCAGGTAATGTTGATTACCTCTTTACTTTATCATTTTTTTTGTGGATAAAATTAGTTCATAAAATTTACAAGACAAGGTTTTAAGTAGACGGATATATAGCAAAATTGTCCCCATGTACCATCAATGAAACTAGACTCTAACCTTCTTACTCTCTATTTTTGTTTTCCTCTGTCCCTCCCCGTTTGTGGCAGGTGGCACCCCGGCAGTCCGCAAGGAGGTGATCCGAAATAAGATTCGTGCCATTGGCAAGATGGCCAGAGTTTTCTCTGTTCTTAGGTGAATATACACACTTCACATACAAATCCCTCATGGCCAGGGATTTGACACGCGCACACACTCATTTCTGCACAACAGAGATGTTGACCACTGTAAAAATATCCTGTTATACTTACGGTAAAAAAACTTGCAGCTGTGGTTGCCAGAAAAAAAAATACTGTGACAGTGTTTCCAGCTTTACAGGATGCCTGTATATTTTATTTTTTTAACTGTGTATTTCATGAAGTGATATAATGACAATATATACCTACTTTAACTACCGAAATCTGTCTTTTTACCTTAAAAAGTACTGATAACCGCAACAATAATACAGGTGGCACAGTAGAAAACCTCATGATGAATCAGTTCATTGTAAGCGACCTGACCATAAAACATGGTCAGTACAGTATATAGATGGTGTACAGGGTCACACACATAAAGACAAAACACCATCTGGGTAAAACACAGTAAAAGTCAAATAAAATAATGCAATACACATTAACTAAATAACAAAATGTATGTAATAAAATGTAAAGTAAATGTAAAATAAGCACACTAATCTATATTACTGACAACGACAATAAGAAGAAACAAAATCGTTTATAAAACAGTTTCATCAAATGTGATGTGTAAAGTAGAGACTTCTGGGAATGTCCTTTTTATTTACAGTAAGATTACACATAAAGTGATGTTAAATCATTTACAGTTTTTCACCGTGTATGGTAAGCTAACTTATATTTTACCAATGAACATGTTTTTACTGTAGCATTTTTACAGTGTTTTCTGTAAAAATTACAAGAATTTGCGGTGTATTCTTTAAAAGCATTTGATGCAGGTTTGCAAGATATGAATAATGAATTTAAGGTTGGTCAATCTATTTATAAATGGGTTACACTTTATTTTAAGGTGACGTAGTTACATTGTACTTACTCAAATAAGTACTGAGTAATTAACTGCATGTACTTACTATAAAGTTATGGTTAGAATTAGGGTTTGGTTTAGGGATAGTTACTTGTAATTATGCATAATTTACTGTTATTACTATATTAAGTACATATGTAACGACGTCACCTTAAAAATAAAGTGTTTCCTAAAAATGTATTTATTTGGAAAAACTCATGACTGTGTTATGGTCAATAAGTCTTCATTTTTAATTTATTTTTACTGGTTGGACCACATGACAATTTCAAGTCAATGAATTAATACCATTAATACCTTGTTATACCACTTTTAAAAAAAATTAAAGTCCACATGAAACCATGGTGAATACATTGAGTACATTTCTAAGAGCTTTGCACATTTCAAAACCCTTTTTATTTGTCATTGATGTAAATACAGAAAATCTGTATTTTCAGAGAGGAGAACGAGAGTGTGTTGCAGTTAAAGGGCTTGACCCCTACTGGGACGTTGCCTCTGGGTGTCCTGTCAGGAGGCAGACAGACCCTGCAGAGCGGTAAGTCTTGCTCCTGGCCTTATTGAGTGGTGTTGTGGAGGGTGTAACCGGCTCTCCACCAACCCCCTGCTCCTGTTACGCTCTTACTTTCTCAGGCTTTCTGTCTATAACTCTCTCTCTCACCCTGTTGCTGTCACCGCCTTGCCCGGCAGCTCTGCCTCTCTCACGGTGTAACACACCCATCATCGAAAGTGATATCGTTAAGAGAGGGGGAAGATTTTAGAAGGGTTTGGTCATGAAGGGGATTTCAGTCTACACGCTTCAGATTTCCTGTCCTGACAGGGACCTAAAAAACTTCCAAGCACTGCTGAGATCATAGCGAGTGCCAAGGAGCTGCCGCGGGTGATGCTTTCACAGTGAGAGGGGCTCCTGTGAGCTTATGACTATGACGCAATATGACCCAATTTAGCCAGCGCCTGTCGGTGTGCCACGCTTCCTCTCCTGGCCTTTAATGTAAAAACTCACCAGCCTGCTGCATCCTGCTTACCTACTCACTGCCACATTAACATGGTCAGGTTTGTTTTTGATGAAACTAGTTGCCCTTCCTAGAAACATCATAGCAATGTGCTAAACACCGCTCAGTATAGCTTAATATCCACTTGGAAACACACTGATATCACAGTGACTAGTTTCACATGCTCAAAACACTTGTTTGTTAAGGTGAATAAATTGGCTTGCTTCCCATATGGGCACAATAGCTTAACATGTCTGAGCACTGCACTCCTATGAAACTCCTAGGCCACCGTTCTGCCAAAACTGCTCATTTTAAATGGTTTTGGTTTTCTAAAGCATAGACTTTTAAGTTGTTACCAAAAAAAATATATTTAAAATAAATTCTGTCACATCGCAGGATGTGCAGTGTCAAGTAAGTAGGGATCGTAGTTGATCCGTACGCGACAGCACCCCCACCCCCCGGTTCTGAATGCATGTGATTTGCATATTAATTGCTAAGTTTAACCATCAGAGAGTGAAAGTTTATCATTTGCACGTGTTTAAGGCCTCAGTTTATACATTCAAATGAGTTTAAAACATTCAAGCACAAGAACACGTGAAAAAGAGCTTGTGCACAGACTGCACATGAACACCGAATTCAGGTCTTTTTCTCGTCTTTTTCTGCTTAGACATATACACATCAAAATGCGCTTCCCGGCGAGTGTCCTTGTAAATGCGGTGTAAACGTAAAAAATTGAGAAAGAAAACGGATGTGTATCATTATATTGAAAACAGCATACGAATAAACCTGCTGCTGTTAATCAAAGACTTTTGTAGCTTTAATGTATAAATTAAATATAATTAATATTTGTTAAAGACTATGTAGTGTAACTTTACATTTGATTCAATTTCTGAAAACTGAAAAATATAAAGCATTTGTTTTTTTGTTCTGTTGTATTGATCTATGCATGTAATTAGGGATGCACCGGTATGAAAATTTTGGCCGATACCGATAATTCTTTATATTTGAAAGCCGATAAATCTAAATTCAAATTTATTTAATTTGAGAGCCTGATTACAAAAACAAAAGTCTCACCATTTAAAAGCCATGTCCAAAGCACATAATTATAATGTTCTCATTATAATTTGATGTAGCCCATATGACAGACTCGCTGCACATTTTGCTCTACATTGCACAGTCTTTTAATTTAAATCATATTTTAAAGCAATTCAAAACCATCATGGCGAACAGTATTGTGCATCGCATCCCTACATGTCATTTATTTTCTATGCAGATTATCTCCGCTAGAAAATCACCTGAATCATTTTTGAATGATTCATTCTTTTCAAATAGAGCTATTCAAGTCATCTGGTGAAATTGTTTTCATTTCACAATATATATCATAGCCATAGTATAAAAGGGTATTTATTAGTGGAAAATACACTGAAAGGCACTTCTAAGGGACTCTTCATATGTAGGGGTCTATGACATTACATTTTGAAAGGCCTTGCTCTAGTGGTCAAACGTCAAGGCACAATAAAATACAACACAGTGTTGTGATTGTAACGGGTTGATGGTGCACTGGGGGAGGGGACGTAAATAAAAGGATTCTTCAGAAGCCGAAAATAGAAATAAAACAACACATCGCTCAAAGCTGTCTCATCTCTCATCTTCCTGTGAAGCCCACAAATAAACTGTCTTCGTAAATATACAGTACATTGCATGGCGTTTTTACGGCGAAAGCCTCTCCTTGTTTGGCTATTGTATACCTTCAGCTGTAAAAATAGACTCTGTCCATGTCAAGAGTCGTTCAGAAGGCCTTGCGTCTCAGGTTCAAAAGCTTGGTTTCTCAAACAAACCTCACCAAGTAAAAACTAGTTTTGAAATCTGTTTATGTTCTGAATGAAGCAACTAAACTAACCTCTTTTAGGTTTCTTCCTGTGTGGCATGTAAAGCGTTTGGGCTGATTTTGGGAGGGGAAGATGAATGAATGGGCAACAGGGAGGGGGTTTGAATGTACTTGTGATTGCATTGATAACTTGACTCACTTTCTTTCCCCGTTCGTTTTGGGCATGGCACTACTACTCATGCTTACACAGCCACCATAGAAGCAGAGGAAGCACAAGGTATGCAAGACATCTGTGAAACCTTCTCAGTGTTGTCTGTCTGTTACCCTCCCCCTGTGATTTACTGTCTGTGCATCTCGTCCTTTTGTAGTCGCCAATGTCATTATTTATTTGTGTGTATGTAGTTCACATGCTTGTTACTTTTAAAGCTAGCAATTTAGTTTGATTTGCACGTTGAGATATGTTTTTTGTTCCTTTGTGTTGTTTTGTTGCATTTCGTCTGTTTGCATTTAAAGGCGTCACGTAATTTCTGCGCCACTAAACGGATAAAAATGACACACATGATGACTGTATTTCTATTTTTGGGTAAACTATCTCTTTATCCCAGTATAAACTTTGGTAGATCTAGCCGTTGAAAGAGGACGTTTCAAATAGTCTCACAATCGTGAACGCCAGCGCTTCAGTCACAGCTGTTTAAAGGGGGAAGCCAGAGGCAGGGGTGTGAGCAGACCACAGCATGAGACTGAATCTTTGTTTTTATCAGTTTCACTTCCTGACCAAAGAGCACACAGATAAACTCAAATCTAGGCCTGTTTTTGCCTTTAATGTCACGCTTGACGTGGGTACATCAGCGTTTTTCTGGTGAATGCTATCTGAACTAGTCGTACCCTTACTGTACACCCTCAACTTCTCTTTTTTTACCTTTCTCATGCTTGGTTTGTTTAGCTTTTTCATCAACTTTTTTTGGGTACTGTTTGGGGAAGAACAACCCTCTCTTAGTAGTCATGCGACTTTAGTGACGGGAAATGTTCATGTCTAATAAGTTAATGTTGGAATGTAGGACTGCATGATTTGTGGGTGGGGAAAAAGACTAATTGCAATTTTTCCTCAAGCTTGTTTTTTTTTAAGCTCCAGGTTTGCTGTGCTTTTTTTTTTTTTGATTATATATCAATGTTACTATAAAATAGTAGTAGAAGTAATATTACTAAATAATTACTAAATAAAAATATTAACCAAAATAATGAATGTTACTATTGCAATATATCACTGTAAAATTACAATAGGATTTGTCACTTACTTTGTTCATTTTCTAACGTTAAACCACCAAGTTTTTATTTGGGCGGAAAACTATAGGAAGCCTGCGTAGCCGGTTTATAAGTGCTTCTCATTACAAATTTGGTAAGATGGCTGGCGCATGTTGCTTTCCCAAATGCACGTTATAAGCAACCCAAGCTCAGAGCCGAATTTGTGTGGCTTTTCCTGTGAACGGAGCTGTTTGCGTGAAAAAGACACACTTCGCTCTGAAACAGTGCATACATTTATTTAATTCATTCACAGTCTTTACATTTTAAAAATCCGTATCGCAATTTCAGTTTAATTTCCAATTTATTTTATTTTTTTCAGTTTAACAGATAACTGTGCAGCCCTTTTGGGATGTTTTGGAAATCTAGTCTCAAATCTTAAGCCACATTCACCCCATGTCGTAATTCCCGTAATTACAAGATGCCGTCTTGTAAAAAGTGTTCACGTCATTATAGAACTTGAAATTACAAGTTGTAGACTTTTTTTGTTTTGTTTTTTTTTTGTTTTTTTTTCTGAGAGATCCGACTGTACCACCAGTCCCCTAAAGATTAATTTTGGCATTGATAGTGTTGATGATGTAATTACGACATGGCGTGAACACAGCTTATTTAATCTTAAGGCTAGGGTAATCTGTAAACTGACACGGTAATATGCACAAGGATACCAGTAATGCCCAAAACGAAAGCAAACATTGTCATTGTTGTATGTCACTTCAAAAGCATTATTTAACTTCGTGCTTCCATACTTCCAGCCATCCAAGGCTTCAACCCTCAACACAAGATCCAAAGCTTCGAAGAAGCACGTGGACTGGACCGGATAAACGAGCGAATGCCTCCGCGCAGGGACAGCGTGCAGCCAGACGGCACTGCCAACTCCATCAACGCAGCCAATTCCCCCGACAAGAACGGCACCAACGCACAGGCGTAGTAACCCAGCAGCTACCTAGCGCTCTCCCTCATCCTTTCCTTTCTGTCTCTTTTTTTTTTCTCTCTCTCCCTCTGTTTTCCTCTCATTCTCTCTCTTTTTGGTAGAGGTGATGCCCCCTACATGCAAAACTCTCCAGGACCATTTCGGGGAGAATCGCACAATACCATGAAGAGGGCGTAGTGAAAAACAAACCATGGTTCTTATTTATTTATTGAAATAGATGATAAGAAATGTAAGATCTGTAATGGTGGAAAAATTGAGATGAATGAATACATACGTGATGAATATTACATGTGTACATAAACAGAATATATATATATAGACATAGCATTGGGGTGGTGTAAGGTCATCTTAGATTCAGTAGTTTAAAAAAACAAACACAAAAAAAAATCCATTTTGTAAATTTACGTTTATAAATTAGACTTATTTCTGACATTTTTTTTCATTTCTTTTCTTTTTTTTTTTTAACAACCAAGACTTGCTCGGCAGAATTACGTTATCGATGTTTGTGCGCTTGGCAAAGGAATTTTTTGGCCGGCATAATTATATAGAATGCTTATTTGTGAATACCCAAAGCAAGTATGATAATTGTTGATGCAAAACAAAACAAAAAAAGTTTTGAAACGATGTGAAAAAAAATACCTTCATAATGCCAATTATAGCTAAGGGGGGTGCATTAATAACAAGTGTTGACACATTTATATGTACATGTACATTTTCAAGTGTTCCCTCAACCAAATGTAATGTTTACTTTGTTTCATTTGTTTTCTTTTTCCTGTTCATAACTCATACAGCCATCCTGTAAGATGGTTGGAGGAGCTTGTTTTTTTTCTTTACTTTTTCCCTTCGATTTGTAGTCAGTCACGCTTTTATTGGCCTCTGCCATAACTTCGAACACTTTTAGACGCATTTTGTCAGAACCATAAGTGGTAAAAGGCACGGTTTAACTGCCATGATTTTACACAGACATTTTTCTTGCCGCCCATAATGTATATGATAAATGTGATTGGATGAGGTGAAACGTTAAGCATCTCAGAAAATGAGCATACATGCCTTACATCCCGTCTCATCCCGGCTAAATGAAATAAGTTAAACCAAAAGTCTTTCAGTTTAGAAATGTAGAAAATTTTCTGTTTCTACAAAACCATTGTAGCCCACCAGTTGGATGTTTTTAACATTAAACTCCATTTAATTGTTTTTCAATTTGTCTAATTTTTGTACCTATTAAGGTTTGCATCAACAAACTTGTAAGTATCTTCAGCGCTAGTATTTCTATAGCTGAGCAGAACGCTCTTCTAAACGCCTGTATTCTCTAGTGGACCATTTTCCACACATTTGATTGACTAAAGCCTCATCTTTTGCTTTTACCTAAAGTAAAACAATGTTATTTTGATTGCTTTTACTATACCGAGTGTTTTGAGAAGGACAGGTTTTGCAAGAAATGTTTACCAAATTGTCTTTTCAGACCTTTTGTTTTCTGTTTTTTTTTTTTTTTTTTTTTCTTTTCTACACTGTACCGTTATCATTGCATAAAATCCGGTGACTGGAGATTTCGCTGCGCAAAGACTCTGACTTCCCGTACGCTACACGTTTGAGGTCATGTGCCATGCTAATTATTATAGCGAGAGTTCTGTGTGCAGGCATTGAGGCAGTCGCTCGCACATTTTTTGCTTAATTTAACGCCGCAAGCAGTTCAGGTTCTGTATGCCTTGCGCAATACTCCGTTTTCATGGCGCGTCGTAATACGAGACTTGACGAGGGTAAACCTACACGTTATCATAACTGTATTTTAAAGTAAATTTCATCCAAAGAAAAATCAGTGTTTTAATGTAATATATGGCTTTTGATCATTGACAAAAAACAACAACTGCTGATTGTATATGATCATTGCCTCTGCATTCGCTTGAGAAGAGGTGAGTGCTCAAATCAGCGATGCAGTCATGTAAAGAAAAAGAAAAAGAACACCTGTTGACGCTTTACTCTTTGCGATATAAAACAGATATGAGGGAGGCCTACATCCTTAAACAGGTACCAAAAGATCATCATGACCCCACGACCACCTTTTCGTGTCCTCTTTTTAAGTGTTTGTCTCTTCAAGTCTTTGTTTTATGTTATGAGCCTCTGCAAACTATTATTTTGTTTTAGTTTCCTTCATGTCTAATTTAAAAGGGGATGTCTGGTGTTAGACAATCAGGGGTTTCGGGTGGAAGGGGCAGGGTTTTGTTTCATATGGGAGAGGATTTGGGGCGTTCGGACCACTGACCCCGTTATAGGAGGGCTTCTGTTGCAAATTCCAAACATATCTTGCAGAATCTACTAAAAATGTTTAAGATCTTTTTTTCTTAATAGCTATTAAAAGAGGGCAAGGAGGAGTTTGTGTCAAGTACTTGTATTGCGAGGCCTCTATAAATCTCGAATTATGTTGATGTATCGCTCCATTAAAAATGAAAGTAAAATGAAATACAAAAAATGTTGGGGAAAAAAAAAACCTGGTGTTGTTTCTTTATTTGTCTTTGAGTTATGTTTCCAGATTCTTCATATTGCATCTGCTTTTACAATTTGAGTTCCTGATTGATGGCAAACTAGTGTTTTGTGAGACTCCCTTTGTCATTTTCTCTTCTTTATCCATGTCTGTGCTCGTCAAGGTTTCCTATGATTACGACACTCACATTTTCAACATTCTGTGCTTGAAGGACAGCTAGTGTAGTTACCTGTCTGAACACATCTCACACACAAGCACATGCCGATTAAGGCTGAGATTATGTGAAACTTAGGCTTGAGATAAAGAATGCACACTAAGACGTTGTTGGCTAAAACTATTGAAATCCTTTTCATTAATTCAAAATAAAGCTAAAATCAAATATAAACATTAGATGAAAAACTTGCTTAAAATGTAATAAAATAAGGGTTGCCTTGGCACTTAACTAAAATAAAATAATGTTTAAGTTGAAGCACTAAAATGACTGAAACTGGAATAAAAATGAAGCTACATAAAATTATAGATTTATAAAATGAATAAAAAATGACAAAAGCACATCAAATTACTAAAACTAAAATTAGAATGAAAACTGAAAATATAAATGCTAATTCAAAATATTAATAGATACTTTATTGGTATATTAATAATTCTAAAATAACACTGTAAATAGTGATCAGTTGACTTGTCTTAAAAAAAAGTGAGGAAACCGGTAGCCTTAATTTAGTAAATAAACCATGCACAATTGAAAAAAAAAAAAAAAATTGTGGAATTAAGTTCACATAACTTAATTTGTTCAGTTACGCATAAAGTTTATTTACTTAACTTAAAAAATAGGGGAAACCGGTTGCAATAAATTTAAGTCAACTTACAGTGCAGTAAGATGTATTTGAAAACCTTTATATTTTAGTCATATTATCAAGCTATTAGATAGTTAAATAACTAAATCTATGCATTAATATTAATCATGTGCAGCAACATGATAAAATGGAGGGTCCATGTTGTGTTATACCCTGAACATGGGTTTATTATTTGAAAAGCTCAATTTTCAAATCCGAAGGTCTTGTTGAATGGTGTTTTTAGACTAGATTCGTGTGAAGGATGCAACTGAACACAAAATAAATTCATGCTTTTGTTTTATTGAAGGGCCTTGAACTGAAGCAGGCCCTTGAAAACAGCATTTGTTGCACCACATAATATTTCTATTCACCTATTCAATGCCATTTTAAAGCCTGCTCGTTCCCGACCAACCTGAATAATTCCAAGAAGTGCTAAAAGGATTAATGTCAGTTTTCCATTATCAGTCAGGAGATCACGTGGAGTACATTGAAAGTCCTGCAGGAAAACAAACCACTCGCATGATTTTACAATAAATTAGATAACTAGTTAGAACTGCTCAACCCAATTATGATTGCAATTATACAGTTTTTAATTAGTACGTAATAAAGCTCTCTTCATGTGAGGTTGAAAACCTACATAATTAAATATGATAATGTATAATTTAAGTGTAAATTTAACTGAGCCTATAAAGTACTACCACATCTTTCTGAATTGAAAATGTATGTAGACTGAGTCTGCTGCTGAATGTGGGGAGGTTATCAGATTCATTTTTACTGGATTACTTAATATGCAATCCAGTCTATTTGTTCAGCAGTCCATTCAGAAACAAGCTTTCCCGTTACTCTCTCTTTTGTAGAATTACACAATGTTTGAATCATCAATGTTGATTGGAGATTAGGTAGTTGTTGGAAATGTATAGATGCAGGCAGTGTCTTGAGTACATCCATCCTGTTGATTTATCTTAAATGCTTGTGAATATGAGTGTTATTTAAAGACCCCCTGAGGTGAAATCAAGTATTTAATGTGATGTTTTAAAATACTGTAATTTCTGGTTCAAAAATATATAATTGAATTAAACCAATATTTCCATTTTCTAGGCATTGTGTAGTGTTTACTATGCTCAGCCAGGTGGATCAGGTGGACCGAGCTGGTGTGAGTGAGTGGAGGCGGGGACTAGTTTGCATATTCATGGGTCTGTGTATATTAAATTAAGTGAAGCTATTTTAAGGGACGAAGAAAATTTAACAGCGATTAATGTCATTTGGATTATCAAAGATGAGTTTTAAAGGGATAGTTTAAACTTTATCCAAACCAAGACTTTTGTTCATCTTCGGAACACAAATGAAGCTATTTTTTTTAAATGAAATCTGAGTGATTGTTCCTCCATTGGCAGCTACGCAACTACCACTTTGATGCTGTCCATATGAATTGAGTGGTTTAGTCCAAATTTTCTGAAGAGACTCGATCGCTTTATATGATGAACAGATTGAATTGTCTTCTATTCACATAAACATTGATCAGTGAACATAAACAGAAGCTCAAACCGAAACTGCTTGACATGCGAGAACCTCATTGGTTCTTGCTGAAGCTCAAACGTGCTGCGTAACACGAGAATGAACCTCATTGGTTCTTGCTGAAGCTCAAACGTGCTGCCTAACACGAGAATGAACCTCATTGGTTCTTGCGGAAGCTCAAACGTGTTGCGTAACACGAGAATGAACCTCATTGGTTCTTGCGGAAGCTCAAACGTGCTGCGTAACACGAGAATGAACCTCATTGGTTCTTGCGGAAGCTCAAACGTGCTGCGTAACACGAGAATGAACCTCATTGGTTCTTGCGGAAGCTCAAACGTGCTGCCTAACACGAGAATGAACCTCATTGGTTCTTGCTGAAGCTCAAACGTGCTGCCTAACACGAGAATGAACCTCATTGGTTCTTGCTGAAGCTCAAACGTGCTGCGTAACACGAGAATGAACCTCATTGGTTCTTGCTGAAGCTCAAACGTGCTGCGTAACACGAGAATGAACCTCATTGGTTCTTGCGGACGCTCAAACGTGTTGCGTAACACGAGAATGAACCTCATTGGTTCTTGCGGACGCTCAAACGTGTTGCGTAACACGAGAATGAACCTCATTGGTTCTTGCGGACGCTCAAACGTGCTGCGTAACACGAGAATGAACCTCATTGGTTCTTGCGGAAGCTCAAACGTGTTGCGTAACACGAGAATGAACCTCATTGGTTCTTGCGGAAGCTCAAACGTGCTGCGTAACACGAGAATGAACCTCATTGGTTCTCGCACGTTAAACAAAAAATGCTTGAGCTTCTGTTTACCACAAATGATGTGCGCATTGAAAGTCTGTTATACTGTTTGATATTGCAAACTGTTATTTGTAGTCTTGTTTTATTTTTATTGTATTTTATTATAATCATAAACGCACTGGCTTGTAGCAAAAATAGTTTTACCTTTTAATGCATTTTGTTTTTCTTCTAGCTATTTGTCTATAGCAGTTAATGAATTGAAAGTCTTAAAAAATAGGTTTATTCAGTGTCGCAAAATAAGATGGATACAGGATTTAATGTTGCCAGAAGTTATCAACCAATCAGAATGTCTTATTTCACCTAGGGCACCAAATAAGCCAGAACGGCTACTGCTGCAGGGGGACTTTAAGAAACTCAAGCGAGTATCTCAAGTGGAGAGCGCCCTCTTGTTGAGTAGTGAGGTGTTGCAGGGGCAGGGTCACACTTCACAGTGCACTTAACATCGCTTTCTGAGGTTGGTGGATTGGAGCGGTTATTCAAGCTAGTTGCTGTCAGGATTGCTGTGGGGTTTTTCGTCGTTGATGTGATAGGCTTCACAAGCCCTTTTTTTAAATAATCCTTTGAAAGCACATTGTCCCTGTATAGATGCTATTGTACTAACAACAAACTGGCTTATTTAATGTAAGCCAGTCTCATCCATTATGCTCAATGAGAAATGGGATTATCTAATCCAATAGATGAAATACAGTCATCATGTGCAGTATTTAATCTGAGGGATCATTTATCTGTACCTGTAATAATGCCTTTGTAATCTGACGACAACGGATGCTCTTAAAAATCTCATCCCGCTTTCATGCCTGTCCACAGTTCTCCCTAGCATTGTGGAGGCGAGCATCACTCGTGTTTTATTCAGTAAATGAAGAAAAACGAAATGAAAAAATTTTCTCTTTTGCTACTGTGAAGGACATGGCCATGTAATGTGGTAACATTCAATACAGCCCACGTTAGTTCCCCTGATATACAGGAAGATGAGTAAAACAATGTAACCCACAATGGCGGTGAGCTATTAGAAGAGCTGAATAGAAGAAACATTTCAGGGGGTGAGAGAAGACCCTTCCACATATTAGAGCGATATTATTAAAAACTGGTTACATTCAATCTACATTAGCTGAATCTATAACTTTGAACTGACTATTATATGAATGTCATTCAACTAATCTTTGTTTCCAAAATGTTTACTAACTTGAACATCTTAAAGGTAGGTTTATAAAAGGTGAAACTCTCTTCACATCCTGATAGTAATCAATAATAGAAGTTGGAGTGTCGGGAGGACCAAAAAAGGTCCAATCATTGCTTTCGGTCTGCCTGTCACCATGTATTTCCATACCTCTATGCACACGGCATACTCATTTCGTGAGGCTATGCAGAGTTGTAGACAGAGAGCCACAAACAAACAGCCGCCGCCTTTTACAGTTCCTCCTGAACCAAAACGATGAGCTTATGTTGCGTTCACGCCATGTCGTAACCGTAATTAGTCCCGTGACTTTCTACGTTTAATTATAGAACGTTCTGTTATTATTATTGTAATGTGCATGAGGTAATTTAACGCCGTCTCATGATGCTATGCAGACTTTGGAGGAGGCGTGGCTTTGGAGGCGCTCTGAAGGGAGGGTGGGATCTTATGCTTTCAAAGCTAGCTCGCTATTGCTAGCCTCTCTGAAATTGCTTACCCTACCTTTAAATAATTCATTCTGTGAGTGGATAATAACTGCAGGAGGTTTATCATTTGAAAGCACCAATGGGATACAGTATATAAATATACTACTGTTCAAAAGCTTGGCGCTTTCAGGGTGCATTTATTTGATGAAAATACAGTAATATTGTGAAATATTACAATTGAAAACTGTTTATTTTAAGATGTAATTTATTCCTGTGATGCAAAGCTGCATTTTCAGCATCATTAGTCCAGTCTTCAGTGTCACATGATCCTTCAGAAATCAGTTTAATATGCTGCTTTAATGCTCAAGAAAACGGTTGTGCTGCTTTATATTTTTGTGGAACTGTTGATACATCATCTTTCAGGATTCTTCGATGAATATAAAGTTCAAGTACAAAAGCATTTATTAGAAATCTTTTGTAACATAAATGTGTTTACTGTCACTTTTGATCAATTTAATGCATCTTTGCTGAATAAAATAAAAATCATACTGACCCCAAACTTTAGAACGATAGTGCAAGTATATTTAATTTCCTGTTTTCATTTTTGAATGAGTGGATTCTGTGCACATTACTTTTTGTCAAAAGAAGCTTGTTTTATGCACTTGATGTGTGTGTGCTTAGCAATAGCCGAACAGTTGGATTCTTGCAATTGCCCATTGTGGCGTAAAGGGTTTGCAGAGCATTATTGACCACCCACACATACTGGCGTGGCTACTTTTGGCTGTTCTTTGTGATTTATTTCTCTTTATCTGTCTTTGTCAAGGCCGTTGTCTTCAGAATCCTTCTGAAAGCTCATCCTACAGCATGGCTGTGTTTATTTTTCTTGTGTATCTTACAATAGAACCACATTCTAAGAGCTTGACTTGTATATAATAAGTGCAGCTTGCACTCTTGAGTATGAGGCTGTGCTGTATTGATAAAGGGTGTTTTTAGGCAAGACTCGCAGAACAATACATGGTCCTTTTGGCCTTGATTAATGCTTTTAAAACAGCATTCCATCCCTCTGCGTGATCTAGTCCCTGACATTTTTATTTTACTGTATTACTGAACACATTTTAAATTTTTGTATTTTACTTATAAGGCTGTAACTTGACCTTGATGCAGCTTTTAAAAATGTTTTAAGAATGAGATCATGCTATTGTGTGCAGATTTTTTGAATATCGTCACACTGTTTCTGTTTCATGCAGATTATATGGTGTGCACACAATTGCATTTAATTAAGAGTCCAAAAAATGCTTGGCAGAAAAAGCATGGTATCACTTACAGTGCTTCAAACAATTGAGCCTGATCTGAGCAGTTCATCCGTTTATACGTGTAAACAGCTCCACCTGCTGTCTCACTTGCATTAGTGTAGAAATGATTAGTTCACCTCCCAAGAGTCGTTCATTCTTTTGTCACGTGACATGACCGCTGCATTGGATACATCAATAATTCCCAAAATTCTTTCCAAACAAGCGCGTGGTCAGCTCTTACAGTTAACATTATGCGTTTCTGGTCTTCAAATAGTTTTTTTATTTCTTACATTTCATAATGTTTTGCATTTCTGTCATTTAAGGTTCTTTTTACATAACATTGAATGTGGTAATAAAGAGTTGGTAATGTTAAACTTTATCCATATGGGGAATATCACTTTGATAAAGCAAAGATGCCTTCATAGAACAACAACATACAGATAATACGTGACAGAAAAGAACGAACACGAAGACTCGAGAGGTGAACCAGGGCTGCCAACTCTCATGCATTTAGCTTGAGACGCATGAAACTTTTGTTTCTTTTGTTAAAAGTTTCCCGGATATAACTTCCCTTTTTAATGCACAATTTTCTTTACAAATTATCTTATGCATTTACGTTTAAATTGTTACATATTTAATGGTGTGGAATTACAGTGTAATTAGTGATAGCTCACTATCTTAGCCTTTTTCAGTGCATTAGGTGAGGTAATCTGATAATATTAGTGATTTTCATTTATTTATCAAAACACTAAAACTGGTACTGTTTTGGAGAGAAATTGGGTATTTCATGGTGTGTAATGCTTAACTATCGTATGAGTTTTTAAAGATTTTTTAATTCTTTGCACTATGAACATTGATATTTTATGTCCAACAATAGCATACTCAGGCTCAGTGGCCTTACACCTCATTTTAAATCCATATATATATATATATATATATATATATATATATATATATATATATATATATATATATATATATATATATATACAATTTTCAAACAATATGATTTAAATGATGATGTACTGATTTGATGCATTTTAAAAAGATGGATGATAGATATTCTTCAATCATTCTAACAAAGAACAAAATATAATGTGAATTACAGTATGTGCAATGTTTTTTTATTTATTAGGCTAATTGTAGTGCACAGTGTTTATTTTAAGGGGGTAGAATCCGCAGCTCAGTACTCACTGCTTAGTAGTACTAGTAGTAAATACTAGTACTAGTACTTTTAAATTAGCTTGGTAATTTTGGAATGTATTGGTACTTTTACTTGAGTGTGTTTTTTCAATACTCTTTCCACCACTGCCTATGTCACATAACGTTACATTTACCTCAGGAAAGTCATTTAATAACCATAGCACGTTAGTTGGCTAGAAAAAATAGCTATAGAGAGGAGTATTTTGCTAAATATGTGCACTATATTACTTATTATATTTTTTACTTATTTTACTTGTATATCTTTAAAATATTGCAACGTTGTTATTATAATTAAAACCGCATTATATTTATTTGAGTTGGTATTTTTAACCTTTAATAATAATATCTGACAGGGCTCTCAAATGTTTTCAGCCTTAGGTGAGATTTTTTTTTTCTTGAGAAAAATTTACATGTATGCTCTACTGTACCTAATATTTATCCAAATGAATCGATATTGATCAATCACAAGAATTTAATTGAAATCGCAAAATTTAAGCAATAATAAAAAATTGTTTTTTTTTTTAACACCCCCATGCCTTAATCAGTTCTGTTTCTCATAATTTGGCCTTGGTCTTGCAATTTTTTCTTATTCTAAACGTGATCCACAGTTGATGTGTTGGGGAATTTGGCTATTAACATGAAATGAACGAAATGATAAAAAATAAAATAAAAAATTTGATTATTTTGATGAACGAGATTCAAAGATCCGAGCCAGTAAAATGAACTTTCCATTAGGCTACTGCTGACATGCAACTCCATTTCATGAATGAGCTGGAACATTTGATTGTTTTCTTCAGGCAGTCATCTATGTTTCATTTAAATGGCACCCTTCATGATTGCTTCTCGTTAGCCCACTCTAACCTTGTTTTCTTCTGTTTAGGTGTTAGAGCTGGTTTTCGTTTGACAGCTCGTTAAGGCGTGTGTAAGCACTTTCTTAACTGCCGACTTATTAGCACTTATAGGGTACATTTACATGACAATGATGTAGACCAGTGGTTCCCAACCCTGTCCTGAAGGCCCCCCAACACTACACATTTTCTTTGTCTCCCTAATCAAACACACCTGATTCAACTCATCAGCTCAATTAACCCATGTGATAATGAGCTGATGAGTTGCATCAGGTGTGTTTGAGTAGGGAGACAAAGAAAACGTGCAGTGTTGGGGGGCCTTCAGGACAGGGTTGGGAACCACTGATGTAGACTACTAAAAACGGAAAAGGTTTTCCTTCATGGTTTTTTTTTTTTTTTTTTTTTTGCGCACTGACGACAACGTTGTCAAAATGATCCCGTTCACATGGATCCTCGAAAACAACTAAAAAAAGCTATGTTATTCATGCCAGGCCAGTAGATGGCGATGGCACTTTAAGAAACGCTACTTAGGCCGGAAGTAACTAACTTACTACTACTACTGCTACTTACTAACCGGAAGTAATTGGCAGACACAACCGGAAGTCGTTGGCAGAGTGAAAGGCTAATGGCGGCCCGCCTATTTCACTCAGGAAACTTGTCTATAGACTGAACACATGATATGCATGAGCTCACAGATTTACGTTGTGGCAACGTCTGTGGCACGTTGCATTTCTGCTATGGTAACGTCGCTGTCTCGCAACATTGTAACAACGTAGAATTGTAAGACGCGACAGGGCTGTTTGTCAATTCTGACAATTTTTTCTTATGTTGGATATAGATATCCCCCATTTAGCATGTTATGTTTTGCGGTTAATTTTAGAATAATAGAAGATAATAGAATTATATCCATTTTAAATATTGTCTATCCTTATTATTTATGGGCCTAACAGTAAATTAATTATAATCAACACCTGCAAGTGTACACTTTGAAAAGTAACTGATCAGTTACCGAGCAGACATTATAGGCTAGCATAAATAGCAGACAAATCAAAGAAAAAAAACAAACTTTTTTTTTTTCTCTGTGCATTTTCAAAAAAGGAAAAAACATGCCCGTGCAACAAGTATGCCTTAAAGGGGACATATCATGCCAAATGCACTTTTTTAGCCCTTAAATGCATTTTGTTGTATATTTGGAGTGTTTAGAAGTACAGAAAATATGAAATTATTCTCTTCAGGTGCTTCGTTGATATCTTTATATTCTGTTTTGGTCATATTTTTCAACCTGTTCCGATTTTTCTGTTATCTATGATGTTTTTTGAACTATTACGTCACAGTATTTGCAGCGGAACTGCCAAATAAGGACATTGACATTGACAGTGTTGGCCCAACACTTCGAGCAATCCGCCATTTCTATTTCTCGCTGCAATTTTGTAGTCCAAGCTAAAGGATGCAGAAGTTATGAGAGGGTAAGTTAAAATGTTCGGTTGTTGGATGTAGTAACCCACACGCTTCATTACACCGTCTAATGTAGATGAACTGCCGCGCTTGTGACAGGACGCATGTTTAACTGAAAGAACGAGCAGAGAGAGAGAGACCCGGTCGCGCGCACGCTCACTCTCTCTCTCTCTTCGGAGCCAGGCGAAAGTGTAAACGACATCACCGTCTCCAAACTAGACGCTGTCTTGCTCTCTCTCCCTCGCACATATTAATCAAAATAAATCGACACGGTGGTAAAAGGTCGGAAGACCAAAGTTCCATGTGTAAATACAGTAACACACCATTGCGATACATCCATATGAAGACGTTGTTCTGCAGGTTCGTCGTCTTCATTTTCATCTCGCTCCGGCTCTGACTCTGGCTCGAACATGTAAGGCTGGCTGGACAAGTCTTCCGTTGTTGACATTTTGTTAATAACGTGTGAATAAAAAGTTTCTGTGCCGCTAGATAATCGTATCTCTGCTATCAAACTACAAAAATGGCCGAACGGGGTGGAGTTGATCCTCTGCAACCTGGAGAGGGGGCGGGGTATGAAGTGTCTCAATTGTATTTAAAGAGACCGCACCAAAACGAGTTGCTCTCAGACGCACGTCAGAAAAGGGGAAGAAAAGGGGCCTGTGGAGCTATAATAATGAGGAATTCAGACCCAAGCATTGCAGTTCCGCTTTATATAGACTACAAATGTATGATTTATATGTAAAAAGGAACAATTTAAAAGCATGATATGTCTCCTTTAAGTCGCTGTCTGTTCAAGGAGTGTTGAAATGTCAATTACCCTACTCATCATTAAAGTCATTTTGGTTTCATTGTGGCTTATAACTTGTGGCATAAAGTTAAAATATTTGTCATACCTGACCAGAAGATGTTCAACTCTTTTCTAACGGTAAGAATTAAAGGATGAATACTAAAAGCAAACGCATGAATTATCAGCTAATGTTATTCTGTCCCTTCAGTTAGACTGAACAAATAAGTGTCACATTAGACAAGGAAGTTGTAGGTTAAATAATTAGGCTACGTATCTTATTTAGCTGTGGTAAATTAAATGCAATTCTCTAGTATCCTTGCTCGATGAAGAACGAGACCACACAATGAGCCCAACGGACGACTGAAATTTAAAAGGCTGATTTTCGCGCTTCAGTAGGCAGTGACGAGTACATATAGTCCAGTGGTTGTCCAGACACCCTAGGCACAACCTTAAGCAATGGCCCTGAATGGTGGTTCAATGTCAACATTGTGACAACGCTATAACCACACACAACGTAGGTTAGGTTGGGTAGGCTACCTTGTGCCAACATTCTGCGTTTGTTGGGAGGTTACTGGTTTCACAAATTCGTGTTTTTGTAGTTCAAACTGAGACGACAATAACGGTATCGCTTTCAAAAAACTTTGTAACCCGTTTTCAATGTTTTCAGGCCCCCAAAACGCTGTTGTTTTGTAAATGAATGGCCAAAAGTTTTCCATTTTTAGTTATAGAAGGTGTCAGGTAAACTGCCCCTTTGACTTTGGTTAGATGATTCCATAATTTTTTTCCTCAACATGATTCCATACTTTTTTTCTCTACTGGAAAAAAAAACATGCCATTAATAAAAAATGGGTTACAATTTATTGTATGGTGTCATTGTTACAGTTTAATTATACAACCAAGCACTGACTAATACTAATTAACAACTTGTACTTACTATAGTCTTAGGGTTTGGTTTAGGGTTAATTGCTTGTAATTATGCATAATTTACTGTTAATACTGCAGTGAGTACATGCAACATGTAACAATGACTCTGTAAAATAAAGTGTTACCAAAAATGTAATTGAATTTGTTTGAGGTATGTTTAATGAAGCCAGAATGTTAAGCTATTGATCTAAACTTATTTTATGTCACATCTTTTGATGATTCCATAATGTTTGCCAGGAGTTGTAGATAAGACACAGGAGGTTATATAAAAGGGTTAATTCTGACTTTTCTTGAAGAAGTAACCTTGATCAGTACACAGCCCAGCGTATTCCTTTTCCATTGTGCTCCTCTTACATTCAGGCGTAGCAGGAATCCATGGCAACCACAGCAGCTGAAAGAATCCAATCAAAGGTGTTCTCTTTTTTTTCTTTCTTATGTGTGTTTTTTTTTAACTCTATTAAGAAACTGTTGTTCACTATAGTGTTCGAGTCATTTGTCGATTCAACTGAGGGCAAAAATTGATGTTTATATACTTGTGTTCTCGTATTTGTGTGCAGAGACAAAGCACCATGGTTTTCGAGCGACAAGTAATTTGTCAAGATTTGTTTTTTATTTTTTAATGGCAATATCACATTAATAATCCTATTTACATTGATCATGTCTTCATGTGTCTGCAGTTTTCCATGTGCAGTGCTCAAGTACTCACCTGTACTGCTTCTGTATTATCTGGAGAATGGATGTTGCTAAACCAAACTGGATGGAGTGAGCAACATCTCCCATGTCAAGTACGTCAAGAACACATGATAATACATAAATAATTTGCTTGGCAAACTGGCTTTCTGTCTCAGCATAATGAACGTAGAGTTTACGTTGTTTGTGTTTGCAGTTCTGGATGGAAATTATGTCATAATCAAGTGCTGGCCTTCTATTTTCATGTTCAGGAATACAATCGTGTGAAAGTATTGAAAATTCTATAGGATCAGGACATAAAAAAATATATAAAAAAATCACCTGGTTCTTGACAGATCTTAAAATTAGGAAAATACAACCTTGGATGAACAACACCACATGACATATTACACAGTGTCATGGTTTATTTAACAAAAACTTGGCCAAAATGGAGAAGCCATGTGCAACAAACTAAGTACACCCTTACAGCTTCCATAGGAATTAAGAGTGTAGTAGCAGTCAGGAGCTGATAATCAAATGTCTTTGATTTATTGATCATCAGCAAGTGTGATCAACTCTATAAAAGCAGACGTTTTTGCAGTTTGCTGGTCTGGAGCCACCAGGTGTGTGTTAAAACAATGCCAAGCAGGAAAGACACCAGCAATGATCTTACAGAAGCTATTGTTACCGCCATCAATCTGGGAAGGGTTATACGGCCATTTCCAAACAATTTGACTTGTGGCTTGTTATGCAGCCACAGGACCTGGGCACCTTGCAGTCATTGAGTCGACCATTAACTCATCTGTATGCCAAAGTATTCTAGAGTGAAATGTGAGGCCATCTGTCCGACAGCTAAAGCTTGGCTGATATTGGGTAAGGACAATCATCCTAAGCACACCAGCAAATCAACAACAGAATGGCTGAAAAAGAAAAGAATCAAGGTGTTGTAATGGCCCAGTCAGTGTCCAGACCTCAACCCGACTGAAATGTCGTGGCGAGACCGTAAGAGAGCTGTGCATAAACACACAACCATAAACCTCAACCAACGTTGTGAAGAAGAGCAGGACAAATTTCCTCCAGAACGATGTGACAGACTGATAAAGTCATATAGAAAACAATTCCAAGTAATTGCTGCTAAATGGTTCTACAAGCTATTAAATCATAGGGTGTACTTAGTTTGTCACACATGACTTCTCTATTGTGGCTTTATTTTTGTTAAATAAATAATGACACGGTGTAATATGTCAGGTTGTTGTTCATCTGAGGTTTAATTTACCTAATTTTAAGACATGCTGAAGACCAAGATTTACAGTGCATGTCCTGATACATAAAACCATAGATTTCAAAAGGGGTGTACTTTTCTTTTTCACATGACTGTACCTCACATCCAATAGGGAAGAAAAGACTATCACAACTTCTGTTTCATGCCGACTGGCTTTTCACGCTGCACTTAAGGGGTTATCGTCGTTCTAAACCCCACTTTAAAGCCTGGGTAAAGGAATGTTCCACACTTGTAATTTAGAAACTGGTTAGCAGTGCTTTTTACGAATGAAACCCTGCTCTGGATCAGCGTTTGTAGGGGGAAAATGTGTCAAATGGAGTAAAGAAGAGACCATTTCATTCTTACCTTTATTGTCTGGAAAGTCAAATACAAACTTGATAGTAGTCACGGCCAGAGACTGGATGATCACCTACAAATATCAGTAAACAGGACCCCTCTATTTTCAGCCACTAGAGAGCGCTGTTCTCAAACCACTAACTGTGTGCACATCGAGTTCATATTTATTCAGTCTGAGTCAAACCTTGTTGTGACAGTGTTTAATTATGCTAAACCAAGTAGAAATAAAATGTTGGCTGTTATTTCTAAGAGGAAATAAAAATTCAATTAAAAATAAAAAAGTGGTATGGACATAGAAACTGTTTTTCCAGCCAGGTCTTCTTTTTCATGGGTGACTGTAGAGGAAAGGCATGTACAGAGAGTTACTGTTAGTTACATAACAGAGATGGTTGTCAGCCACATTATAAGCAATGAATAACTGAGACTTATCAACATAAGAGCCTCTAACAACACACTCATGTGCAAATGGGAAGTCAATGTGACGTGATCCTTCCTTCCATTGAAGGAACAGTACAATTTAGATTACTTTAATCATGTAGTTTTGAGTTTGCGCGTGCATTCAGTGCCGGATGTTACACTACTGTTGTACTACTGGAGCCAATAGACTATACTATTTAGGACCTAATGGCCTTCTTTGATCCCACAGTGTTCCCAGCTGTTCCCCTCTGACGATAGCACCACACTAGTCTATAATAAAAATAGCTTAATGTGTTCTGTTTCCTCAGAAATGTTGAGTATCAGCGTAAGAGCACACATTTGCCATTGAAATATACATGTATTTATAGTAGACCCTTCCCTTTCCCATCATAGAGAAATGACTGGTGGCTTGTGGGAGCTAAATATAAACACTGATTATGGAATTTGATTACACTAGCTGGAAAAAGTACTGGCTGTTTCGCTTTTTCTAAATATGTTTTTTTATCATTCATAACTGGAATAATAGTATGCAATGATTCACTTTTGTTGTTAATTTATAGTAACTGAAAACAAACAAGCCAATAAAGGCTATAAAGATTATGATTTTTTAATTTAAGTTTTAGCACTTAGACTTAGCAATTTATTAAAAGTTTTTTAGACAACTAGGCTACATTTAGACATTGAATGATATCTGTCCGTATTCTGTAATTTTAATCCTCTAAAACTGTGATTAAGATTAATTCCATGAATATATATTTGAACTATCTATCTATCTATCTATCTATCTATCTATCTATCTATCTATCTATCTATCTATCTATCTATCTATCTGTATGAATGTATCTATACACTATATACAGTATATTGGTGAACCATATATATATATATATATATATATATATATATATATATATATATATATATATATATATATATATATATTGGCCTATATAATTATTATTATTATTTTTTTTACTGGTTGTTGGAAATGACAATAATACAGTGACAATACAGGCTATTTTGGTGACAATACAGGTTATTTTGGTGTCATTGATTTTACTTATTATAAATACAATTTTAGCAGTATTTTTTTTTTCCTTACAAGTCTTTTTAAAATAACATTTTTATACATTGATATACTCATTAATTAATTGTTAAAATAAGTATAATTGAAAGATAGAATTTTTCACTTACAATTAACAGGTTTTTACTGTATTTTTGTTTTGTTAACTACATACTGACATATTTTAACACTTTTTTTTATTTATTTTTTTATGGAGTCCTAAATTCATATAAGCCTGTCTTAAAATGCTTTCATGGCATGGTGTACTCGTTTCATGGCACATGCACTATAATGCATGCATGGAACAAGTACGGTCATGCGGAAAGAACAATCTGTTCTTATTTCTGAACATTATCTCATAAAATGAGAGAGTTGCATGTTGTTATTCATTCCCAAACCAGCATCACCGATGAGATCTAGCAATCTGCCCAATGAAACAGCTCGTTTACTATGTAATGTCCTACAGGAGGAAGACAAGTGCTAAAATATTTAAAGTTTTCGCTGAAATTTTAAAGAACACTAGTCATTTTCATAAAGTTTGAAGGTGAATGTCATGCAGGTATACTTCCCAGATGACATAAAACATTTAAATGTTAAACTTGTAAAGATGAAATCATTTGAACTAAGCAAGTGGTCTCACCCTCTGTGTCCCCTTCATCATCAATAAAACAGATAGTAGGCTATGACAAAATACACTGGAGATACTTACAACTTCTCTAAAGCAAAAACTTGAGTTATGCTTCTATTCTTTTGAGTATTCTATTACCTAGTCATAATTTAGATATAATCACATATGAGTAGGCCTAGGCCTATTCAAATCGATGTGATGAACGATTTGGGTAAAAAAAAAAAAAAAGTCAGATTACATTACTTTAAACATGTAATGGATTACGTTACTAACTACATTTTTTGTCATGTAGCCTATCATTTGGATCCCGTAATCCGACTTCAATTTGTTAGTCTAATCCACCCAGCAGCAACACAAATTATAACACAATTATAGTAGGATATATGTAGGCCGAATTATATTACTATAAATTCTTGCAAATAAATAACTGCATAGCCTAATGTAGCCTAATTGATGGCACTATCCTTGTGAGGAAACAGGCTATATTGCTATTCCATTGTGGCTGTAGCAGAACTTAGCATACTGTCATAAGCCAATTTATCTAGGCCTAAATCTGTTAGACAAATTTGAACTGAAATGAACAGAAGTTACTCATCTTTGCGTCAGAGCAGTTTCCCCCCGCGTCCATGAGAACAGCGGCTAAAGTTGGGCGTTCACTAACCGTCCATGTGACGTCGCCTCTAAAGGGAATTCTGGCTCAGTCAGGCAGTCCCCTATAAAACCGGCTGTTATCTCCAATGCTGGAGTCACTGAGAGCACACTCGCTGCTAACAGACACAAGACATCTCGCTCAAAACTGTCTTTTCTATCTAACGACATGTCTTCATACGCGTCTTCAGACTCGCGTCGCGTCAGTCCTGCCTGCGGCGTCAAATTCGACACGGCGCACCGCAAGAAAGCGTCGCCGAACATCTTTGAGAACATCAACCAGGACGTGTTGGTGAAACTCTTCGAGAAAGCAGGAGACCTGAAGGCGGTGGAGAGAGCCAGGAGCATCCTCACGCTGCACCAGGATCCTGAGGGAATCTCCAAAGCGCTTATGGCTCTTCAGCAGGACAAGAAGGACAAATATATGCTTATTACTGGACTGACGCGCCAGTCGCTGAAGTTTCGTTGAGAGAGGTTTTCGTCGGGAAACTGTGCATATGTGTGCACAGATAAAAAAAAAAAAAAAGACCGTGAGGACTCGGCACACATGCTGGAGGCTGGTGTTCTTCAAGACTTCGTGCTGAACTTGAGATGGTGTCCTCCTACCAGAGTCATGTTGGTGTGCTGTGAAAATAAAGAGCTTGTCCAGAGACTGACCTGAAGTTTGAGCCTGAAGACACCCGAGTGACACGTTGATGCTTCTTGACTTACCATGCAGAACATTTGAAGTATGGACTGATGCCAAATGATGCGAAATGTGATTATGAAGAGATTCAGTATCAGCAATGTCTAGGCTATTGCAATGTTTAAAAAAAAAGTTGAAAAAATTTTTTTTAATAAAATTGTTTTGATAATCTCATGAGTAGGCTATTGCTTTTTCTATTTTCCTTGCCACTTTGAGTCAACACTGTCAGGTAAATGTGTAAATATGCCTATTTATTATTTTGCTAAAACAAGCATTTAGTTCAGTGAATGAGGGTGGTTTTAAAATAGTGTTTAGCTTCATCTTTTAAATTTAGTGTCAACAAAACGACTGTATAGGCTATTTTGTCATGCATTAACTCCATAAAGCCATACTCAACTTGTTTATAGAAAATAACACAATTAGCTAGCCTACTAATTAGAAGAAAAACTATAATCAGTTATTGAAAGAAAAATATCTCACAGCACTATAAGCTATAGTAGCCTTTATAATGGAACGAGTAGGCCTATCTTTAGGATGAAGTTTGTGACATTACATTAAATGTCAAAAATAGCCTATAACAGCCTTGAAGTAGGCCATAGCCTATTTTTCAGTCTATATTAAGTATTGAGTTATAATCTTATTAAACTATAAGGTGCCGTGGCATGCTCTTTGAAATTTCGTGGGCAAAATCCAGTCATTTCAGGGTAATTGGTTTTCGGAGCCTTTTGGTAGGCTATCATAAAATCTAGAAAATCAAACTCAGTTTCTGATTGTGTAGGCTAATCATGATAGGGTGACATAAAACATTTGAAAAATGATTTTGGTCAAGCTCTGGTAAATACATTTGTGTAGTGTGTGGACTTCCATGAAGAAGACCTAATGCGCCAGATAAACTAGCGTGCAGCCATCTTTAGAATTTTGTTTGAACTTACGTTTTTGCGGTATAGCTCTGTATATTACTATGGCGTCGCTGTTGAAGAGTAATTAGCTGGTGAAGTGGATTTACTCATTGTAGAGTTAAAGGGAAAGTAAAAAAAAAAAAAAAGAAAATTAGCCCATGATTTACTCATCCTCAAGTCATCCAAGGAGTATATGACATTCTTCTTTCAGACGAATACAAACAGTGTTATATAAAAAGATGTCCTGGCTCTTCCAAGCTTAATAATGGCAGTGAATAGTTGTTTCGGTTTTGAAGTCCATAAAAGTGCATCTATCCATCATAAAAGTGCTCCACACAGCTCCGGGGGGTTAATAAAGGCTTTCTGAGGCGAAGCGATGTGTTTGTGTAAGAAAAATATCCATATTTAAAACTTTACAAACTGTAACCTCTAACTTTCGCTAACTGTCCTACGCGCGTTACAAGAGACTGGCGTTTCAGCGTATGAGTGAGAATATGCTAGTTCTCACGAGAACCAAGTTCGTTTTAGACTTCTAATTTGCAACCGGTGTTTTGGCATAGACAGTAAAAGAAATGGACACAGCGACCCCATTGGATTCAACGGAGAAAAGTGAAGTCAATTAGAAGCACTCTCTTCCTGATGGCTGAGCGTACTGCGCAGACTCAAGCTGAGCTTGATGACGTAGATGTGACGTGAGCAACCCGTCTGTCTTCTAGTAGCTGTGCCAAGAGAAATCGGAATCATTCCCTTCCGAAACTTGCAGAGACGGAGAGTGTGAGTAGGAGGTGTCCATGAGCTAGGAGCAGGAGCAACTTTTGCTAAGTATTCTGATGAATTATTTTGCCTCCACGTCCCCCCGATTGCCCGCGAGCTTCTCCTCCTGTCCATACGGTAATTTCTCTACTGTGCGACAGAGTCGCGTGGTTAAGATACAAGGTAATGGAGCCTTTTATAAATTTTCGTGTTTCTTTAGAAATAAATAATGGACAAATGGAGTCTTTAAACGCCTCAGATGTAAAGTTATTCGCTGTCAAAGTGATGCCAAAATGAATGGGAGTCAATGGAATGCTAACAGCACGTGATGGTCTGCTAATCAATGGCGGCCCCCGGGGAAGCTTCAGTTTCCGGCTGATAGATTACCCCCTTGTGTTTTGGTTTGGTCTATCCTCTGCGCTTCCGCGTTCGTCACCGGAACTTGTGCCACGCCTGCGTCCTACATCATACGCTGGAATGTACGACAGTTAGCGGAAGTTAGAGATTATAGTTTTTAAAGTTTTAAATATGTAAATAAAAAACTGATGATCATGCCACACTGTGCGGCTTTTGGTTGTAATTTTCAGTTGAAGGGCAACAAGAGAAGCATATTTAAGTCTTCACTGCTTTCAAGCTTATTCAGGGAGGAACCTGACGATTGTCTTGTGTTGCTGCATCAATAACTGGAGAACACTGTACACTCATAGCGCTTTTCCATGGCATGGCTCACTTTTACTAATTGCAGTGAAACTGACGAATCGTCAGGTTCCTCTGCGGATAAGCTTTAACTTTCTCCTTCAGTGGCTGCGGTGTCATGACAAGCGTCGGCATGTTTACATCCTGCCAGGATGGCATCTACAGTAGCAGTGAAGACATTGCTTCTCTTGTTACCCTTCGACTGAAAATTACAACCAAAAGCCGCACAACGTGGCATCGTATCAGTATTTTATTTTCCGAGTTGTGTTGCGTTAAAAATAGCAACAGGTAGCGCTGACTCACGGCCATTTGACGTCATCGACACAGAATGCACTGCGCACCTAAAACTGTCCAAAATATAAATAAAACGGTGTGGATTTTTTTAAATAACGTATATCTTTCATGGGTTTTCTACTACATATTTCAGTAAGAGACATCATTTAAGTTATATTAACCGAGCGGTTAATTTATAAATCGTAAGATATATTACCTTCATGCTGTAGAAATACAAACTGGAAAACAGACCATAATGAGCGCAGCACTGAAAAGGGGCGGGCTGAATTAAAGCAATTAAAACGTTTATTATATTTTATACATTGGTTCTTTATTAATGAATTTATCACAGTAAAGGAATTAGGCCTATAAAAAAAACTGTAGTATGCAATTAAAGTGAATTCCAGGTAGGGAATAATTTTTCCTTCACACTTTTGGTAAAATTTTACAATAAGGTAAATCATTTATAATAATAATAATAATAATAACAAATAATTTGTTAACATTAGATAAATAGGCCTAGTTAACAGGAACTAACAATGATCAATCATTTTACATGATTTATTCATCTTAATGTTAACCAACATTTACTAATATATTTGTAAAATGAAAAGTTTATTTGTTAACATTAGTTAATGCCCTGTGAACTAACATGAAACAATGAACATTAAAAATCCAAATTTCATATGCATAAAATTCAGATTGCCCCACCATCAAAACATCATGTGCTTGTATACTGTTCAAAAGACTTTATGAAAAGAAAGTATGATTCTGAACCACTCATTATATGGCTTAAATGCAGATTAAATATTAACAATAGTCTTAGGCCTGAAGAGATAGTATTGTTTTATGGCGAGTAAACTTTTTGATGCTAGGAATCTTTTCAGCCAATCATTCATGCTAAATCAGCAGAGTCCCAGGGCAGATAGTCCTAATAGTGTCTGTTCACTGAGATAAGGGTGTTTTCTGATGTTGACAGTCTGTTATCCATCAGCAAGAGCCAGTCTCTTCTAGTTTGATCCAGTTTGTGCGCTCTTAAAGGCGGATGTCATTATAGGTCAGAAATATGAAGTTGTTTTGGCAAAGGGATAAATATCAGATGAGCTATATTATCAATTTTAACCTGGTTTCAAGAAGTCTGTTGGTATACAGCGGACACTTCTCACATCGCAGTCATGCTTTATTTTATGACACGAATGCAAAACTGTTTTACTATATCTTTGTTTAGGGATCAAAACTATTGTTTACCGAAAGGCTGACTCAATGAAGTTAAAAGCTCAGATTTTTCTTTCTCTCTATGGGTATTATCACAACAGTGGTGTTTGTTTATGGTCAAACAGAGGATCACATTACCCTGAATCTAATCCAACTGTCTCATTGAGTCTGACTCGAAATGACTAGAGGAACAAACTAATTTGTACAGTGTGCAAAAATCTGGAACTCGGAAGAATAACACCGCTGTTAAAGAAATGGAAACACTGATTGGTATCTGCGCATGGGTCTGCACCAAATGCCAGGAAATCGTGTATACTGGGAAAATGACACAAGGTGTCCCACGGTGGCTGACAACATGTCAACAAACGTTTTTTAGCAAGTCTACATTTCACTGACAACAATGATTCATCAAATCGGCAAACAGGGGATAAGTGTTGGAAGATCCTTCCATGGCTTGATATGTTTCGCAAACAATGACTGGCTATCACCCCGGCTATTTTCCCAGAAAAGTAATCATTTTGATATATGTTGTGGAAAAGAAAAGAAATAGAAAAAAAAAACTTAAGCAAAAAAGAGAAATAAATGATGTGACATACACTCACCTAAAGGATTATTAGGAACACCTGTTCAATTTCTCATTAATGCAATTATCTAATCAACCAATCACATGGCAGTTGCTTCAATGCATCTAGGGGTGTGGTCCTGGTCAAGACAATCTCCTGAACTCCAAACTGAATGTCAGAATGGGAAAGAAAGGTGATTTAAGCAATTTTGAGCGTGACATGGTTGTTGGTGCCAGACGGGCCGGTCTGAGTATTTCACAATCTGCTCAGTTACTGGGATTTCCACGCACAACCATTTCTAGGGTTTACAAAGAATGGTGTGAAAAGGGAAAAACATCCAGTATGCGGCAGTCCTGTGGGCGAAAATGCCTTGTTGATGCTAGAGGTCAGAGGAGAATGGGCCGACTGATTCAAGCTGATAGAAGAGCAACTTTGACTGAAATAACCACATGTTACAACTGAGGTATGCAGCAAAGCATTTGTGAAGCCACAACACGCACAACTCTACAACAGCAGAAGACCCCACCGGGTACCACTCATCTCCACTACAAATAGGAAAAAGAGGCTACAGTTTGCACAAGCTCACCAAAATTGGACAGTTGAAGACTGGAAAAATGTTGCCTGGTCTGATGAGTCTCGATTTCTGTTGAGACATTCAGATGGTAGAGTCAGAATTTGGCGTAAACAGAATGAGAACATGGATCCATCATGCCTTGTTACCACTGTGCAGGCTGGTGGTGGTGGTGTAATGGTGTGGGGGATGTTTTCTTGGCACACTTTAGGCCCCTTAGTGCCAATTGTGCATCGTTTAAATGCCACGGCCTACCTGAGCATTGTTTCTGACCATGTCCATCCCTTTATGACCACCATGTACCCATCCTCTGATGGCTACTTCCAGCAGGATAATGCACCATGTCACAAAGCTCGAATCATTTCAAATTGGTTTCTTGAACATGACAATGAGTTCACTGTACTAAAATGGCCCCCACAGTCATGGATGTGCATCCCACAAATCTCCATCAACTGCAAGATGCTATCCTATCAATATGGGCCAACATTTCTAAAGAATGCTTTCAGCACCTTGTTGAATCAATGCCACGTAGAATTAAGACAGTTCTGGAGGTGAAAGGGGGTCAAACACAGTATTAGTGTGGTGTTCCTAATAATCCTTTAGGTGAGTGTATAACATTAAAAATGTATCATAAAAGCCTAATGTGACATATGTAACATTACAGATCTTTCACAAGGAGGGGTTGTATTTCAAAAACAGAAATTGATCCGGGTTCTTAATATAGTATTTATATTTAAACATAATATATGTATATTTAACATTAATTTATTAATTATAATACATTATATATATTTCATTGTTATTATTATTATCAAGTCGGTTATTATTATGTTGATGTTTATTATTGTTGTTATTAATAGAAATAAATAATAATATTTATTGTAAAATAATATTTATATTTACACATTTGATATATATTAAATAATAATGTATCAAATGTAATAAATCAAATATATAGTATGTTTTTAATAATGTTAATAATAATATATTATCATTACTAATATAAATAATGTTTATTATTGTTAAAATAATGTTTTATTATTATTTTAAACATTTAATACATGTATATTTAACATTATTAAATATAATACATACAATTTAGAATATATTTAATAATAATAATTATTATTGTTGTTGTTGTTATTAATGTATTAACCCTCTCAGGCTCAAATTAAGTTTTAGTAACAGGAAAAATCTGATATTTGGGGAAAATTATCATATGGGGTAGTACAATAGAATCCTGACTTTTTTTTTAGAGAGACCTTCACATGCAAGGCGTTCTGGGATGTTGCAGATTTGCAACATTGGCCCATTGTGGTAATTAGACACTGACGACTGAATATGATATGAACAATAACTTTTTATATACAACTTTTCAAACAATGTAACAAAGTGCCCCCCCCCCCCCCGAGCCAACAAAGAGCCCCCCCGGAGGCAGAGGAAACCCCCAGCAGCCGACACAGACCCCCCACCCCGAGGACCCGCACCCCCCCCCCCAGACGAAACACCAAGCCCAAAGCGGCACCCCGACCAGCCCATGGACAAATTCGTGCCCGAACACACCTCCCACCAATCCAACCCGCACGCAGCCACGAAGAACGGCCCAGAACCGAAAACAACCCCCTCCGAAACAGAGCAATCCACCGGTCCACACACCCCGACGACCGCAGCACGCACGCCACCGCACCGCACGCACCGGCAGACGGCAACCCGCCACGACCCAACCGCGACAGCCACGGGACGCAAGCGACCCGACAATCCGCGCACACACATCCACACGAACGACAACACCAATGCGAAGCAAGAGGGCGAGCCCGGACACGATCCACCACTCAAGGCGCGCCCAGCTCCCGAGAAAGTCCGCGCCAACCGCCCAAAGGCCGTACCAGAAGAAAACCACCCCACCGCAGACGATCCCCCCCAAAGGAAAGACCGGAACGAAACAGCACAACAAGAACAAGCCGCACAAATGGGGAACCAAGGCCCCCACCCGTGCAGGTGACACCGGACCAGTCCACGACCCCGAAGCACACACCGGAAAAGGGACCGCGACCAACGAGCGCGGACCCGGCGCCGCCGGCAAAGCAACACACTGCCAACAACAACATGTTGAAAATCCAACATCCCAAATCCCCACCGAGCAGGGCACGCCCCCAAGCCACCCCGCCACGTGGAACCCCAAGAAACAGCCCCCGTCTCCTGCAAATAAACAGTAGGAAAAGAGGACGACCATCATTGGAAAATGATCCAACGTCCCATCAAGCTGCCCCACCTCCACTTCAGAGGATCTCTGCACCATCGGTTGATGTCAGATTAGACCGATGCGATCATTTCCCCACCATGCTGAGAAACGTGGACGATGCAGACTGTGCAAGAATGGCTACACGCAAATGGCCTGCCTGAAGTGCAAAGTACTTCTGTGCTTTACAAAAGACAAAAACTGTCTCCTGGAGCACCACACGACAAAGCGACCCGGAAACACGCCCCACTCAGCGAGGACCCGAGACACCGGACCCCCAACACACTGCTACCAACAACGTGCCACTCCACCGGCAACACCAAGTCCACGCCCACCGGCCACGCCCCCCCCCCAGTGCACACCCCAAAGCCACAGACCAGTCCAGCGACACCCGCACGAGCAAAGACCCCGACCCCCCACCCACGCGGCCCGCCCCGACACACTGCCCCACTCCAATCCCTCCCCCGAAGGGGACCATCCGCCCACCAACGGAGCCCCCTCCCCCCCGGCCCAAGAACCGGACGCAACCCGAACAACGGACCGCATCCAGGCCCCCGCCCCACACCGGCACCGCCGCCCACGTGGATGCATGCACGCAGACCACCAAATCGCCCACGTCCCACGACTGCTGCAACCGGGCCGCCACCCGCCAGCACACGCGGCACGACGGCACACGCACCACGGCGACCAAGACGTGCAAACCAATGAACCGCTCCACCCCAGAAGGGGCCGCCCCCAGCTCCGGGCCACCCCTAACAACTGCACACAAGCCAGACCGGCAAGAAACACGTCCAAACACAGACCCGTCCACGAACCGATCAAAACACCACCCCGGACCCGGCACCCCGTCCGGGGGAGGCGAGAATGCAGGCCCCCGGAACGAAGAGCCCATGCCAGCCGCCGGGGGCCCCTCCCGCCCCCAAGAAAACCCCCCGCCGACCGGAGCCGGCCCGGCCGAGGCCCACCGCCATCCGGGACCCCAGTGCCACCGCCCGCATGCATGCCACGAATTTCAACATCAAGGTGGTTGAGATTAGCTTTTGGTATTGCTGCCAGTGGCTTATCATCATCAAAGCTGGAGTCAGACTCGTATGCTTCAGGAGATTCTGATTCGCCAATGTACTCAATGACTTCCCTGGCTGAGTAAAACTTTCGTCTGCCTGCCATAACACTCTGCAAATCCTGCATAGAGAGTATTCTGTTAGGTAGTTTGCCAAAAAATGCTTTGACACAATGATCTGTACTAATAAAAGTGCCATGGAATTTAGGCTACATCAGTTTTCCTCACTGCACAGTCAAATGAACATGGTATTGTGCCATTGCTTTTGATCAAATCTGCCTCTGATTGTTTGTAACTTCACTCCAAATTATTACATTTTCCATATGATATACCCTCAGTGACACCTCAAAGTAATACGTAAACACTGGTGATAGGAAAATAACCCTAGCATAAACTGTTGCTCAAAATATAGGCAAACTAGTAGATAAAGCATGTGGTATCCAGTGGTACCTATCTGGCCACACGTTGCAAATCTGCAACGTTGAAATAGAGCTGCACCAGGGGAAAAATCCAGAAGAGATAAAATCTACTAATTGGCATTTACTGTGTCTATATACACTTATGATTCTTCTTATGCAGTTTTAGTTTCAAATTAATGGAGGTTGATAGTGATACTTGCACGAAATTGATGCCAAGAAAATCCCAGTTTCAGGGAACCCATGGAAACAGACATGTTGGAAGTGAGATCTACACTGCCATCTGGTGAGCAAGTGGGAAACTGTTTGTTGCTAATGGACAACCAAGTCCTGCAGTGGTACTTCTGAGTAAAAAAAACTCATAAAATATGTATCTGGAGTAATAAGGTAGTTAGATTTTAACTGTTGCAAATCAGCAACACCTCCCTTGAGAGGGTTAATATTATTATTATTAATAATTATTATTATGTTGATGATGTTGTTTTAGTGGGTACTTTCTACTTGTTGCTTGCTGGAATCAATACAAATTCCAGATTAAACCAGTTGTGGATTTATAAGAGAGAGGAAGTTCAATTTCAGCCAAGAGTTGAGTAATTTATTAGTGATCTTTTCATCAGTATGTGGGCAGTGTGCTTGTCAGTGTGAGTCACCCTGGACAGTGACCCTTCCAGAACATCAACAGTACAAACACTCACAGTCCAATTCATCGGTCCTATTTTATATTAAGTGCCTTTAACTGCTGTGTACGAACATTTAATCATTTTATACAATGCATTTTTTGCTTACCTACATGTTTCATGTAATACATTTTAATGTAAGCACATAGTCTTCAAAGACACCTATATAAAGTGTGACCAATTCATATAAAATAACTAATCTAGTTAATCACATTTTTAGTAGACTGACACAACTAACAGAATATTAACAAAAGAAAAACTAAATGCAACTGACAAAAGTCTGTTCTATTACTCACAGAAATATAATAGATCCTTTCATGGGGTCAGACTGTCCTGAATGGCCATGAGGACTAAACTCTTCCTCGGAAATCAAATGTCAGACCAGATACTGTTTCAGAATAAGATGGAAAAATTACTCAGAGATAGACTTTGTGGGAATATTATTCATCCTCTTAATCCTGTCTGATTTACTTAGTTCTGCTTTTATGAAATAAAATGTCTAATTATAATATATTTAGGCTGCTTGATGATAACTGTTCAGTACTGTTAGCCGGTATCCTTTAAAAAGCTCTTCATTTTTTCACACTGTTTTCATTTGCAGTGTTTTCATTCACACAGGCGTGTTGTGGTAAAGTGTTATATCTCTATAGGTCACAGCAGGTCGTGATAAACGCTGAAACTGTGTGTTCTGCTGATTAACACATTTAACTGAAGCTGGTGTGCTGTCCTCATGTCATATTTATAGTTATGCTTACAAACTTATTTTTCACCTTGTGTAATTGACCATGAACACTTCTGAAAATGTAAAGCCGCATACACACTTGTGTGCCCATGACACCACACTTTAGAAAGGTAAAAATCACAATAAATAATCCAGAGATAATATGAAATTATTCCTGGGGACTGGTTGCCTTCAAGTATATTCTCATAGTTAGATATAATGTATACTTTTCAAAATGTCAGTACTGTTCATTTATAAATGATTAGTACAGTTACAGTCAAGTAGAACAGATCCAGCAGGGGTGACTCTATATCAAGGTCATTTTGTCTAAAACTGTGCAGATGACTCCACCTTCTGGACAATACAGAATTTGCACCTTTTGTGTTTTCATGTACAGTACATGTAGAATGGAATGTAATGTACCTTTTTCATGAAAAGCTTTTATAATAAAAGATCTTTTTTCATGAAAAGCTTTTATAATAAAAGATCTGTCTGTAAGTCTATCTATCTATCTGTCTGTCTGTCTGTCTATCTATCTATCTATCTATCTATCTATCTATCTATCTATCTATCTATCTATCTATCTATCTATCTATCTATCTATCTATCTATCTGTCTGTCTGTCTATCTATCTATCTATCTATCTATCTATCTGTCTGTCTGTATGTGTATCTATCTATCTGTCTGTCTGTCTGTCTATCTATCTATCTATCTATCTATCTATCTATCTATCTGTCTGTATGTGTATCTATCTGTCTGTCTGTCTGTCTGTCTGTCTGTCTGTCTATCTATCTATCTATCTGTATGTGTATCTGTCTGTCTATCTATCTGTCTGTCTGTCTGTCTATCTATCTATCTATCTATCTATCTGTCTGTCTAACTATCTATCCATCTATCTATCTATCTATCTATATCTATCTATCTATCTATCTATCTATCTATCTATCTATCTATCTATCTATCTATCTATCTATCTGTCTGTCTGTCTGTCTATCTGTACGTGTATCTATCTATCTATCTATCTGTATGTGTATCTGTCTGTCTGTCTGTCTGTCTGTCTGTCTGTCTGTCTGTCTGTCTGTCTGTCTGTCTGTCTGTCTATCTATCTGTATGTGTATCTGTCTGTCTATCTATCTGTCTGTCTGTCTGTCTATCTATCTATCTATCTATCTATCTATCTATCTGTCTGTCTAACTATCTATCCATCTATCTATCTATCTATCTATCTATCTATATCTATCTATCTATCTATCTATCTATCTATCTATCTATCTATCTATCTATCTGTCTGTCTGTCTGTCTATCTGTACGTGTATCTATCTATCTATCTATCTGTATGTGTATCTGTCTGTCTGTCTGTCTGTCTGTCTGTCTGTCTGTCTATCTATCTATCTATCTATCTATCTGTCTGTATGTGTATCTGTCTGTCTGTCTGTCTGTCTGTCTGTCTGTCTGTCTGTCTGTCTATCTGTATGTGTATCTGTCTGTCTATCTATCTGTCTGTCTATCTATCTATCTATCTATCTATCTATCTATCTATCTATCTATCTGTCTGTCTAACTATCTATCCATCTATCTATCTATCTATCTATCTATCTATCTATCTATCTATCTATCTATCTATCTATCTATCTATCTATCTATCTATCTATCTATCTATCTGTCTGTCTGTCTGTCTATCTGTACGTGTATCTATCTATCTATCTATCTATCTATCTATCTGTATGTGTATCTGTCTGTCTGTCTGTCTGTCTGTCTGTCTGTATGTCTGTCTGTCTGTCTGTCTGTCTGTCTGTCTGTCTGTCTATCTATCTATCTGTATGTGTATCTGTCTGTCTATCTATCTGTCTGTCTGTCTGTCTATCTATCTATCTATCTATCTATCTATCTATCTATCTATCTATCTATCTATCTATCTATCTATCTATCTGTCTGCCTAACTATCTATCTATCCATCTATCTATCTATCTATCTATCTATCTATCTATCTATCTATCTATCTATCTATCTGTCTGTCTGTCTATCTATCTATCTGTCTGTCTGTCTGTCTATCTGTACGTGTATCTATCTATCTATCTATCTGTATGTGTATCTGTCTGTCTGTCTGTCTGTCTGTCTGTCTGTCTGTCTGTCTGTCTGTCTGTCTGTCTATCTATCTGTATGTGTATCTGTCTGTCTGTCTTTCTTTAAAGGGATCATTCATCCACAATTAAAATTCTTTTCACTTACTCGCACTCGTGTTCAAACCTGACATTCTTTCTTCTGCGGAACACAAAAGAAGAGTTGTACAGAATGTTTGTAATCAGACTTTTAAAAAAAAAAAATGTACTTCTATTGTATGGATGAAGAAACACTGAAACAATGAAAAAAATTCTCACAAATATCCTTTTTTTATGTTCCACAGAGAAAAGAAAGTCATTCAGGTTTGGAACAACACATGGGCGGGTAAACTATTTTTGGGTGAACTATCCCTTCCATCCGTCCGTCCTAATGAGCAAATTGTTTCAGTCCAGTCTTCAGTTAGTTCAGCTTTTGAACTGACTCAGTGCCAATGAAAACAAAGCAACCACAGCCCTCAAACCGATGAAATGGTCCAGCTTACAGCTGCCAACATATGGAAGAATTTTACCCTCAAAGAACTCTGGGATTCTCCGGGAATCAGTAAAAACAAACAAGTTTACAAGCGTGCCCTCGGATCTTCGTAACAAATGACACAGGGTGACTATCACTGTCTATTTAGTGACTTGTTTTTTAACAGTGGAATTTGCAATGGTGAAATTGAAAGAGGCAGCCAGTTCAGCTCATATCAAAACATGAAAAAGCAGCTAGAAGAACATACAACATGAATCCTTTGGGATTATCTGATGGAAATTTATAATGAAAAATTGCCTCTTGCCTTAAAGCTTGCGCTACGTGTCGGTGCTTGATGTTGAACTCCCTGTCAGTGTGAGTAAAGCTATTACACACTGAAACTGAACAAACTATTTACATCACCGCCAGAGCAAAAGAGCTGAAATCAGCAAGATTACTCTACTGTACTTAATCGAGATTACAGAAAATGTGCTCCACAGCAAAATGACACGATTCAATTGCTAATTCATGACAGACCAATTTTGGCTTCTGTCACATGACATTTTTCTCTTCCAAACCCACTCTATATGATATGATCCTTTAAAAGGTAAAAGTTATGAATACATTATCAGTGGCCCTTGCTGTGCTTTTTGCATATATTTGAATAATCAATCATGGTAGTGCAGAGATGCATAATGAGCTGAGCCAAAGAAATGGAACAGTTGCGTCGTACATGTTTGTGTAAACTTCATGTTTAAACTGGCTTATTTTGTTAACCAAAGCTGCATTTTGATATCATGACACTTTAATTCCATGTTTTAATATTTAAGTAACTGATTTCCTCATAGCATGATAAAACCTGCTAAAATGGAGATTTTGAGATGCTATCGGATCTGTAATACAAAGGAAACCCCTCCGGGCCCTTCAGAGATCCAGCTACTGTCTGTTGGGAATCACTTGCAATCCATTTCATTTTTAAAGATCGTCTTACGTCGGTCCTTTTATCTTTAAAGCCCTATGGGGTTTCTTACCACACATACATCATTTGCAGGATGAAAAACATTGTAAGAAAAAAGGCCTTTGGGAAACACTGAGCTGTGATTTATAGGAGGATCATGGCTTCTGTTGTTTGCCTGTCATTCCAGTACAAAAACAACAGTGGCACTTGCTAAATAAGTGTGAATTAGCACCACAACACTCTAAGTCGAGCATTCAACTTGATAGTGTTTGAATTCAAGCTTCATGTTGTAACATAAAAGAAACAGAACCACTCATCTTATTTGTGTCAGAATTGTTTTATTCTCTAGGATGCAATATTTTAATAATGCTAGTTTCAAGTTGTTTAGAGAATAATTAGATTGTGTCTCTTTTAATTGGAACAGTGCACAAATGGAAATGAGTCATTTGTGAAAGCACTAAAATGACCCCATCTCAGTAAAGTAGATCGCACATAATATCACCCTTTTCATCTCAATAATGCCTCCCTATAGAGATCTCTTGGGTTTCTTTCTTCACTGCATGAAATAGTAAATCGTTTTTTTTTTTCCTATCCATTTTGAGAAGAAAATGCTTTTGCTGAACATTTAGAGCAACACAAATCACTGTAAAGTCTTGTTGAAATAATGATTTCAAAGAAAGATGACTTGAAACTATTACTGTACTTCGGTCCATTACTTTTGTGAATCTGCTGATTAAATTCAGCTTCAAAATGTCTCGTTTTCATATCGTTACAGAACAATTCCCTCAGGCTTTATGTACAAAATAAAACAAGGAAATTTAATACATCTTCAGTGGATATTTGATTGACATTTTCACTCTAATACAAAATTTATATTTCTTACACGTACATTTAAATTAAAATATAAACACAATATCACAATGAAAATAATTTATTTAACACAACACATTTAAATAAAGCAAAAATTGTGCCCATTCTACATGCCTTAAATATATACATTAAAGTGTGCAGGATGTGAATGTTTTTTTTTTTTTTTTGTAATTTAGCAAAATGCACTGTGGTTCATAGTGATCCATTATCAACATGTCTCTATCTGCACTGGTAGTGTCCATACCACTGTCATAAACACAATGGATCAAGAGAATATGAGCAGATATCGCAGTCATTCGTCTGAGATGGAGGGGCAGAAGCTGCCTTGACTTCCACAGAAAGATCCTCAGTTTCAGGAGTAGAGATGCTCCATCAAACTTCATTTGTTCTTCATGCTGAGAGGGAAAGCGAAACAGATTTGCCTGTCATGCCTTTGCTTTAGTTAATGGTTTTATTTTTTATTTCATTTTAGTCATTTGTAATTTTTGTGGTTATCGCCTTTACATTTTTCATCATTACTTTTAGCCCAATTTACTGGCTAAATAGCCATCTAAAGTCACTTTTCCACCGTCGCTCCAAACTGTTCTCGTTGCTTAACCGTTCCTGTGGCGATCCGGCCCAGGCGAGAATGGTTTGTAATCGTGCCATGCCGAACCACGCTCAAAAATATAACTGGAACCATTCCTTACCATTCGGCTCGATGGTTCAAGCTCACTTTTGCATTTGTACACTGTAAAAAAAGTTGCTGCCTTAAATTTTTAAGTACAATCAACTTGTATGTTTAAGTCATTATAACTTAAATTACATTAAACTGACTTATAACTTATAAAAAAGATATTGTGATAAGTTAAAGCAATATGAAAACATATGTAGTCAGTCATAACTTATTTATCATAGAATTTTTTACAATGTATAATTTTGTGAAGATAAAAATTGTAATATCAGATATATGCTGTGTACCTTTTGAGCCAATTGACCTGCTACAAAAATGCTTCAGTTTAAGCAATACACTCTCATGGCAATTAGTAATTATTATACGCTTTGCGAAATGGTGGCCAATTCAAAAATCGTAAGTACAAACCACATTTAACAAATTCATAGAAAATCACCACCTCATAAAATAGTTATGTTTTGCATAGTTTGTACATTAACATCTTGCAGTATTTGTATGTCCTTTGTGTGAACTCAAAAAAACACTTTCATTAGTAGTTTCATTTATTAGTAATTTCATTAACACTGATTAAGGGCGTGTGATTAGTGACCCAAACAGAACCCCAGCAGCGACACTCATTGTTCTCGCATTGATCCGCCATTGAATTTCCAAATCCGGCAGAGCCGAGTTCCGGAGATTCGGACACCGGCCTCCGGACAGATTTGCGACTCCTTGCACTCAGTCAAATGATTAGTTTAAATGTGTTTGTAAGGTAAATGGAATGGGGATTCAAAATGAACAAACTGGAACAACACAAAAAGCATTAAATGTTGGTGGCGAACAACCAAATCTCCTGCTCTGTTTAGCAGTGTTTACTGAGGTGAGTAGTTCAAAGGGAGTGTCTAAGCACCCATGACTAAACATGCTTACTGAACGTACGCATAAGCTTTCATTTTAAGCCCTGCGTGCATGAGTGCTCGCTTTCCCAACCGTAGTCACATATAAGAGATATAAAGTGTAAGACAACATCCAAGGATAAATGTAATGCTTAAAAAGTAACATGATAACCTTTAATAAAATATTGTAACAGTTCACATTAAAGGGGTTTTGTTTGTGAATGAATCTGTTTGTGAATGAATCGTATACTGTAACTGAACCATTCGTTCTTGTTCAGGACTCCAGTCTTCAAAGTCTTATTATAGCACGAGCACTGATTTGGTGCTCAATTATCATCTATTATTGGTGCTCAGTTATTTTCTAATTATAATTAATGGTAATTCAATGTTGAAAACTGTTTTTGCTGCTTAATATTTTTGTGGAAACTATACACTGCAACTGTTTTAAACATTGAGAATAACAAATGTTCCTTGAGCAGCAAATCAGAAAATTAGAATAATTTCTGAAGGATCACGTGACACTGAAGACTGGAGTAATGATGCTGAAAATTCAGCTTTGCATCACAGAAACAAAGAGCATTTTTTTTATATTTTAAAATACAACTGTTTTTACTGTATTTTTGATCAAATTAATGTAGTCTTGTTCAGCATAAGTTACTTTTTTTTTTAAAATACAAAAAATCGTAATTCTTCTAAACTTTTGACCAACAGTGTATGTTTAAAGTCGGTTTTAACAAGTCGGGTGAATCGTTTCAATGACTCGCTCATAACATGGAAAAACAGTCACTTGTCACCAACTATGAACTGGCGTGACTGTATAACCTGCAGAAAGATAACTGAACCAGCAAATTATTTTTTGTGTGAATAGATTCAAAAGATTCTTTGAGATGAATCTCCAACAGTTGACATGGTTATTTTTGTTTGTTTATAATAATAATAATATCTAAGTTTTTACCAGGCTTAGAGTAAATATACACTCACCTAAAGGATTATTAGGAACACCTGTTCAAGTTCTCATTAATGCAATTATCTAATCAACCAATCACATGGCAGTTGCTTCAATGCATTTAGGGGTGTGGTCCTGGTCAAGACAATCTCCTGAACTCCAAACTGAATGTCAGAATGGGAAAGAAAGGTGATTTAAGCAATTTTGAGCGTGGCATGGTTGTTGGTGCCAGACGGGCCGGTCTGAGTATTTCACAATCTGCTCAGTTACTGGGATTTGCACGCACAACCATTTCTAGGGTTTACAAAGAATGGTGTGAAAAGGGAAAAACATCCAGTATGAGGCAGTCCTGTGGGCGAAAATGCCTTGTTGATGCTCGAGGTCAGAGGAGAATGGGCCGACTGATTCAAGCTGATAGAAGAGCAACTTTGACTGAAATAACCACTCGTTACAACCGAGGTATGCAGCAAAGCATTTGTGAAGCCACAACACGCACAACCTTGAGGCGGATGGGCTACAACAGCAGAAGACCCCACCGGGTACCACTCATCTCCACTACAAATAGGAAAAAGAGGCTACAATTTGCACGAGCTCACCAAAATTGGACAGTTGAAGACTGGAAAAATGTTGCCTGGTCTGATGAGTCTCGATTTCTGTTGAGACATTCAGATGGTAGAGTCAGAATTTGGCGTAAACAGAATGAGAACATGGATCCATCATGCCTTGTTACCACTGTGCAGGCTGGTGGTGGTGGTGTAATGGTGTGGGGGATGTTTTCTTGGCACACTTTAGGCCCCTTAGTGCCAATTGGGCATCGTTTAAATGCCACGGCCTACCTGAGCATTGTTTCTGACCATGTCCTTCCCTTTATGACCACCATGTACCCATCCTCTGATGGCTACTTCCAGCAGGATAATGCACCATGTCACAAAGCTCGAATCATTTCAAACTGGTTTCTTGAACATGACAATGAGTTCACTGTACTAAAATGGCCCCCACAGTCACCAGATCTCAACCCAATAGAGCATCTTTGGGATGTGGTGGAACGGGAGCTTCGTGCCCTGGATGTGCATCCCACAAATCTCCATTCAACTGCAAGATGCTATCCTATCAATATGGGCCAACATTTCTAAAGAATGCTTTCAGCACCTTGTTGAATCAATGCCACCTAGACTTAAGGCAGTTCTGAAGGGCGAAAGGGGGTCAAACACAGTATTAGTATGGTGTTCCTAATAATCCTTTAGGTGAGTGTAAATATATATGACTATCATCAGCATAGAAGCGATAATTAAGCCTGATTGATCTTAAGAGCAATCCAAGAGGAAATATATAAATGCTAAAAAGTAAGGGGCCTAAAATTGAACCCTGAGGGACACCAGTAGGGTGTATGATTTTGATGACCAGTACCAGTATGATTTTAATTACAATGGATCAAATCATTAAGTACAATGAAACCGAATATTCAAGACAAAACTACATACAAAAGTTTAGTAATATTAGTGTTGATGATAAGTATTCTTTTCCCCTAAAGCCTCTCTCTCAAGATTCAGCCGCATTAAAACATTAGCTCCTGTAATGTGCTTCAGGGTCCCATTTGTTGAGGGTCGTCCTTCTGTACGCTCATCACAGCTTCTTCTTCTGCACGCTTATGAACACATCACGCAAGGAGAGAGGGTGGAATAATTCCGCTGCGTCCCACTCTGTGACAGCTTGGACACGCCTGCCGGTTCCCATCATGCATCTCAAGTTCCTTCTCCTTCATCTCTACCTAATTAACATTCCATGCAACCCAGCACGATATGCTCTGACCTTGCCTGCTCCGATGCAGCCTCCGCATGGAAACTGTGGCCTGTACGGTACCGTGAGGACATGGTCCAGTCAGGCGGAATATTGATTCAGAGCAGATATTGATCGCGTATACAACACTCCATTAACTTATCTCGCATGAACACATTGCAAGTTAACACCTTGTGCCTGCTGTTGTGAATACTGGTCTTGCACACTTCCATATTGTAGCATTTTACAGTGTCCGCATTACAAAGATTACATGTCAGTATAATTAATAACAATAGTAACTAGATTTGAATACTAGTGCTTGTACTACAATAAAATAACAGTATTATAAATGGTTGCATATATACAAGACAAGACCAAAATCACAATTCAGTATGCAAATATTATGACGTCTCTGAATGCTGGACATTTTTCATGGTGGAGATTTTGCTTCTCAGCACTTGAAGAGGACTGACAGTATTATGCCCTTTTACAAAGTCTTGATTTTGTTTTTGGGGTATACTAATAGGATTTACTGCAGTGCCTCTTTTCCCTAGTCTGTCTGTAACACTCTGTTTAGTTCCCGTCTCTAAGGCCTCATTTACACTGTCCCAATGTGACCCAATTCGGATTTTTTGCTCATATGTGACACAGATCCGATGTGTTCTATGACAGTGTAAACAGGAAAAAAACGCATGCACTCGGATATTTCGAGATCGGTTTCAGGTCTCATTCGTATGTGGAAATATATCGGATATGTGCCAATGCGACTGTCATGTAAACAGATTTTCTGAGGCATTAGGCAACGTCGCCGCAGTTTAATGACGAGAGAAACCCCGATGGCGACGTGCATCTGCAAAGGGACGGATGGCCCGACGAAACGTTGTGTCGTCGTAGGAGAGGAATGTGAAAAAACGTTGACACAACATATTGTTGTACACAAAAAAATTTCGGACCCACTGCTCCTCGTTAAAGCCAATATTTAAACACAATATGCTCCCACCAGTCCTGAGATCTCTCCCAGATAGCAAGCACATTTGGGCTGATTCCTGCTGAAATGCGCTACTGTCGGCTTGGTGTCGGCATCGGTGAAAAGATAATGGGCCAGAGTCGTGGTGACTGTGTCTGTGTACACAACACTTCTGGCTGACTTTTACTCATATACAGCGTTTTATGAATGGGCCAGTGTCGGCTAAAAGACTCGCGCTGGCTCATATAGGCTACAGCTTTTTATGAATGGGCCAGTGTCGGCTAAAAGCAGTTGTACTCGCGCTGGCTCATATACGGCGTTTTATGAAGGGCCAGTGTCGGCTAAAAGCAGTTGTACTCGCGCTGGCTCATATACGGCGTTTTATGAAGGGCCAGTGTTGGCTAAAAGCAGTTGTACTCGCGCTGGCTCATATACGGCGTTTTATGAAGGGCCAGTGTCGGCTAAAAGCAGTTGTACTCGCGCTGGCTCATATAAGGTGTTTTATGAAGGGCCAGTGTCGGCTAAAAGCAGTTGTACTCGCGCTGGCTCATATACGGCGTTTTATGAAGGGCCAGTGTCGGCTAAAAGCAGTTGTACTCGCGCTGGTTCATATACGGCTTTTTATGAATGGGCCAGTGTCGGCTCAAAGCAGTTGTACTCGCGCTGGCTCATATAAGGTGTTTTATGAAGGGCCAGTGTCGGCTAAAAGCAGTTGTACTCGCGCTGGCTCATATACAGCGTTTTATGAATGGGCCAGTGTCGGCTAAAAGCAGTTGTACTCGCGCTGGCTCATATAGGCTACAGCTTTTTATGAATGGGCCAGTGTCGGCTAAAAGCAGTTGTACTCGCACTGGCTCATATACAGCGTTTTATGAAGGGCCAGTGTGGGCTAAAAGCAGTTGTACTCGCGCTGGCTCATATACAGCGTTTTATGAAGGGCCAGTGTTGGCTAAAAGCAGTTGTACTCGCGCTGGCTCATATACGGCGTTTTATGAATGGGCCAGTGTTGGCTAAAAGCAGTTGTACTCGCGCTGGCTCATATATGGCGTTTTATGAAGGGCCAGTGTTGGCTAAAAGCAGTTGTACTCGCGCTGGCTCATATACGGCATTTTATGAAGGGCCAGTGTCAGCTAAAAGCAGTTGTACTCGCGCTGGCTCATATACAGCGTTTTATGAATGGGCCAGTGTCGGCTAAAAGCAGTTTTAACGTACTCGCGCTGGCTCATATACTGCGTTTTATGAATGGGTCGTAAGAAACAGTTAGATCGTTTGTGATGATAACATCAGAAAACCCACTGAGATAGGCTAGATGAGTGCGATCTCATAGCCTATAACATTGTGTAAATTTAATTAACATTATCTTGTTTTATTATTATAACTGCTGATCTGTATCCAGTGCACTATAGCTAATCCAATGATCTGGAGTTATTTTGAGTGTTTGCTCATTCAGCACCAGCGTCGATTCATCTTTTGAATGAATGGGCTAGCCTACTGTCGGACTGCCATAGGCCTATAGTAGCCTAGGCTACGTGTAGCGCTGTCTGAATTGATTCACTTAACCATTCAAAGTATTTCAAAATAGGAATATGTGCTAAAATAAAAAATCTGATTTATTTTGTTGTAACACATCCTTGTGGAGCTCCGAAATGGAAAAACGATTAGGTTATTGACGTAACCCAGGTTCTCTGATAACATGAAGTGAGGTATCTCACTATGGGAACACCTCTGGGCGTGACCGATCGCAGAAGCACCAATTACACCATGTCTGCCAACCATTGTAGACCAATTGCTGCAGCGATCAGGGAGTCCTGCCTCCCTGTATATAAACTGCAGCTACCTGCCGTTTCGTCATTCTCCGCATATCTCTTCTCCGTGGGAAAAGGCAAGGAGGGCAATGTTGTGAGATACCTCACTTCATGTTATCAGAGAACCTGGGTTACGTCAGTAACCTAATCATTCTCTTTCTAACATTCGTTCGGTATCTCACTATGGGATATAGACAACTCCCGTATTGCCAATATGCTGACGAAGCAGACTTAAGACGAGAGGGTTAAAGTATAAAACTGCATCACTGACCCAGACGGAGAAACAGAATAGTCTGAGGAATCCGCCCTTATAGAACCACCTTATACCACCTGACTACTCACTCCCAGAACTGAGTGGGCCAGAGAGGGTTCTGTCACATCCAGTCTGTAGAAACGAATAAATGTGTGCGGAGAGGACCAGCTGGCTGCCGTGCAAATTTCTTGAATCGAAATGCCTTTAAATAGAGCCCAGGATGTAGACATACCTCTAGTAGAATGCGCTCGTAGACCTACTGGGGGCTCTAAATTCATGCTATTGTAACATAACACGATAGCCTCTACCACCCAGTGGGAAAGGCGTTGACTGGAGATAGGTTTTCCTTTGTAAGAGTCAGCCCACGAGACAAACAGCTGGTTGCTCTTACGCAATGTGCGGGTTCTCTGTACATATACAGCGTATGAACCGGACATAAACAGTGTAGTCTCTCCTCCTCTGGAGATGAAAAAGGAGGTGGATGAAAAGCCAACAAGTCCACTGATCTTACTCTATCCGCGTGATCGTATACCTTGGGCATGAACGCCGGGTTAGTTCTAAAAAGTACTCTTTGACCACCCGGAGCGAACCTCATACATGAGGGGTGAACTGATAAAGCATGTAGTTCACTCACCCGAGTAGTAGAGCCGTCTTTAAAGCCCATCTTAAAGTCCATCTTATCAATGGGCTCGAAAAGGGGCTTTAGAGAGCGCGTTCTGGACCACAGACAAATCCCATGGCAGGACCAGTGGCTTTGATACTGGGTGCAGTCTGCGTGCACCTCTCATGAATCTACAGACCAGGGGTGTTGGCCCATAGTGCCTGAATCAATACCCACATGACATGCTGAGATAGCGGACAGATAAACCTTAACCGTGGAAAAAGCTCTGCCTTTATCCAGGAGGTCCTAAAGGAAACACAGCACGTCCGAAACCGAACACAGGAAAGGAACAATGTTCTTATCTGCGCACCATTCCTCGACAACTCCCCATTTGAGATTATATAGAGAACGTGTCGAGGCAGCCCTCGCGTTCTGAATCGTCTCAATTACTCTCGGAGGTAACTCGGCTGCGCTCAGATTCACCCTCTCACGGGCCAGGCCCAGAGAGCTAGTTTCTGAGGGGAGGGATGGAATATTTCCCCCCGTGCTTGTGAGAGAAGATCCCTGCGCGCTGGTAACGGCCATGGCCGGTCGTAGAGCAGTTGCGCAATCTCCGCCACCCACAGTCTCCCCGGCCAGTAAGGCGCGATCAGAATCATCACATGTCTGCATTCCCGAACCCTCCGTAATGTCAGCTCGATCAAGCTCAACGGAGCGCTTACAGCAACACGTCCGGCCACTCGTGGGCTAGCGTATCCTCACCCAATGGTGCATCGTCGTCGGCCAGGGAGAAGAACAGGGGACATTGCGTGTCTTCGCGCGATGCGTAGAGATCTAGAGCAGCCTGGCCGAATCTCTCCCATAACATGAGGATCACCTGGGGGTGGAGTCTCCACTCCCCGTACAGAGGATTCCCTCTGGATAGTAGATCCGCTCCCCTGTTCATTATTCCCGGGATATGTGTCACGCGTAATGAGAGGAGAGACCTGCTGCTTCACATTATTAGTCTCTTCGCTAACACGTGAAGCATGTGAGAACGAACTCCTCCCTGCCGATTTATGTAGGCTATCACCGTTGTATTGTCTGTCCTGACCAATACATGATGATTCTTGAGAAAATGCACAAAATGTCTCAGAGCTAGAAACACTTCAGTAGCTCTAGAAAATTGATGTGCCTCTCTCTCAGTGCCGGAGACCAAACTCCTCTCACTGTTCTGCCCTCGAACACTGCGCTCCAGCCTGTGAGAGATGCATCCGTCGTCACCACTTTTCTCAGTACAGTAGGACCTAGAGGGCATCCTGTCCTGAGAAAGGATGGGACTCTCCAATGACAGAGAGCGCTCGCACATTCTGGTGAGATGCACACTCTGCGGTTGAGGCGGCTCTTGGGGCGAATGCCTTGTGACACTGTCCAGTTCTGAAAATCTCTCATTCACAGTAGTCCCAGGGGAACCACGGACACCGTTGAGGCCATCAGTCCTAGTAGCCGAAGACACATCCTGAACGAGACTGATTTCCCTCTTTGAAAAAGGGAGAGGCAGCTGTGAATTGTCTTGATGCGATCCTCTGATAGGAAAGCTCGAAACGTCACAGAATTCAACCTGAGACCCAAGTAGACTATTTCCCGGGACGGAGATAGACAACTCTTTGTGTGGTTTATTTTGAAACCTAATCTCTCCAGATGCGTCACTAGTGTGTGTGTGTCGCTCTCTGCCTGCCATTGGCACGGCGCACAGATGAGAAGATCGTCCAGGTATGATGAAATCCTGAGCCCTAATCTCCTCAATGGAGTCAGGGCTCCCTCCACACACTTGCTGAATACTCGAGGGGCTAAAGCGAGGCCAAACGGTATTCTCGTAAACTCGTATACTGTGCCCTGATAGGCGAACCTCAGATATTTCCTGTGCGCTGGAAAAATATCTATGTGAAAATATGCGTCCTGGAGATCCACCGAGGTGAACCAGTCTCCTTGCCGAATATTTTGACACAACGTTTTGACAGACAGCATTTTGAATTTGTATTTTCTGAGGTGTCTGTTGAGGACCCGTAAATCCAGAATGGGACGGAGTGCCCAGCCATGTGAGTGATTCCTTCAGAGTGAATACGGGGGAATCTGACTGCAGTAGATGTGAAAGATACTACTACTGTGGACTTCGACCGAAAACAGGAAGTAAATACAGGTATGTGCGCTGGCTGAATTAACATCTCTTTTATTAATATCTTTCACATCTACTGCAGTCAGATTCACCCGTGTTCACTCTGAAGGAATCACTCACATTAGCTGTGCACTTGTAATGACACATCAAGGATGTTAAGAGGCTAAAAGCAGGTTTAAAACTTGCCCCACCGAAGTCAACAGGGTGCAAATTTTAAAAAGAGGATAACACGGTGTAGGCAACACCGATTTTTGTCGTTGTTCTCTGTATTGACAGCACTCCAAATTTACAAAAAAAATGAGCTCAATGTTAAAATTGACCAGAGTTCTCCTTTAAGAATGCTACATTTTGGATAAAAACATCAGTGTTTACATTACATTTACATTATTTTAATATATTCCTTTCATGTTATAGTTTGTACTTTCCCTGTGCCACCCAACAAATATGGTACGGCCTCCAAAGCTGACACTGCCTCAGGTACGCAACACAACATTATAATATAATAATTATTTTGGCCATGTCCACATTAGTTATTTTTAATTAGCCTGTTTTTCAGAATTGGTTATGTATCTTTTGAAAGTAAAAAATAATTACTGATGCCAATACTATTCTTTTTAGCACCAGAAAATATCAGCGGGAGTAAGCTGATGAAGAGGGTCCATCCAAAAATGGGTGAGGTCATTAATCGTCCTTGTAAACTAAGTGGTTATGTATATTGGCCTTTTCATTAATTTGTTTTTGCCCTAAGAAAAGCTGGAGGAGCATTGCTGCTTCAATCACTGGCCAAAAAGTGTCTGTCCTTGAGCAATACAGACCCAAAGCTTAACTGCTCTTATTGTGAGTGGGTGAATGACAGGCATTCAACTTTTCTTGAAGAACTTTTATTATGATTTTTCTTATTTATTTCTTAATTTTATTATTTTGCTAGTTCCAGCGGAAACCTTTTCTGAGGACCTTTTTGCAACACCACCTACCTCAAAGCCTTGTAAGTAGACTTGTTGCAAATACATAATGGTTTCACATTTTCATGACTAGTAAATTGATTTAAAGTTTAAACTTGCTTGCATATTATTCAGTGTAACCTTGTGTACATATTCTTGGGCTATGGTTAGACGTCTATTAGATTTTCACTGACAGCCCAAATTCAGCCTTGTTTTAGCCTAGACATATGGGCTGTGTTTTGTGGGCTATTAGACGTCTTTTAGACGCAAAATTGCTTGCTGGGTAGTTTACAGTCACGTGACTACCATGGAGGCCCGGAGGGCACACTGCATTACGGAACTGTCAATTTTCCATTTCAAAAGAAGAAACTCAAAAACATTTGAATAAAATGCCAGTATTACATATCCAGCACCTGCTGCAGTATTTCAGCTAATAAAAACAGCATGACGTTCTAAAACACCCAGTGTGAAACAGGTACCTCAATGTAGTAAAACAGTGATTATAAAAGATCAAATTCAGTATACCTAACTGAAGATGCATACTATATGCAGGCAAGCAGATGAATATGAACGTAACGCAAAATAGTAGGCCTAATGGTTTTATGGAAAAACACTTTGTGTTTATATTCGCGGTTTATCTGCTTTCCTGTACATAGTATGATTAATCAATGAGGTATACTGAATTTGGTATTTTAATATCATTGTCCTACTAATTAGTACTTAGCACTAACCTGGTAAAAATGACTGGCGGGCAATCATGGAGGAAAGCCAAAATTCAGCTGTGATCACAGGAATAAATTACACTTTACTATATATTCACATAGACAACAGCTCTAGGCCTAATAATATTTCACAATGTTACTGTTTGTGCTGACTTTTTGGATCAAATAGGCCGTCAAAATATGCAGCTTTGGTGAGCAGAAGAGACTTATAGTATTATAGTGTATTGCTCTACATAACACACTTGTTAGTAGACACAAAGGGTTGACAAGCCAATATCATGAATATTTGCAATGTAAAACACATTTTCCTCAACTGGAACTTCTCTCAATTTGTTCAGTGGTGTGATATGTAGAAGTTAGAATTAAAAATGTTTTAGCCTGGTTTCATTCATCAAAACATGAGCATATTTTCATGACTGTTGTGTTCTCAGTGTGAAGAGAGCACAACAGTGTGAAGAGTTTAAAAAAAGAGAGAATAATTGGTCCTAGCAACTGTAAAAAAAAAAAACTGTAATTTTAAAATTATTTGTGTGTGTGTGTGTGTGCATGTGACTGAAAATTATTTGTGTGTGTGTGTGTGTGTGTGTGTGTGTGTGTGCATGTGACTGTAAGAATTATTTGTGTGTGTGTGTGTGTGTGTGTGTGTGTGTGTGTGTGTGTGTGTGTGTGCGTGCATGTGAGAATTATTTGTGTGTGTGTGTGTGTGTGCATGTGACTGAGAATTATTTGTGTGTGTGCATTGTGACTGAGTTTATTTTTTCTTCCTATATTATAAACATATTTTTATTGTTATTATTATGACCGCCGCTAGCGTAGCTAGCGAAAGCGGTCATATAGGGATTGTCAAAGTTTTTTTTTTTTTTTTTTCGTCACCTACTGAATTTTCCGTCAACGATACCAGGGACACCGAAGCACCGGGGAACATGAAATTTGGTGGGCATGTAGCCCCACTAGACTTTTACGGAAAAATTTCGTTTGGTCCCCGGGGGCCACTCCCCCCCCCCCCCCCCCCCGCGCTGGGCCCCCCCAAACCCAAAAAATGCAGTTTTTCCTAAATAACCACCTGAACCGTGGCACCGAGGATGAAGAAATTTTTATGGTATGTTGCTCTTAAGGGCCCACATCAACCTAGCCCATAATCACTCATTTGTGATTTACGCCCCTCCCATAAAAAATGAAAATGCAATATTATTCTACTTTAATCGCCCGTATCTTCAGTTGAGATGTTCAGAACTGCACCATATTTCATGTGTATGATTAACTTGACATCCTCTGGGGGTATCCTCTGCTAAGTTTCGTAGAATTTCATCCATGGGGGGGTATAAAATAAATTCATTTATGTGCACATTTAGTGACTGTACACTCATCGGCCTGTAGATGGTGGTGTTGAGCGAAGGGTTGCTGGTTTAGGATGATACTGTCACACACACTGACATCCACACGCACAGACACACACCCATACACACACATACAAATCCACATGCACAGACACACACACACAAACACACACGCGCACACACATGTACGCACGCACACATACACGCACAGACACACACACAGACACACACGTACACAAACACACACAAAGACATGCACATACTACTACTTTTTTTAGGTATATACATAAACACGCAATACAGCCAAATTGCTCCACGTCATTTATTTTTGTGGAAAGCCAGTGCAGGCCTGAGCGGCGGTCATATTTTGTACCGCCCTGCGGTACATCTAGTTACTATTATTATTGTTTAAAATGGGTTGTTAATATTATTGTTTAAAATGAGTTGTTAATGTTATTGTTTAAAATGTGTCGTTATTGTTCATTTTATAGTTTATTTGATCATTGTTAATACATGTTCATGTTATAGTGTATTTGTTATTTTTTAATAAAAGCCTTTAATCTTTTTTAAATGTTTGAATTTGTGTTTGTAGTCTCACACACAATAACTGAAGCATATGTGCAATGATGACACTGACTTTTCGTCCTCCTTGCCTCAAAATCATGGTGATGTTTGGCGAACTTCGCATATATCGCAGAGCTTGCATCAAGCACATTCCGCGTCCGCCCATCTGTGCAAGAGAATTTAACCCTTTAAGCATGCGCAATGTTTCAGATAGTATGGCAAGTGTAAACACATGAATCGGATATGTGTCACAGTTGAAAGAACGTATAAACGGACGGTCCAAAAAATCGGATAAAGGTAACAAATCAGAATTGGGCATCAAGACCTGCAGTGTAAACGAGGCCTAAGAAGTCCCTCCTTCCGAAAAGGTGATCTGATTGGTTGGCTGGAACAGTGTGTTGTGATTGGTCAACTCCTACAAAAGTGTTTCAGTAATGTCACGCCCCTTACCATAACCACCAGTTTCAACACACTGCTATCGCAACTCAGCTAGGCCTCGTCGCCTTTTTTGTGTGCATGTCGGGTATGGAAGCTTGATTCGGCCAAATAATAAAACAATTTAAAAGATAATTGCGACTTTTTATCTCACTTTTTTTCTTACAATTGCGAGGTTACTTCTCTAAATTCGCAATTCTGACTTAGTTCTCGCAATTCTGACTTTTTTCTCATAATTAAGATATAAACTTACAATTGCGAGTTATAAAGTCCAGTTATGAAGAAACAAAGACTGAGTTTATATCACGCAATTGTTTATATCACGCAATTCTGACTTTATAACTCGCAATTGCTAGTTTATATATCGAAATGTTGACTTTAGAACTTGTTTACAAGTTACAAGAATTACAAGTGTTTATTACATGGCTTGGTTGAATTCCAATGTAGAATGCGGTCTGTTATTTCTTGATAACAGACCGCTGCGAAGTATAACACACCGTTGCCATGAAAAACAGAGCGTTGCTATGGACGCGGAACGGACTATTTTCTTTAGCGGAAGCAATACAATCGTTTTTAAATCAATATTTTGTGTCAAATTATTTATTTATTTTGTAGGTAGCCATGTAATAAGCAGTATAATGTATAGCGAGGCGGTTGTTATAGCAAATAACAACCCCTTCAGGCTGATTCAAGACCCCTCCGCTTCGCGTACATTATCCCTTACATATCATACAATTCTGAGGGAAAAAAAAGTCAGAATTGTGAGATAAAAAATCTTTTATGTTTTATTCAGTGGCGGAAACAAGCCTCAATACTTAAGCAGTAATTATTTAAATGAAGAATATTGTGACATGTTTGTTCCCAGAAGAAAACTCAAGACTACAATCAAGGCATTTCAGGGAGTTCAGAAACAGCGCTTACTGATAGAGAGTGTGATTGTGACTGCTTTGTTATTTTGCAGACCGTTTTCATGCTCAAACAGCAACACTGCACACTAAAGAAATTTGAAAATGTAAAAAAGCATAAATTAGGTCCTCTTTAAATCTTTTGAAACTGTTCACCAAAGAGATTTGTTCAGATTAATTTACTGATTCCTTCAGTGGCACTTTCTGAATTGCTACCAGTGAGTATCTTTTTGAGTGTTATGAGTGAGTCACTGAATCATTCTTATTATGCTTTATTAAAATTTGCATTTTGATATTACAGTAGAGATGTATTTTCTGCCATATTAACATTATGTGATTCACTGCAGGTTTACCTTTGATTCTTGTCTTTTTTTTTTGTTGTTGTTCAAGATGAGATGCAGTGGCTGAAACTCACTTGTTCTGGTGTTTGGAGCCCTGTAGATGTGCATGATATTGTGCCACGGAGTTGAGCGTAACACTGCAAACCTCACATGTGTGACTCCGCTTCGGGCCTAAGAGCATACATAAATGCATATACATCTTATGAGACTAGAACTAACTATGTTGTTTCATACAAACCAACAGCAAATGACCTCAAATCTTCTCTCAGGGTAAATATAACAACTTATTTAGACACACGCCAACAGACAGGTTGGTAAATGATGAGGTAAATTAGCATACAGCCCGAATACAGCACACTGGTATTTTTCAACAACAACAACAACAACAACAACAACAACAACAACAACAACAACAACAACAACAAATCACTCTAAAATTAAAGAAGATAAAGCCTATTTTAAGGACATTTTCACACTATTTACATATCAGTAACTGTTGCACTGCCTTAATAAAATATTAATTTTTGACATAATATATAACAATACTTAGAATCACCATTGATATGAATGAGAATTACCAAAAAACATTATCTATTAGACATATTTAAACAATTTCAAACAGTTTTTCTCTGTAATTATATTAAAATTGTGAAATTTTAATGATTTTGCTAGCCAACTACTGTAGCAGATAAGTTACACTGATAAAACATATAAACTGAAACCAATTGTTGTTTTATTGAGAAAGCATATTGTTTTTACACCTTTTGGATGATGTGAAATGTACACTAAATTATAGATCCTTACAATATATACTATTGAAAATAACCATTGAGACTAATGAGAATAAAACAAAAATGCTTCATCATCAAAGTAATAATGTTAGAATGCAAAGAAATTCCTAATGGTCCTACAAATAGATATACATTTCTTTATAGAAAATATAATATTAATGTAATAATAAAATATACAACCATTTCTTTTGTTTTTTGGTATAAAATATGACGTGGACTTGTTTCTGTGACATTCATTCATATATAAAGGCATGAAATGCAGGCATCCATGCTCCAGTAAACAGGTTATGCATGAAACCATAAATATATATATATATATGCCTCCTTCACACATGAACATAAGCTTATGTCCAAACATGACTCATAAATTTAAAGAGCATGCATTGCCTATACACGTGGAACCATTTAGCACGCGATGCGATTTACTATGGGGAGATGGGTGATGTTAAATGACCCTTACATATGCCACATGACCCTTGCATATACCACTAAGCAATAACCTCCTCTGTTTAAACAAGAGGAATCTTTTGTTATCCGAGTATCTGAGCGATCAGGCCAGATAATGAATGGAGGCTCATCTAGGAGCCTCATCAATACCATTTACCACGGATCTATATTCAGTCAAAGCCGTAGATTACGTCGGCCTCATCTTTGCAACCAAACTGCCTCAGCTTTTCTTTGGCATTGTGCATATTTGCAATGATTAAAAACACAACAGAAGGGGCTGTGAAATACACTGATAAGCCGTATCCTCCCACAGCTCTGTCTTCCTACACCAAATCTGTTCTCCGCCACTAACTAGGACAGACCAGTAAATTATAAGCTTATGTGAAGCTCGAAAAATCACTTTCTGGCTTCCTGTGAGGTGGGAAGTCAGATTGAAACGCTATAAAATAGGTTTGCTGAATGACAATTGCTTGTGAGTAGAAATAGCATGTCAAATACTATTCTAGTCTACGTTTATAGAAGACTAATATTTTAAACTCACCACACTATAACAAGCACGCCACAAAAATAGTGTTTTCAATCACGAGAGTGCAGTACTGGGAAGCCTTAATGAAAACTGCAGCAATGAGTCATATTTATGAGTCACAAGCGTGACGTGAGGGACAGGACACTTCAATATGAATCTAAATCCAACATTTGGCTAAATGGCAGCTGGTAAACACCTCCCACGAAATGATTCTCGTCCCTCTGCACGTCAACTCACCAACGAGGTGCCTTCGCTGTCTGCAACTTCAGCCATTGACGGTTTGTTTGGCGAGCAAAGATCTTGTGCTCCGGGAGACTCTTTGTCGTGCCATTAATTACCTATTGATAACTGCCTCGTACGAAAACTCTTTAGCTATCTGCTGAATAATACAAATCGTTAATGAAATGCCTGCTTGTGAAAAGACTCTAAGACCATTAAAATGCCTCTACTGAGACCTGTAAAACAGTGGATGGTCAATGCTAAGATGATATCTGTGCTTAAACCGTGGCATTTACGACGGGGTTATTCATGAGCCATTACAACAGACTGATGAAAACAAACATCGTTACAGTTGAATGTACTTTTTTAAAGGGACAGTTCAGCCCAGAATGAAAATTTTATCGTCATTTTTTCACCCTCATGTCATTCCAAAACAACAAGGCTTTCATTCTTCCATAGAACATAAAATAAGTCATCTGTACATACAGTACAATTTCATCTTTTAAGCTTAAAAAGAATGCAAATCATAAAACTAGTGCATATTATGACTTGTGCGCTATATTCCAAATCTTCTGAAGTAATACAATAGCTTTGTGTGATGAACAGACTGGAAATTTAATGACCAGGTCAGTCAGTAAAAGAATCGTTAAAACCAAACGATTTACTGAAAAGATCCAACTAAATAAAACTTTGTTTTGATTGGTTCATTACACAAAGCTATTGAATTGCTCCAAAAGACTTGGAATATAGCGCACACAAAGTGGCACTTTTTTAATAGTTGAATGGTATTTTGCATCCTTTTTAAAGCTCCAGACCTCAGAACAACATGAGGGTGAATAACTGATGACAGAATTTTCACTTTTGGGTGAACAATCCCTTTAAATCCATGTGTTGTCTGTTCCTCTCAGAACATACCGTTCAGTTCATCTCCATCCTCCAGACTTTTACCCAGCTGTGCGAGGAGGTTAGCTTGGGCTGCATTTTTTTTGTGCTTCTTGCCTTCATAGTGCTGTCTAGCCATGACGGGGTTGTTGAACCAGGCCTTGCACATCTGGCAGTAACGGTGTGAGAGCCTGCCATGTATGGAAGGACTTCCCGGGGAATCTTCAGTCACCATATGCTCTGAACCGGCTGTCACCTCTGCAAGAGGACAAAACAGACTTAGTATACTTGGTGCTCTGTTCAATAACAGGCTACAGATAAAGACTATGTTAACAAAACACCATGACTGAGAGAGAAACTGAGCCTTAGCACTCATACAGGAGATATACAGTAAGTGGTCAGAATTATTGGCATCCCTGGTAAATATGATCAAAGATGGCTGTAAAAAATGATCTTTTATTCAAAAAATAGCAAACATCTAACCTTTCATTGAAGTAAAAGAATTGAAAGTGTCAATATGAAATAAAATAAAAAATCTCCAAAGCACACTGGCCACAATTATTGGCACCCCTAGAATATGTACGAGTAAAATATCTCTGAAGTATATTCCCATTAATATTTTAATTTTGTAGCACACCAGGGTGACTAGAAACATGAAATTGTCTAGCTATGATTTCTTGTTTCACAGGAGTTTAAATATGAGGAAACACAAAGGCCAAATTTCCTTTAATCATCCATTAAATTGAATAAAACCAAAGAATATAGTTCTGATGTGCAGCAAAAGATTGTTGAGCATCACAAATTAGAAAGTGTCTGCTTTGAAAATCCCCATTTCCACCATCAGGGCAAAAATTAAGAAGTTCCCATCAACTAAAGATGTTACGAATCTGCCAGGAATTGGCAGATTCGTGTCTATATTATCTTAATGCACGGTGAGGAGGAGAGTTTGAGTGGCCAAGGACTCTCCAAGGATCCCAGATGGAGAATTGCAGAGATTAGTTGAGTCTTGGGGGTCAGAAAAAAACCTCAAACAACCCCTACATCCCCACATGTTGTTTGGGAGGATTTCAAGAAAAATCCTCCTCGCTCCTACAAAAACAAACTCCAGCATATTCAGTTGTCAGACACGATTGGAACTTCAAAAGGGACCTGAACCCTACAGAACAAGAGTGGGATGAACTGGAGAGGAGAAGCACCAACATGGATCTGGGAATCTGAAGGATCTGGAGATATTCTGTATGGAGGAATGGTCTCTGATCTCCAAACTCATCAGTGATTACAGGAGAAAACTCAGAGCAGCTATCTTGGCCTTACAGTTAAAATGTTATATCCATTTCTCATTTTATTTAACAATATCGGAGCAACAACAGCAGGTGTGTGACAGCATTAATAACACATATTAGAATTTCGGAGACATGCATACGTGATTCTATTGACATTTTTTTGCTTGCGGTCTGTCTCACCTGTCAAGGCGTAGGGCACAGTCTCATGTCAGTGTGAAATATTTCATGGGTAAAGGCCACAAATTAGGAACACAGAATGTCCCCTGTGGCTGCACCTTAATAAGGTGCATTATGAATCTCATGACACTAATATGATGAATTTTTTTCATAAACAGACGGGAGGTCATTTGTCTCACACAAGCTGGTGTAAGCTTCTATTTTCTCTGTTTGTTTTTAAGAAGTGCATTTTTATTACAAAGCTAAGAAGATGCTAATTATGCTCAGTTATAGCAAACGGTAAACATAAGACTACACGCTATCCCGCGTCATAACATGTAGAAAATAGGAACAGTGGATGGCACAAATGGGGCGTCTTGGCTCTTCTCCTGTTTTTCAAATGGAAGATATCTGGGTAGATTCTGGCAGCTGTAAGAAATTGTAGTCTGCCTCGACCCAGATTCCACTCCAAAATATATTTTAGAATAAAGCTCATCCCCAAAATGGCTTATTTATCATAGAGATGAACGAAGTGAAGTTATATTGTTTCTTCACCATTTGGGTTGATCACATCCTGAGCAAATGGCCATGATTAATTGTAGAATGGGAATGGGTATATGGGACACCTTCTCAAACACAGCTGTTACATTAAGAGTGGTAAACTGTAACAGGATAAAAGGTTTAAGATTTGGATGTTCTGGGTTCATTCTGACGCCGGTGAACCCAAGGTTCTTCGTGTACCTTGCCCCTGCTATGCTGTAATAAACTTAATTTTTGAGATCTTGGACGTCCACGTCATTTTTTTCTTACACAGCTCTACATGTGTATTTGTAGAAGGTGTCAAAACTTGATAATAGAAGCATTCCTTTTTTCTTCTTCTTCTTTCCGTCTCAGGTTCCCTGAGGTGTTTGAATGGAAGGTTGTTTTCATTATAACACATAATCAGAGTGTGATATGAAACGCTACTGTGACAAATACAGTGGTCTGAGGCCACAAGTGAAAATGGTTATAGCTTCTTTTTTTTCCACAATTTAATATAGAAATGTTTCAATTGCAAATTATGTTATCAGCATAACAACTGGAGAATGAGAACTTCATTTCATATTATTTAAACATTTCTCTGCCATTTAAATGTTTTCTGGATGTCCCAATCAAAAGTGTGCGGTCAGCAAGATTTTTTTTTTAAATAAATAAAAAAATGTACTCAGCAATTATACATTTAATTGATCAAATGCGACAGTAAAGACATAATGTTACAAAAGATTTCTTTTGACATTTCTATTCATCAAAAAAACATGTTCTACACTGTTCTACAAAAACATGACGCAGCACAACTGTTTTCAACATTGATAATAACCAGAAATGTTTCTTGAGCAGCAAATCATCATATTAGACTGATTTCTGAAGGATCATGTGACACTGAAGACTGGAGTAATGATGCTGAAAATTCATTAAAATTACATTTTAAAATAGATTCGCATAAAACAGTATGGAAGCTTGTTTCCGCCATGGAATTAAACAATTTAAAAGATAGACTTTTTATCTTATAATTTTGACTTTATAACTCGCAATTGCAAGTTTATAAAACTCTTACTGGCTTTTGAACGGTTTTGTACCCGTTTCTTCTGACATTATGTCTCTGTTTATGGGAAAGGGGTGCAGGTGCAAAAGATCAACATAATTTTAAGTGTTATCATTTGGAGCTTTAATAATATCTTGTTCAAACTAGCGTTACAGTAATTGTGTAGATCTGCAGTGGACCGGTTTGATAATGACAATGACAAAAATTATACCCTCATCTGTTTTCCATCCTTGACCATGACCATTTTGTCTACACCTTATCATTTTAGATTTGTGCAGGAGTTACTTATTAGAAACATATGTTTTCAAAAATAAACATAACTGCCTCAAAATTGCGTTTTTCGCCACACATGTAAAACGTAAAAAATTTTCAAGACCTTTATCTGACGTCGGAAGCCACCGTAAAGCAACCATCCAAATGTAACAGAATAATGCTGAGCCTCTACTATGACTGCTGAACAAACAACAAAAGGACAGTTTCTTGAACCCTATTATGGTTACTAATAGTTTTTAATGGTGTTGCTTAGTGAGGCTTGCTATTTGAACAAACACTTTAAAAAGTCAGCATGTAACTCGTCCCGCACCATTTGTGCTGTGGACATAAAAGCACATTAAATCATGAGACTTGTTGATGAGAGGTGCGCTATTACTTTCTAAGTGATTGGACTATAGGATTGCCGCCTGATGTGGATGATAAAACAGGCAAAGCTAACTTTTTTTGCAGAAAATGGCAAATCTAGTCTTGCAAATGGATTTAACCTTGATATACTGTGTTGCACGGGATGGACACTTTGGATAAAACACAATAACATCAAGAGGTTCCTCTCTTTTGTCAATGAGAAATGGCAGTACACTCTTACTTTATCTGTTTCTTTTCTGCATATCCAGCAGTCATTCTGGATTGTTTTCTGAGCTCTTTCCATTTTATTCTTTTTTGGGTCATTTCGCACCCTCAGGTATCTTGGCCACGCACAATTATGCATGCTAAGTGAGTCAGTGATGTGTTGTTCCTGCTAAAGGCCCTGCTCTTATCATAAACATGCTACAAGTCTCGAGAACACAAACTCTGATTTGCCTAATGCACTCACGTTTGGGTGAATGAAAAACAGGACATCCAAGTCCTGATATACTGCAAACTTGTTAAACTCACTTGTCAACTTTATCATTAATTAATTTATTGTTACATTTTCTGACAATGTGTGTGCTGGTTCCAGAAGTATTCTTTTATTATTATTCATTTTTTCCCTACACACTTTTGATTTGAAGCAAAAAAAGTTTTTGAAAATCGGACAAAAAGACAAAGGTACAAGACTGTGTACTCAATGGCTTTAGTGGTAGACAGAACTACAATCGCCTCTTTTACGTCATTCGCAGGGCGGAGCTAAAGAGACCTTTTGGCACATGCTGCTTTTTTTTACTTGCTTTTTTGTCTGTCTATCACTTTGTCTGTATTATGTACGACCTGTGTTTATGTAGCCTATTGTTTTTATATTTTTCTGTGTTCCTCTTCTCTCCCTTGTTTTGTCTGTTTTCTAATAAGTTGTCCAATGATGGGGTGTAAGAAAGCCATTGGTTGTCCAGTCGGGGCGTGGTCTTTATAAGGACGCTGCTGGAACTTGGTTCGGTCGTACTCGGGTTGAGAGCTCCGGAATCCCTCCTCCGGCCGATGATCAAATTTGAGTGTATCAGTGATGTTAATTAGTTCAAGTGAACGTGCAACCTACGGTAACATCTGAAACCGTTTTCCCCTATGTCTAAACAACATATCCTAAAAGTGTGGAGCGTAGGGGTGTCCTGCCTTGATTATTTTGAAATTTGTCTGTCTGTATTGTTGTCTACATGTTGCTTTTTTAAACTCACTGATTGGTGTAATTTTCTGTACAGTATCATGGGTAATGTAGTTTTTTTACTGTTAAAAACAATTATACTGTTAAACACGATTATTTTAAAAAATAAGCTGAAATAATGCAGGATGACGGCCAAATACCATCGATTAACAACATGGTAGCTCAGAGTAAGGCTGTCTTTAAAGGTTTAAAAGTTATCTTTCAAAATCAGTTTCCTTCAAAATCAGAAAATGAATGGAGTTTTTACTTCCGGAACCTAACTGTTGAACTCTACTGTATTAGTTTTTAGTGCATTGCTATGCGGTTGCTAAGATCTGAGAAACTTTGCATTGATATGTTGTTGCTGGGGTGTTGTGGGTGGTTGCTATACACTTGATAAGGTCTTCTGTGAAACTGTGCATTACTACGCAGTTGGGTTCGATTAATGGCCCTGTGAGATTGTTAAACAGTCGCTAAGTTTTCCAAGTAGCTTTCAGTGCACTGAGTCACGATTACAAGGGTGTTTTGCATGGTTCCTATGCGGTGGCTAAGATCTTGTTGTATTTTTTTGTGCATTTCAGGACTTGTTAAGCACCTATGTTTAAAATGCAGGTTCAGGGTTTTTAAAAAAGACCAGAACTCTAACTGTGAGCAGAACTCATATCATCTCTCATATCACACCTCATCAAACATCAATAATATCTAATAATAATGAACTCATTCTCAAGAACAAATTGCCTCATGTAATATTCAGAGTCTGTCCATGGCTAAACAGGTCACTTCCCCGCTGACTGCTTAAGACGTCATATGTGTGTAAAACTCATTTGAGTATGAATACTGATACAGGAACAGCTTGGCCTTCATAAATATGGTGATCTAGTCAGTGTGGAGCTGATCTTAGACCCCACCTCCTACCTTTGGATGTGATGGCAGGTGGTTCCCCCAGCAGTAGCCTCAGTCTCTTGGCATGGATCTTGCCCTGGTAGTGTGACTGGGCCACCACCGCTGAAGTGAACGACATATTGCACAGCGTGCAGCACTTGTTCTTGTCCACGTCTCCCTCCGCACTGCCCTGGGACGACACAGAGACAGACACATACTCTGATATCCTTTAACCAGGACCGTTTATCATCTTCAGCTAATAATACTGGAGAACAGAATGATTTATGAAGCAAATGTGTTATATCATAACTTTAAGAGGAAGATATGAAATTTGGCTGTCAAATTGGCAGATGTGGGTCGCGCTGTGGAGAAGTAATTTAAAAATTTCTAAAAACGGTGTAGCATATATTCTTCTTCCTGCACTGATGCAACCACTCTGAGTTTCTCATCTTGACTGAAATTTGGCTCTAAACTTGTTATGGAAGTCAAATCGAAACTTTCGGTAAAAGCTAATTGTTGTTTGAAGTGCAGTCAAAGTACTATTTGAAAAAGTAGTTACACTACTAAGCTAATAGTATTCTATTAATAGAACTATTAAACTAATAACAAAAACTTGAATAACAAAATCTATCTATCGTCTCTTCGTGTGTGTGTGTGTGTGTGTGTGTGTGTGTGTGTGTGTGTGTGTGTGTGTGTGTGTGTGTGTGTGTGTGTGTGTGTGTGTAATTATACAAGTTGAAAACATAGCAGTAGACAGCAGCGAATGTTTTATTATAAAAAAAAAACTACATCTAAAATCCCATTTATTGTCTTCACAGTGATTCGATTCTGTGAATTTTGTTTCATACATTAACCTAAATCACACTTTCTTTCTACTGGAAAATCTAAGTTAAAAATTGGTGTCACAATAAGTTTAGTTAGCTACTCTCCAGCATTACTGCTGAGCTATTGCTTCATTCACTGTTTACAGGTACATCTGCTCTTCAGATCGATATAGAAATCAATGGTCAATATCCTGAACACTAAGAAAGTGGAACTGCAAGGTCAATGACGTGCAGTAAACAATAAATAAAGGTTAGTTGTTGAGTCTTTAAGGAATTGTTATGTCATTTTCACTTACAATCATGTCATTTCAAACCTGTATACTGTTATTTTTTTATAATACAAAAGTAGTGTTTGAAGAATCGGTATGCAATTTTTGCAATATAACAACAGTTTATAGTGACCATGTCTGTCTACAACAAATACCCAAAGGCACCATAAAAATATCTTAATACAATCCATGAGCTGTCATTTGTGGTAAGAAAATCTAAATCTAAATTTCTCCTTTCTCCACAGAAAAATTACATGAACTACAGTTTTTTTTCTTGCATGAAATAAATCAAATTAAATAATGAGAACCTGATTGACTTTCTGAGCTTTAATTGTTCTATAACCCTTGAGCTTGAGCTGAGGTCTGTCTTCCCTCCACGGGGCATTGATCTGTGTCCACTCATTCTGCTTCTTGTTATTCCTCTCCTGACACGCCATAATGTCTTTTTTTACTCTCCCGAGGGAAAAAACCTCACCAATCTGCAGCTAAACCGTCAATGTCCATTTAGATATTGACCTTGACTGGAAACAATCATCATGTCTGCACAGGAGAGAAGCATCTCTTTTAATTTCAAGCAAATTCTTTAATATTGCTGGCAGTGACAAAAGAAAACAAACCCGTGTCTAACTCACATTATGAGTTAGAGTCAGATAAACCAAAGAAATACATGAGGAGCAGAGACTTAAATGTTTATAGATGCTTTTATAAGTGTGTCTGCAGGGGTTACTTTATTTTGTTATTTTGAATTAAAGTAGTCTTCTTATCTAATGCTGATTCAGTGCAATCAAGGTTAGAAAACTATGCTTATACATCACAAGAAAAGGTCAACACAAACGTTTTCCAGAGCTCCGCAGTTAGGCTTGAGCTTGATTCAACCACACACAGTGGATGCGTCACAGAATCGGGCTAAGGACATGAAAAAGGTGAAAGAACTGGGGTAAAACACAGGTGCAAGCAACGATTACATTTAACTAAACAAAAAACAAAACTCTGTCTTGCCATCTGCACCCTACAACACCCCTTTTTCCCTGTGGAGCAGCTTCCAACATTCCCTCAAAATGCTTGTAATATTCCTGTCTAAAGTCCTGGACTAACATTTCCTGAATTGATCTATGACTGTGTCTCTTGAATATAAATCTCAACTATATGACCAATTCAAATGCCATAACAGTGGTTTGATAATGGTGGTGACTGACTGTATGTCAATCACATGAAATATTACATTTATATTATATTATATTTTATACTACAGTTCTTTCTGGTTCTCGAATCTGATTGGCTGAGAGCCTTTTCCAGTCGTGTGATATTTACCTAGTAACCGCACTCTATAAGGTGATGATACACAGGGCAACTTTTTGGGCAATGTTGCTGGGCAATGTTGCCGTCAACGGGCAACCAGATGAGACACAGGGCCCATGACCGATCTAAATTATCCAGATAGAAATGTATTGCCTATTTTCAATGGGAAAGTGCCCAAGCAACAATCGCTCTGCAAGATTGCCCAGCAACATTGCTCAAAAAGATTGTTTCTTGGGCACTTTCCCATTGAAAATGGGCAATACATTTCTATCTGGATAATTTAGATCGGTCGTGGGCCCTGTGTCTCATTTGGATGCCCGTTGACGGCAACATTGCCCAGCAACATTGCTCAAAAAGTTGCCCTGTGTATCATCACCTTAACTGTTTCACCGTTTGTCTCCGCTTGTGGCAACTGTCATGGCGGTCGAGCAAATCCACTCTGTTGTTGTGTCACAAAATGTAGTTTAAAGAGTTTTTTTAGGTGAGAATGTAGTTATTTAGACCTCAAATATGTGACTAATATGTAATCATAGTGTCATTTTACCATCTGTGACTCTAGAAGAAGTGACAACATGTAGAATGCAACAGGACATTTCTGAATGGTTAGTTGATGAATTCATGTAGCTTATGTGTAGTTATCTTCTAGTCATTGATTAGCATATTCTGTCTTGATAATCTATAAATTGTGTTCCGGGGGCGGGGTTTATGTAAATGTAAGGGTTTGTGATGTCACCAACCCCGGAGGAATGTCGTGTAGTCCCTACCAGCCGTTTGTTGTAGTCCTTAAAAAGCGATTTCTTTAAAAGCAAATTTCACCCTTTGCTTTGAACTTTGAGCATTATAACTTTGCAGATGTTGTTTATGTTCAAACAGCAACATTACACACTAACTAAAGTTAGAAAAGTTAAATCATAATCAACCACCCCTTTAAAAGGGACTGAAACAAGGTTGTAAACAATAAGACGCAACTTAAAATGCATTGACTAACGCTGTCGTAGGAAATCCCCTTAACTGTTAAAAGGACAAAAACAAAGATATCGCTTTCCTCAGCAGACTCTCAAACTGATCTTATGATTATGAATATTAGATTGACCTGAAGAATATCAGTTAGATGCAGGTAATGCACTCGCTTAGTCTATAGGCCGCACAGCCCAACAGCAAAAAACACGTTTGTTGGGTTTTATCAGATCAGTGTGTTACCCCTGTCAGCGTTGGTTGGGGTTTGTTGGGGCAGTGTGAACGTGACGGTTATTTTTCATAACATTCTAAATCAAACGGCCAACTTGTTTGTTGGCATTTGTCTTTTTGGTGTGAATTGGCCTTATCTCTCTCTCATAATACAATAAGCTTCAATGAAGCGACTCAGTGTTCCATCGTTACTAGCCCTAAAGTGATGTTTTAGAATTAGTAATGGAGGCTCGGTCACAACTGTCAAACTGTAATCTTGAGATTTGAATCTGTGGCGGAAGGAAGTAGTTCAGTACAAAAGAGGGTTTTAGAGACACTCCGTTGTAATTTCTTTTTTATTTACAGACTTGTGCTGTCGAACTGTTGTATAAATGCAATATCACACTCGTAGCCATGCGACATTGCTGTATATCAGCACGCTGTGATTACCTACGACACTCTGCCTGAATCACAGCCATGCTTATATAAAGCGATATTGAATGGCTACTCGTGTGATATTGTTTATATAAAAACAATGACTCAAATATTGTTTAAGATTATTATATTATATATTATATTATATTATATTATATTATATTATATTATATTATATTATATTATATTATATTATATTATATTATATTATATTATATTATATTATATTAACAATATTCAGGTCAATCAGAGTTGGCCTGAATAAACTGTAATCTGAAACAGACTTTGTTCTACAAGCAAAAGTTCCTGTCAACATATAAAAACAATTTTGTAAAATAAGATTCTATTGTAGAGGAAACAAATCATGTAAGTCTGTCACAGATTTGATGTAATTCGCTTTGATAAGAAAGGCACTCAAGAACAAAGAAATGTTTGCATATTTTGCAAAAAATATGCCTAATTTATCCATTCAAAATTAGCAAAACCTCAACTAGTTTGTACAAGTCATGAAACCTCTAGACCTTCAGCAGTCCAAACCGCAGACATTCACAAGCCATGTGTAACATGAAGTGACAGCTTGTCAAGTGAAAGTTGTAACAAAATGGATTGGGTCTTTCTTCGTACTTCTAAAAGATCCACTTCATCACTAAACCCCAATGATAGCCTGAAATGTGAGAGATGTGGGACTGGGCAGAAGTAATATGCTTAGACGAGCAGGTCATCCATGTCAATCAATATGTTGTGGACATAAAACCGTTTTTCCTGGTAGCTACATCTTGGGTTCCTCAATGGAGTAATGAAACTGCCAGCTTCAATTTTTTAGAAGGAAAGTGGCTTGGAATTGGTGCTAGTATTTTTTTCTCTGCATCCTAACAAATTCAAATAGCATAACTAGCAACAAAATCTCTATCAGTGCCAATGCATGTACATTAAAAAGCCATATGTAGGCGTATTTCTTCACTTACATTGTCTGTCCGAAGTTTCTTTGCAGGGCAGCCACCATCCACTGGGTGTAACATGTAATACAGGCGAACTTTGTTTGCATGCTTTCGACTCTGCAAGAAAATAAGATAGAGAGTGTTTCACAAGTAGCCAGATTCATTCCAGTGTTGACAAAAAACAGCTCGCCATTGATTATCAAGCTTAGCAATGTCAGACCCGACCCAAACAATTCTCATCAGAGCTACAGGAACAAGATTATGGACCACTGATTTCATTTCTCAAAGCTTGATGTGCCCCTCTGAATGATCGCTCTGGTGGGTGGATAAAGGTCCGTATTGATTGTTGTGTAGCAGATGAATGCCCAACCATATGAGCAGTGAAAAGGCACCAGAGGAGTAATTCTCACAGAGGGTTCTTCAATCCATTATCAAGCAGGGAGATATCTGCCTCAAAACAGTAAATCTCCTTAAAGGCCACCATAAACTAAAACGTTTTGTAGCAGTTAGGGTGCCTGCAAGACAAAGGATTTTTGGACATCTAAAAGGCAGAAAGATGAATCATCAGACCAGACATTAAAGAAATAGTTCACACAATAATGAAACGTCACAAACCTGTATTGCTTTCTTTTATCTGGAGCACATGAGAGATTTTGCAGAATGTCCTGGTGGGTCTTTTCATGAATGTAAATGACAGAAATAACAACATAAAAGTATCATAAATGTAGTCCAATTAACTCATACTCGCTATATGTTTTCATGTGTAAAGACCCACTTACTGTGTTGTTTATGAAATTAAAGAATTGTCTTTTACATTGACACAGTACTCAAAATAAATTAAAATATTATCTGAGAATATTTACTTTATATTAAGTTGACAGCGTATCTTCTATCCATTTTTACAGTAATGTTAAATGTATAAAACTTTCAAATAAAAAAACTGATTTGGTTGTTATTTTTTACACTTTAAGGCTGTCAGTTGAATAAATAAATGTAATTAATCTCATGATTTCCTATTTTTATAAAGCAGAAGGAAACAGTATTTACATTAAAATCAGTAAATGTACTTTTTTAAAACATATTTAATTTCAAAATTGATTTAATTAAAAACTGTGAGCCCTAAAAAATACATTTAGTCTTTTTTCCCCTCAAATTTTCTCCAGATCCCAGTTCGAAAAACCCTAGTCTGAACTACTTTATGATGCTTTTTTGGCTCATATTCATCTACATTGTATGGAAAACAACATTCTGCTAAATGTTTTCTTTTCCCTTCATTTTTTTCAGCTGAATATATTTGAATCCTCAAATATATGGTGTTTTGAGCTTACAATAATTCACTTTTAGTCAATTTAGTAACATTTTCAATTTTATTACGTAATTTTAACGTAATTTGAAATGCTTCATGAGAGTAGTTAATTTCTTCAAGACGCAACATACTTTAATGTCGCTTTTTAGGCTCATATTAATTTTGATATGGACAACGCCAGCTTGAATATCCTGCTAACTTCTCCATTATGTTCCGCAGAAGAAAGAAGCTCATACAGGTTTAGAATAACATGAGGGGGATTAAATGATAACTTTTTAGGTTGCACTGTCCCTTTTAAACCTCAAAGTAACTGTTTCAGTCATTATGCAAATGCTACTTAAGTATGCATTTAGTCAAGCAGACCTTGTGTCTGAACCATTGATATTCCACTGTTCTCATTCGACACTGTTCACCACTGTGAGGTGCTTCAATGTAGAGCAGCGAGGTGCTAATTGACCCGGGATAGTCCTGATCCTATCATTCAGCCCTGAGTCGTTCCCTCACCTGTTCCATTTCCTCTTGCTTATCTGATCATTTCAGCCATTTGATGCATATCAGGTCTATGCTTTAGGTATCTGACACTGAATACGTCAACTGAATCACTTGCATTGTGTCTGCATTTACCCAGGGTGCATAAAGATTCTAGGTGGTTCTGACAAATGTTTGTCATTGATCCTAACTGTCTGTTCTCTTATAATAAGTAAAGCTGCTAAGGCTATAGCGTTGAGTTTGTTCGTTCTTGTAAGCTACGCTCTCCTCAGCGGGGTGGTGGCGACACTGGGATCGGTCTCATTAAATGCATGACCACACGGCCTCATCGCTCCGTCTCCAGCAAACTTCTAGCGTCCTCATTATAGCACCAACCGGCTGACAATAACAAGCCTACAACACAGGGCTTTGTTTTCTGAATTCTGTGAGGAAAAAGAAAGAAAAGCAAAAGCGCTGTTGAGCAGATGTAACACTCTGTTGTAATGGGGAACATGCAGTACGTTTTACGATACATTTGATAGCTAGAGCGCAACTGGAGGGTTTTGTAAGTCTAACTCTCTCATTTTTATTCATTTTATCAATAACATACAAACCTTCCAATACAGATGAGATTGAGTAGAATGTGTTTAGTTGAAACTACAGTAATCACAAAGAAAGATGCACCAATCAGAAAAGTCACTGTTACTAAGGAATCACAGGGAAAAAAATGCCAGCAGTGATTGTTCACTCAAAAAGCATCGCTTATGACATTATCAAGCTTCCTTACAACCTAAAACAGCTTATAAAAACACTGTAACAATGTCAAAACTTGTTTTTTTTTTAATTAAATTTAAGGGAAAATTCTGTAAAAAACAGTTGTCACAACTTGTCCAATTTGGAATGGCACTCTACATACCTAATTGTTTATGCCATTAAATTAAGTAAAGTTAATATATATCAACCTATTTGAGTTATAATTTATTTGTATTTTTTTGTCAATTTAATATTTTTTAAACCAATCCCATATAATATATAGTTTCATATTTTTCCCTATACAAAAACTTCTTATTGTCATATTTCAACAATATTTTATCATAAACAATTGCATATTTCCTTGTTAAATATAATATTTTTCCCCATAAATAATAAGGAAATTGAAACATTTAACTGAACCTTTTTTAACAGTTTTATGAGGAAGCATATGAAGTAAAATGACAGATCTACACAAAACAAACAAATAAGACATAATAAAATGCAGCAAAATATACAAATGACTATAAACAGTATGCAAATGATAATTATAAAAAGGATAATTCTGGTCCTTGATGCTGATTGGTTGAGCCGCAGTTGGTTGAGTCAGTATTACTGTGTCACTGCAATCAATATTAAACATCAATATTTTTAAGGACTAACCATTTTATAAAAGCAATAAGCCCCGTGAAGCCATGACGCCCCTTAGCTGTTCTAAATTCACTGTAAACCACGGCTTCTTGGGGCTTATTGCTTTAGTATACAGTATGTACATGCCAAAACAAACATCTGGGGATATGAGCATATGCAACTTAAAGGCACACTATGCAAGATTTGTACCTTAATATACAGGTTCGAAATCATTTCGATGGTAAACGAACTCACAGTAGGGCGAATCATCCCGATAGCAAAGTGGGGGGCAAAACCAGCAATGCAAGTTTGAGAGGTGGCGTCCCGACAAATCTCGCGAGAATCACGACTTGCTTGACGTCACATACATCAACAACATATGAAGCAGCCTCTATGGAAGACACTAGCACGCATTTCAGACGTGAATCATGGCAGAGTCGACGAAGAAAACACGGTCGGGAGAGTCAAGGAGAAGAAAACGAGAAAGTGGGACACTCGGTCAGGCTTTCGCTCATTGGCGCGAGCTAAAAAGCAGCAAAGGATGCAACAGCGATGCTGCCCTGGCGTCCTTGTTGATGGACTAGTAAGTAAATCTCTTATTTGTAAACTTGCTTGCGTTCTATGTTGTACAGTATGTTGTTGGGCTTGCTTGTTGTGTCAACGAAATTGTTTATTCATCCAATGTTGATAATAAGACCAGTCCATTCATTTCCACATGTCTAGCTAGCTATCGATTAGCAGAGCTGTTAGCAGACTTGATAACAAACACTTGTTTCTCTTGCGTGTTTTTGCGTTACGTTTTATTGCCCAGCTTTCCTCACGAGCAAGTTTACCAGCCGAACTCAAGTGTTGTGATGTGTATTTATCACGTAGTCCTTTGTCTGGTTCAGGTTTCGTATGGCATGTGTATTGTGCTTATGCAAACTTTAGCTGGCATATTTACATGAAATCGTGAAACAATACCTCGTAGGGCTGTACTGTCCTAGTCGATTAGTCGATTAGTTGGTCGATACGTTCTGGTTCGACCAAAATTCTGATTGGTCGATTTTCTGCCGCGTTTATTTCTTTAGTTTTACCGCGCTGAGGCGCGCTCATTTCATCAGGTGGAAAGCACTGACTGCTAATGGGGGTGTTTTCAGAGTACCCTTGTTTCACTTTAACAGTCTGTCTTCAAAACACCCCCCTTGTTTTCACCTTTTTTGGATTAGTCCAACCCAAGAGAGAGCGTCGAGCATAGAAGGTTTGATGCTGAATATTATTTATTTAATTGTGAGAGCGATGTCAACAACAAAGAAATCGACAGTGTGGCAGCATTTTGTTAAAATTGATAACATGAAAAAGGTCGAATGCAAAGTTTGCAAGCAACAGTTTTCCACAGCTTGACGATAAACATAACCTAAAAGTGGTAACGTTAAGCTCACTTGTCTGCGTTAGCTTGCCCTGTCTGTTTTGAGTAGGCTATGAACATATCAGAATTTGCATATTTCAATGTTTTAGTGTGATAACCTATCTTTTTTATTTTTTATTTGGAGCCTAATGCGCAATTGCGCTGTGCTGTTGGTTGTGTTAGTTTTGAGCCTAGGATGCTTTATTTTTCAGTTATGCACTTTATTTCGTTTCTGCTCTTGATCTGGTTTGTTTAATAAATATTCTTTTTTTATTAAAGTGGACGTGCCTTTTGTGTTTATTAAGAGTAAAAGCTTTAAGTTAATATTAATAGTCTATTCGTGTCTCAGCTGCGAGCTCTGAGCTCCTATGTTCAGCCTCGCTCGGTGCTGAAATGATAGTGTCTGACAGTTATAACTATTATAACATATGGCAAAAATAATTGTCTAAATTATGTTGTATATTCCTCAACATTTCTTGTGATGATATCACTAGTTGACAACATAGTAGGCCTACTATTTTCGGAAATCATAAGCTATGATATTACGCAGGTGCACGTGATGCAACGCTGCAGAGCAGACAGACTCGAGTGTCAGACTCATTTCAGTGCAAAATAATTAGGTCAAAAACGATTTAATATACTGCAAATAGCCTACTAGTTGTTTATGTTTATTTATAATTCATTTAGGCGGACAACAAGGCTACCAAGTCCTGCGCACAGTGCGCATCTAATTAATTTAACGTTTTTTTTTTTTCTAACGTCATTTTTAGTCGATTTTAGTCGATTTTTAGTCGAAAATTTCAGGACTTCAGTCGACCAAGATTTTCTTTGGTTGAGTACAGCCCTACCTCGTCAGTAGACAACTTCTGAGGCTATCTGTGCCTGTTCGATGTCCGACTCTTCCATCCTACTGAACAGGTACCGTATACAGGGGGGAGGGGATCAGGTCGTGAGTGCAGAGACGGCTCTGCGTGAGTGGTATTTACGACAGTAAAGTTAAATACAAGTACTCCACAGTGACTCTAGGGGTCACTGTTTGACAAAAACGGAAAAGTGCATAGTGTGCCTTTAATAAAACGATAATCAGCAATATAAAGTCCAGATCTACTTGCTGCACTTGACAGTTAAACCAGTGGTATAACGCTGAAAAAAAGTATACGTAAGCAACAGATTAAAAATCCCAAACAGTGAACAATGAAACAGATAGAACAAAAGAAAAACAAAACTGAGACAGCCAGAAGAACAGAGAGAGAGGGAGAGAGAGAAAAGGGTGGGTGGGTAGGTCTCCCAAATCAAATGAAATCAAACCAATAGACATTTAAGATACTCCAAAGTCTGGGCACAAAGTCTTATGGTTTCTTCTTTTGCCCCATGAATGTGTGCTGTGGACAATTCAAGATAAACAACCTCCCAGAAAAGTAAGCACCCATTGTTGCTTATTTAGAGTATGTGGAGGTTTTCGTCTTGTTGCAACTATCTTTTTGGCAGCTGTCAAACCAGAGAGAAAATAAATGGAAAAAATACTTCCGGAACCAAAGTGTGGGTACAACTGTGACCCAGTGTGCTAATAGCAATCTCTAAATATGATCTTTCATTCAGTCCAGAACATAGCCGATCCATGTATCAACAGCAGTCCTGCATGACCTAGCCAAGCAACAAGAAGGTCAGATAAAAGATCTCATGTTGAAAGCCTCATCATTTAAACATGAGAGACATTATATTACAGACAAGACCAGACTCTAGATTGGGATAACAAGCTAACAGCTGGTTCTCAGCCAGCCCAAGTGTCGACCACATGGCTCCATTCCCTCAGGAGACGAAAGCGACATGCAAATTTAAGAGGCAATAATTAAGATATCTCTGTTCATGGCTGAGGTAATGACATATGATGCAAGAAGAATATGATGCATCTAAATCAACCACTCCTGTTTCCCATCAGGCCGATGCTATTCAAGCAGAATAGTCTCAATTTTGGGCAAACAACTATATCATATCAAATTTCACGATTAGGGAGCCCCAGCTGGTCCGGGGGCCTGGATGATTGGTGTGCAATATAAAGGCCAGCACATTTAATTCCTCAGGTTGTTTGGTGAAATGGTGTAGGGTGAAAGGAGCGAATGAGGAACAGCTGGGTGTTTCAGAGAGCCACTGAGATTTCACTGACCACTGACAAACCGCTGTCAAATCACAAACGCAGATATTCAATTCTATGTAATTATCTGACTTGGAAATAGCTCTGAAACTGCCAGCAACAATGTGGCTCCATAGCGAGATGCTGGGAAAAAACTGGAGAGTTTTATGAAGAAAGAAAGCTGACAATGCACTGCTAGTGATCCATATGCGTCCCGATAATGGCTTATTCCATTGCAGTTTATGCTTCAGCGAAGCGTTGACTGATGCAAATAAACAAAAGCAATTACTTCTTTTTAAATGTACAAATATGCTTACGCAAAGAGGGCAATTTGTGTAGTCACGTGACTTGCATCTGTACTTTTTCAAGTGGATTTATTTGGGTTATTACCAAAGCACAGTTGATCTAGAACTAATTTAAATGTGCTTTAGGCATAGCCTAGCAAATAAATAATGACCACAAAATTAATTTATATGTATAAATGGAAATATACACTACCATTCAAAAGTTTGATATCAGTATTTTTTTTTAAATGAACACTTTTATTCAGCAAGGATGCAATACATTGATCAAAAGTCACAGTGAAGACAAACTTTAAAAACTGAAAAAAATAAAAAATAATTCATGATTTCCACAAAAATCAGCAGTGAAACTTGAAACTATGAAACTTACCAGAGTCTACTTCTCAAGAGAAAAATCAAGAGGAGACTTGCACCAAAATCTCCAGTTGATCGTCATTTAATCCCATTGTTATCTCGGAGAAATAACTAAGATATAGATGCACTTTTGATCTCATTTATGATTTTTTATATGGGCAGGATTGTGGGGCATTATATCAATCTGCTCTCATTTCTAGCTTGATATTATCAAAAACCAAATTTATTTACATACTATGATTGATGGAGGTTGAAATGCATGCCCCTTTTTTAATTGCATATGAATATTAGCTACAAAAATCTAATTAACCTACTTATCTGCCCTCTTTTAGAAAGCGCGCAGCAGGCCGTGGAAAATTATTGACAGCGGATCAAATTAACAGCTATCAGTAAATGTTTATGCTTTGTGTGAATGTGAGTGTGTGTGTTACTCACCTCATAGTGGGCGACTCTCTGTGACTCAGAGATAAGCTGAGCGCTGCACACTTTGCAGTAGCTGTCAGTGAATAACCCCGGATCCACTTCCGTAGACTTCATCTGAAAAGGAATATCAGTGTGAGTATTTTTACTGGCTTCGCACATTCATTAGGGGTCTAAAGTCTTGCGAGACCATCTCTCCTTTCTTAAACTCATTATCACAAACTTTTTAATAGTGTAACAGTGAGAAAATAAACCACATAAACACCTGATTGGATAATCAAACAATATTCAGTGTATTTGTACAGTCATAACCTCACCAACATCAATCATGCAAGATTTCATCGCTGTGACATTTTGGGTTTATCGTAGAGTGACATTCTTTGTGCAAACTGATGAATTCTGTGACATTCTGAGGGAGGGAGGTTGGAGAGGAGGGGTGTATAATGAGACAGACAAGAGGAGAGATAAATCTGGCACCGCTCCGTGTCAAAAGAGGCAACAACTCACAACTATATACGCCTGGAGGAGAAAGCAGTGGCATACTCTAGAAGACATCTTTTTAGTGCTGATCTGGGACCATCTGACGCCAACCTAATGCTGACCTTTAATAATCTAGACACTGCAAAATGATTGTAGGTCATAATAAGGAGAGATTTTAATGACAGAAGGAGGTGAGGTCATTCATTTGGACCATGCTCTCGTTTGGAAAGCTCCTGGCACCTGACATCTTAAAGGGATAGTTCATCCAAAAATGAAAATTCTGTCATAATTTACTCACCCTTGTGTCATTTCAAATTCAAACCTCTATTACTTTCTTTCTTCTGTGAAACACAAAAGTAGATATTTTGAAGAGTGTTTCTACTAGTTTTGTTAAAAGGATAGTTCACCCAATGAGCGTGTTGTATTGTTCAACAAAGTGGTACGTACTTGTGCTTATCCTGGATGCCGCAACCTGTATTAAACATTATGATTGCGTTCGCTTGCATGAGCTCAATTGGGAAGATTGACTTTTTACAGATTCCCAACGTTTGAGCTCGCATGCATACGTCATTATGCAACAGGAAGATTGCGCTCCAGACTCCTGTGAACGCGCTCAGGACCGTTTGCCGGTAAATTAACAGCAAATTTTCATTTTTGGGAGAACTATCCCATGAACGCGCAGAGGCTGTGGATTCCAGTAATAATGTTCAGTTTCTTGCACAGACTGATCGTTTCACTTCAAAAGACCTCAATGAATCATCAGGAGCCACATGTATTCATTTTGTTTTGCCTGTATAGGATTTTTTTACTCTTAAAGTGACGGTAGCCATTGACTTGCATTATATAAATCTCCAAGGACTACCGGTTTCAGCTAAAAATCTTCTTTACTGATACTGAAGACAAAAAGACACCTACATCTTGGAGGGCCTGAGGATGAGTAAATTAACAGCAAATTTTCATTTTTGGGTGAAAAAAAAAATGAAACTATCCCTTTAATGGGTCCAACAGCATAACATTGGACCCCACTGACTTTCATTGAATGAACAAATACATTTTTTAAACTATATTCACGGTAGTATATATATGAGCAGAAGAAAGAAAGTCATTCAAGTTTGGAGGTTGAGTGAAAGATGATCAAATTTTCCATTTTTTGGATGAGCTAACAAATTCAGCAGGTGTATTTTTTTTTTAATCTGAAAGTAATCTACACTATTAAAAATAAAGGTTCCAAAAGGGTGTTTTTTCAGCAATGCCTTGATGATGTTCTAATCTGAAGTTCCTTTTGTGCAATGGAAGGTTTCCATGTATGTTAAAGGGATCATGACATGAGAAATCAAAATTTTCTTGATCTTTTGACATCTTTGTACCATTAAAACCATGCAAGTTTCATAGCTTAAAGCACCCACCTCATAATAAGAAAAAGCATTGTAACCGAGCACCAAAAAACAGCTCATTTGGATTTTGTGGGATTGGTGACATCACACAGGCAAATACATTTTCATATGACTGCCTCTGGAGAAAAACATCGACAAATAGTTTTATATTATTGCACCACTGGAGATCAGCCTTAAAGGAGCCGGATCATTCTTGGACAGAGAGGTTAAATATTAAAGGAGTCTGGTTTAACTTTTACAAGTTGATTGTACTGAAATGTGTGTTGGCACTGTGCCTGTACACAACCATCAATCCATCCAGTGGTTTTTTTTTTTAATCTTCTTATATGTTTTCCCGTCTCAAATCAAGCCGTTCGATTTTGTGACGTCACAAAATCGACGCCCCTCCCACGACTGTTGATTGACAGCAGCGTTTCAACACAGACCCGCCCTCGCTTGTGAGCGAGCTGTCAATCATAGTCCGCGCAGACCGGCGCGGTCATTGTTGATACGCTGGAGCACGGTCTATGAGCAGAATGGCGTCTAAGCGATTGTGGTGTTCTGTTCTTGGGTGTAATAAGGAACACAGCAGTCATTTTGATGTTCCTAAATCCGAACCGCTGAAGTTTGTTTTCGAAGGGAATATTCCCCACGATCAACGTCAATGCTTTCATGTTTGCGCAAATCATTTCACACACCAGACTGCTTTACAAACGAGGTCAGTAACGTTATAAAGCTGGTTTTGCTAAGAAGCTGCTGCTGAAAAAAGGATCGGTACCAACTATTCCTGTTCCTGCTGCACCTCCAGAAGAACTAAAGTGAGTGTAACGTTTTATTAACCTTTATATTAATCTTTATATTAATCTTTGCAAATCGCTTGCTGCACGCTTCACGATGAATGCGGCTAAGGTTTACACTCAGGGTACATTACGGCATGTTTTCTATGTACAACGTTCTCAATATAATTCATAATCCCACGTTTATAATGAACAACGCGTTATGGTTATTGTGTTACAAACGGTGTGCGCACAGAACAGAGGGGCGGGGTGAGCAAAGCTCATTATAATTTAAAGACACATGCACTTAAACGGCGTGTTGAAAAGCTGAAGCTGAAGCTGTTTTTGACCAGGTAAAATGAGTGTTTTCTTACAATACTAATGAGAATTTTTAATTAAGGTATATTACAAACTTTTAATTTAGACCCTAAAGAATCATATTAGCTTGTACAAAAATGGCATTATATGACCCCTTTAACATTATAAGTGAACCCCAAAGAAAATCCATGTCATGATACCTTCAAAGGTTCTTCATGGAACCAGATGCCAATAAAGAACCCTTATTTTTAAGACTGTATAATAATAAAAAAATAGAAAAAGTATGAACACAGACAATAAGGCATACAAAATGGCTTACTTTAAAATCAGCTTTAAAAATACAAACAACCCTATAGCCTAATTCTGCAGTTTACATGTTTTTCACATGCTTTGATGACTCTTTACTCCTTCACATCCATTTTGAGATTGTCATGGGAGATATTACGGTGCTCTAGATACACCTTCGGGGGGCCAGATCTGAGCAAACAACTGCTTAGGGCTCATTTGTGATTCAAGGGCATTGCCAACTGAAATTTGAATAATGATAAAAGAGCTTAATATAAAAAATAAAATAATGGTTGTTTTCAAACCCTTTTTTCTCACCCTAGGGGTAACTTCAAACCAGCTAAGTATCCCATAACTATTCCAGACAAATTGTTTGCAGGCAGAAAGAAAGTCTGTGACCCTCTGATGCCCCCCAAAAACGAAATAACACCCTGCAGCATCCTGCAGTCCATGACTTTACAATCAATATTCCAAAATCATTACTTCCAAAAAAGGCCATCAATCCTCTCTCAAAAGCAAACAAATACATTCTCACTTATGCACTGAACTTTTGTAGTAAAGATTTGTATAATAATCTGCTTCCTCAAAAGTAAAGCACTGCATAATTCAGGATAAACTGTTACTACAAAAGCCCTTCTAAATGATAATCAATGGGTCAAATGGAGTTCAGAATAGCACCTGGCAATTTCCCAGAAATTTAACCTTTAATTTAGAAGTGTAGGATTACAACAGTTTAAGAAATCAATTGGGAAGTACACCATGATTTATCAGACACTGTATTTGAGACTTTACCTAACTGTGAATAACTTGCTCAATAGGCTACATATCCATCAGGTGTCACTCCAAAGATGGTCTAGAAATCCAAATGTCCGAAATCTAACATTAAGTATTTCTTACAAACTATCCTGACATAACTCTAATTCTACATATAACACACAAAAAAAAAAAAAAAAAAAAAACAAGAGGAAAAAAGGAGGCAAGCATTTTGCTTTTTAGAAAGAACGATTTGGCCAGATATGGTTTTCTGAAGAGATGGATCTTATCAGAGTCTCTCCTGTCAAAGTTAATCACGTCAATAAAAGCTCCGGCTAACAAAGACCTGAAGAGATGAGCATAACGCTCTTCTTTCATGTGTGGAAAAGTGATTGCTTGCCTCGCGTAAACTCCACAACCACGTATTGATTTCCCTTAAGTTAGGGGGGGGGGGGGGATGCAATTTCCATTATTTGGAACATTATAATGGAGAATGAAGTGAGGAGAAAAAATCTATCATAAGAGCCACAGGAGGTGCTTTCTTTTTATTCCTACAAAACCCACCATTTCTGAGATGAGGAGAAGACAGTTGATAAGTTACCAGCATCATGATACTATTGATGACATTGACTGTACTTGTATGAACAAGAAAATTCTGATATTCTGATTATGCAAGTGCCATAAACATGATTGCCATAATAACAAGATTAAACCAATATTCCAGTTTCTAGACATCTTAGAAAAGCTGACATATTCCTGTATTATTTAGAACTTTGGGTCATGTAGCCTAAATGTCTTAAAAATTACAACTTAAATATGAACTCTGCATATAATGTAGCCTATAGGCTACCCAAAAACGTTATTTTATGTAGCCATATTTGTTTAAAATAACAACACTTGTGCAACACCATAACAACACCAATATAGTTGAAGACCCCTTATCAGTTTCTTGACATTTATGGTGTTTAAATAATACTCAGCTTTATAAAGATATTCGAGATTTAGTAGCATTAAAAACGTATTTAGAATATAGTAAGGAGTAGTAGTAGTAGTAGTAGTAGTAATGGCAGTCGTAGTAGTAGGCTAGTAGTAGTATGAGGCTAGTACGATAATAATAAACTCAAAAAAAAAAAAAAGTTGCGCCTGTGCAAGTTCATGCATTTTGATGAATGATAAATAATGAACATTTTCTTAAAAGTGAAGATAAAAGCTTACTTGTAATTCTAAACTGTATCCTCGGTGCAGGTGATCGGAACAGACGGTCATATGAGGGCTGATACAGTCCATAGAGTGTGTGTGAAGTGATGCTGAGCGTGCTGTGTGAGTGTGTGTCAGCGAGCTCCATGTTCGTCGACTGCTCAGTCTCCGCCCCCCGGCGCGCTCATTGGCTGCTGAAATAAATTACATAAAAAATAAATAACAACTTGCAACAGAACATAAGCTTTGTAACGCATTCTAAATAACTCGTGTTCTTCAAATTTTCAGCTGCTCACGGATTTCATTTTCTTTATTTGCACGTTGCATTTCTTTATTTGCACGTTGCATACAGAAGCATTTGCAAATAAAGAAAATGAAATCCGTGAGCAGCTGAAAATTTGAAGAACACGAGTTATTTAGAATGCGTTACAAAGCTTATGTTCTGTTGCAAGTTGTAATTTATTTTTGTTCAGTTGACTGTAGTGTTAAGTTTGAATCCAACAATGTTCATTATGTAGGGAGATGGAAGGATAACAAAGATAAAAATCAACATGACAAACGATAAACAAACAGTTTCGGTGTGAGACGGGCGGCAGTTTGCAAACAAACTTCATGCATCCAGGCCAACAGGTGTCAGTATAAAATCCAAAACCACCGTTACTTTTATCTATTTTTTTTTTTTTTTTTTTTTTTTTTTGTCCGTTGTGAAAAATTATCTAAAATTCTATCTTTAGTGATTTACTTATTAAAATGCCTAAATATCTAACAGAACTTTTGACCTCAATACCTTCTATGACCTTTTTCAAGACTGTGAATTGGTATAATTTCACTTTTATTTCGATTAACAGTGAGACCAGAAGCATTAGAAAAAGTTTTTAAAGCTTCCAAAATCCGTTACTTTTATCTATTCTAGGACTGCACCCGAAATCGCATACTTCCCTAATATAGTAGGCAAAAAACACTATGTGACAAAAGAAGTATATCCGAATTTACAGTAGGCTACACATAGGAGTAAGCAAAAAGTACGGGTCTGATCTAAATAATGTTAAACACAGACATATTGAGAAAATAAATGTATTTTTTATTGAATTGATGATTCACTAGATGTGCAGGCTTGACTATTAACAGATTGGAAGTGCCTCTTATCAAGGCCATTCCAACTATGCAGCATATTCATGTCTCCATTGAATATGCAGCCTATGTTTTAATATACTGAAATAAACTCACGTTTTTAAAGCTTGATCTATTTACCTCTTTATTTTCACCCTGTTTAGATTCCCGTTTCAAGATTATATAAATAATAAAGTGCATAAACCTGAAAAGAGCATGTTTCCCAAAGCCTGGTATATACCTTCATTAAAAAAAAATTAACAATTAAAAAAAAAACTTTCCTTACATTTGACACAAGCACATTTTTGTAAAAGTCGCAGAGTTCAACAGGTACTGCATAGGCTAAAGTAAAGGAGGTGCTTCCCTCTATTGGGAATCTGGTGTAAGTGCATGGATGGAGATGATGGATGCAGCTGTGGAGTATTTCATAAATCAGTTGATTGCTTTACATATACCCTATCATTGGATATAAACATGCGGCTGTCGTATGTCATATGATGCTTCTGAGACATTGATATGTTTATAACACTTTCTACAGGCATCACAGTGACTGACTGTCTCAGTATAAAGATCAGGCCTTGATTGTGGAAATAAGAGACTGAGAATTCCTTGAGCCAATATATCAGCCTATTGAGTGACAGTCATAAATTTGAACAAACTGTTTTTCATATGTTTCTCATGTTGAAAGAACAGACTTGAGATTTAGAGCTGGATTTTTTTCTCTCAATCATCAGGGAGTTTGCAGTGCCAAAAGTGCATTATGGGTAAATCAGGAGAGGAAAAAAAAAATCCTGGAGGAAGCTTTTCCTCAGACAGGCTCCAAACCAAATGTAATAATGCAAGAAATAAAACAATAGATGAAGTAGGCCTAAAGATTATTCAACTGAAAATCTTTACTTCTCTTGTTAGTGACTAAATGTAATACAACTCCACTTTACCCCATTCTCAATTTGTCAATGTCATTAACGAAACATATGAAAAATATGTTTTTATATCCCGAAGGTATGAGAGGCCATCAGCTGATTTATGAAATCCTTCCCTCCTGCCAAAATCTGCTCTCACCTCACAGTAGGGGTCAGGTCTGTATCTCGAGCCTTGCAAGAGCAAATCAAGTCTACAACTCCCATCTCTGCCAAATCCATGATCCACGACACCCAAGCCAGTTATCATCTGTCCTGGTAATGTTAAAACTGAAATGCATGCTGTCTGGACTTAAATGCATCTGATTCAGCTTTGAATTTGTGCCTGCTGTTCGAAATTAAGCAGAGATATCCATGTGCATTTGATCTAATATAACTGCAGTACAAGGTTATGAGATGCATGTGAATGCTTGGCTACACTGTAAAAAAAATATTGCTGTGATTATTTATCACAACTTAAAATTCAACATTAAAAGATAAATAATGTGTTCTTTCAACTTAAAAAAATGATGTGTTTGTGCTTGACTTAAAATGTTAAGTTAAGTTGGATATTTAAGTTATCTCAACAATTGTTTAGTTCTTATAACTAATTGCAGATGTGTCTTTACTCTAGATTTAAACTGGGAGAGTGTGTCCGAGCCCTGAACATTATCAGGAAGTTATACCAAATACCGATACATCATGTTCTTGAAGATGTCTAAATAAACCATTCTTGAGTCATTTACTTCTATTACACAGGGCATTTCTTGGACACAAAGTTTTGAGAAATACACCAGACGAGACAGCATTGCTTCACTCCCACCCGCAGGAGTTGAGAAGGCCATTTGTTTGATAAAATTGTGAGAAGTTGAACAAAGTGAGTCAGATTGATCTGCATGGATCAGGTTTTGCTCAAACAGATCACAGTTTGGAGACTTGTATGCTAATATTCTAGTTTAAAATAAACATTGATAATAACACTATGGCGGACATTGAATTGGAAACAGTGATGGCACCAATAATCAGAGTCTTCGCATCCCATCTGGCAGAATTCGCAGTTGGCATGTGTGAGAACTTCACTCCAAACCCCATGTGGAAGTATGTTTACCGCAGAGCCCATCTTACCTCAGTTGCTATCCTGTGAGAGCATCATATTATTTATGGCTTTTAATAGGCTTTTTTTCTCCTCTCAAGGCTGGAGGCAAAGGAGCAAGTCTTTTTCATTCAATAAAGCTGGGAAATATGCAGCAGCAAAGCCAACAGCTGCTTCTAATGATCATCCCATAGAGTCTGGCAGTCAATGTCATCCCAGAGCACAAAGCACAGCTATTTGCTTAACCTGGATAAACCATCACTATGCTTTTGCATGAGCTGGGATTGGTCGACTTCTCCTGGGGGTTACACGCACTCGGGCTTTTGCCACTTGCCATATGGATTTTCTTTCGAAACGTGTTCCCTGCAGATGATTTCATTATGGGTTGAATCAACTCGAAATGACGTCAAAACAAAAGGTTGTGGGGGTCTTCAAATGTAACTAAACAGTTTTAAAGGAATGTTCCTGGTTCAGTGCAAGTTAAGATCTATGGACAACATCTGTGGCATGCTGTCGATTACAACAGACAATAGACTCTTCCCTCAGTTTGTAAAATCACGCAAAAATGCACTTACAAGTCTCTATGGGACACGACATTCTAGAAGGTCCAAAAGCTTGCATTTAACTTAAGTTATTAATACTATTATATTACTTTGCCTATTAACAATATTCAAGAGGGAACTGTCTTTTTTTTATGTCATGAAAAAACTCGCATTCTGTGATTGAAATGATGTTGGTAGAAATTACATATTAAACATTTTTGTTAATAAGTTTGAAGATGTGTCCTAAATACACACACACCAAAAAATTCACCTTTTTTGCATAATTTGACAAAAACAGCTTGATTGGGAATTACTTTTTATTTAAAGTTGTAATCAAAATGATTCAACCCCCATTGCAAATCAGGTTTATTGGCAAAATTTACAGACATTCAGCTCTTTGCAATAAACAAATCAAACAAAAATATGCAACTTTTAATGACTTGTGCAGTCTCAAAATCATTCAACCCCTTCATGGCAAGCATCTTTAGTATTTAGTAGAACACCCTTTGCTGTTATGACCTGCTGCAAACGAGATGTATGACCAGACACCAGCTTCTGGCAGCATTTCTGAGGAATCTTAGCATGTTCCTTATGAGCAATGACCCCCAGTTCAGTAATATTCTTGAGTTTACGTGCTGCAACCGCCTTCTTCAAATCCCACCAGAGATTTTCTATGGGGTTCAAGTCAGGTGACTGTGATGGCCACTGTAAAATATTCCAGACCTTCTGCAACCAAGCCTTTGAGCTATGCTTAGGATTACTGTCCTGTTGGAAGGTCCATTGACTCCAAAGCTTCAGCTTCCTCACTGATGGCATGATTCCTCACTTTTCTCCTATGATTTCCTGAGACTTCAATGAATCAATCTTGCCTTCCACACGCAGCAGGTTTCCAGTGCCAGTGGATGCAAAGCAGCTGCAGAGCATCACCAAGCACCAGCAAGCTTAACTGTTCTTTTCAGCAAATGCTTCATTCTTCTTCCTCCACACACCCCGCTGATCCATAAGGCCGAAAAGTTCCAGTTTTGTTTCATCGCTCCACACAACAGAATCCCAAAACGTCTGTGACTTATTTATATGATTTTGAGCAAATTGGGACCACATTTTTGGGTCAGTAGTGGTGTACGTCTTGGAGTTCTGGCATGGAAACCGCATGCGTTTAGTACACGCCTTACTGTGGAAGCTGAAACCTCAGTGCCTGTTGCCACCAAGTCTCCCGGGGGTTTTTCTGAACCTGCCTTCTCAGAAATCTGGTTGCAGGAGTTGATAGTTGAATAATTTTGAGACTACAGAAGTCATTAAAGTTGCATTTTCAGTTGAATTTGGGGAAACCACTTGAAACATTTGTTGTGTTGAGCTATTTCAATTACTTGTTTGATTTGTTATAGCAAACAGCTGAAAGTCTGTAGATTTTGTCAATAAACCTGATTAGCAATGCAGGTTAAATCATTTTGATTATGACCGTATTTATTTATTTATTCACACAATAAATATTGGAAATTTTAAATAGTTTATTTTACTCTTTGGGAAGCTAATTTCCATCACATAAAAAAGTCATGCAAAAATTATGGCATAGTTATGAGATTAAAAACTTGAAATTATGGCAGTTGAAATTGAGATAAAAAAAGTAATAATTATGACAAAGACAATCATTGACAAAATTATAAGTAATAATTATGACATAAAAAGTCAAATGATGAGAAAGGCATAATTATGTGAAATTATGAGTTAAAAAGTTACAATCTTTGTGAGCTTTCACTCTTTATTTTTCCACACGTAAACAGCACCTGTGTGTTCAGACTAGAATGATTTCATGGCAGATTCATTGGCATAGTTATGTTGTCAACACCTGCACTATCTGAATCTGATGCTATCTCTGTTGCACGCTTTATGATGCTGGGAATGTAAACAGGTGTAGTGCCAAAGGCAATATGAGACGCACACATTTACATCACTGAGAGTAATGTGCTCTTACACTTACAAGAGGTATCCGGTCAAAATCTTTCAACGGCTCTGATTTGCTGACATTGAATTTCTTAGAATCCTGCATGGCTCTGATGACATATGCAGTGCTTTACTGAAATAATGTAAACTGAAATCAGATGACTGTAAGTGAGCATTTTGATACTGTTTAAGAGCAGTATGCATTGTTAGTGCAAAGTTAGGTTATATTAAAAGTCTAGGCCTGTTAGAGCATGATAGCAGATAACAGATCTTACTGCTTCACAGCTCATCAGCAGCAAATAAGCGCTCTTATCGCTGATTGGCGGGCATTACAACACAGATGTTTTCTCAGGAAAACGACCCTCAGTCAAAAACCATGCAGTTTGCTTTTCTTGAGTTGACGTTAATCAAAAAGCTTCACAGCCATTAACCATGATTTGTATACTTGAAAGCATGCTAGTCATCAGGGGGAGTGACATTCCCTCTCTGGAAAGCATTTGATTGGCCAAAAATCTGTGTAGGACGAGTCATCAATATGTTTGATCCAATTTCCCTGAAGACTGTAAATTTGAAATGTGTATGTCAAAGTTGTCAGAAGTACATTAAAACTTTAAATTATTTAGCTGCATATTCTTTTTTGCTTTTCTAAGCCATTAATTGGGAATAACTGTTTAGATTGACTTTATTTCGGTGGTTGCCTGTGAAAATTTGGTTACAAAAATTGTTTAAAATCCAGGAGCATTTTTTTACAGTATTTATTTGTTTGTTTATTTATAGAAAATCCTCTTAGATCATTTATTATCGTTTATAATTTATAATATAATCTTTTGGCTTTGACATGAAAATGTATAATTAAGTGTCCTCGTAAAAAAACAAGAGGGAAAACTCATGCCAGCTTTCATCAGGAGAGCTGGGAGAGAAAAATGTCCAAATCTCTCCCTGCATCCAAAACAAATATCTCTGACTATACAAGATAAACACTTTGGCTGTTTGCTTACACAGGGCACTTGCGGTGTCCAAAATTTCTCTACTCTGATCTCAGTTCGTGATTATGACGCAGTTATTTCACAGCATGTGCTTGTTATAAATCTGGACTACTTGGCAGGTCACAAATGACTGCTACTTGTCTTTTTAATATATTAATGATTTATAATTAAAGCAGTCACCAATGCACAATATCCAAGAAAGAATCCAGTGCAGTCAAATATATTAAAAATATTTTCTGTTTTAATGTTGAATGATTACAGTGCATTGTGCAAGTCCTCAGAAATGCTATACCTTACACTTCATGAGTAACTGTGATTGGCATCCTATGCAAGCCAAACAAACTGTCAAAAAAGTGTCCCTTTATTGTTTAAGGTGCATGTATTATGTATTTTACTAAATAGGCTAGTAATAACTGACAGTTCTGATGAATATTAAAAAACATAAACATTACGAACAGATTGTATGAATAGATATTAATCCAACTTGAAAATGTCAAGATATATCGAAATGCAGTGTTTGCAAAAGCAAAACTCAACTGATTGCAGCATAATGAAATGTAAATAACTGTGAATATTGTTTTGTATTTTGCATTGAATAGAAATGGTCAAGAACATTTTGAATTTGAACTAAATTGCACTTGTATTCAGACATTTCTTGGGCAAACAAACTCTTTTAAAACTGACTAGTTGGATTGGTTTCTTTCCATACTGTAAGGCAAAATGTATTATAATGCTATAATGACGAGATTAGTTACCAAATGATCAAAAATCACTTGAACACTGCCTCATAAGTTGGACATTTATGGCTTTTAAGTTTTTTAAGGGCCTTCTTAAATTCTTTGCTAGATTTGTCCCACTTGTGAATGCCTGTCAAAATATACTGTGTGCCCACCCCACGACCCATGATTAAGTAGTTGCTCCCTAAGTTTTCCAGTTGTTGGCACGGACAGTCTGCCCCATTTTTCAGGTAAAGAACGAGCTTCTTTAGGTCCTGCTTTTTCAGATTTCCAAGCTTCACATGCTTCCTCCTTTTCTGTAGAATGATCTTTCGGTCCAAGTTCTCTATTTTGACTTCCTTAATCTTCGTCTTGATTGCTACAAAAAGAAAAACGTAGATTTTAGATTTTCACAAGTCATTAATGTTCATGAAGGTTTAAATGAGACCATTTCATTGCACACCAATGAAGTCATGAATAAATCTAGAAGATTAATGTAATGTCTAAAACACTTATGCAAGTTTAAACCTTTATTTAAAACATTCCAGTACTGATGGAAAATACAAATATTTAAAGTATTTTTGCTTAAGGTCATTGTTGTATTTCTTTGCCATGGAGATGCTGAACACTTGGCTGTTTTTCATCATCTGTTTTCACATTTAAGCCAAGAACTCACTATAGTTTATGTCTTTCAGATGCTATTCTGTGCTAATTATGCAAAGCTGGATGGTGCAATGTGTTGTATCGCAATATCGTTCAGGGTGTGTGAGGATACGATTCTTGAGTATGAATCAAATTCTAAATCCAACCAAGATCAATAAAGAGATGGACAATTTCCCCCAAACTTTCCCTGTTAGTAATGTTAAAACTAAATGGGTCTTATTACCGATCCCTGAGGCACTCCTCAAATCACTGGCTATTCAAACACTGCATTATTGCCCGTTCTGAATTTATGTATTTTGGATAAAAATGTTTAGCATTACCAACAACACAGAATATCTACTAAACATAATCAAACACATAATAAGGCTAACAGAATCCTATTAAAGTACTAGTTCTTAAACTCTACAACAGGGGTGTCAAACTCAGCTCCTGTCTTTAAGGATGAAGTCCTTCAGGATTATTTGAAAACTATACAGGTATGTGTTGGAGCAGGTTTGGAAATAAACTCTGCAGGACTCTGGCACTCCAGGAGCTGTTACTCTACAACATTATCCAGTGAGTTGCAAAATTTTCTTATTCCCTGGAGCTCTATTTTGACAAAATACATCATATGGTGTACTTTCATCAATGAGCGGCTGGACTGGCCATTGGGCATACATTTTCCCGGTGGGCCGACGTGCTTTTTGGGCCGATACATCTCATAAATACATCATTTATTTATTTTATTTTATTTTTTATTTATTTTTAACGGCCCATAAAATTTGTACATCGGCGGCCCATTCGTTTTGTTTTGTTTTGCTTAGCCTAATTGGCGGCGCTGGGTTTGTGCCGGTGTAATGCATTGGTCAAAAAAAGTCGGTGTTAGTTTTTTTTTCTGACAGACCAGCCCATGAAACACGTAGATCAGTGGCCCATTGGCTCTTTTCTTGATTGACACTGGGCTGGCCCAATCACAACTTTAAACGAGTGAGCGAGCGTGCAGCAGTGACAGTGTATAGATGGAGAAGAAAGTTAAGAAACGCAAGGAATGTGCAGATAAATAGCGTGAAAAAATAGAACCAGGCCCTTAAAAATATATGTTTTCTGACCTTCATCAGCTCCTGTGGCAGATGATGATAGTGAGGACGGAGGATCAGGAGAGAGATGAGAAAGTGTAAGTCCTCGGTAAGCAGAACTACTTTCAAAACACTTAGGCCATGTCATGAGTGTAGGAACCCATAACCCAGTTACAGATTATTTCCACATTTGCATAGTTGACGATTACCGCAATTCACTAGAAATTTAACGAGACGCGTTTGTAAACCATGTTTTCCGCCAAAATAAAAGCTTGATGCAGTTTGCATCAAAACAAAAGATAATTTGCTTATCTATCAAGTACAGAAATTGGTACAAAACTAATTATGAAAGTTTCCTTTATTTTTCAGTGCATTTGTTTTACAAAATATGGCTATTACTGTCATTGGATTAATATTATAACTATTATTATGTAGTAGGTGTAATGTAATAGACACTGTAACTAAAAGAGGTTTGAATTTTTCTTTGTTTAATTTGCACACTGAATATGGGTTGGAGCTTTTAATTTTGAACTCTATCAAAGTGCACCAGATTGATGAATTTAACATTAAAATGCACAAAATTTTCTCACGGCGGGGGGCATGCCCCCAAACCCCCCTAGAAGGACCCAGGTCCACCCACCACAGTTTTACCAAAAATCCTGTAAGAAACACTGGTATTGCTATGCCAATGCAGCTTATAGCTTGTTTTAGGATTCACAACTGTGGAGTAGGATGGATGGATGGATGGATAGATAGAACTAGATAGATAGATAGATAGATGGATGGATGGATGGATGCCTATAGTTCAACTGTATTAATAAATGTCAAATTTTTACTTATTTCATCTGTTAACTCTCACTCGTTCACTCGTTCCTATACTCACTCATTACATGGCATTAGTGGTTTTAAGGAATAAGAGTTGGTATGCATATAATTAAGGGCATGCAAAGATGGGTGGTGTTTATAATCATATAGTGGGCCGGTCTGGGCCAAAATGCCCCGGACAATTTTTTGTCCCAGTCCAGCCCTGATCAATGAGAATGTACTTTCGTCAAACACACTGGTGCGGTGGATGGAAAAAGAAAATAGACAGCCAGCGATACAAACTACATAAAGTTTTCCATTGATATCTCTCCAAAAGTTATTAATGTGTTGCAGTTATACCTTCAACATAAAACAAGCATTCATTTAAAACAAGTAAAACTGTAGAAAAAAAAAAAACAGGTAACGTAAAAATGGGCTTGGTTACAAACAACAAAAGTAACTTTTAGGCTCAGTTTCAGATCGGATAGAAATAGCTCCCTGAATAAGGTAACAACTGCACATTTTCATTTGCACATTTTACAGCGTTGAGACGCATAGCTTGAAATACAGTCATCCTATAATGACTAGAAAAAAGCCTTTGTTGGGTCGGTGCTTGATAGCTTGCCATAAAAATAAAAGGTCCCATGAAATTCTTGCCAACGGCAAGCTTCCTGTCTTTGACAACATCTCAGACCCTGAAAAAAGAGACTTGCTGGATTCTGACCACATCACTGGTTCTTAGAAACTGCATTTGCAATGGAAGAAGTAGCTCTGCTTTTTATAAATCCAAAATATCTCCATTTGCGGTTGAAATCTAATAATCCACTGTCAGGATATGTGGTTCGACAAAAAATCTAGACATGAGATATACAAGGAGGTTTAACCATGTCAAGTTGCATTTAAAAACAAAACAACGGGAATGGAATAACAAAAAAAGACCAATTCAGTTGTAAACAATACTGGACACACAATAGTCTCAAGAGAGAAATAGATTTAAGGAGTGCAAATCCAGACAGTAATATAAAAAAAAACTTTTTCAGGCAACAATATTATTGGAAACAAATGTGTGGGTTAAAACCCTGGACCTGAACGGAATCACAATGATGGGAATCAGGCGATCGGATTTTATTCTCTTGAAGTCATTAGGCTCTTGCCAGTAAATGAAGTGTTTTGAAATCACTTGCATTAGTAGCAGAATGCTGAAAAGTGTTTGGAGAACGATTTGGTTTTCAGTGTATGTAAAGATCTATGCCAAAACTCGTCACATCTGAAGTGTATTTCAATATGTTTTAGCCAGATTTCCATGATAGTCTATAAAATACCTCATTTTCAAAAATGTTTTGAACCTAGTAGTCTTTGACTTTGTAGGCTGTTTCAGCCGTAAGAACAGCATGTTGATAGTTAGGAAAAATAGACATTACTTGCATGGTGTTTTTCCTAGTCAAAGGCAATAAATTGATGTTTGAATTATAGCAACTTGACAGGAAAATCTTACTAATTGAGGTTATCATTTATCTTGAATGTATTGTTTTCATATTTTTTAAATAGACTACATAATTACTTTTTTAAAACACTAATACAACACATAAATGATTCTTTACCGAATTCACTGCCACACATGTGTTCCAGAATTGCGTCTGAGTTCATCTCATTGTCACATGGCGGACATACACCTAGAAAAGGAGAAAAAACAATTCAATCCAAATGCAAGCAATAATGCTTGTAAATGTAAAAGTATCATACACCGGAAACCTAAAAACATTTAATAATAACATTCTTCGCCATCAATGTGTTATTTTGTGTATATGTTGAGTATAAGTTTGAGAAACTATGAGGCTCCAAATGACCAAATAACAAACCGAGAGAAATCAGCCTCTTTGTTTCCATCCATTTAAACCTCTTTATCACTGCAGCTTATGATTTTGGCACCTCTTAAAAATAGGGATGATATATCAGCCACCATATCGGTATCTGCCGACATGTCCATTTTTAATGTTATCGTTATCGGCCGATAAGAATGGCCGATATAATAAAGCCAATGAATAATGGATTATTTCGTTCAGCTGAGACACTTCAGATGCGCACTGTTCACCATCATGGTATTGAATTGCTTGAAATGATTGGAATTGTGCAGGCTACATAAAATTATACTGACAACATTGTTATTTTGTGCTTAAGAAATGACTTTTAATGGTGAGACTTCTTTTTATTTTTTAATCAGGCTCTCTAAAATTATATAAAAATTTGGATTTAGATTTATCAGCCAATAAATTGCTTATTGGCTTAAAATAATTATTGTTATCGTATCGGCCAAATTTTTTAAGCATTTTTAAGTTATCTATGTTAAGTTTAGTCTATGTTAAATGTAATCTATGTTAAGTGAGAACTATTAGCCAACTAAATTCATAATATCTCATTTTAGAAACTTTATTTGTTTAAAATGGATCACAAACACTTTATCAAACCATCAAATCAAACGTTTTGACACCTATTGATTAATGATAATATATTATTACAGAATCAATAGGAGTCAAAACATTATAAATTTAACATTTTTTCAAATGTTAGAATAGTAGTAGACTAATAACAAAATGTAAAAAAATAAAAAATAAAAATAAAAATAGTAGGCTATGCTCTTTTCATTGGCATCTGAATAATCCATGGAATAATCTTTCCACTCCACAAAAGGTTCTTTCTTTATAGTGGTATAGGGGTCCTTTAGTTTTTTTTTTTAATGTTCTTAAATCATGGTTCTTTTAAAAACTGATCACTGTAGGTTCTTTGTGGAACCAAAATTGGTTCTTTTATGGCATCACTGCAAAAAAGAAAAAAAAGTTTCGGAATAATATTAGACAAAAAAAAAAAAAAATATATATATATATATATACACACACACAAATACGTATATAATACACACCTGGGGATTTGTCCATATCATCGCTGTTTGTGTTGTTCATGGCAATGCACACGTCGCCCACGGGAAACTTGTCACATTTGAGCATTTCAGGCCAAGGGAACCCGAACGACTGCATAATAGGGGTACAACTGTCTCTGACAGCCTCGCAAAGCCAGCGGCACGGATATATGGGTGTTTCGAGGCACACGGGGGCGAACAGCGAGCAGAGGAACACTTGCGTGCCGGGGTGACAGGCTTTGTGCACCAGAGGAACCCAACTGCCCGCTTGCTGCTTCACCTCCGCTATGGTTTCATGCTCCAGCAAATTTGGAAGCAGCATCTGATTGTAACCCACATTAAAACACAACCTCAGGTCCTCGGGAATGTCCATGCACTGTGGGCTTCTGCCGTAATTATCCGATTTCCAGGCGTAGTACTCATACTCGGAAGCATTGAGCAAAGGGAGGAAGAGGACTGCAGCGATGAAGACCCACAGCTTGGGGAGAAGGTTCTTCATGGCTCGAGGGAGAAGTAGCCTAGGCTATAGTATCGATAACAGTTATATCCAGCACCTGCGTTGCACTGTTCAGATTTCAGAAGAATGTATAGCATTAGTATCTATGGATGAACTGGTTTCTTTGACGTCCTCGTTCTCCTCAGTCCTGATGAAAGTGTCGCGCGCTGCCGTTCGTTTGCCCAGCGCGAGAACAGAATGAATGCGAAAGGTGAAACAACCAATAGTAATGCAACCGGCTTGGCATAACGGGAAGATTGCTCAACGTGCCTGACAAATGTTTTTCAGGCAAGAGGAAAATAAATTAGGCTATTTAATTAACCCCTTCGCGTCTAAAAACAGACTAACGGAATTAACAAAATTATAACAGTTAGCTTAATGCAATGGCCCGTTCACATCAAGGGCGATAACTATAAAGATAACGATAAAGATATAATTCTAAAAATCGTTCTCCATATGAAAGAATAACAGAGTTCACACCACAAGTCCACAACTATAACGATAAAGATATGAGGAACGATATCGTTGGGATCACTTTCAGAACGATTTTTTCCAGCTGTCAAGTGATAAAACACTTACAGCCAATCAGAATCCATTCTAGCAGGTCATCCATTTTCGCTACTTTGAAACCGCAGCGCGGGCGCGCGCTTGCTTAGAATAAAAAGACCGTTATCGGTCGTTGGTGTGGACCATGTGGACGCATGTATAGTTATCTTTATCGTTATCTTATAGTTATCGTGCTTGGTGTGAACGGGCCTTAGCCTACAGATCACCCTCTTAATACCAGTATTATTAGATATAAAGAACTTGAATGGCTATGTATGTCCCAATTCACGAACGAATCGTTATTTTGAATCGAATCTTTTTAATGAACAGGTTAGGCTATAGTACTTGTTCACACGCAGTCTGATCGGTTCTCCAACACTGTGGTCATCACACTTAAAGCACACATGAATGAATCAAACGTTATTCAAATAATTGATGTTGCTTCATATAGTCTGTTGTGTGAGCGAATCATGGTTATTATTGGTAGTTTTATATTTTTTATTGAAATTAAAATAAAGTTTACTTTAATAAAATAAAATATTTAAAAAAGTTACTTTATCTCAGTTAGTTGCCTAGAAACCATTTCTCATTTCCATTTACCCTGATAACATAGCTACAACTTGCATAATAATGAAATAAAAATGAATCAAATCTATACTGTCAGATATATTTAAAAAAGAAACGATGGCAAAACTGATATCCGAACAGCTACATTTGTTAAAGGGGCTTCGGGTTGAAAGGCTCTTGTGTAACAGACTAATAAAATGAAAGTGAAAATGGCTGTACATGGACTGTGTCAGTGGTGCATCTGTAAAATGTCTGATCTAATTAAAAGTTTCACAGCCTGATTTATATGTTTGTCAAGTTGGTCAAAGCAAGCTGGCTCCTCTGCTACAAAGACACATTATTTAGAGTTTACAATGAAGCATCTGCGACTTTTGGCTCGGTTTCTGGGACTGGGATGCAGATGCTTTCGAAATGCATTTGCTTTTTATGCTGAATAACTTCAGCCATCACAAACATCAGTGTGTGCATTTCCTCTATCACATTACTGCAGCTGCATGTACTGGCTTTCATAACCACACAGAGCAGAATTATTTCACAATCTTCATAATGAAGTGACAGTTGAATAAAAACAGACATGCTATTATGGGATGCCAAACTAGTCATCATTTAAGATGTTTTAATTACACCAAAATACATCTATCATTAGGATGTGTTTACCCACATTTTTTCTCTCTAAACTCCACACGAGAAGATCTTTGGTGGTATCAGACCACATATCCCTCCAATGAGACCACCTGTTGGAAGAATCTCAGAGACTGCAAGGAGAAATAGGAGTCATTCAGAGATTTATGAAAGTCTCCCCTCATGACTTGGCAGGAATCTGATATTTTCCTGATATTTTAGACAGCACTCTAGTTAAACATATTTTCTGTTCCCATGACATTGAATTGGTGAAATATAAATAAAGTTGCAGAGCACTAGGAAATGATTGAGGACTGAGTTGTGTTTTTGGTTGTTTGATATAGGCTTACATATAGTACACTTTTGTTCAGAATGGTAGTCGATAAATCCAATTTTAAAACTGTTTGTTCTCCAATTTAGTAAAACAAGGCAAACGCCTGCACTGAAAAAAATAATTCATTGGATTTACTCAATTGAATAGTGGACATTGGTTGCACACAAATTGTTTGCTTTGGTAGCCACTTACACAATTGTGTTCCATCAACACAGATTATTCACGTTCAAACAACACAGAGGAACACAGACTGTTCATGTTCAATCAACAAAGTAAATTATACTAAATATAAAGTGATAAATCTTTTCAGTGCATGAATCAACCTTAAATGCTAAGTTTACACACTCTTTCAGCCAAAGCATTAACTATTAGTGTTGCTGAATCAGTCCACAAACTAAACAAATGCTCCACTCTTCTCCACAATGGTAACCCTCTGTAATTTAAATGGTTCTTATAATTTGAATGTAATTGAACATTAAACACAATTACACACTATCAAGTCTTCCCCTTTTCTAATTTTCTCAAAAACACATAAAATAACACTTAATTTCAACATTTATTCTCTCTTAATTCAGCCATATGCAAAGCATGCTGGGAACTAACAAGCACCGTCCAGTTTCAGGTAATGCAACACAAATCATTCATGTAATCCAACACAAATGGATTAAGTCAACTTAAATTTTACCTATATTTAAGCAGATTGAACACAATCAAATTAAGTTTGGACAAAATGTATAGCAATTGTGTTGCTTAAGCTAATTTTAATCAAGCAATTTGAACAAGCAGCAAAAATAATTTTTACAGCCGATTATTAACTAATAATTCGAAATAAAAAATAAAATTAGTTTTACTTTGAGTTCTTAATGTTTTTTATTAAAGGTACACTGTGTAAATGTTGACCCTCTATAGCAGGGGTGTCCAAACTCAGTCCTGGAGGGCCACTGTCCTACAGAGTTTAGCTCCAACCCCAATTAAACACACCTGAACCAGATAATCAAGGTCTGATTATCTGGTTCAGGTGTGTTTAATTGGGGTTGGAACTAAACTCTGCAGGACAGTGGCCCTCCAGGACTGAATTTGGACACCCCTGCTCTATAGCGTTATTAAACAACTGCATGCATTTTGCAGAAGAACGTTGTTTTGGTTGTGCTTTGGATTTTGCATGACTGAATGAATATGACCTTTCACAATATAATGCTTTACAATGAACTGTTAGAGAGCTACATATGGCAATGTATGTTCAGTAAAATAACTTACCCGTTGAGTAATAAAAATGCCATCTCCGTGTCACGTTTACAAGTAACATTTCAAATCCCTCAGATCTCACCATCTCTAAAAAGACAAGCCAATGTTGATTCTTGTTTTATTACGAATGTCGCGTTCGCTTTTTGGTTTTGGTTTTTTCACCAGACTCTCCAGTGTTCAGCATTTTTTTTAAAAACAGGCGATTCCCCAGAGAATTCATGTGACTTTGTGCGATGAGACGTGCGATGATAACTGGACCAACCAGCGGACCGATCCTGTTGCACTTCTGAAGTTACCTTTCAGAACTGTCTTACAGGACTACGTTCCTGCAGACAGCAGGCATCCACCTCTGAAAGCAAGATGTTTATTGAAAGCAAGACCGGGTTTATTGAGTTTCGTCCCAACACTCTGAGATTACAAAAATACAAAAATTATTATAGCCTTTAAGTGGCTTCTCCTATTGCAAAAACTTCCATTTTACAATGCTTGCTAGACACATTTCATTAAATTGGGTTGTCAGTTTGTCAGGAAGTGACGATTTTGTTTTCTTCGACTAACTGGATGAAAACGCTTCATTCATAAATGAAATGTTGTATGATAATCTTTTAAATAAACACTTATAATAGGCTTACTCAGGGGAAGACAAAAACACACTTTGAAAGAAGAACTGATGATGTCTCATTTAAATTTGGTTAATTTTAAATAACAAAATGTTTAGTGTACCTTTAAAACCAATCAAATTATTTTACAACTAAAAACATAAACAGTTTCATTACTTGGAATAAAATAAAATAAACATTAACTGAAATATCATTAAATACATATATATAGGCGAGATATATATATATATATATATATATATATATATATATATATATATATATATATATATATATATATATATATATATATATATATATTAGGGCTGTCAAACGATTAATCGCGATTAATCGCATCCAAAATAAAAGTTTGTTTTTACATAATACATGTGTGTGTACGGTGTATAATTATTTTCTATATATAATATATATATAAAACACACACATGCATGCATATATTTACAGTAAGAAATATTTGCATGTATATACTGTGTATATATATTTATATTATATATAAATATTTTATATATAAATAACACATTTTCTTAAATATATATATGCATGTGTGTGTATTTATATATAGAAAATAATTATACATATTTTGGATGTGATTAATCGCGATTAATCGTTTGACAGCCCTAATATATATATATATATGTATATATATATATATATATATATACATATATATATATATATATATATATATATATATATATATATATATATATATATACATATATACATATATATATATATATATATATATATATATATATATATATATATATATATATATATATATGTATATATGTATATATGTTTATGCTAACTTATTTTAATTCAGCTAGTTGTCAAAGCAACACTATCATGGACTTTTGGTTTGAAATTCTTAATTTCCATGTGTTTTGTTCTGGTTTCCCTCTCTCATTTGTTACTATGGTATTTTAGTTCATTATCTGTTAAGTCCCTCATTTCTCTGCCTGAGTTGTTATTATTTGTGTTTGGAGTTTGTAGAACACACATAACCTGTGGATTATGAGCTTGTTTGATTGATTTTTTTTTTTTCATCTTCATCTGACCATCTTTTCTGTGGACTTTATTCTCTGAGATCATGACAGCAACATTTCTCATTTTCATTTAATTTAAGTATTAAAATAACTAAAACTAATAAACTAAAACTTAATAAAAACTATTTAGTTTTTTTTATTAAAAAATTACTAAAATATTAACTAAAATTAAAACAGAAAATATAAAATCTAATTCAAAATATTAACAAAAAGATAAATTATTCCCAAATAACACTGACCCTGATTAATTTGATGCATATAATGTAAATGTTGATTTTTGTAACATTATAAAAGCATAAATAAATTAATATTAAAGAACCGATTATTAAATTACTTATACACTGATTAAAGGATTTATGCTGAAATATGCTAGCTTGTAATGATCTAAACTAAAACAACACTAGATGCAAGAATTCAAAAACAAAATAGATAGATTCAAAATAGATTTAAAACAAAATGCACAATTTAGAGTGTTTACGAATGTTTTTCGAATCTGGTCTCAATTAATTACTGTTCCCTCATTTTAAATTCAGAAAGCTCACGTGTGAATCGAACGACCTTTTAAACAAACACCTTTGCCTACCTGATAAACTGCAGATAAAGTGCAATACAGTAAACTTGATAAGATTAAAACATCACATGCGCAACATCATGCTATTTTGAAAATATTGTATGATCTGACAAATGGTTTTACAGATCTCACAGACTTTCTAAGGCCACATGCTTTTTTATGTCCATCAAGTGAAATGATCCAATACTGTCTAAAAGGAACTGAGTGATGGTGAAAAATGGCCCAAGTGTCCCAAGGGAACCTTTAGGAATAAATGATCCTTCTTATGAATCATTTATCATGCAAGGATGACTGAACCACTGCTGTAAAATGAGAGTGAATCTTTGTATTCTCAATCATAAAAACTTTTCTCTGTTGTAAAAAGACAGATGGAGACAAGGAAAGAACTGTTTTAGGCATTAATATAGTTTCCTCCTAGGTTTAGCTCAGTATCACAAATGCATCTGTGATATAAGTGAGTGATATCGTGAATTAACATCAGTTCACTTTTAGTAAGCTGGACTGGGCTGTTTTCTTTTCTTATTTAGGAACACAGTGTCCTCCTCTCCGAAATGTTCGGACGTGTCCTAATGCCTGCAAACAAATACAACATTAGATGAGATAACATCTGTTTTACATTGAAATTGCATGCAAAACTAAATTACAAAGACATTTTCTTTTTAAAAAAAGGAGGATTACAGCTTAGGCCTACATTATAGTCAAATTATGAGTTTGCTTCTGCCACTTAATTTCTGTAGCCTAACTGTTACACATGTCCTTTTCTTTTTATTTTCAGTAGTCAGATTGCCTACTTATCTTCTCTTATTACATTTTATTTACCACAGAGACATTACTTTTGTTGGGTTTAACAATTAAATCAAGTAGCCTATTTAAACTTGTATCCTAGGTTGGTTCATGGTTAGGCTATGTATTTAGGCCTATACTTATTTTTAACAATACTGTCAGAAATCACTTCAGTCTTAGAAATTATAGAATAAAAGCTAAGTAAGGTGTTCTATATTCTATATCGTTCTGTTTGTTTACTATTTTATTTGAATCACAAATGTTTCCTAGGCGCCTTTATGTGGACCAATTTGAATGAAAACATTTCATATAAAATGGCGGTGGGCTGGTGATGGCATTTATTTAGAATTTCAAACGTTCAGACGTGTTATTTAAACAAAAATGGGTTACTTTTGGTACACGAGCTAATCATATTTTTATTGGGGGAAAAAAACTTTTGGGGAACTCCACATAGTTTGGAATTGGTGCGGCAGCAGAAGCAGAACTGATGAATAAAGCAAAAGGTTCCTACCGGACTGTATTTTGAGGAGGACAGGAGGTTGAGTAACAGGAAGAGGAGCAGCAGCACCAGCTACCATGGCGGAGGTATGTGAATAAAAACAACATTTTATTACAATTTCCTCTTGTCCACTAACAAGGATGAACGTCTTGAATAACACGTTATAATACATGTTTTATTATCCTACTAATCGGATAATACATACGTGTCTTTGTAAACCGTCATTTTTGATACGTTAGTGCTTCTCTAGTGGTCGTCAAAGATAATTATATACGTCGATCATTTACTTTCGGAAAATTCAAAAACTCAGTGTCACTGTCACTATACACGTATAAATATAAAACCAGGTGTCATGTTTCTAGCGAGCTTCGTGTTGTCATCATATTTCATTCGTGTTATTTGTACATATTTGAAGATGGTGCTATAAGGGCGTTGTGTGTGTGTGGTTTCTGTCTATATGGATTTGAGTTCCTGTTTTTAATTGCTCATTAATTTGATAATAAAAATAAATGTAATTTTTAGCACCAAATCATCAAATTAGAATGATTTCTGAAGGATCATGTGCCACTGGAGGAATGATGCTAAAAAGTTCAGCTTTGTCATCACAGGAATAAATGACATTTTTCAATATATTCAAATAGAAAACTGAAATTGTAATAATACTAAACAATACTATTGTTTTACTGTATTTTTGATCAAATAAACGCAGGCTTGATGAGCATAAGATACTTCTTTCAAAAACATTTAAATGGTAGTAGTGTATGTTTAAAGATAAAGATGTCTTGCTAGGGTGAAAAAAAGTTTACCCATATTTACAAATAAAATAGAAATCATATTCTTTTGACATGGAAAACATAAGTTTAGTTTTCAGCTTTGGCTTCCAAAATTGTGTGTCTTTAACAATACCCACTCTCGTTTTGTCTTCAGACGCACAGCTTGCAGGACCTGCGGCAAGCAGCCGTCGCCTCCAAGGTTTTCGTTCAGAGAGACTACACTTCCGGCACTATCTGCAAGTTTCAGACCAAGTTCCCGGCAGAGCTGGAGAGCAGGGTGTGTAGAGATCCATAGCAAACACAAGGAACCATTTATCATTAATCTGTATTTACAGATCATGATATCAAATACATCCAAAGCATTGGCAGATTGATTCTGACAGCTGTAATCCACCATCTCCAATCTTCAGATTAGTTGTTTTTGAGCTTTGCCGATGGGTAGAGTAATACTAATGTAGACCGTCTCCTTGTGAGTCTACACGATTTTAAAAGACCAAATTAACATGCTGTGCAATGAAATTGCGTCCAGTTGTTAGTCCAGTTATCCAATCACATCCACTGCTGAGGCAAAGTCTTGTGAATTTTTGTTGTTGTTGTGGTTGTACATCGAGGGATTTATTCGGTAATTAGGTTTGCATCATAGTTTATGAGCTTGTCGTCTTATCGGATAAAAAATGTACCCACCTCCATTGAGTGCATAATTGTTTTATGCACATTTTTCTGAATTTATGCGTATCTTGCCCTTTCCCTCCAGCGTTTTTTTAATTATTTAATATTATGCGATATCACAAAATGTACATAAAAAAATGGATGGATGGAAACATAACTGCTGACAAGTCACTTGTCGCCACCTACTGGTGTAACTATGTAATTGATCTTTATTTGAAGCATCAAGTTGCTTTCAAAGGGTGAATTACTCTATTTTGATCACTACCGTAGACATCAGTGTTTATATCCAAACTTTTATCCCAGTACTTCAGTGATAATATGAGTTATTGTAAGACAGAAATGAGACAGTGTGGTTGAAAAAACTGTTCCCTAACTATACATGACAACTGCTCTCTCAATGCAGATTTGAATGTTCGTCTGTGATTGTACTTCTAGTTCACACCTCTCACAGAGTGTGAGTGCTGATAATTGTTTTGTTGTCTCAGATTGACAAGCAGCAGTTCGAGGAGACCATGCAGACCCTGAATAATCTCTATGCCGAGGCGGAGAAGCTGGGCGGCAGGTCGTATCTGGAGGGCTGTCTGGCCTGCCTCACTGCGTACACAATCTTCCTCTGCATGGAAACCCACTATGAGAAAGTCAGTTGATAGAGTTGTAGGCTGTAGATATCATCAATACGACTTTGTCGATATGTTATTGTCGATCAACAATATGTTAATTCGTTCAGGTGCTGAAAAAGATCGCCAAGTACATCCAGGAGCAGAATGAGAAGATCTTTGCTCCCCTTGGGCTTCTCCTGACTGACCCCATAGAGAGGGGACTCAGGGTTGTATCCTTTCCTACATCGAAACATCCTGCAGGTCTTTCTGTCCCCTGGTGGGATTGTCATTGAATTCTGGTGACTTAGGAACTTGCTCTACCATTCAAATTTTGGGGTCATACTTGTATTTAGCAAGGATGCATTAGTTTGATCAGAAGTGACTATTTCATTTTGAATTTGAATTTTCTATTTCACATAAACACTGTTCTATTGAGCTATTTATCAATGAATCTTGATAATAATTATCACAGTTTCCACTAAAATATGAACTGTTTTCAACATTGATAATAATAAATGTGTCTTGAGCAGCAAATCAGCATATTAGAATGATTTCTGAAGGATCATGTGACGATGGCTACTGAAAAAAATATATTAAGAGAAAACGGTTATTTTAAACATTAATAATATTTCACAATTTTCCAGTTTTTATTGTATTTTTGATCAAATAAATGGTGAGCATGAGACTTTTCAAAAAAATCTTACTGACCCCAAACTTTTGAACAGTAGTGTACATCAGAAAAAGATGTCTTGCTCTAAGCTCCCCCCCCCCCATTTGATACAAATGGTATTTGACATGGAAAACCTTAGTTTAGTCATACGTCTTTGGCTGCTAAAACTGAATATTTCATAGATTTTCTTGTAGGTGATCAGTCAACGTCCATGCCTGTATCGCAGGAAATGAGTTTTACAGCACTGTATTTCCTCAACTTGAGTTTTTAAAGGTGGAGATCACTATTTTTGAGGATAGAAGTATTGGTTCAAGATAAAACACACCAAAGGTAAGTCCGTTTTGGACTCTGCTATATGATATCCCATTTTCTTGGGGAAATGCATTGGTTAATCTTGAAATAATGCAGTGTTACATTTCTTTTTGCAGGATCATGTTTGGAACGTGATTATTGGCCTGCTGGACTCAGAACCTGCTTCTCCATCTCTTGATATCACAACTCTATTGCTTTAAATGTAGATAGTATACCTTTATTTTCTGACCATTGATTCATTAATATTTTTTTTTTGTTTGGTTTTTTTTTTTGACAGAGGGAGAGACTGCTTATATAATGTATCTTAAACTCTCCATTTCAGCTTTCCCTCAGTTAGCAGCTTTTCAATGTGTTACTTAATCTGAGTTATTTTAAATCTGTTGTGCCATGTCATCTTTTTTTTTATTGCAGCATTTGATTTCTCTGCATTATGTTCCTGTCTCTTGTTTTCTGTATATACTTGTCTTGAATGGGAAGTATAGATTAAGTGCACAATGTTCTGTCTTAATACAGTTGCATCTTGATTATTAGGATTGTTTATGACTTTGCATTCTCACAGTAAAAAAAAATGTTTGAGAAGTCTGATCAAATAAGTGCTTGTTAAAACTGTCAATACATTCATGAAGAAACTTTGGTTATGTGTACATGAAAATTTGAGACTGATATTTACAATTTGTTGTATTTAATGATTTTAAGTAATAATCAGTTTAGTTACTTTATAGCATTGTTCCATTCCCCTCTTTTTCTTTTGTAACACTACATTTTACTATATTTACCAATGAACTACTGTACTTTTATTTGGGTCTACAATATAATCCTTATTAAATACCAATACCATAAAATCCTTAAAAGGCATGGTTTGCATTTAATATTGCATATCCAGCTTGTATTTCAGACTGCTGTCAGCTCTAACTGTTTCTTGCGTAAATCTTTTTATCAGTGTTGTATCATAGTCTTTTTTGAAAATCTTTTGACACTTATTTAAACTGTGTATCGTACAATAAAATGTTTTCTTGAACAAATTCCATTGTCTGCAAGTATTTCTTTTTAGTTGTATTTATTTTATATTCAGAGGTACATTCCATGTTAGTTAGCATAACGTAAGGCTTCTCTATTGTGACGTATATCCGAGTGAAACTACTTCTCAAACAAGAAGTCTTTTTTTTTAATGTATAAATGTGAACTAATTTCAATTAAAGAATGCCATGTCATACGCTGCTCAGTAACTCTTATGTTTGATAATGTTATCATAAATATTGACAATGTTTTTTAATTTCATATGGGAAATATATTAAATCAAGAAATCTGTTGTTTTACATACTTGTGTGAATTGTGGTCTCAATGTTAGATTTTTGTACATTTAATAATACTCTTAAAATTAATTAGGTCAAACACTTTCTCAAAAATCTAACCTCTGTCTGGAACTTTATTCCATTGTTTTCTTCAAATTTTTTTTTTTTTATTGCTTTGCAATTATAATGTTGGGGGGAAAAAACTGCTAAATGATCTAAATTTCATGTAACAAGAAGGCTTTAAAAACAACTGAAATATGTAAGTCTTTTAATCTCTTCCTTTGATATGTGATCTATTCTGATTAGTTATATACCCGTTTTGTACCTTTTTTTAATTTATTTGTTCTTTACTGTGAGTGTAGATTCTTCTTTGTTTATATAATGTTCTCAATTAAAAAATTAAATGAAAATGAAAATTTTAATGATTTTGTCCATGGAGAATTGAATCAATAGATGGTTGTGATTTGCTATTGCTGTGATGTCATGTGAATGAAAGGTTGCCCCGCCCTCACGCCAGTAAACACGTCATCAGGGAAGATATTATTTTCTTTAAAGATTACGAGGGCATTAACTTAATAAATCATCTAAAATAATACTGCAATATTTCATTTAAAAAAGAATTGATTTCATAGTAACTTAAAAAGTAACACATTGTGTTTGCACCCCTGACCGCTAGAGGGGACGATTAGCCTTCACACCGAAAATCGTAATGACGTCAGAGGTGTCAGTTCAGTGGTCTTACTTTTGCGGCTGTCCTGAGATGTCGTTTTTAACTGGGATTTAATAGTGTTTAAAGGTCTTAAAGGGTGGCATACTTTTATTTGTTATTAGTCAGTATCGTCTTGAAACGTGTTTAATGTCATTGAATGAGATTGGTGTGCTAAGCTAGTTGCTAATGTTTAAATGAGTTTAATTTCGCGGTTAGATTGATGAGCAGATGTTTTATATCATTCTCTTTCCCTAAGTAGTCTTTTTGTATTTGACGTATACTTGAGCCAGCAGCAATAAAATAACGTTTAAAGTGCCTTCATTTTAGTTTTGGTGTACAGTTGTAGGTGTATCTTTAGTTTGACTCAACGAACACAAGCGACCGTAAACCGTGACATGATGTTTGACTTGTACGTTACTGATCCGCTCTTTAATATGTTTCTCTTTTCTTAAGTGTAATGAAATCCGGACTGAAAGCATCTAGTCTCTGTGGATAGAGATCGTCCTCCAGCACCCTGGCTCTTCCTTGCGTCAGTGGCTGTTTCCTCCCCAAACAAGAGACTGCGTTTATCCATACAGTCCGCGAGGAGCTGGACGCATTCCAGCAGAAAAATGAGCTGAAAAGGTAACTTCATCACACATCTGAAGAAGAAGGGAATGATATTCACCAACATTATTAGGAAAGCTGGTCGTTTTAGCAGGGTCCTCCTGGGACATTTTCCCTTGTGAGATTGTTTTATTGCGATAGCTTGCCTATAACCCACACGTGCAAGTTGATTACTACATTTTTACATACACTTTTACTTCAAACTTAACATTTTCTTCTATTGAAAATGCTTATACAGATATTGTTTTCCTTTCACTAGGATCTTAATGATATATGTAGGTTTTTTTGTATGCCAGAAAGCCAGGTGTTTCTTAATATCAATCGTCTTTAGAACAGAACTCATTTTTCACATAAATGAACTAGCTTGATTTACTAGCTAGCTTGGTCCATAATTCATGAAGGTCCATACTTTAAAGCTCTAGATGTGAACTTGCCCTATTATTATTATTATTATTATTATTATAACTATTAATAATTCTTGTAATTGTGGCTTTTGTTAACAGATAAGGGCATTAATGGCTCCTCATTAGCATGATTTAGGCCAATGTACAAGCTATACGCCTTAGTTCTTTCTATGAAAAGTAACTACAACATGTTACTAAAATAAAATCTTATTAATTCTTGTAAGGGTGGTCATGAGTATTTTAATAAGCCTTCTGAATTTATGTTGGTGCATGTCTCCCTTTTTTCCCCATCAGTCTTAGTCTGTGTGGCAGTTTAAGATGATTGACTTTCTACATAGCGTTGTATGTTAATGGGCTACACATTTTATCATCGGTGTAATGATTAGATTACTTTGTATATCGATCTATCTTATCTATCTGTCTGTCTTTATCTTTCTATCTATCTATCTATCTATCTATCTATCTATCTATCTATCTATCTATCTATCTATCTATCTATCTATCTATCTATCTATCTATCTATCTATCTATCTATCAGATAGACAGACATCTACCATATTGTTGTCTTTTAATGTTTCCCAATTGTAGTGTTCTACTATTCCCGCCTATCCCGAGCCGACTTCGCTTCCTGATTCACCAAACCACTGGCAATCTCCCCGACCTCAGCACCTTTTCTGTGGGTGAGGGCTGTGCCCGCAGAGTCGTAGTGTGCTATTCCGACCTCAGGTAAAGCTGCCAGACCTAATGTCACGTGACGTGCTCACAGAGATTTGGTGTCTCATCATTGTGGTGCATCTGACAGATTGCCGGATGAGGATCTTAGATATACAGAGAGCAGTTTCCATGAACGAGCACGCGGTCGGGGCAGGGAAATGGAGGACGAATGCAACAGAAGAAGAGCCAGACGGCCAGAAAAGGCTATTTATGTTCCAGTCGCTAGGAGACATAAGGTGAATCTGGAGGAATCATCTGAGGATTCTAGCTCTGGCGTTGCTAAGGAAGCTCTTGCATCCAATCAGGAGACAGAGGTGGACAGCACTGACCAATCACTGGCTGATCAGCAGTTTGTGCAGCTTTCAAGGTCCGGGCCTTCCCCGTGGCCTCCAGCCTGGGACCAGACTGTATCTTTCTTAGCGTCTTTAACATTAGATGACCAAGAAGAGGAATATTGTGCCAAAAACACGGGCCTTCCCACTGATGCGACACTCCAGCTACAGCACTTTGATGAAAGTTTGCTCTCTGAGGTATTGTGACTTAAAGCAGGGCTCAGTAGTTTCGAGATTTCTTCGCTGTATTCTCGCTTTTTGCTCGCAGGTTTCTCTCTAGAGCTCCCCCCACAGCTTCGGAATAGATATTTGACAACACTGTTGTAAAAACTCGTTGGCGATTCTCAGACACCATGGCTAGTAGATCAACGACATCAAAGCCGATGGGACATTCTTTAAAACGTCTTCTTCATTCGGGTTCGAACACCGTGAGGGAGCGCAATAATGACAGCATTTTAGCAGATTTCTTTTGGCCGTAAAGCAATTGTTTACATCGCGAGACCTGATATCACGCGATACTTCCTGACGTGCCGGCCGGCGACCCGCCGGCTCAAAGTTGCAAGTGCGTATTTTCCGCTCACGGGCACCAGGGGGGTGCGAAACGACCACCATTCAACCCGAAATAAGTAATATAACCATTCCAATGACTCCGAAGCTGTTCAGTTAAGGTAAAAAAGTTACTTAGATCACCTTTAATGGGTCTTGTACACTAATTCTTGCTTGGATTATTCATATTTAAATGCACAAATTCTCATGAAAAACATCCACCTAATTCACAACATGTGTGTACTTGCATGAATTTGTTAGTCCCATTCTAATGTTACTGCGATCAGGTGTAAATCGGCCCTAATGTATATCCATCAAACCATTTCAAACTGGACAAGTGTAAACGAGTTCAAAAGTTCAAAATAGAAATATTTTCTTACAATATAAATCTTTATTATCAGTTTTTATCTCATCCATGCTGAAGAAAAGTATACATTTCTTTCAAACAAACAAAAAATAAAATAATGACTGACCCCAAACTTTTGAACGGTGGTGTATATTGTTAGAAAAGATTTATATTTTAAACAAATTCTGTTCATCTTTAATTCATCAAAGAATCCTGAATCCAGGTTATAAAAAAAACATTAAGCAGCACAACTGTTTCCAACATTGATATTAAATCAGCATATTAGAATGATTTCTGAAGGATCATGTGTCACTGAAGACTGGCTGATGATAATTCAGCTTTGCATCACATAAATAAATTATATTTTACAGTATATTCAAATAGAAAACCATTATTGTAATAATATTTCACATTACAGTTTTTTCTGTATTTTTTATCAAATAAATGCAGGCTTAATGAGCATAAAATACTTTTTAAAATACAAACTTTTGACCGGTACTGTATGTAAACATTACTTTTCCCAAAATAATAATAAAAAAAATCTATATTTAATCATGTGAGAGTGTTATAGAGCTCCCATTAACCAGATATGACAGCACTACTGCAACACACATTGCAAACAGATATGATTCTGCTTTCTCTCATTGCGGTCTGAAATCCAGCTCATATCTGTTTCTTACATTGACGTGAACTCTGTTAAATTTGCATTTAGCGCGGGAATTGAAGATTGGATTTATATTCGTTTTGCGGAGACCCATTTATGTGGCCAAGCGTAAATGGAACCGTTTTAACAAATCAGATAACTATCCGATCAGTAACAACACATGACGTGACCAGGTGTAAACAGGCCCTTTGAGGTTTGTTATTTGCATAAAGACCCAATGCATCTCCTTCCGTAAATACCATCATCTTTATTCCGTTTGTTTTCACACATTTTGTCGTTCATTCTGTCTTGGTCAGATCAAAGCCAAACTCAAATACGAGGACATCACCATACTGAACACCTGCAATGATTTCCCCGCCTATACAAACATCTGGCTTGATCCAGAGGAGTTCGGCCACGTCATTGAGATCTACAACTTCCCTGCCTTTTTTAAAACGGACGACCTTCTTGATGCCTTTGCTGATTATAGGTGATATGTCACCCTTTTAATGTGAGAGAAATAATAATAATACAAATCCATAAATGTGACACTGGTCTACTTCTGTTTCCAGTGAAGGAGGGATGAAGATCAAGTGGGTGGATAACACTCATGCTCTCGGTATATTTTCTAGTCAGTCGGCAGGTATTGTTTCATTCGGCAGTATTTTTTTCCATTCACGTGTCAAGAATTATCATCCTTTATATTGTTATGTTTGAGTGACACATTTTTGGTTCTTTTCAGCCACACAGGCACTCTCTCTTAAGCATCCGATACTGAAAACCCGCGCGCTGCAAGAAGGGAGCCAGAAAGCGAAGTGGAAAGCAGCCAGACGAGCAGGTATGAAAGCTAAGCCACCGAATAAACGGCTTTCAGAAATATGGTGATTTTTATATTAGAAGATATTAGTGTGTCCATGATCAAGAAAAAAAAAATCTTTGTACCTTTTTCAAGAAATTTTAATTTTAAGTGGTGAAACAACAAAATTGTTCAAAAGTTTGGGGTTGGTATGATTTGTTAACAGAGGTGTCAAGTAACGAAGTACAAATACTTCGTTACCTTACTTAAGTAGAAATTTGGGGTATCTGTACTTTACTGGAGTAATTATTTTTCAGACGACTTGTTACTTCTACTCCTTACATTTTGACGCAATTATCTGTACTTTCTACTCCTTACATTTTAAAAATAGCCTCGTTACTCCTATTTAATTTCGTCTTGTCGTCGTAAAAAAAAATTAAAAAATTGGCCAATTACGCAAACGGTTTAGACCTGACTCCCGCCTCCTGAATACACATCGCTAAACTGATTGGCGTTGTGGTGTCTTTCTAACTTGTGAGAGGCTGTAGTCACATTTGTTTGTGCGCAGCGCCAAAAGTCCTCCGAAGGAAACCTAGATGCGGTAAGCGAGGGAGAAATCGGGGCAAATCGCGTCAGGTAAAGCCTAGTTCACACTACATGACTTTAAAACGTCAGGCTAAACTGTGCGGTTCACACTACATGACTTGCTCTCTGTGAAATCAGGAGTGTTCAAGTTGTTGAGCTGTTCACACCACACGACACAACGTGATTGATCCGCAACAGGAGGTAACGCACTACAGGAGTTGACAACAACTCTGTCACCCAACAATAGGCGTAATTTGCGGGTGGGATGGGTGGGACATGTCCCCACCACTATTTCTAAGGTCGATATTGTCCCCACCACTATTGAAACATCTCGCGGCACGAATGTACCAATACAAATAAACAAAACATCTTCAGTTAACTAGCAGAGCATTCATTTCGTTCGTTTTTTAAATAAGACGCGATCTAGCGCTGAAATGTGTTTTTTTTTTAAATCAACTGATCAAAGTGCTCGTTGCCGCTGCGATCAGTGGCATGGATACTGTGTTTGTTTCTGGCTCGCGCACAGCCTTCACTCAGACGTGCACTTCAATCCGTTGTGGAGAGACTCGGTTCCGGTGCAATTAGAAAACAAAACACACACACACAAAAAAGTGTCCCTGCCTGATATACAACCACTGAAAAACATAATCGGTTTTGATGAGAAAAAAAAAAAAAAACTATATGAGTGCGGATTAGAACCCAGAACCTCTGACACGCGTGGCAAAAATTCTACCCCTGGACCACTTAAATACACGCTTAATTTCGTCGGATCAACATATAATAGGCCTCACTGAACGACCACTTAAACCCAATCAATGTACTAGGGCTGGGCGATTTAAATCGCGATATTGTTATGCGCATCTCGTCAGTAAAGCCGGTTCCTTGATTAGTAGTAAATCGCCATCACCTGCTTTCAGATGAAGCGGCATTTAGGGCTGAGGAGATAATTAAGTGATTAATTTAGTGATGATTGAGCATTATTGAAGACACCTGATGATAACAAGCAGAATCACTGAAGAAGAAAATCACAAATTGTAAGTTACCATTAAGGTGATGGGTGTTTGCTTTAGTTGGGCTCTAGACCATTATATGATTATTTTAATATTTACTGTTGTTCATCTACTGTTATTGATTTATAACAGTTAATTGAACAAAGTAAAATGTTATCTTATAGTGTTGGCTACGTTTTGACATAATCATGCTGTGATCTGAAAAAGGAAACATATTGAGATAGTTTGGCTTAACTTGTTAGCAGCAGTTTTGTGATTCTTCAGCCTATGATTATCAGTACTTTACTTATAATTCAAATTTAATAAACATTGTTCTGATCAAAAAGACATTCAGATAAATTAATTTAAAACACAGACATCAATAATCAGCCTGTGAATCTCAACAATGGTGACAATAATAAAGCATGTTGCAGTGGCTGCCACCAATCACAACTCATTAATGGCTCCCATCATGCATTGCGGTATGAATAAATTATGATCTGAATTGTCTATGTAATTTACTTTTCCTCATTGAATATTCTGCTCCTCACCATTGTTGAGATGCATAGACTGAATCTTGACATCTGTGTGTGCCTAAAATAATGATTTTATTTTTTAAATATCTTTTAAGAAATCCTTTAAAATACATAACAAAATTCTGGCCATTTATTCAGATTCACAGTTATGCTGTAACCAACAACATAAATCGAAGTCAGAAAAAAGGATTTTAATGAGTTCAGTGATCAAGTTCAAATGATGATTGTCATAATATAACCAACACCATCAGATCACTTTTTATTCATTGTTCAACTGGCAGTTATAACTCAGATACAACAGCCAAACAAAATCTAAAGAACACATAAAAGGGTCAGAGCCCATCTAAAGCAACTACCCATCACAATAATGGTAACTTACAATTTGCGATTTTCTCCTTCAGCGATTCTACTTGTTAACATCAGGTGTCTTCAATAATGCTCAATCATCACTAAATTAATCACTTAGTTATCTCATTAACTTAAACACTCTTGAGTGTGGACTCATACACTCCCAGGAGTGTTCATTTAAAACTGGATGTTTCGCTGTGTACAAAGAGCCGTAGTTAACTGACAAGCTGAGCCATATCGCATTAAATATCGCTGGCGATACGTCCGCGATATTGATGTGATTTGGCTCAGCTTGTCAGTTAACTACGGCTCTTTGTAGTAAATGCCGCTCCATCTGAAAGCAGGTGATGGTGATTTACTACTAATCAAGGAACCGGCTTTACTGATGAGATGCGCGTAACAATATCGCGATTTAAATCGCCCAGCCCTACAATGTACTATTTAAATAGATTGCTGGACATTGTAGTGTTATATCTGTTTTATGATTAAGCATTGTGTCTTTGAAAACCGCGTATTTACTCGGTGACCTCAACCCATGCCTTGCTCTGATTGGCTTTAGTTCATGACATCAGTGAGGTTGAGTCGGCCGACAGCTCTGGATATCTAGCATGCTAGATATTTTTCTGGGCTCAGCGACGCGTCTGCGAGCGTCTTTGATGTGTTGTTGGCTCTTTCATACAGATTGGTTTTCAAAACAGATTGGCGAGCGTTCATCGGCCGCTAATCCCCCGCGATTTGCACGCGATAACACCCCGACCTGTCGGCGAGCTCAACGATTTGCAAATCGGGCTTAAATCGGGCTTAAAATCATGTAGTGTGAACTAGGCTTAAGCGAGGGAGAAATCGGGGCAAATTGCGTCAGGTAAGCGAGGGAGAAATCGGGGCAAATCGCGTCAGGTAAGCGAGGGAGAAATCGGGGCAAATCGCGTCAGGTAAGCGAGGGAGAAATCGGGGCAAATCGCGTCAGGTAAGCGAGGGAGAAATCGGGGCAAATCGCGTCAAATATTGATTCAGAGAGAGAGAGAGAGTTTTTTCCTTACATTACTTTTACTTTTATACTTTAAGTAGTTTTGAAATAATTATTTTTTATACTTTTACTTGAGTAAAAAGCTTGAGTTGATACTTCAAAAACCTGTATGAATTTTAATTGGGAAATAAGAAAATAAGCTCATCATAAAAGATGTCGCTTGTGCTTTTTTTGAACGTGTATGTATTTTTAAATGAATAGATACAAACATCATGACACTGATCTACATAATGAGCATGATTAAAATGATGCTGTGTCCCCTTAGAGTTCGTTCAGCCGGTGAAGGAAAGGCCCCGCACGGACACAGAGGTGGCTCGCAGGATGGTGACCAGAGCGCTGGGATTGAGCAGAAGCTTGAAGAAATGACCCCGCTTCATTTTAGCAGCCCATGAAAACACATGAAATATGTTGTCTCCCAAGTTTCCAGTGTTATTTATTTTTTTGAGTTCTCTACTATTTTAGGGAAATAGTTCAATGATCATTTGATTATTTTCCTGAGTGTTTTTCCCCAAATTATTTTTTTTTCTTTTTCTTTTTTTTTTAGCAGGAAACAGGCTTGTTTGCTTTCTCTTGCTCTGTTTCTCCATACTAACAAGTCTGGCATCTTTTAGCATCAAGTCCAGGCTCAACAAATATATTATTTTTCCCCCCCGTTTAAATCGTGTTTTAATTACCAATAGGCTCTTTTGCTCATTTAGAAGCAAGTAGTGAAATGCTGTTGCTGTTTAGGGTGAGTTGAATGTGGCAGAGGATAATTATAAGTGTGTTCTGATTGGATTTCCTGGAAATATTGAATCTAATGATAAAATAACATCCAAACAGACAAGTTATCATTAGAAATTCATGCTGTGTATCAATAATTCTGTTTTTACATGTTATTTTGTTTCTACAGTTACTATATTTGTCTTGTTTGTCAAAGTTGAAAATTATTTCTGCATTATGATGTTTTAAAATCATTTGATACTTCAACCTGTTTTTTACATATTGATTAAATGTTTGTTGTTGCGGTTTTTGATTGGTGTCAAGTCTTTAATTGTTTCCACATATTTTAGCACTGAAAATACATGGGTTGTATGGTTAACATAAAAAAAACACCATCCTCCAAGTAACAAACATGATTTGCTTTAATTATAGAAAACAATGCAATGGTTTGACCAAATGTGTTGTTCAGTCATAAACACACAGTATATTTGGAAACCATTGAACTGGTCATAAGTACCCTCGTAGAACGGAGGGTAGATGCTTCACAAATTTGCAACAAATTCTTACAGTTTCACATTGCATACACAAAAGTTGACAAAATATAATCCCTGACTGAACACAATAAATTACTTGACATGCTTGATGAATTAACCACGAAAGAGTCTGACAGCCGCAAGTGTCGTTTGGTTCATGAAGCTGCAGACTTTGCGATCCCTTAAGTTGTAATGCAGAAAGAATCGAAACGTTGTGGAAGATCCAAGTTTGAACATTAAAGCACGAGTTTGTAGCCACTACAAAAATTAACTAGCATTTAAAACACAGAAATGCAACAAGTACAGTACATTTAAAGAATTTAAATAGTTTCTGTACAAAGCAAGCTTGATATAGCGAGGGTCGTGAAAGGACGTGAGCTGTACTTCAACCTAGCGACTGCGTCTATATTTGGAGGTGGGTTACAGAGCAGCGGTCTCTGCCTGTTGAAGTGCTGGAGTCTCTAGTGGTCAGTCATATTTGAATAGTCTTGAGTGACAGCCTGCAGCATCCTCCACTGAGAGCCTTTGTCGTTCCTCACTGTCTCCTATCTGAGGTGCAACTGGTTGCTCATTCCAGGGTATTCGTCCATGTCTGAGCTCCGCGAGCCACCTGGAAAGTGGTAGAGGTGGTATTATTATTCACTTCTAACTACTGATGGGAGAAACAAACCTTTTCGAAACTTTGAATCAATGAAACCAATTGCTTCGCAAATGAATTCACTGTTTCGAGTGTAAATGCAACAAAAACATGCATAAAAACACTTATAATCTAATACCATTAAATAGGAATATTCTGTATAATATGTGTTCTTTTATTCATTTGCATGTCTTGTTTTGCTTGTTTTATGGAGGGCTTGGCTAAACAGGCCAATATGAGACTTATATAAGAGATAATAAGAGATAAAACTGATCCGAGATCAGGTTAAAACCATACAGACACTGTTTATGGGTTCGCAGAGATCATCTTACTCTAGCGGTAAAGTCGAAACAGTGGTGATGTAACGAAGCCTTGTTGACTCAAATTGCATTAGTCACTGGTTCGAAAGCGCCCGCCACTACTTGTAACGTCTTTTAACTCTTTCCCCATCAGCTTTTATAAAAAAAAGTTGCCAGCTACCGCCATTTTGACCATTTTCACAAAATTTCCATGGCCCCCAGAATACGTTTGTTGTATGAATAACTGAGCATGCAATATATCAAAAGAAAGTGTTTTATTTTAGCTTTGTGTATTCTTTTATTTTTTCAACACTTGAATGTGGGTAAGTTTCATTAAAAAAAAGATTCAGTACCCTTTCAGAAGATGTGTCATAGCGCCCCCTACTGTATAACAGTGAAAACACGGACACGGGAAAAATTCCGTCAATGGTCGGGAAAGAGTTAAATGTTCCTGGCAGACATTCAATACAGTATTTTTCTAACCAACTCACCTATATGACAGTTGTACGTCCATATCCTGTATCCATCATAGCGGCACTTGCACTTCATGACATTGTTGGTATAATCCGATTCGGCTACATCATAGTTAGGATTGATTACGACCTGTGTGACAGAGTCATGTTAGTAAAAAAAAAATTCCTGCTTTTTACTTTTAGTTCACTTCAGTTAAAAAGGCACCTGCAAAATATAGTCTCCTGGTTTCACATCTGTGACGTCGATCCACTGACAATCAATGTCATGTCTGTAGGTGTCCCAGCAGCCAACAGTGATGCCCTGTTCACCAAAGTTGGCACAAAGATACCGTTTCTGAATACCTGAATCAAAGAAAACAACCAATTAGATCTTCGAGCTGAATAACGACACTATCGTCTTCTGTAGAGCTGTTTATGGCTGAATAGAACTCGTTTCATAATTGATGAACTTTGAACTGAACTGAATCAACACTGAACTGACTTAATCTGAATTGTCTTCTGACACTATTGTCTTTTTTAGAGCAGCTTTAAAGCAGATTTTGAATTTGATGACGTTTGTATCATTGATTCTGTTTGTTACTGTGAAGCTGCTTTGAAACAATCTGTATTGTATAAAGCACTCTATAAATAAATGTGGCTCGACTTGATATTTCATAAAAACAGATGGATCAAAAAAAGCCTTGCGCTGCATTCACGCCATGTCGTAATTACCGTAATTACGAGACGACAACACGTGACATAATGAAGTTTTTCTATTACAACACTATCAATCTGGAGCAGTCATGAGGTCAGAACTCTCTGAAAATTCAGAGTTTACAAGTTGTAATTACGAGTTCTACGAGGACTTGAACGAGGAGTCAGAATCTCGCAATTACCGTAATCACGTCATGGTGTGAACGCACCTTTGTACTAGTGTTGAGTAACTTTTGGACCATCTCGTAAGAAGTTCTCACCTTCGTCACATTGAGTGTCCTCTAGACAGAAACTGGCCTTGTGACCCTCCGCCACCTTGGTGCCGTTCAGACTCAGCAGGTCATAATGTGTAAAAACCTCCATGCTGTGATAATGCCTGAACACAGAGACACAACAAAACAACGATTAGAAGTTTTAAACGTTGCCATATTGGCATCATGTATTGTGTATTGTCATGTATTGTCGTGTACTAAGGTGTTTATGGTCTTGCCTGTGACACTCGTGCCAGGTCCAGGCATGGTAACCCATTTTGGGTCTGAAGTCAGCTTGGCCGACGTTGTGGATCTGGGAGGAGAAGCGGAGCAGGCGGCGGTAGGAGCCGTGGTCGTTCTTTTTCGCTGTGCTGGACAGGCAGTTCTCCTCTAGGGCGCACTCTAGAGCGTACATGGGCCGGTCCTCCAGATAGGTGGTCTGCTCCACCAGCTGAGCATTTAGAACCAGGTCAGGGGCCGCTGTGAGCGATGAGATCAGAGGTCAGACAGAGCAAATTCCACATGCATATCAGTCTAGACAACCAGGTCAGATGGGCTTAGTTGGTCCTGAAGATCTACCATCTATGTTTAGTTTCACAAAGTTGTTTAGGTTTCATATTAAAGCCATGTTCAGAATGGAACACTAGCATACTGCTTCCTACATATGGCACAGTAGTACACTATTTTTGAAAGTCTTTAATGCTCACCAAGACTGCATTTATTTGATTATTCTTGAAATACTAGACAGTTCAGAAGAACAGTATTTATTGGAAATAGAAATCTTTTGTAACATCATAAATGTCTTTAATGTCACTTTTGATCAATTTAATGCATCTTTGATGAATAAAAGTATTAATTTCATTAAAAAAAAATCTTAAATTTTCAGTCATTTATGAGAACAACACTTCCCTGCCATTGACAGATTTTTTTGGCTTTTTCTGTGTTTTCACTGTTACACAGTAGGGGGCGGCGCTATGAAAGAGTGCATAATCTCCGGATCAAAACACAGGAGAAGAAGCAGAAACAACAAGCGATAAAAGCATTGCCTATGCACATTGAACCCTGCGTCTCAATGTCCATACTATCCATCCTAAACAGTATGTAAGATTAAAAGTTTAGAACTTTTTGTTGAAAATTTTGCTTTTTTAATGAAACTCACCCACATTTAAGTGTTGATAAAAAAGACTGCACAAAGCTATAATAAAATGGGTTTTTTGTTTAAAAACAAATCACTTCTTTCTTTTGATATATGTTCAGATATTCATAAAACTAAATATTCTGGAGGCCATGATTTATTTATTTTTTATATTATCAGAAATGCTGGTGGTAGTTGGCAACTGTGGCAGGGAAAGAGTTAATGAAAGATGTTAAGTGGAGTGCATTGCATTGTGGGAAACTACAATTACGTTTGGAGCTGCTTTTTGGGCTACTATTACATCAAGCTTGACACAGACGGAGTTATATCACTATTCTTAAGAGAATGATAATCAATAAGAGGTGATTGTCTCACTATCAGAGCAGGACACCCCAGCGGCGAAGCGTCCTCCTCCTTTCGGGCAGTTGATGTGTTTGCCGTGATGAAGACACTGAGGAAGACTCATCTCAGTTCCTGAGCATCTGACCCCACTCATCACAACATTGTCTGCATTTGCATCTCCAGCCCAGTACCACGTCTCCTATACAAACACGTGATAAATATTAGTCAGTCACACAATATATTAACATTCTCATTTTAAAGTCACAATGAAATCACATAAAAAAAAATGAATGTGTCCTCATAATCTTCAATCACAATAACTTTCCCCCACTCTTGCAATGGCATCTCTTCTCTTCTCTGATGTGTTGCAAGGGCGGGATCAACCTGTCACTCACATGAGATTGACCAATAACATCAACCATCCCGACCATCCAATCAATTCCATATGGACAAAATCAAGTCCCGCTCTACATTTTTTCTTGTTCGAGAAGTCATTACACTCGGATATACGTCACAATTGGGAAGAAAGCAATTTTTAAAATAATCAGTTCGGTTTGCGAGGCAAATCAATCAGTTTACTGAAAAGAACTGACAAACAATTGATTCCGTCATTGATTCAGGCAGATTGTCAACTTCACTTTCAGTCTGTTCTTCACACAAAACTGTAATGTAACACATAGAATACCTTTAAGGTGCTTTTTTGATATTGTTTTGTTTTTCAATGACATCGGAAAGAAACGTTAGTGTTTTGAAACTGAATATTGAAGATGGATCTCTGGGTGTCATTACACCTCCTCACCACACGAGGGCTGTTCAGTCACGTTTTACAGATCGACTGCACGTTCCTGAGCATCTGCTCTCAAGATTGCTTTTCATTAGATCTGTTGCATAAGGTTAGAGGTTTGAAACACAAGACGTCCCGTACCCCACAAGGTCGGGAAAGTCTTTGTCAGTGTTCATGACTGCACAAACATATGTTCGTGATGAGTAATCATCCAGTGTTATATTCTGTTTTCCATGTGTTGTGTCTCAGGCTGAGTCACAGCCTCCTCTGATAGATAAGCCCACAGGACTCCCAGCGTGGGCAAGGGGGAATGTGGGCACATTCTGTCAGACTTTCCATGTGCATTGTTGAAAACCTTCCACACATGCTGTCTGGAAAGACCCACCGGTCCAGACTGTCAGACAAATCATGTTTAATGGCCACTCAGACATCTGGAAGTTGTATCTTGCACTTTTTGAGCTTAGGTAACAGTCTGAAAACGTGACCAACAGCATGTCAAAGTGTACAAACCTCACTATTAAGTTAATGCATAATTTAAATCTCTTTTTTATGCTTTTAAGTCTCTTATGCTCACCAAAGCTGCATTTATCTGATCAAAAATAATAATGTGAAATATTATTATAAATTAAAAAACTGTTTAATATATTTTAAAATGTAAATTCTTCCTGTGATGTCTTCAGTGTCACATGATCCTTCAGAAATCATTCTAATATGAGGATTTGATGCTCAATAAACATTTCTTATTATTATAAATGCTGAAAATTGTTGTGCTGCTTAATATTTTTTGGAAACTGTCATACTACTTTATGTCTTTAGTGTCGCATTAGTTACCGAGCCCAAAATTTTGAATGGTAGTGTATGCGTGGAACAGGATGGACTTTATTTTATTTAAAATGACTAAAGTTCATAAGGAGAAAAAGCCTTCACTGGACATCAACCACTAAACAAGGAAGACCATGATACTTGACTAACTTCACCTGCTACATTTAGCTACAAATGAAACCTGCCTAAGCTGGTTTAAGCTGGTCTTAGCTAGTTTAGATGGGTTCTCAGTCTGACCAGTTGAAATGTGCCTAAAACCCATTAAAACCAGCAAATAGACTGTCTGTTTGAGACAAAAATGTTTAAGCTGGTTTACTTTTAAGCAGGGCAACAGTTAAATCAACACCACACAAGCATAAACTTGCATGGATAATTCACGCTAGCCTTTTCAGAACACTCTAAGAACTATAATGAGTTGCATTATATTTAACTGCTTTGTGTCCCTAGGTCGAAGCCATTACGGCCATAATGTCTTGACATGCGGCCATATGCATCAGCTAGTGGCAAATTTCAGTCAATCATCATAATAACTTTTAATCATGGCATTAGCCTGCAGAAGCGTTTTCCAATTTCCACTCATAAAACCGACCATCAAACTATTCCTTCCATACCATTTCTAATGCAATAATAGTTTCCAGACCTATAATCACCATGAGTTTGTCACTGGGCTGGTAATGATCTGTCTCCAGTCCTGCCATGTCAGCTCTTGAAAGTCTGTGTGATCTTACATGCACATTCAATTATGATTTAAATAAATGGGATTTAATAGGATTATGGCATCCAGCAAACTTTTGGATGAAATGGGGACGCCACACCGGCTCTGTGCCATGGTGTGTGCCTTTATTAAAGTTCTTCATCTACACCGAACACTCCAAAATAGTCCCATATGCTATGAACACGATCAACGATGCCTTGGGGATATTGATGGTTAAACACAATTGAAGGTGGACCTTCATGAGAAGGTTGGAGAGTGGAAAACTCTCAAGTTGCGGTCACATTTACCATTGTTCAATGAATTCTCATGGGTGAAATCTGGACAATTTAATAGTACTCCATGTGAACATGAATTTTGTGTACAGATTCAATGGATTCAAGTTTGTCACACAGATTTGAAGTGTTGACCAACAGAAAGCTGCTTGGTTTGAGAGTGATGTAGATTTACCTGAAAAGCATGGTTGGCGAAGCCTAATCCCAGCTGTCTGCAGACCACCATGGCCTCTATAATCCCCCAGTTTTCACTACAAACGGTTCCCCAAACCAAAGAACCGTTCTTCTCAGCGAGAACTTCCACACGTCCCTCGAGGGGGTTTCTTCCTCCGCTTAGACGTATCTGTTGTAGTCAAAAGTATCCATCACTTTTACTGATTCATGAATTTCTAACTATTGTTAGAACATTAACCGAATATGACGTAAACGTTTAAGAGTCCTCACCCTCTTCTGGAAACCCATGGCAGGTATATTGCAGCGTACAGCAGCGTCTTCCTCATGACTGCAGCCCAGCGCATCATTATTGAAGTAGCAGTCAGTGAGAGATTTCTCAAATCCAGAGCACTCCACCTCGTTCATGTGGACCGGACCCATTCCTAAGGAAAACATAAAATAGGGTGTTAATGGACAGGAAATTTGAGTTTAAATAATTGTATTGTCTTATCTGTGGATTATTTTAGGGGGACAAACATTTTCAAAATTTAGAAATAAAAGGCATTTTTCCAACCCTGATTTTAGCCCTCTGATTCGAACGCTCTGTTTGAAGGGGCGTGTCTGCTGTGAGAAAGTGCAAACACGATGTAAATAAGAGATTCGATGATTATAACGGTGGCAAGAGTCCAGAACTCAGTCACTGATAAACTTGTGCTGTTTGATTGACAGCTCCATAAATTGTAAAGGGAGCGTTCTTTGATCGATTTCTATATATAATTTAATCACAGTTTAAATAACAGATTATTTTCATCCTACAAAGAGCATCAATGTGAAGATTTACTGACACATAGACAAAGACCATCTGACTGTACATGAATCATTACATATTAGAAATCACTGGTCACAGATCAGGCATTAGAATTAACCCAGTGACTTAAATTTTGTCGGATTATTGTTGAGTCTGATTACTGATTTCGTAAAAGTCTGTTTTGCGCCGAAATTGCGACTGATTTACCAAAGTATCCACAGTGAAATGTACTGAATTACATATAAATAATGCTCAACTGAGACATTCACATAGTTAAAAAATAAATAACCACATTCCTAGCATCAGGATCTTTGGAAGTTAATGTTATTTTTAGTCCAGTGATCCTGCATCTTTGTTCTCTCCTCGTCATCTCACTAACACGCCAGTAGGCCCCGTGCCAAATATGCAATGATTTTCTTCTGCAGAGGCAGTCTTTCACCTATCTGTAGGCACATTCCACAATGAGTCTTTCTCTGAGCTTGGTTACAATAAAAGCTGTTTTTGGACTAACAAGGAAGTTTTGAGTTTTGAAACCTACAGGATATTTTCTATAGTATAATTGGAGGAAAAGGAAAATTTGATAAAGTTTTAGCTTAAAAAGTCCATAACAACACAGATAACAAAAAGCATATTTTATTATTTTATTAAGCAGTGTTTTTTTGGTAATCATTTTAGACTTGAGACTTGACCACTAAATGATGCAATTACTGACCAATCAGGACCAAGCAGATACACATATACTGCACATTTAATACACAAATTTATAGCACTCATGCAAATCAATTCTTGAAGTAACCTAGGGTGAATTGACTTGCTCAAAGCACCTTTCGGAGCTTGCCAAATGCCACTCATTGGAGTCACATGAAACATGTTTTTTTTTTTTTCATTAGATGAAGCAAACAATTTTGTTTATCTGATGTTCTCTGCTGACCACATCTGATGACAGTAATAACTGTGCATAAATGGATTTTAAGAGGATGTTTTAGGAGAACTGCAGAAGGTTTGTATTTGTTTAGACCAGAATAAGCAAAGAGTTGTTGACTTCGCTGTCAATTTCTGAAAACATGACTTAATGCAGCCTTAAAATACCACACAAAGACTTTTTATCGGGAAGTATGTATTTTAACGATAATCAAAACAGTTTGGGAACAATTTTTAAAGTAGTTTTCATAGTTGAAGGCTAAAATAAATTTGAAGATTTACAATTTGTAGGCTGCATTATTCAATAAATCATGAAACAACCCTTTTTGACAAAGAATAATGCATTGTTCTCATCTTGAAATTCTGTTCTCAAAGTTATTTTTGCCATACATCACTATATATTGTCCCTGTTGGATGTTTCCTACAGAGTTTTGAGTCTCTGAGCGTCAGAGACTGGCGTGGAAGAGAATAAATTGTCGAATAAAGGCGTTATTTTTGTTTTTTTGCACACAAAAAGTATTCTTGTCGCTACATATCATTAAGGTAGAACCATTGTAGTCACATGGACTTATTTAAACAATGTCTTCACTACCTTTCTGGGCCTTGGAAGTGGTAATAACGTTGCAGTCTATTGTGGGCGGGGGGTGGGGGATGGGGGGGGGTGACAGAAGTAATTAATGACAGAATTTTCATTTTTGGGTGAACTAACTCATAATAATCACTTATCACCACCTATTAGCGTAATGATGTAAAAAAAAAAATCATCAAATGAATCAGTGAACGATTCTGAGTCATTTTGGTGAACTGAATCAATTGAGACAATGGAATGAATCAAAATTCTCTCTACTAGTTCTTAAAGGGATAGTTCGGCCAAAAATGATATTTAACCCATGATTTACTCACCCTCAAGCCGTTCGAGATGTATATGTCAATCTTTTTTCAGACGAACACATTTTCAGTTATTTTAGAAAATGTCTTAGATCTTTCAGTGGTTATAATGTGAAGTTATGGGGTCCACCTCCTTCAAGTCCCAAAATGTGCATGCATCCTTCACAAAAGTAATCCATCCGGCTTCAGGAGGATAAACGAAGGCCTTCTGAGGGTAATCCGTGCAGTTTTGTCGTAAAAATATACATATTTAAAACTTTATAAACGAAAATAACTGGCTTCCGGTAGCGGTCACGGAGATGGATGCTGCCGTATGACGTAGGACGTAGCGTAGGAAGCGTCGTGACGTAGAACGAACGTAGAGTTTTGTTTTGCTCTGCTCTCTGGCTGCGCTGTCACGTTCGTTCTACGTCACGCCGCTTCCTACGCTACGTCTTACGTCATACGCCAGCATCCATCTCCATGAACGCGCGTCGACCGCTACCGGAAGCCAGTTATTTTCGTTTATAAAGTTTTAAATATGTATATTTTTACGACAAAACCGCACGGATTACCCTCAGAAGGCCTTCGTTTATCCCCCTGGAGCCGGATGGATTACTTTTGTGAAGGATGCATGCACATTTTAGGACTTGAAGGAGTGGACCCCATTACTTCACATTATAACCACTGAAAGATCTAAGACATTTTCTAAAATAACTGAAAATGTGTTCGTCTGAAAAAAGATTGACATATACATCTCGAACGGCTTGAGGGTGAGTAAATCATGGGTTAAATATCATTTTTGGCCGAACTATCCCTTTAAGGCTCTCCAGGGACATGTAGTAGTTTGGAAATCAAGGGAGTAGACTCTTGATTCGAAATTCTTCGGAATCTAAAATCTGGTTGTTTTAGGATCGACTACCAATCCTCCCCGTGATCCACCATTTTAGAACCACTGATATAATGTATTGTGCAAGAGAAGACATACTAACCTTGCCCTAACTTCGCTCCAGTGAGAGCCTCCTTGGCGCTCCCGAAGCCCAGCTCTCGACACACGATGGTAGCGGCCCTCAGGTTCCAGTTATCGTCACAGACCGTTCCCCAAATACCATTCTTCAGCACCTCCACTCGCCCTTCACCGATATTCGCACCTCCCCGCAGACGAACCAGGGGTTGCTGGGAAATCAGACAGGGAGTAAATTAGCAGGGTGATCAATCCACACGACCTCAGTGACCAGTGTTTGTTCAGTCTAGCTCTCTCCGTCTACGGATCTGATGCAGGTGATTCAGCCTGAATTTTTTTCCCATCTCCAGTATAAACACACTCACTTTAGCTCTCTGGTGACGTGCTTGAATGTTATGTAATTTCCTTTTCATTCAAAAGGAAACATGATTTAATGTACTACATGACTTTTCAAATGTCTCTATGACATCCAGGCTGAATGAACATGATAATATACAGGAAAATATTGGAAGAAGAAGCGATTCTTTCCAGAAATGTGAGCAAGAGACCAGTAGATGAGAAAAACAGACTCGCTAAACATTCCACAACCACAAATCATCTCTGAGGGAGTGTAACCCTAGAGTTCAGCATACAACTATCTACAGACAGACAGAAGGAAAAAATTGAAAATTAATTAAATTTGCATGTGCGCAAAAGTACAAACAAATAGTCTTTGAACCCAATGCTACCAGGAAACTGCTGATGGAAGACAGTCCAAAGATAATTTTGCTTCATGATGTCATTGCTGAAGGCCGTGTGATTCTTAGGAAAGCTATTTTTATTCCAACGTTACTCCTTACTTTACTGCTAAACAGCGCTATAGCTACCACCACAATCACGAGGCTGCTAATGTTAACTTCATGCTCTGAATGTTGTGCATGCTAATAGCTATGTTTCCATTTAAAGTTGTGAATTTAACTTGTGCGCTAAATTGGAATATCGCATAAAGCATTTGCGAATAAAGCGTTGTTTCCATCCAGAGAGATGAAGAGAACAAAATTGTCACTTCCTGATAAACTGGTGGCAAATTATCACTAAGAAAATTTTAATTTACTGCAGTACGAAAAGCCACGGTGGGTCTTTTTCGTATAAATTACTTGCGCACATGAAACGCAATAAACCTGGTTGTGTCATCTTGCTTTCGGTGGTGGATGCGAGTTGCCTGCTGTTTGGGAACGAAGTCGTGTAAGACAGTTATGGGATACCGAACCACTTTGACAACAGACTTTGCTAAGGCATTTCAGAATGATCAAAACAGCATTTAAGATGCTGTGCAACGAGATCGGCCTAGTCCAGGTATGATGTCCTATCGTGCAGTCACATTACTTTTTTGATGCTCATTGAGGAATGTATTCGGTAAATGTGTTTCCATCATAGTTTATACGCATGTTTTTTTGTTAGATAAAAAAATTATCCGCCTCAATTTATATGTTTCAACTGACCACAGTAAACATAAGAGGAAGACTGAGGCTTCTAATTTAATTTTGGCATGTGTTGATGTGCATGTGTGTGCATGAAAGAAAAGAGAGAGAAAGTTGGTCAGCGGCGTCACATGGACCTAAATGCTCTAGACGCAGAATGAGCAGATCTGAGTTAAATGCGCATAAAAATAGGTAGATGGAAACATAGCTATTGACCATACACTGTAAAAAATATGGACAAAGCGTCTGTGACGTCACCCATAGACGTTCTGAAGAACGGGTTTGAAGCCATTTATGGGGGGTATGGGCGGCGCCATCTTGGAAAATCTTGGGAAATCCTAACCCCGCCCACCTTCTGACGCAGCGCGCGTCACTCAGCTCGCTCTGCTACTCCGGTTATCTCTGTGTATATTTTAGGCAACGAAATATGTTATAAAACACCATACTAACTCTTTTCGTTTTCATTTAAAGAAATCTTAAACATTATAGCCACACAAATGTGGTTCAGGCAACGCGTATTGATTATATTCACTGCACATAACGTTTGCCTATTTATAAAACACAAACCTGCCTCTTTTCGTTTTAAATATAATATAAAAATATTAAACATTTTAATATGGTCCAGGCAATATGTGCATTTGTACTAAACAACAGATGTTGCAGTAAACAACATTACAGATCATATTCGTTGTATTAAAATTTAAAATGACAAAACTCAACCCAGTCTCTTTTTGTTAAATTTCAGTTTTATCAATATTAGCTATTATAAAAGTATAAGTAAAAGGTACAAGAAGCTATACAAATAAAGCAAACAATTCAGTCAAACATACAAAGTCAGCGCTCGATCTAACTGTTAGTCTAACCATACAACGGTAAAGTTAAATAGCTTATAAAGTTATGAAACTTCCCCTCAGCCAAAACGATTGGCCAGGGAACAAATTATAGATTTACAAGACCAAAAATTGCCCGTTAGATATACACAAGACAACACAATTATATCTCATGTTTAACCACTACAGAGACGCTAGAGTCAGCGGCAAACCTCAGAATGACTAGCCGAGGAAAGGCTGTTCCAGGCGGGGTACATGAGCGGCGAGCGCCCGGTCATCGCTGGATCTCACAACTGGATACAATTTTCATAAATCTTTATAAATAAACCACAGATTTGAGCTTTAAACAACTACATTCTCGCCTGAAAAACTCTTAAAACTACATTTCATGATACAGAAACAGTAGTATTATATGTCAACTGTATTAAAAAATGCCGCTTCTTATGTTGTCATTCTCCGTGGCGCTGCCTTGTCAGCTGTCAATCAAGCTGTCAATCAAAGTTAACCACGCCCTTATTGTCATACATTTTATATCTAAATACGATCTAAACTAACGAGTTAGAAAAAAATTCACAGCCCTCATGGTTGTCAGGCACTCGGAACCTATCGAAAAATACAATAAAAGTCCATGGGACCAACCTGTAAAAACATGAATTTATGCTGTGAAAACGGACATTTTAACATGGGGGCTATGGACATTTGCTCCCTTTTGGGACCTCGCCCTAGCGGATTTTCGATGTATTGCAGTTTTTCGCACTTCCGGGTAGGCTTCATTTTTCAGATCAGAATGTCGCCGCTTGCTATTGACCAAGCGTGCCACACAAGTGCTGAAAAGTGAAGCCAAAACGTCTTGGTCCCAGTATAGGTTACAAACCCCGCCTCCCCATAAAGTCTACTGGACGCAATGGAAACCAAACAATCCAATTATACTTCAAATAAAACATTTTCAAAGATGTTTTCTGTCATTTTAGATAGTTTTTATCACGCTGATTTAAGTTTAAGTGTTCGTTTTTATAAATAAGTTTGGTCTTAGTTTTTTGATGCTATAAAGACAGAATGTGACGTCATCATTGACAGCTGTGATTGACAGCTTCTCTAAACGGAGTAGTCACTAAGGCACCAACAGACTTTTTTGGGATTTTCGGGAGGAGATTGGAGCTTCAACTTTAATTTCTTCATGTCCATAACTGTTTATTTCACACATAAAATTTTGTATTAATCGTTTCTGCGGGAGTGGGGCGGGACCTTGATATCGCGGCTTTACTTCCTGCTCACTACTGCGCAGAAGCAGGTCCCAAACCTCCTAATATGTCAGCGCCATATTAGGACTTTGGCGGCTTCACTTTTCACCAATGGAAGAGAGTGAAGGGGCGTCGTCCATCTTTTTTTACAGTCTATGCAATCAAACTATTTTCCAGGCTGTATATGTTCTACAAAGCCTAAGGCTTACTGTAATATACAGTAGGCCTACTATAAAGTAGTTCAATATTTTGTTTATTAGTACAAACAAGTAGTCGGTGAGCCCAAAGTTTTTTTTTTCACAATCTTATAAATGATGACAGTGTAGATTATAGCTATTTTTATTCCAGTATAACTCCTTACGTTGCAAGCAGCGCTAGTTGGTACAGCCACTCAAAACACTAGATCGCTAAATGATACATTTTAAAAATTATTTTTAATTTTTAAATTGTAATATATATAATGGCTTTTTTATCAACAAGTAGTTGGTGAGCCCAATGCTAACCAAAACGCCTTATGAAAGACAATCAGAAATGACTTTTCCATTGTTGATCACACTGTAGATTTGTAGGAGATTCTGTAGATTTCCAGTGTCACTTCTTATTTTGGCGCAAAGCAGTGCTAATAGCAACAACCTCTCAAATCATAAGGATCTTAATGCAAATGTGACACTACCAACCTCTGGTCTGTAGGCCTTGCGGAAGCCAGTGGAGGATGAGGGGGCAAAAGCCCTTCCAGGCACACAGCTGACCACCACAGGCAGGCCACGTCCACAAGTGCCGTTCTTCTTGGGCTCCAGGGGTTTGCCCAGTTTACAGCTGGACAGGTGGGCTTCATTTCCTGTGCAGTTCACTGAAAAACCCCAGTAGTTCTTTCTTTTACGCATGGACAATGATCTGTAAAACAGAGCCACAGAGAAACCTCACTTGTGCTATAAAATAATAATTTAATTATTGAGTATTATACATGTTTCAGTGATTCTCATTCTTGTTTTGGAGGATGTCACAACAATGATTCAGAGGAACATCTGTTATGATTATTATAGTGATCAGACATTGCCTGTAGCAGTAATGTTGTGCTAACCCAAAAAAAAAAGACATTTCCCATGATTCTTCAGTCCAGAGAAAATCCTAAATCAGACAATCACGACTGAAACAAGCTGTGAAGCCTGCAGGTTTCCTTTCCTCCAGATCAGGACACCATTAAATATTAATTTAATAAGTACAGCATGTTCTGGGTTCAACACAAGAGTGCTTCATTTGTGAGAATCTTTTGTTTTTTGTTCTTTTGAAGTGTCAATATTCTTTTTGGTTCTATACGTTGACTGTGATGTAAGGCAATGCAATTTATGATGTCCACAGGGTGTCTTATTCATTGCGAAATAGATTTATCAATGGCATGAATAACATTGTAAGCCTAGACTTAAAATACATGGACTGCCACTGAGGAAAAGTGAGGTCACATTGCCAGTGGCTTAAACACTGCATCTTTATGAAATATTCCAAAACAAACAAACATAGACATACCTCACCTTTAAATATCACCAGACATTTCTTTCTTTAGTATATGGCTTAGTTTCGAAATAAACCCATGAAAACATAAAAAAAAAAACATATTCAGAACGCTTAGTTCCTGGAATGCTCCATTTTTGGAAACGTATACAAAAATGAGGACATTGGCTATAAACTTTTATGTAATAGTGTGTTTTAGTGTACAGATGTGGTTAGAACACACCAAAACTATAATTTATGGAGTTTTACAGTTAAATGTCCTTCACAGAGTTACAGAGGAAACACAATGTTCTCTGCTAGATGGGAAACAGCCAAGAATTATGTTGGGAAACAATCTGGCCATGATTCACTTCAGAGGCGTTCACACACATCCGAGGACGAAATAACTCTTGCTGCATGTTTGCATGGTAACTTTAAACTTTACAAAGTTAATAGTACTTTAGGGGAAACCTTAAATTCTCCATGCATGCAATGTTTTTGACATTGTGTGTTTGCCTTCTTTCTTGTCCGTTTTTTCTTCATTTTTCATTTTATCATAAAAAGCTTTTCATCTTTTTTCACAGGGAGTTGAAAAATAATTATCATTATGTCCTCTAATTCATGTTTGGCTCATGTCCATTTTTCACACAAAGCAAAACCAGTGGGGACTTTTCCTTACTTATAGACTTTGTTGTTGTAGTTCTTCTCTCCGGGGAATCCGTACATTCCACAGACGACTCGGCTGTTAAAGGGGGTCCACTCCTCATCGCAGATCTGCCTCCATTTTCCCCGTTCTTTCAGTTCCACAAAGCCTTCTGTGACTGGGATGCGCTTGAGGTGAGACGATATGGGTCTTATACGGATTTCTTCCACCCGTTCTTCAAGAGTCTTAAGAGGAAGAAACAAAAGAAAACTTTATTGTTCATTAGCAGAGTTCCCACAATATTCCCAGAATGGCCAACATGAAATATTTATTCAGGTCACTTCCTCAAGTAGCAGTAGACCACTTGGGGAAAGTTTTGGAGATGTTTTAGTCACTGTTTAAGAGTGTCTTCCACTCCTGCAGGGTGGAATCTGAGGAGCCAGATAAGCAGGAGCCAGATAAATCATGACTCACATTTGACAAGGCTGATCAGATATGGTTCCTGAAACAAGGTCAAAGTTGGAATTTGACCTAAAACATCAGTTCAATGTCACTTCAGAAATGCCCTCAGAACATTCTTAACCAGTCTTGTGGTGGTTAACCTAGATTTTGAGGGGTTGTGTTTGACCTTCATGAACTTTTTTTACAGAAACTCATGATTCTGTCATCCAATCCATTCATTTACAGGAATGTTATAGCTTGGAGAAATAATAATTCAAAAGCATCCTTCACTGTGATCAGTTGACTTACTTCCTGTACAAAAAGTGAAGGAAACCCGTAGCCAAAATGAAGTGAATAAATGTGTAATTGAAAAAATTAAGTTATGTAAACTTGACAATTCCACAAAACTTAATTTTTTCAATTACGCATAAAGTTTATTTACTTAAGTCATCTGATCACTTTTTACAGTTTTGTTGCTAGCTCACGTGTTCTCAAAAGGGCTGTTTGCCGTGATATCAACTAAAAGGAATGTTTTAGATGTGTAAAGCCACCAGCAATGTTGTACTATTAACAAGGAGGTGGTTACAGGATGCTTTAACTGACCACGGTAAACATAATTTACTTCTAATTTAAATTCAGCCTGTGTTGATGTGCATGTGTGTGCATGAAAGAAAAGAGAGAGAGAAAGTTGGCCAGCGAGCTAAAACCAAAGGAATGTGGTGGCCTCACGTGGACCTAAATGCTCTAGACGCAGAGAGAGCAGAACTGAGTTAAATGTAAATATTACTATATAAAGGCCAGACCAATGGGTTGAGTTGAAGTGGGCTCTCAAGTCAGACACATCCCTGTTTTCTTAAGCACTGGAAGTCTGGAGGAAACTAAAGAGCTGACTGTTGAAGCTGAGGGTGTGGGACGGGGTCATCCAGCCATATGTGAGGAAGAGTCCACGCCTGTTGCCCGATAGCCTGACCTCCGCCTAAATAAACCAGACCCTTCCACAGCATATTTTTACATTAAAGAGAAGCCCTGCTTAATCAATCTCAGACTTTGGCAAATTTCAGAGGTTGATCTACGATAATAGCACAGGTACATTTGTTTTCTTTTCAACATACTGATTAAAAAAATACAGTTGGGATGTTTATGAATCTATATATATATGCAGTCCTTCACCAGCTGTAGTAGACCTACCGATCAAAATGCCATGCAGGAGTTCGGTGATACATCAAGCACCTTTTAAGGGATAAAATATCAGGCTAACATTTGATACCAACAGTTTGCGCCTTGTGAAGCTTGAAGAATGTCTGGTCCAAGACCTGACATGCAGTGACTAACAATGAAGGCAATGCTATAATCTCCCTGACTGATATAATGACAAGTTTGACAGGAGCCATCAAGGCTTTAAATCTAAGTCAAGTCTAAGTTTGCCTGTCGCTCAATTGGTAGAGCAATGGCAAGGTTGTGGGTTCAATTCCCAGTGAACACAGATGGTGATGAAATGTGAATCTGTAAGTCTGTAAAATTGTACTGTAAGTCACTTTAAAATAAATGAAATGAAGTAAACTACTCCAGATAACAGTCCTCTTTATCTAATGCAAGAAAAAAAGTCTGACATTTCTGTATAAATAAAATACTGATTTAGTGCAAGACACCCATTAGCTATTAACATTGTAGTTCAGGTCAAAGCAAATCTATTTGTTCAATCCCTGCATCTGACTATGCCTTCTTCCCTACATAGTACGTGAGAAACAGTCTCTGAAAACAGTAGTATGCCTGAATACACAGTATTCATAAGATGATTTGTGAATGGCAGTGAAACGACGCAACTGAAGAAGTAAGTCACATGACAATGACAACACGGCAAATGTAGTGGGTCCAAATTTCATTCATACCGTACATTCATATTATATAGAACTTTTTTTATTCATACGGCTGTGAAGTAAGTTGCTCATCAAATGTAGTACCTAGGGGAGAGCGGGGCAGTAACGGTTTTTGATTTTCTCATTTTGTGTAAATCTACTTATGATTCAGAGTATTTATTTTTTGCCACATTAAATTCCCACATGTCTAGTACAATTATGTGTTTTTGTTTTATTAATACAGTATATACTTTTTTCTTGATATACCCCGAAAGAATGGAAGTGAAATGTGACAACATGCCCCATAGGTGGGGTACATTGTAACATGTGTGGGGCACATTGTAACATGACATATGACAGATTAAAATGTTATCTGATCTAATAAAAAAAATATACAAAACAAACTAAAATATTTTCTAAATAAAATACAATTAAAAAACGTTTTCATATAAAATAATGGCAATTTTTAATAAAATTAAATATAAACTCATTTTTGAGTTTTGACTATGAACACATGAAAACACAGCTATACAACATAGTTCAAAACAAATAAATAATTAGTAATTTCAGAACATTGACTCTCAGTCTTTATTCACCTTTTTCTCACGTTTTCTCAATAAAATTAATAAAACTATAGAATATAATAGCATATTTCTAATAGGGGCACATTGTAACGCAGTGTTACAACATGCCCCGACTGCACAACTGGGATTTAAACCCTGCTAGTGTCTTCTGCTAGTTAGCGAAGCATTAAAGAACTATCTCAACTGTTAAATAACATCTTGGAGATTAAAATAATATCAGATTTGTCTAATTTTAAATAAACACAAAAACTAGAGATGAAAAATTAGCTTAAGTACGGTAAGAAATTTACTTTTGCTATGGTTTAATAAATGTCTATGGATATCTTCCAAAAAAAAAAAAAATTTGGCGGAATTTTTTTTTCTATATAGTGTTGATATGGCAACTAGTAAATACACAAAGTTTCGTCATCCAAGCATGTGCGGAAGTATTTAAAACAAGCGTGTTACAACTAGCCCCGCGTTAGGTTGTGCCCCGCGCTCCCCTACTAGACAGAATGTGATTTCAAACACAGCTAATGTGTTTTTATACAAAGTATTTTTTCCTATTCTGAAATTTGTCACTCCAGCACTACCTTTTAAAGGTGTTCATTAGATGCACAAATAACATGACTCATTACAGATATCTACATTCTCACATTTGACAGCTGCTTTTATACACAACAAAACAGGTATACATTTTTGTCAATATGTACATTCCTTTGGGAAGCAAACCCCTCGCCATTCGCGACTATCTACAGTGCTTAAATGAACTGTGAAGTGACTAACCCACTGCTAATAATCTAAAAGTAAGTGATTTACCAAACAGATTTCATTAAATCACGTCACCTTTCCTTCGTGCCATGTGGCTTTTTGGTAGTAATAAGACCCGACAAAGAGGTCTTTGAGATTGCAAATGCTGTCTGTTAGCATACAGCGGTACGTCTGAGACATACGCACTTACAGTCATTCATATAAGTGAGAAACCATTCCCGCATCTGACTGCATTTAAGAGCATGTGTACGTGATGAAAACGGTAGCAGCAAGACAAAATGAGGGAGAGGAAGCCCCTCGTCGTCCAGACATTCCTCAGTTGCTGAGGTGCCAGCTAGGACAGAATCACCTTCTTTTAACATTCATGGAATCCAGATATCAAAATATTTACATGCCATTAATGTTCCTCCACAGGGCTTCTCGAGGTGGGCGAGTGAGAGGTGACGGTGTCTGGTGCAGACTAATTCACTTCCTGCCTCGTGTTTCACATTGGTACTCCACGTGCCTGTTCCAGGGACTTGGAGAGAAAACGCTTGTTGATTGTGCAGGTTTGTGGTGAACGTTTAAGGGAACAGAGTAATTTTAAGCACTTTTTGAGGAAGTAAAAGGATAAAGGGGGAAAAAATGTGAGGGATGGATGGATTCAGCTGATATATTGATTTTTGCTGAAGGAATTCCAGAGAAAGGGGATACATGAAAAACATCTGGATTTTCTTAACTGTTACAAGACAAGCAAATGTACACCCAATCATTCCCACTCCCCCAAAAGCAAGACGTTTCTACAGCTCAGTGTGTCATCAGTGACAATCTCAAACACACAACGCATATTCACACCACCGCTCCAAAGCCAGCCTGTCAACAACTGTCTGCGAGGAATGCCATTTTCAGACAGGCTTTTGTCCTCAGGGTCATTTTTGTGTCAGGGCAACACTTGCGACTCTGCATGAAAGAAAAGAGAGGGTGGACAAGAAACAAAGTATGACAGAACTAATGGTGAACTCTTGGGAGCAGTGAAGGGTCACAGGGGTCCCATGAACACGTCGGTTCCAAGGAAACGCTCCAGTTTAACGTGATCCCTAAACTCTCATTTCACAGAGCATCTCTGGGCTTATTTACGTTCAACCTTTACGTTCTTCCCACAAGGGTGGTTTTTCACAAAAAACGGGAGACAAAGACACTGGTCAGAACATATCTTGGGTTCTGGGACAACAAGAGTTTTAGGAAGAATGCATGAGCATTTACATTAAAACTAAAGGCAGCAATACTAAATGCTCTTAAAAGTCAAAGCATCAAAACATCTTGTCACTATATAGAGTACATGATTCTGATTGGACAATATTCTGTGGTCAAATATTTTTGTATGACCCATAAACTGTATATTTGACCATTGTCTCTGAAAACCAATCACTTAACTGGTTGTTTCCCCTTTCTATCTTGAGGACTACAACACTGCTACTAACCAAATAAATACATAAATTATTAGACATGAAATATCGATTGGACTTGAAATAACTTCCAAGTCCAAAACCATATTTTTATGCTCTTGGTCTTGTCATGGACTCAGGAGCATTTGGACTCGTTCTTGACTATTTTCTTTGCCACTAGTGGCACTAAATGGAATTGTCAAAATAATTACTTATTCCAAAAATCGCCCATCTTTAGCCTGACAAGCCAGACCCACATCAAGATGTTGGGTCTGGGAACACACCATTGGCAGGGCTCAATCCGAGGGGCGGGATAAACGGTTGTCTTTCAAATTCCCATAGGACAGCGTTTCAACCAGCCAGAGCGTTTTCCCACCATTCTCTCTTCTGACTGCTGTAATCACTCTCTCTATATTTTTCCCTCTATTGGAAAGTCGTTGCTATTGGAGAAAATGGGAATACAAAACTTATATTTGTTGCCGTATCCCATTCACCACTATAGAAGTTTACCCAACTATGACGACTTCTGAACGCCGGAAATATGAGAAGGTTCCCTAACTGACGGCTGGTGTTTTTCATGCCAGACAAGAAAAACACTGTCCCTCATTGAAAACTATTGAAACTATTCAATGAACTATTGAATCCATTCGACCTTTGAAACTATTGCTGCAGTTGGAGCCAATTTGATAACATTTCAGAATAAAGTGTCTTTTAAACCCCAACCAAGCGAGCCAAAGGCGACGGTGGCAAGGAACCTAAACCCCATCAGGTGACAGATATGGAGAAATAAACTTTGGGAGAAACCAGGATCAGTCAGGGGGCAAGTTTTCCTCAGGCCAAATGAACAAACATGGTGTGATTTATTCAGTCAGATAGTGGATTGATATCATTCAAAATTCATTGTTTGGATAAACATGTAGTTCCGTCCCAAATATACACACCATTGGTAGAGAGCTTTCAGGATGTGTGTTTCAGGATTTCTCAAGATACCCATTTCAGTTAAATTAGTACATTCTATGCTTGCTATTCCAAAAGAATAGATGTTAAAGGCATCCTAACCTCACAACTGACCTCCCCTCCCTATACATCCTGGTTTCCTGGTTTTGAATATCACAGCTTTTATTGTCTAGAAATCATGAAGAATCTTGTGTTTCCTACTCTTGTCTTGTTTGAAAATGGAATGTGAGAGAAAGCCAACACCTCTTAGCCTGGTGGAAAATCCTGAACTTTGACCTCTTCAGGCTACATTTAGCATGTAGATTCACTCCTGGTGCATTCTGTTGAGACAACTGGTTGAGACCGACACTGGTTTGTTGACTTAACAGCATGCTTTGTCTGTAGGTGAATTTATAGGCCTATATGTTTTTAAATCAATCACCATGATAAGAAGAGTGCAATCCATTATACGCATTAAATCTTCTTCGAGTCCTGACGACCTGTCTTTTTGCCTTATGAACATGACCTTACAATGTTCTGTCCTGAAGACTGCTAAACATCTGCTGACTGCCCACAACAATTAAAGTAGGTACTACTCAATATTTAATAATTTTGAATAATTTGAATCATTTTGTAACTGGATTTTGTCTGAGGTTTCATCTGCTAGTCCTGCATATTCAATGAACGTGAATTTGTATTGGTGGCAAAAATCAGCTATAGACAAACATGGAAATAAATTATATAATCATTAGCTGATTAATTGCAACAAATCAATTTACACAAATCCATTTACTCAAACCAACCAAACAGCTTTTATGCTCTGAACTATTGGTGACCATTCTGTGGACCCCTGATTGTTTCCATGTGTTGTGGCAGATTGTTTGTGGTGGCGATTCATTTGATTACGATAAGCTGTTCTTCTGTTCCACTGAATGTTTACAAGAATACAAAACAAACCATTCACTCATTCATTTACCCCTACTGTCTGTTCTGAGAGCCTGTCTTTTGTCTTTCTTAGTTTAGACAATAAATTAGTGTCCAGCTGCTATTAGACTGTTATGGGTTGTTGACTTTAGAGAAGGATTTCAGCCAATGCCTTTATTAACACAAAAATTTGAATGTGAAAAATATCTGTGCTTCTGTGGAAAAATATAAATCTATGAGCATCTAAACGCAGCCGAAAGCTAATGTCATCTTTGAAAGATCAAGTATTTTGTGCTTTTGCTAGAGGTCATCCAATTAAACAGTCTTTAAATGACTTTTCTAAATTGTTTCACAAGCCATTAAACCCAGCTAGTCAAATATATTGTCTGAACTGCAGTTAGTGCTCTGAAATAACACTACGCTAATGTTTAACGCTAACCACTACGTTTAACGCTAACCACTACATGTTTTCAGGGTGAGTGTCTCCTTACATGTAAATAATAAGCTATGATCATAGCAGCATACTGGATTCAATGGAGTAAAACTCTCTATCTGTCATCTCCTAGATCTTTAAACAAGGTCTTTAAGAGGTAATGTTTGCTGGGTGGAGTACACACTGGCTAGCTGTGCTGACACCCCGGAAAGGTAAATAAAACAGGCAAACAGACTTTCAAACAGTGTTGTTTGTATGTATATGACAGAAAAACCCTTATTTAGCAATTTTCCAGTTTTGGCAAAGGATAATATTTGTGGAAGGATCTCGTAATCCACTGCTCATGACGCGCTAAGAATTTAGCACTGTTCGGCTGCCAGTTTTGGCTACTCTTTGTCATTTTTGACATCAAATTGTCCATTGATGAGAAAAAATACACAAAAAGATGGACTCTTGCTTATAAAAACATTGGCTGTGAAAGGAAGCCTGAGGAATCTGGGCGTCTGTCTCAGTTCAGTTCACCCTGCTGCGCTGGTGTTGGAGAATTCACTCATACAAGGTTCACAGAGACTGCCTGTGTCTCAGACTTCTGGTATGTGACGCAGGAAAAGTCACGATAACACCTACCAATTCTCACATTCATTCACAGACCGTCTCCTGGTGACATCACAGAAATTTGAGGTGACCAGTGGAACCTTTTTCACAAACACGATTCCACAGTTATCACAAAGTTTTTCATATTTTCATTCTAAAAGAAATGTATTTACATTTAAAATGCCACACTTCGTGTTATATTTATTACCTTTACAGTAAATTACAAAACAGATTAACACCCCAGACAGCAACATAGTGTCGACCCAGATCCGGCCCACATCTGGTACACGTGGATTCCACATGGTCCGGTATTAGTATCTTTGCATTTTTCTAACACAACGGCTGAGGGAGTGATGACAAATTCTCTCTTCTGACTGCTGTAATCAATCTCTCTATATTTTCCCTCTTTTGGAAAGTCGTTGCTATTGGAGAAAATGGGAATACAAAACTTATATTTGTTGCCGTATCCCATTCACCACTATAGAAGTTTACCCAACTATGACGACTTCTGAACGCCGGAAATATGAGAAGGTTCCCTCCTGATGACTGGTGTTTTTCATGCCAGACAAGAAAACACTCTCCCTCATTGAAAACTATTAACCAACGCAGTCTTTTTGCTTCTCATAATTAAAGAATTCACGTCTGACGGGTGGGATTCCGTTTTGCTTTCATTCCTTCCATTAGTCAGCGATTCCCAAAGAAGGCATCGAAAGAGTGGGGGAGCGGCTCTGGGACAGGAAGGATCGGGGGAGAGACACACAATGTGGTAATGTCATTAAACCTCAGGGTAGTGGAAATGGAAAAGCACACCATGGGCTCTTTGATCGCTCTCAAAGGTCCGTCTTTAAACCTGCTTACTGTGGTTGCCATAGTAACATGGCAAATATACAAATTTCATGATTCTGGCACAGACCTTTGCATCAAAGAAAACGGGTGTGTGTAGACAGCTGGCATGTCATAAAAGGAGGATTGAATGCTAAAAAACTATTCTAGAGCGGCAAACTTTGGAGAGGAATGTGTGACCAGTAGTAGTAGACCTTCCCTTCCCTTTATCCAAGAGATAAAATGATGAGGGAATGTGGGGGAAGCAGAACCTCCTCTCAACTGAATTTCCGGATAAGACAAAGATATGTGGTCGTTTCTCTAAGAAATAATGCTTTTGAGGAAGGTTCTGGGTAGGATTCTTGATTCTTCTGATGGGAAACAGTGTGGTTTTGTTGATAGTGTGGTCTTTGGTGCATATTGTCAGGCATTTAAAAGGCATATCTGGGGCCTATACCATGAAGCTGGTTTAGGTGGCTAGCCAGGTATGTTTCAGTTTAGTTTGCGCCAACCCTGGGTTTTAGGGACCATGAAAGTGGTTTGGCTTTTAGCAGTGTTCATCGCCATAGTAACTATGGTCCGGGGCAGATGATGTTCCAGGTAAGAGGTTGCAAACCTAATTTGAGCCAATCAGCTGTGAGCAAAGTGACACATGTCTGATCCGATAAAGTCACTCCACCTGTTTCTACTTCAAATTAAAGATCAATACATAGCAAATTATTTTTAAAGACAAAATCGCCTGGCCTTTAGTAATGCTTATTTAGAATAATAATTTTGTATGATTTAGATATTATTTATGTAATTATTATACCCTTAATCGATCACACATATACAATTTTAGTTGATCAATTATTATTACGCACAGTTTAAATGAATACATATATAAAGGTAATATACAGTAAATACACTTTAGAATCAACAGATAAAGGTATAAAATGACTACATGTGAGCTTAAATATCGAATTCTCTCTATACCTTTATCAACTGTATAAACTAACTTCACAATTTTTACTTGCACTGATATAGCAAGACTTTTTCTTTTAGTTGTCCTCTTTCATAGACAGATATTTTCTTCTTGCTGTGTGAATTTGTTTAAATTCTTAATATTTTTCAATCTCGTAATATTCTGCAGGAGAGAAGTGAATCGCGCTGCTTCTCTTGCGGGAAATGAATCACAGTTTCACTCTTTCTCAGCATGTGATTGGCTGTTCGCTGCTGATGTCACACCTAAACTCCTAAACTCAGGATCAAAGTCAGAGTTGACAGAGAAAGTTGATGATCAGCATCATCGTACCAACAAAGCCTGGTTGGATTGGTTTGGTTTTGTCAACTCGAAACTAATCCTGTAACCCTGAGTTTGTTCAACTACCATCATGGTACAGGCCCCTGGTCTGTTTCAAATCTAATTACCACAGGCTTGGTTTACTAGCTCTGAATTCACATCTGCACTGCATTTCAGTAAAACCCAAGTGACTCAGCACTGTCAAAATCAGTTAGGTTAATAAACTACCATGATTACAATGTTCCATGAGCCCAGAGTGATTTGATGTACCTCAACATTGTTGTTCGTGGTACTGATGAACCGATGACCAGGGATGCGCTTCTGATTGCACATCACCCCAACATCCTCGCTGTGCCTGCAGTCCGACACCCCAAAGCCATTCGAGGGGCATTCGGCTAAAGATTTCTCTCTTCCTGTACAATGGACATTGTCTAGCCAAATGCGACCTGTGGAACAAAGAACAAATGTTGGTTTTGTCAATCGCCAGCAAATGTTCAAAATCCATTCGACTCCAGTGGGTTAATAAAGGCCTTCTGAAGCGAAGCGATGGGTTTCTGGAAGAAAACTATCCGTATTTAAAACTTTATAAACTTTAATCACTGGTTTCCAGCAACGGCCGTTCGCGCGTTCATGAGAGAGTCGAGTTCCGGCGGAAGGGTGACCTCTGACCCGACGCATGACATAGCTTCTCTTCTCTAATATCGAAATCCTCAGACATTTTCTTTAAAACTTCTCATTTTAGACTACTTATTTGTGGCAGTTTCCATTCATTCTTTAAAATTTCTCAAAAATGTCATGCAGCTTTGAAGTGAAGGATGAATTTAAAAAGGCTGCTAGTGACACAGCAAAACCTCCTTGGTAAACCATCTTTAACCGACCTAGTCAGTCTAGATCTAGCTATTTTCCTTGCTTCAATATAAAGTTATCCTTCCAGAAATTCCTCTCACTGTGCATTACACGCTGCATATGATTTTGCATACTCGGTGGAAAATGAAATAAAAGTGGAAGGCCAGTGGTTATTCTTCCATAGGGCTCAATCATAACCACCCACTGAACTCTGGAGTTTGATTTACAATCTTTGACAGATTAATTGAAACAAATCATCATGTTTCTTTATAAAGAGACAGAGAGATGAGATTATGTCTGCTCTTGAGGTTGAATCGTGTTTCCATACTTTTTCGTCTGATTGGAATCAATAACTGCTAATGACTAAAACATGATGGATTACATTAGTAATTCCACATTGTGGATCTTTCAATGGACCATACGCTTATAATATGCTATCAAACTGAGTTTTTGGAGTAATTCTTGCCTACCTTCTCCTTGTCCGAACTTTGCAGATGGGGACCAAGCCACAGCGCCCAAGAAGCCAAGCTGCCGACACGCAACATGAGCCGCTTCGATTGAGAAGTCATCATCACAGACAGTCCCCCATTCATTGTTGTAGAAGACCTCTAGACGACCCTCGTAATGCTTGCGTTTATCACCGGCTAGGCGGAGTTGAATCTTGGGTTGCTGGGATTCAGATTGGGCCTGAATCAGAACCAACAGATTGAAGATGTACAATGCAGAAGAGACCGCCATGGCTAAACTTCCTGCGAGACCTGCGAGAGCATTAAACAGCACAAACACAAGATTAACAATGTAACATAAAATAACCTGATTTATTAAACCAATTTGGGACATTATTCATGACAGATTCATTTGGTGAAATGGACACCAGCATACTCAATTCAGTGTATAATGACCACAAAAACTGATTAGATGAATAGCTACAAGGGAGGTAAAGGTTTTTTCTTCACTAATGCAGAGCATGTGTATGAACATGCTGAACTCTGTCTCAATGTCAGTCCACCCTTCCCCAAATCCTGAGGCTATAGCATGCAGACAGATGTCTAGTGTCTATCCATCAGTCGTCCCAAATCCCAATCATCTCTGTCAGTCATTTATTTGTAGGAATAAGACCTATAATACAGACAATATTAATGTCTCATAAAGGAATGCATGTACAGCATTAAAAGCAGCATATATGCACATTAATTCTGAACTCAAAAAATACAACTCAGCATTCAAACAAAAACTATGCCAAATGGTTTCCAGGATGTTTCTAGTTTCTAGAAACAGCAGCATATATGACATTACAACCTCCTTCATTCATACACATCTAACCGCCAAAACCACAGTGGGCATTTTCATAGAAGTATAGACATCTACACAGTCAAGATGTTTAACTCCCATATGTATCATGTACTTTGTGTGAAGTAGGCTAACTAAACTTTTATCTTCACGATATGATGTTAAGATTAGTGGCTGAATTCAAGTTTAGCACACTCCTCATCTGTCCACCCAGCAGGACAATTACCCGTAACACAATATCCCATTTCCTGACTCATTCCCTTAGGGATTCTGTTCCAAATAATTCACTAAAAGCTGCCTTTACAGTGAGTCGCTTTATTAATTTAAAGAGACTTTAACGTGATGTCAATCACTGTCCAAACAATGCAACCTCATTCGTTTCAGTGTTGCAGAGCAAGCTGCAGCAGGAAAACACACTTAGATTCATGACGTTGTTGCCATGACTATGACTTTTTTTTTTTCATTCATTACACATTAATTGTCTTATACAATATGCTATTCAGAGCCAAATAAGTCTGTATACATTGATAATGTATTAATAGTTTATTATACAGAGATGCAATTAAATAAAAGTATAATTAAAAGAGTGTGCGTGCGTGCGTGTGATTGTGTCATTATATTTCAAAGCTGTAAAGCAATTTAGCTAATTTTTTTTTAAATTAAACATTGTTGATTTTTGGAAGAAAAAAAATTCTGGGGAAAAATATAGAATTAGCCTACATAATTTGTATTTGAGGCGCAAGGAAAGTTGTAGAAGGCTTACCTCGTCACTTCTTTTATAATACACAATTTTATAATCATACATTAAAGCATTTTCAAAAGTCTATGCCGGAACCAACATGAACAACGAAAGAGTACATTTCTAAGAACATGAATGTAATTTTGTAACGATTGTTCCTACATATTCATATTATTGGGGTTAAATTCCAGTCATGGCTATATCAAATATCATAATCACATTTCGTTATTAATAAAGACATCCAAAACAACTTCGATGTCAGCATTTGAAGTTTCAAACAGAATTCGATTCAGTGGTAAACAAATTATTAAATACTAAATATAATTTCTGGTTGGCGCCTTAACTTACCTTTGGACAAACTTTGTTGTAGTGAAGAAACTCTGCCCAGTTACACGCGCAGCTGGATCTGGATCTGAATCTGAATCTGGATCTGGTGCAGCAGCGCTGGTTCTGTCTGTCTCCTGCAACACTTTTAAACCAGCAGGCTACACTCGCTTCACCGCCTCCCACCAGCACTGCAATATGAAACCAGCCATCGCCGACACATTATGAAAGTCACAGACGCCTCGTGTGTGTGTGTGTGTGTGTGTGTGTGTGTGTGTGTGTGTGTGTGTGTGTGTGCGCTGCACATGGCTGTCGTCATACAGCTGGGGATGCCCTAGACCTACGTGAGGGTTCTCATGCACGACTAACGCTTACTTTTCCATCGACTGACAGAACGACAGACGGGCATGGATGGATGGATGGATGGATAGATAAATAGATACAGTAGTAGATAGACAGGCATGGATGGATGGATGAATGGATAGACATGGATGGGTGGATGGATGGATGGATAGATAGAAATGGATGGATTGACAGAGGTGTACAGTAATAAAGTAAATTTACTTGAGTACTGTACTTAAATACACTTTTTGAGTATCTGTACTTTACTTGAGTATTCTTTCTTTCTGGAAACTTTTTACTTTAACTTCACTATTTGAAAGACAAATATCGTAGGCTACTTTTTACTCCACATTTCTGTCAAGGTCCTTGAGTAGAAAGTAGTAACGTCAGTCAGGGGATGATTTTGGTTGCAGGGGTTGCATTTTGATTGGAAACGAAAGTCGGGTTGACATCAACATCTAGCGTCGGACAGACGTCTGATTTTGGTTGGAAACAAAGGTCGGGTTGATGTCAGAACCTGATTTTCATTTTCAATCACAATACAACGTCTGTCCAACGTTGGAGATTGACGGATGGATGGATAGACAGATGGATGGATGGATGGATGGATGGATGGATGGATGGATGGATGGATGGATGGATGGATGGATGGATGGATGGATGGATGGATGGATGGATGGATGGGTAGACATGGATGGATGGATGGATGGATAGACATGGATGGATAGACAGATGGATGGATGGATGGATGGATAGACATGGATGGATAGACAGATGGATGGATGGATGGATGGATGGATAGACATGGATGGATAGACAGATGGATGGATGGATGGATGGATGGATAGACATGGATGGATGGATGGATGGATGGATGGATGGATGGATGGATGGATGGATAGACATGGATGGATAGACAGATGGATGGATGGATGGATGGATGGACAGATGGATGGATGGATGGATGGATAGACATGGATGGATGGATGGATGGATGGATAGATAGACATGGATGGATAGATGTACATGGATGGATGAATATACATGGATGGATGGACAGACATGGATGATGGATGAATAGACATGGATGGATGGATGATTGATAGACATGGATGGATAGATAGACATGGATGGATAGATGGATGGATAGATGTACATGGATGGATGAATATACATGGATGGATGGACAGACAGAAATGAATGATGGATGAATAGACATGGATGGATGGATGATTGATAGACATGGATGGATAGACAGACATGGATGGATGGATGGATGGATGGATGGATAATTGATAGACATGGATGGATGGATAGATAGATGAATGGATAGATGGATCACAATTAACAATTTGTTTTTACCTGGTCATTTATTAGTTTATTCATTAGTTCAGCAGATGCTCAGTTGAGCTCAAGTATACAGAAAATAAAAGAGATCAACACACAATCTAAGCAGTGTTTAATTAACCCCAGTGTGTGTAACAGCATGAACACACACACACAGATTATGCTGCTGCCCAACAGACAAAAGCTCATCTATCAGTTACATTAAATAGATCAGAGGAGGCTTTATTTGACATGGATGACTACAGGGTTCACAGGGAACTGACAGCCAGTGTAATGAGCAGGACCCCCAGCTGCAGGACAGGGCTGGAGCTCAGGTACGGGGCGGCGTTGTTTTCCCCGTGGCTGTGGGACCGGTGCGGGCCGTTACAGTCATCGTTGAAACAGCATTCCAGCTTCACCTCACCATTGCTCATGTGAGACTTGTCACAGAAAGACTTGTAAGCGCATGACTTCATCACAGAGTCTGTGGTGAACAAAACACATGGATTTAAATAAAACACACTTACAGTAACACTCCCTCAGTCCGAGCATTGCTGAAGGATACGTCAGATAATCGTCGTTTGGTCTGTGCTGTTGGTTGAGTGTTTGTGCAGTCCAGCACACACAGTAGCCTATTATGTAATAGAGCAGACCGGGGCTATAGTTGTCACAGGAACTGTAACGTTAGGCTTTGAGTCAGAAGATAATTTACATGAATGTTTGTTTAGCAGTGTTTTCGGCTTCAAACACAGTTCAAAACTGATTTAAATCAGCACATTTTTTATGAATTCTGTCCTCCAAATTAAAATCTATATTTTATTTGTTTGTCTGTTTGTTGCTATAGATACTGCAAACAAGTGGAACCATATGTAGGCCTACTTTTCATACTATAAATATCAGGTCTTTGCAAGTGTTGTCGCATATTTTACTTGTTATTTTATTAGTTATAATATTTCATATAATTTATTGTCATATTTGTTATTTAAGTGCTTCAAAGGTATGTGTCTGTACATAAATTGTATTTCAAAAATAATCACACCCTCGGAAATAATCACTTGGGTTAAACTGTGACAACTAGCCCCGGTGGTTTGCCCCCCTATATTAAATTGAAGCGCAACAGAAATGCTCAAGAGGGATGTCTCCTCCATGTGGCCAGTAAGCGAACTACAACAGCCATCTCTCTCTCTCTCTGTGTGTGTGTGTGTGTGTGTGTGTGTGTGTGTGTGTGTGTGCCCTTGTTTATATTACATTGTGGGGACCAAATGTCCCCATAAGAATAGTAAAACTTGAGATCACCTACATTGTGGGGACCAGCCAGTGGTCCCCACTTTTCAAAAGGCTTATAAATCACACAGGATGAATTATTTTGAGAAAGTAAAAATGCAGAATGTTTCCTGTGATGGGTAGGTTTAGGGGTAGGGTTAGTGTAAGGGGACAGAATATACAGTTTGTACGGTATAAAAACCATTACGTCTATGGAGAGTCCCCACAAAGATAGTGAACCAGACGTGTGTGTGTGTGTGTGTGTGTGTGTGTGTGTGTGTGTGTGTGTGTGTGTGTGTGTGTGTGTGTGTGTGTGTGTGTACTCACTGGGTCCTGTGATAGTAGAGCAGGCATCTGAGTGAGCAGGACACACTGTCGATCCCTGCTGGTAACACTCCTCCATGTTCTTAGACACACACGTGTAACACTTCAACCCCTCACCTTTACACGCCGAACAAGACAACACAGCTGATCTGAGATTATACCACTCCAAACTATACAGATACAACTAATCTTTTTACAAGGACTGTATTGAATATACATTTTATGTTGCACATATGTTATATACCTTTCAAAAGTTTGGAAACATTGCAATTTTTTAAAATGTTTTTGAAAAAAGTATCTTATGTTCACCAAGCCTGCATTTTTTTAATCAAAAATCAGTAAAAACAGTAATATTGTGAAGTATTATTACACATTAATAGAACTGGTTTTTATTTGAATATATTTTAAAATATAATTTATTTCTGTGATTTAAAGCTGCATTTTCAGCATCGTTACGCAACTCTTTAGTCGCATGATTCTTCAGGAATCATTCTGATGATTTGATGCTCAAGAAACATTTATTATTATTATTATTATTATTAATGTTGAACAGTTGTGCTTATGTCTTCACTGTCACCTTTGATCAATTTAATGCATCCTTACTGAATAAAAGTATTATTTTCTCTCTTTTTAATCTTGCCAAAAATGTTTGAACGGTAATTGTTTCCACAAAAATGTTAAGCAGCAAAAACTGTTTTCAACATTGATGATAATAATAAGAAATATTTCTTGAGCATCAAATCATCATATGTATTTATGGTACATCTAAAATAAATAATTTCATATATTTAATTCACGAATAAACTAACAGTAAATAAATAAATAAACAATTTTATATACATTTTGTAACAGCAACGTGTTGTCGTCAATATTAATAATAATTACATTTAATGTAAAAACACTTGACTATTCATAATACATCTATCCATTTTAATATTTATATTTATTATAAATAATAGAAATAATAATAAATAATAAAATGTATGCACAAATGTATTTTGTGTGGAGGAAATAACAATATATTTAATTAATATGTTAACATTATTGTAAGTATTTTTGCAAAATCTCTTTTACAGGAGTATTAACACTCAAAATCATGGCAACATTAAAATTAACCATAAAGCAATATAAAAATCTGGTACTATACAGATACTCACTGTGTAACACAGCGGTGAACAGGACTATTGCGGCGAGGAGAGTCTTCATGTTGAGGAGATGCTGTGTGGAGAGAAGTGCTGAGACTGTGGAAGTCTTAACTACAAAACACTTCAGCGCCTCTCCGTAATCCCACAGTGTGCATTCATCACCTGCTTAACACACTCAACGCATCTGCATAATCAACTGTAAACCGGGATGAACGGGGCTGCACCATTAAAGAGGAGAAATGATTTATGATCTGGACATTTTTCTGAACATCTCAACACAGATTTCCTTTTTAAAAATGACTACAGGACCCATGCAAGTCAATTACACTTAACAGAAGCCGATCCGGTAACTTATTATCAGTGTACTGTACATTTCACTGATTCAAACGTTGCATTTGTTGTGTGTTATTTGCATTCACAGCACTGTTTTGATTGAATTCACTGCAGTATCTGTCCTCAACATAAGGACAATCTCTTTGTGAGTGCACATATTAATACCCTGTCACCAGATATCCCTCTTAAGAAGAGATTAGCTATATATGCAACACACAACCTGAGAATCATTTCTGTAAAGACATAGATACCGATACTGACATGCATCTTTGCAACACTTCTTAAGGCATTCAACAAGCTAATTATTTCTTTATTCAGGGAATGCATTTATGCACAAAATATATATTAGTCAACGGGATGTCTGTGCAACTCTCTCTTCCACTTTACAAACATTAATAACACAGTAAAATAACTTCTCATAAAAATATACACAGGTCAGTGAGTACTTTAAAGAACACCACGCTCTTGAAATACAGGCTCGATTTTCTCTACAGGACCCGTTAACGCTTGGCACATGGATTGCGGATTCATTTGGCAGTTGGATATTCTTGAATAAGGTAGCGCAGAGGAATTGTGTGTAAAAAAACAACAACAACAGCAATAGCCAATAGAAAGCATCACTCTTTAGGCACGTATACTAGTCGCCGGGCAAAAGATTGTCAATCCTCGTAATGACTTCATTGAATGTTTTGAATATGATTCGGTCCACAGGCATAACTTTTGACAGCTTCTCTGCGACAGAGAGTAAACGTGTGATATTCTCTGTGATTCATGCAGACTTTGAAAACAAAGAATTTCATACAAAAAGTTTAAGTGCTTTAAGTTAGGTTTGCTTTTTTGCCGTTACGTTTTGCGAAGCAAGCATTTGATCGGAAGATTATGACCTCAAACCTAGGAAAAAGTAACCCATCAGAACATCTGGTAACACCAGAACTTGCTTAATATAATAAATTATGATAATTTGGCACCTATAAACACCCAGAGAGTATGGAACTTCAACTGTCTACAAACTCTTACAACAGAAGTCTTGAATATGCTAAAAGCTACTCCGTTAAAGAATATTCCGGGTTCGATACAAGTTAAACTCGACAGAATTTGTGTTGAGTAACACAAAATGTCATTTGAATCCATACAATGTAATATAAGTCCATGCTTTTTTCCACAGAGATTACAGTGAGGGACTTGAATGGGAGGGGGTCCAATTTTAGAGCAGAAATATTCGATTATATTCTTCTTAGATTAATTCTGTGAACATGTGCATATTATTTAAGCTCTTATATTATTTAAAATTGCTTAACTTTACAAAGAAAATTATTTTTTCACACTGAAATTATATGAACCCTCATATTGTACGACATGTGACTATACAGTTGAAATACTTAATATTGTAAAGTTTAACATTCACTTTCATTATAAGTGCCTCACTGTAAACCTGGATTTTTGCTTCTTTTTTTTTTTTTAAGAAAAGGAAATTAATTTATTCATTAATTTTTGTGGTAATCAACATTATACCACCAGTGATGTCAATTGATATTGAACTCGTACTGAACCCGTAATTCCTTTAAATTTGTATCATGATCTCTAATATATAACCAAATAATTACACAGGTTACAGTATTATCCAATGCAAGAAATGTAACTAAAAAAGTTGTAAATAATATGATTTGCCCCCTCCGTTACAAATAGCAGCAGTGCAATCATGTAAACTATGAACAAGGCCTTTCCGCAAACACCTGAACACACACCCGGAGTCTCTCCCAAACACACAGCTGCCATAACAGCCAGCAGAAAGTCATCAGAATGAGATATGTGGGTGGTTTTCCCACTTTCTTCAAGACCAATGAAACATTTTATACCACCAAAATATAAGCGTAAGTCCAACATCAGCATTTTCTGAATCTGTAAAAAACATTTGGGACTCGTATCTTGTTGTTTCTTCCAGTGCCTGAGCCAGACCCATGGAAAAGTGACTCCTTTCCAAAAAGAAAAAAAACAAAAAAAAGCAATGGGAGATCCAGAGGCGTTCTTGGTCGGGGTGGGTTTGGGTAAAAAATGTTGAGGTTCTCCTTCCTTTTAGTCCGTTGTGCCCAATTTTGCAATGAGCTCATCACAAATTTTAGTGAGCTCTTCAATCTCTTGATTCTGGAAATAACAAAGTGACTTTTAAATAAGGTTGTCTTGGAAATCTTGAGTTGATGTTACAGCATGTGTTATACATCAGATGTGGGTGAGGATGAATGTGTGAGTTTACCTTCTGTTCGAGCGCCCGCTCCAGGGACTCCACCTTCATCTGCTCTTTTCTCAGGCTGGCGTTCAGCGCCACGCTCTCTGCGTTGGCCTTAGTTCGCACCTGAGCTATTTCCTCGTTCGCTCTGCAAAAACGAACGCAGGTCAGAAATCATTCAATAGCCCCTTTCGCACTGGGCAGTTCTAGGAACTTAGTTATAGGAACTAGCCATCAGGGTGGTTCTCTGAGAACTACTGTAAATGTTCCCCTAGGACCATTTTCCTGGTTGTATTCGCACCACCAGTAGGAACTCTAAAGTGACGTAAGCCGCGCTTATAGTTGTGACTTTTATTTTGATGGCGTGGCTGACTTTTATTTTGACGGCGCTGAGAACGGCAGAGCCTGAGCACACAGCGCTCCCATTGAGTGGTGCAGGTATGATGTCACTTTGTAGGCCAACTGGCAGTTAGCATCTATGGAAGCTTGTTTCCGCCACTGAATAATAAATAAATAATAATAATTGCGACTTTTTATCTCACAATTGTGAGTTTACACCTCGCAATTCTGACTTTATTTCTCAGAATTGCGAGATATAAAGTCAGAATTGCGCGAAATAAAGTCGCAATTGCGTGTTATAAAGTCAGAATTGCGAGATATAAAGTCAGAATTGCATGAAATAAAGTCGCAATTGCGTGTTATAAAGTCAGAATTGCGAGATATAAAGTCAGAATTGCGTGATATAAAGTCAGAATTGCGTGTTATAAAGTCAGAATTCTGACTTTTTTTCTCGCAATTGCGACTTTATATCACGCAATTCTGACTTTATAACACATAATTGCGGGTTTATATCTCGCAATTCTGACTTTATATCTCACAATTCTGACTTTATAACACGCAATTGCGACTTTATTTCACGCAATTCTGACTTTATATCTCGCAATTCTGACATCTTTTCTCAGAATTGTGAGATATAAAGTCCAATTCTAAGGGGGAAAAAAATATGGACTTTTTTTTTTTTTTTTACCTCAGAATAGTTTATATCTCACAATTCGGACTTTATATCTCCCAATTGCGACTTTATTTCTCAGAATTGCGACTTTATATCTCGCAATTGTGACTTTATTTCTCAGAATTGCGACTTTACATCTCGCAATTGCGACTTTATTTCTCAGAATTGCGACTTTATTTCTCACAATTCTGACTTCATATCTCGCAATTCTGAGAAAAAAAGTCACAATTCTGACTTGATATATCGCAATTGTGAGAAAAAAAGTCAGAATTGTGAGATAAAAAGTCGCAATTATTATTATTTATTTATTATTCAGTGGCGGAAACAAGCTTCCATAAGCATCACACTGGTTCCTTCGACAAAAACCCAATAGGTTTTTCTCATATTTTTAAGAGTCAATTTTTTTCCCCTGTTTTTAGCACATATTTGTCATGTAAACGTACCCTAATACTGAAAATGGTTCTTACTTGTCAAGTTTCTCCTCTGCGTGGATTTTGAGGGTCTGATAACGTTGTTCCTCCTGCCTCACGCGCGTGAGGTAATCCTGAGCGCACTTCTTTAGCACTTCCTCATTCTGATAAGAGACCAGCAGAATCATCTGTATACATTCAGACGAATCGTTTATATATTCAGAATTTTGGACACTGAAGGAGACATCTTACCTTCTTATAGCCCTCAAGGACGGTCTTCAAGTTTTCGTAGCGTCTGAACAGGTCGGACAGCGAGCGCTCCACCGAGTTGAGGTCGGCGAGGGCCTGATCTCTCTCCAGGGTTACCTGTTGGACACTTTTCTGAGATCCTATGTTCTTTCGCTGCTCGTCTTCTGTATTGCGGAAATCAGACAAAAAATAAATTAGTGCATTGCAGAAATATGCAAACACTTAACCTAAAATGTGTATTCATTGTGTTTTTGAATGGTTTTGAGAGGTAGATCACTCACCTATCATTTGAGCTACCGTCTTCTCATACTCATCAACTATTTTCCTATAGTAAAATCAGTAAATAATGTTAGAATGTTTCATTGCGGGGATTAAACTCGGTGCATTCTGGGAAGGGTTCTAGATAAGGATGTACCTCATTTCAATGACCTCCAGTTTACCCTCCTCACATTTCCTCTTCCACTCATTGGCTTCGATCTCTTTGGCAATTATCTACAGGTGCAAAAATGCAACTTTATCCACTTAGACTTTTAAATTGAATATAAAACTACATTTAAATGCTACATACAAATATTACAACTAATTTAACAGCAAAAATAGATTTAGCATTTAATAGCATGTAACCATTTTTATTTAGTTTATTTGTCATTTAATGTGTTTACATGTACTGGATATTGTGCCGGACTGATCTCAGGACAGTATCTGGAAACAGGGCAGGTGTTTGAGTGTTACCTCTTCTCTGATCAGCGTGAGCACTGCTGCTTTATCTATCTCACTGAGAGGGATTGAATCCAGCCCGGGACTCGTCTTCACTATGGTCTCACTGTCTGAAGAGCTCAGAGAATGACTCTCACTCTGCAGAACAAACAAAGAAAAGCTTTAGGAACTGTTTCATTTTGATTTATTATACCATATGTTCCTATCAATAATAATAGTGCTATATGGCAGCATACATAATACCACATTTTTCTAGGAGATGAAACAATGACTACACTCTTTCCTCTGACCCAGTTATTAGCTTGCCCTTGAACAGATTAAGTCTTGTGGACATCACTAATCCCTTTAAAGGATTTATAATTATGAATCTCTGTCAGACAGATATGGCACCTCTGCTAGTAGCCTAGTGTGTTGAATATAGTCATACAGAATTTAAAGGAATGCCATAGATAATACTAATCAATTAAAACTTACCGAAGGGGAGAGGTCCTTCTCATCAAACCGGTCTGTTATCCCTACTGGCAGATCTGATTAAAAAGAAAGGCAGATTGTTAGCTACTGACTTGATTAGCCTATATTGTAACAATTTTCTAGGATTTTATAATCTGTAAAAATTGTATATACTTTGCCAGTGGACAAAAATGTAGGCCCTATTTGGAAAAATATGTAAACCGTTTATAAGGGTTTCTCTCAAGGAAATAGTAAGATTTAAAATCATTCATAAAGTAGCCACTAGAGGGCAGCACAGGCTACTATAGCGAAATGGTGTCACTTGCATTCAGATGCAGCGTTCACTTCTTTATTCTTATTCTGAATTTAAATGTATCTACCCATAACTACACATATTAATGAAAGTTAAAGAAGAAACAGAAAGAAAGTTCTTTCTTAATGCAGGGATTATCTAAAGAGACACTACAAAACGGTATTCCATTTGTAATAATGGTAAAAATATTCAGTGGGATCTAATGTAGGGCGGGACTTAATTGTATCCTCTGCGATTTGATTGGATCGTGCGAAGGCTATGCTATGGTTGTATTGGTTATTTGCTTCCCGCCCGCGTGCTTCAAGACACGATGTCAGCAGCAAACTATAAAAGTAAGTAGTTTCTAAAGCAGATACATTTATATTTTTTATGAAAGATTATGAAAACATATTTTTCTTTCAAATAATATGTCTGCGTGAATTCACATTATCTTTGGTAACCGCAGGGACATATTTTCTCTGATGACAGGACCACTGCTTCATCAACTTAATGAACTTCATAATCTTGCCAAACTACTGCTCTCTGGTGGCTCAAAATAGGATTGTCTGCAAACTGTTTTTATTTACTGGGCAAATTAAAATGGCAACAGAACAGAGGACTTGTTATTTTTTTCCTGGGAGAGACAGAGAGAAGCTAGCTGAACAAGTAAGTCTTTTTCCCATACAATGCCCCCAAACTGTCTGATCTAACAGAGCAGTGCTTGTTAAACCTCATTAGTGACAGATTGACCCAGACTCTAATGATTATTGATTTATTATCTGAGAATAAACACTGCAGTACTACAAGTAGAACAGAATGAGCAGTTACAAGCCTCACCATCTGCAGTCTTGGTACAGGTGGTTGTTTTGGTGCAGTCTGAAAACTCCTCTGGCCCGTCCTTCTGGCCCATGATGACGGTGGAGGCTAACTTCTCCTCATCTGTGGCATGATGGACGCGGTGAGGCAGTTTAGAAGCAGGATCCTCCTGCACGTCTTTCTCCTGTGAATAAGAAAGCAAATTCTAATGTTGTACATATAGACTTGACAGACTTAAAACACTTGATATGTAATGGTAATACTTAGCAGATTTGGGTAAACAGTGATTTTCCCTGGCTGCATACAAAATATCACTAATTCAGCTTTGAACAGGCAAAATATTTGATCAGTCTAAAAAATTAGTTACAGCCACTCAGACTCTGTTCTCCACATAGAGCTTTAAACTCTCTGGGACAAAAGCATAGGCGGACACCGTGACCTGTTTTGGGAACCGCATCTTATTTCAGTTTGCGTGGTGCACACACACACACACACACACACACACACACACACACACACACACACGCACACACACACATACATTGTGTTTTCATGTTTAAGGGGGACTTTCCATAGACATAATGGTGTTTATACTGTACAATATCTTCTATCCCCTTACACTAACCCTATCCCTAAACCTATACCCATCACAGAAAACTTTCTGCATTTTTACATTTTCAAAAAACATCACTGAGAATGATTTATAAGCTGTTTTCCTCATGGGGACCAAAACATTTCCCCACAAGGTCAAGGATTTTGGATATTGCCGACGTCTTTGTAGGGACATTTCGTCCCCATAACTTAAGGTTTACCAGTTTACACACAAACAATGACGCACACTAGTGTCCTGGTTCGGAGAGAGCAATAATATAGAGATATTGTATTTCAAGAGGAGGGTTAGTTCAGAGTGGGTTAATGGGAGAAAGAGTGAGACTGTGAGGGAACATGAAGGAGGGTGTTTGCTGAGTCACTGCAGTAACCACCAGGTCCAAGACAATACAGCAAATCTAGAGGCTTTGTATATATAATATTGCTTATGTCATATTACATAGTCATGTACATACAAAAACACACACATATATAATATGCACAGATACAAAATACAGCGATGCACACATGCCCACACAAAACAAGATGCATACTCTTATCTGTTGGGCAGTACTGAAATCTTACCTGATTGCAGACATCCAGAACTAGGGACTGATTCTCATACTTATTTACTTTACACGAGTTCCTGCAGAAAAGAATATTGACAACATCAGAATATGCGACCAAGAAACACTGGAATAACTTTTAGCAAAAACTTCCCTGATAGTTGCAGAGACCAATACACAGGCTGATTAATCATTGATATTGCTCTCATTTAAGATATTTTGTCAAGGCATAATGCACATTTTATTCTTTTAAACATTTTTGATCGAACTAACTTACTTTTAGCAAATTTCTCGACATCTTGGCATAATTAAAAGTGCGCTAAATATTTTGTTTTTCATTTATTTCCAGCAAAGGTGTACAGATAAACATGTTTAAAATGATGCACATGAACATCAGATTAAAAACTCCAGTCATATTAGTGCATTATATCCTAAATAGCCTATAAACATCAACATTATGTTGGCCATCCAGGCTGTTTTCTTGGTATTGGCATCTATTGAACAACTCATTGGCTATAGTTAACCATTCAGAAATAGGGATAGTCATTGTATCCTACAAAATACAGTTTAGACCATTTAAAACAGAGCCTGCATATCTACAATGTGCTTGATATAACAACTGATTAGTATATTGAGCACCATGAGAGGGTCAAATCTGAAAATCATTACAAAATGCCCATGGACTAAATCAATACTGTCTGCATGAACAGTCAGAATACAATAAAATAAATAAGTACACCTTCTGCCCTAGTTAGTTTGGAGGACTGATACTGCACATGATTTGGAGCAAGAGGGCAGTTCAGCCTTGAGCAACAGGACAGAAGAGATAACACTGAAAGTACAGGAAAGGAGGGCAGGAGAGGATACTTACAATAGAAAACAGAGAAACCGCACTTGCTTAGTGGTCCTGAGGACAGTATGACAGGGACAGGGGAGGGAGGGAGCAGACACAGAGAGGAGGGGATGTTGAGAGGGGACGTGCCATAAGACATTAGAGGCCGAGATAGAAGCATGAAGAAAAAAAGTAGGAGTGAGTTTAAGCTTCCTGACTTTCACAAACAAATATGAGTTAGTTTGTCGAGGGGATGTCATAAAAAGTGGGAATCGTATACACTGGGACAGTGTAAACAAGACGACCATCAATTTTACGACTGTGAACTATCAAATACGATTGCGCCACATGAAAGATGCGTGATTAGACAACAACTGAGATGTTGAATAGGCAGGGTAGCATTCCAACAATAAACACAAAAGTGAAAAGTAGGTTTGACTGATGTGTTTATCATGCTTAGTGGGTGAAAATCCCTCCTGTTTGCTAACAGACACAACAGAAAGCCACAGATGCAACACACAACATAACTTTTGCCTGTCTGTCTAGCTTAACTGCCACTCACGTGATGATCCTGTCTTTGTTTTTCTTCTGAGACTGTCCTGTTTGCTTCCTCTGCTCCAGAGTTTCGTCTGGTTTGTGTTTGTCCATTAGCTTGTCAGTCGTTGGTTTAATTGTGTCACTTCCACCTAAGGTCTTTGATGGCTTAAAAGGATCAATAGAGTCATCAAAACGATCAGGATCAAAACTATATGATCCTTTAGGGAGTGTTGGCGAGTTGCTAAGTTTACCGTTCCCACCAAAAGGATCAAAGTTGGGATCATCCCACTGACTTGGGTCAAAGTTGTAGGATTTCTTAGGAATAGGAATATCATCAACGTTCATTGGAGTCACATTCTCAGATGGTGGTTGGTCTTTTTCTGATGAAGTCTCTGGTGGTAGAGCTGCTGTTTCTGCAGCTTTTGGTCGCAGTTTTTTTGGAGTAATCAGCTTGCTGCTTGTCTTTTTTCCAAGCTTCTTGGGTGGAGGTCTCTTGGCTTCGACATCATCAAGTCCAAACTCCAACAGTACTGGCTGTGCAGGCATTTCCTCCATCAACTCTGATTTAGAAGTGGGATTGGCAGGTGGAGAGTTCTGCATCTTGGTCTCTTCAGTTGCAAATGTATTCATGGTGTTGTCAAACTGTTTAGGGTCAAAGTTGCAGCTGCCTTTCGGAAGTATCGGAGGATTGTCGTCCACTTCGTTGGGGTCTACGCCATTCAGTGGGGTCTTCACCTTGAGGGAAGGAGGTCTAAGCTTGGGGGACTTAGTGTATGGTTTGGAGGACAGTTCTTCAATGTGACCATTGCAGATGTTGGCATCATCTGGTGTAACTGCTTCAGCAGGATAAGGGTGGTCCACATCCATGTCAGCAGAGGAAAGCTGGTTCCTGGATTTCAGGGTCGGGCTGGGGTCCACACTGTTCTGGCGCACGACCGGGGTAGGTGCATCCTCAGGAAAACGCTCATCCAGGGTCAAGTTCTGGGCTGCGGTTGTGATGGAGGTCAACTGATTCACATAATCTTCTGGGAAACCTGTTGAGAGTAGAAGAGGTAAACCATTTATTATCATGTTCTGTATAATTTATAGAATTATCCTGTTGAAATATGCAATAATGTGTTACAAGATAATGCAATATGTTCCCCTAATATCATCTTTCTTGTATTTTCAGAGTGTTTTCACTTTTCCTTTCATATGTTCTTAGAGCACATACATACAGTATGCTCTATTGTTAAACCTATGGAGGATATTTGAAGAACAGACTTCCTTGCGTCAGAAAAGACAGGAAATGCTTCACTCGGGATGCAAAGAGTTGAACAATAGTCTTCTCTTCCCTGTCTCCAACAGGCACAAACAACTCAACCTCAAGCAACAATCAGCCATAAAAGTGGGCTAGATGTTTCAGCACACCCATTCCTGATTTACTGAAAAGAAGACTTGGCCTTTCAGGCACGTCCTGGTTTTGCCGAGTTAGACGCGTTCCTGGCTGGGTCAACATATTTTGTTGATCCTGGAACAACATTCCTGTCAGAAAATGTAATGCTAACCATATCCCTACCCATAAACCTAACCCTACCCATAAGTTATACCTAAAATCACTAAGATGTTGATCCAGGAACATGTCGTACTTGGTAAAATCAGGTTCTGTGCCTCTCTGTGCCAAAATACGAAGAATGAAAACTGCCAACTGCACAATTCAAGCATCTACCGTACATGTGAAATTGTCAGTAGTCTTAAAGTAGTCATTTTGAAACAGTTCCCTTTGACTTAACAGTTTTGCTGGCAGTCATCACTGAGTTTTGATGCAACAGTCTGTTGCTAAGAGACAGGAGGAGACAGTCTATTTATAAATAAGATGTATGACTTTGTGCTGACCTCCAATTGAGACAACTTTGAGAAGTACTAGCTGTTATCTGTTCAAAATATTTACATGCAGGAATGAACATGTCCAACAGGCAACTATATCAGAGTTGAATTTGTGAATTCTGTTAGTGCTCCAACATTCTGACATTGGTGCTAATGTGGGCAACATGAGTTTGAGTCTGTTCGAGTGATATTCTGTAGTGGTTCTCAAGGGTGAAAGGTGAAATTTGAAAGGTTAAAAGTTTGATCCCCAGAATGAGCAAGCCATAAGCCTTAACTATTGTACTCTTAAGTAAGGAGTACAAACCCTAAAGACTGCTTCGAACTAACATCACATGAAAATCACATAAACAAATACAACTTTTAGGCTAGTAATGTCTTAACTGTAACACAATGGTTTTTACTGGACATCAAAAAAGAGGAACTTGAGCTTCACAAACTAGCATTATAGGTTCCCTAAAGCTCAAGTTCCTCTTTTCATGTATGAAATAAACACAACTGCAGCCTTTAGAATTATAATGACAATATTCAACCCACAGACCTTCCATGAGTCCTTTCCAGTGTCCACACCCAATCTTCCTATTTCTTTAGCCAAGTTCTAGCTATCTGTTACTCTTTGTGTCTTTTCCACACATCTGGTGCTATGCTGTCCTTCACTGTTAAATTAGATGGCAGACAGCCCTTCCCATTGAGGACACAATACACTCTGATCAGCACTTTTCTCTACAGCTGCTCTTGTCATCATTTCCAGAGGTCAAGGCTCCTCCTCAACATGTTGTTTTAACTTAAAAAAGTAAGTGTTTGTTCTGCCTTACTTTTAAGTTTAACCTGTTAACCGTTGCCAGTGCGCCCGCGCACTGAAGCGTTTTTTTTTTTATTTAGTTCAAATTTACTATCAGATTTAATGTTATGCCTTGACAAACTATACATCATTAAAAAGATATAATACTCAAGTTTCAGTATTTGACCACTATTGTTTTCTGAGAAACTTATAGCGACAGTTATTTCTAAATTTCTGTCAGGAGTTATGAAATGAAAAAATGAGTCGATAACTTTAATATGAATTATGCGCGTCAGCCGCTTTCATTCATAAAAAACTCCCGTGCCGTCGTCATGACAGCGATTCACAAAACAACGTACCTCAGGGCTTTTAGCTCAAAAATGTGCAGATTTGGAGAAATATTGATAGATTCTCATAGGTTTACATCAGATTTCTATTGACAGGAATAATATTTATTGAATTTATACCCAAATGCGTCGATGTAATCTTTATGAGCGTTTGGCACTCTCATTTACTGGGTTTTCAATTCATACCAATAGCCTGAGGGCGCTATAAGCACAATAATAACCCATATGGGACATGAAGAAGAGCCATAATCATGTGACAGGACGTCACTGATACCAGAGATACACACAAAGCTAACAAGAGATAGCGCTGTATCATGCAGATACAGATATTTTGAAGACAATAAACATGATTGCAATGATATTTGAGTTACCTGTGTTTTTCAAGCCATGCCAGGTATTTTAATAATAATAGATTATATATATAATGTAATGCTAATCTATAGACCATCATTGTGCAGAATATGATCAAATAGTATATTTTCTGTCTGATTTTTTTTTTATCTGATGTCAAATTAGATCACAGAAGATTATTTAAAACACTTCACTTGCGTTTTAAAGTAAGTTTGAAGCACAAACATGGTTTTAATCTCAAATTGTCATGTATTGATGGTGTGCTAAGCTAACATGCTAGCTAGCTCTAGGTGCTTCTATCTTGAAAAAAATGAACTAAATACAGAGTTTTAGACTTATCATCTTCAGATTTTAAACATAAAATGTTTAGACATGTGGCTTTAGCTGTAGTGCATTTCTAGATTGCTACAGGGTCAACTTTAATTTTATTTTCATGAAGATGTTTCATAAAAATAAATTTCTAAATCTTTACAAAACTTTAAAGCTATTTATAAAAAAAATTTCATTATGACAATAATTAATTCTACATTTACAATAAACTGCCAGGTGTCAGCTTTCAAATGAGATCATACTTGTGCTTTTAGTGCAAAGGGTTCATGAACTGTATCTGTTTCAGTGTGGGTATGTCATTTCTGGGGATTTTTCAAAAGTGGGCTTGCAGCTTAACAGGTTAATCAACTCAAATATCCAAGTTGTCACAATTTCAAATTTCAAGTTGACTAAACTTAAAATTTTAAGGCAACACTTATACTTACTTTTTAAGTTGAAACAGCTTTTTTTTTTTTTTTTTTTTAACAGTGTATAGGGCGAGTTAATTTTTGCAATATATAAACCTCTTGACAGAAATGAAGTACACCATGTAACTATGCATTCTATGACCTTTTTTAAGAACAGGAAGCTTTGAATGTCGTATTTACTATCTGCCAATTTAGGGCCTCGAAATTCATTTATATTGGGTATATGTGGTACCTGAAATGTAGGTTTGTACATCAGATAAAGGTGTCTGCTAAATGGAAGACTACTAAAAATTTAGTACATGAATGTTATTTTGAATGTTATCGTGAATGTATACAGAAACAGACGCTTTCAGGCTATGAAAGCAACTGCTGCCGTTTGAACATGCAACACCAGTGAAGGAGAGTCATCATCATCAGACACAATGTTACTGGTTATGCAGCCAGCGCTAGTGGCAGTGACTTAAGCTTCCTCTTTGTGGTGGGAGTGTGATGCATCGACAATGTTTATTTCATCAAAACAGAGCAGACAGTGCTTTGGACATCATGAGCAGAAAAATTCAAAACACAAATGCCTCATCTCCACCCTCCTGAGAAACATTTCAGAGCGGTTTTGATTATATAACTACAGCAAAATAATAAGAACACTCATGCCAGGCAAATGCATAATACTGTCACAACACATTTGTCAATACGGTCATAAAGATACTGCACAAAAGAGCCATAAAAATTACATTGTACATGACTGAGTTTCTTATAGAAAAGGCAATCAAACAGTAAATAATGCTTGTTTTTCATTTATATTCTCTGACATCAACAAGCAACTGTGTTTATGTATGACTTTACATTGAAGGTGCAGCAGGATTTAGTACCTGGGGTGGAGAGGACACAAGAAGGCTTCTGTTTACATAACCACAAATTCTGGCTAATGCACTGCTAGCCACGAAAACGTGTCTTCGGCAATGGCATGTGTCTGTACAGATGTGAGGTTGAGGACGACTGGTGGAAACTGGACTGTGCTCTGCTGGAGCCAAACTTTTACTGTCTGTCTGCTCAAGCAATCCAAACCACGACACGTAGGCTTGGGAAGGCTGGCTCTATTAGCCTAAAGCATTCTGCATTTCTCAGGACAACTTTCTCACAAAACTCACCAAAAAAATTAATAGATTTATTCCTGTGAAGTAACAGTCACGTTTACTAAGATAAAGAGATAATAAACTCGAAATAAATCAAAATGGTGAAAGTGAGCTAGCAAGCCTAGCACAATTTCAATGAGTGCAAATGTGTGTTTTAGAGTGTCTGTGTGTGGCATTTAGAGAAAAGAACTAAATCACATGACGTTCTTCGCTGCAGGCCTTTGACCTTTTTCCATTGATAAACGTGCTCTGAGAGGAGCGAACGCTTTTGTTCAATTCCAAACTCCTGAATTCCAAGCTGTGAGCTTTTCCCACATTGGGTCAAGGGCCTCTCTTTACCCAAACCTCTATTTTCCAACCTCAAAACCTCCTCCACTCCATTACATTTAAGTAACTAATACTGTCTGCACATTTTTGATTCAAGCTGAGGTCAAAATGCGTCACTGTAGTTGAGTCTTTGAAACACAAAACAAAGAAACTCATCCTCACTGAGGAAAACACTGGCAAACTTTACCAGAGCTACACCTAGAGACTAAAATAAGATTTCAAGTGCAAAACAATAGCAACATACACGTGTTTTCATGTAGGCTTAACGGTAGTGACAACTCATATTTTTTAGAGCGTTTATGAGATTTTAATGGGCAGATAAATTCCTCAAAAAGAGTCTGGGGAAGAGCAGCTGTTTTCAGTTAGTGATATGGTACACTCCCCTGAATTTGGACACGTGTCTTTAAGAGGAAAATTTAAAGAAAACAAGGCATGTTTTTAAGTAAAATAAACTCTTATAAAGAACTGGAATTGGACTCTATGTGTAAGTCAAAATCTAGCTTTTACTCTACAATCCTTTTCCCTTTATGTTTGTAAATTACTCGATCATAAAAGGAAGAACTTTGTTGCTTTGTTAAAATAAATATTTGCCCATTTACTTGCCTTCCATAAGGTAAAGTATAATTTACAGTAATTTATAATGGGCCTGACCCACTATCCCCTGTTCCCAACACTACAAGAAATTCTACCAACAATATATTACATACTAAAAGATCACACAAAACCAAGTGGAGACATACTTTCCTCCTGTTGCCATGGCAACATCACATTGCATGAGAGGAATAGAGGCATATGTAGCGACAGGTGCTATGTGGCATCTCTGAATCTATGCTCTGTTTCTATGGCTCAGTTATTATGAGGTCTTTGTTTACCTGTGCTCTCTGCTATTGGTTGATCCAGTGCTGATGGTTCCTTAAAAGGCTGATGGACAGGCGACTCAGCTTCAGGTGTGCCAAATTGGCCCTCTGAGTCCGAACTGATGGAAAATGAAGAAAAACTCTGTGGTTAGTAACAGGACAGTTCTTAAATCTGTACTATGTTGACAAAAGGACATTGCCATGGTTGTTTGGCTCAGCTTGATTTAAATCAGATGGATAATGCTGATGTCAGATCAGGGCTGATCAGTATAAAACATACAAACTCATCCGATCATCAAATTACATCAATATTTAATAAAACATTTTGCACATGTGGCTTAAAGCTTTAGCCTTGGGTGCAACAAAACTGAATTGAGCACATCATGTCCTCATTAAATAATAATTATAGCTGTGACACCAATACTTTCTGCAAATTGTTGTTTATCATATGGTGTGGTGGTTTTATGTGCTCACGTGTGTGTTTGTGTGAGGTAACACTGAAGAGCTTTTTAGTTAAATGAATAATCCCAAAAATGGAAAATTACTTAGCCTCATGTTGTTCCAAACCCATATGACTTTAATTCTTCCGTGGAAAACAAAAGAAGCATTATGCTATTAGGTTTTCAAGTTTCAGAAAAGACATGTAACATAAAAGTGTCACAAAAGCAGACCAGATTACCCATGCGCTATTTTCTAAGTCTTATGTGATAGCTTTGTGTGAGGGTTTGAAAGATTTTAAGGGAATAATGAAATAAATTTCAACATATATGACTTCTTAAAAACCATTCATTGTAATTGAATGGAAAAATGTGACCAGTACAGTTTCCTAAAATGTCTTCTTTTGTATTCTGCAGAAGAAAGAAAGACATACTGTAAAAAAATAATAATAATGCTGCCTTAAATTTTTAAGGACTATCAACTTGGATGTTTAAGTCATTTCAACTTAAATTGCATTAAACTGACTTAAAAAATGAGTTGAATCTTGTATAACTTATAAAAAAAAGTAAAAAAAAATTGCTTAACCTTTTTTTGATGAGTTAAAGCTATGTAAAAACATGTGTTGTCATAACTTATTGATCATATAATTTTTTTTACAGTGTCCAGGTTTAAAAAACTAGTTCATTTTTGGGTGTACTATCATTTTTACATTCACAACAGAGCATAACAGTCATGAGCCTGAGCTCAAAGGGAAGCATTGTTCATCTTTTGTGTGTGTGTGTGTGTGTGTGTGTGTGTGTGTGTGTGTGTGTGTGTGTGTGTGTGTGTGTGTGTGTGTGTGTGTGTGTGTGTGTGTGTGTGTGTGTGTGTGTGTGTGTGTGAAATCGGTTCCCAATCTGGGAGGAGTGCCCAGTCTTGTTGCATAGGCCACCTGCAGTCCCATTAGGGAAGTGATCATTACTAGTCCAGCAAACAAACACAACAGACAAGAGAATAGATGAACTTGCAAAAAACAGAACTGAAATCTTATTAAGTAGTGCTGTGAAAAGGTTTTGCAAAAATATCACTTTCATTCTGTTATACCCAACACAAACCACTCCACTAAATCACTGTATTTTTCATAAACTCCCTGCCTGCACAACTCTTGCTGCTTGTGTTAACTCATACTAAGCTCCAGAGAAATGAGTAGCTCTCTGTGTGGGTGGCTTACTGTGTGCTTTTCTAAGTGTATTTACAACTTTCATGATCCTGACACTCTTTTGGGCCATTGTTCAGGTCTGTGTGGTGATTAATTTGCAACAGTCTTTCAGGCTGCGAGGCGTTGGGAAAGAAAAGATTCTTCCTGGAAAGGAATGTTAGCAGACAGCCCAACAGCACATAGACAGGATGTCAACAACACAGCTTAGGGGAACCAAACAAAAACATTATTTTTGCCCGGATGACACATATGAATTAAACATTGTATAAACAAAAATAAACAACATTTTTTGCATATTCAGAGAATATATGAGTGGCGTTTGCCTATAAAAGAAACTCACTGCTACAATGCTAAGCTGTTGTGGGTGGTTGTCAGAGTGTTGCTATGTGTTTGTTAAGATGTTAGCAGCACATTGCTTTGCAGTAGTTGGGATGCTCTGGGTGGTTTCTGTAGTTATTCTGGTTTCTAGATGGACCAGAAACCAGTCCCCATTAATGTAAGTATTTCAAAATAAGGTTAGAGTTAGGCTTAACAGCATGTCTGTCACATTAAGAGGTGGAACAAATGATGTACCACCAAAGGTTAATAGTCAAATCCTCAATCCTTAATATAAGCAATAGAAATAGTGATGATTATCTTAGCATGCACTACTTATGAATTAGGATAATATACAAATAAGTGTCCTCTTTTAAACCATCGAAAGTGCCAAGAAAGACTGTTATCTACAAGCAAAGGAAATTAGCCATGACACAGTTGGGGGTTGGGAGAGGAGAACGGCTAAATTCTGATCTTTATCTGAGCATAGGGACACATTAGACTAACGGCTAGAACCTGAGCCATGCACACTTCCTAAGGAAATCCCCAAATGATGCTGAAAACACCCACAAACACACTGAGTACACACATACAGATGAGCAAACGTTTACATGCCACTTTCCCCAACCACGACAAGAGCACCAACAGACATGGACATTCAGAGCCTCTGATCTCTGGCTGCTTTGATCCATGTGGCTGACTGCTAAGCCATGCCTGTCTGCACAGCATTCAGAACAGTTAACGCCATCATCTGACCCAAACAGGTGGCTCTGAAGGCAGTTTTTCTAAGGTTGGCCTCCACTGCTGATATTGGGCTCATTTTCAAGGTAAGAACTTGATATAAGAGCATTATAAAGAGACAGATATCCCACACTTCCTCTCTCAAAAGCAACCTCACACACTTCATATACTTCCATATATCACATTTCCTTTCTCACGCTGGGAAGTTTACAAGGTTCTAGACTTGCCTGCAGCCATGAGACCTTTCGTCGTCCTCTTGATCTCCTGACATAGCCACTCGCATCCCTTCAGTGAGGGATTCGTCGTCCATACCCGAATCGGTCTCACCTTCTTCCTCCCCTCCTCCTCTAACGGCTGACCAGGTCCATTTGGCCCACTGCACTGGTGACAGCCAAGACATCTTCAACCTCTTACTGGTGACACGCCAAGCGTCTACTGGAACACCTTGTGGGCGAATCCAAACAAATGAGTCAGTCTCTCTTTGCCTCTTTTTCTCTCTTACAGATGTTTTTTCTCAGCGGAGGGCAACGCTTCACGTGGTCTTGAAGCCGAGCTTCATGTTTTCGTCGCAAAAGCCTCACTGCTTCCTTCCTCTTATGCGACTGTTGATGTTGAGTTCTCTCGTGGCTTCCTCTATCTCAGTGCAGCTGAGGAACGAAGAGTTTGCAGTCTCCTTTCCCTCTCAGAATACCACAGCAAAGATCAGCTGGCTGCCAGATAAGTCCCCCGTCCACCCCTCCTTTTCAGGATCAGACTATTGAGAAGAAACTAGTGGGGGGAGGAGAATAGAGAGTGCCTGTATCTCTGGTCCAGCTGATCCGGGAGCCCCTGTGGAACAGAAATGGTAGCTTCCAAATCAGAACTGCCTTTCTCTCTCATGAAAAGCAGAAGAAGGGAACACAACCGAGGCTGAAGGGAAGGGAGAGAGGGGCTCCGTGGTTTCGGTAGGGAGACTGTGGAATGCAAAGCCGAGCTCCTCCTCAGTCTTTTTTCCATTAACCATCTCTAGCCTTGAGCTCCGGCTCACAACCAGGGAAACCTGTTCTTTCACTTGTCCTTTCACACACACACATACATTGCTACCTGTGTGGAATGCCTTAGCAGATTGCCAGAGGAAATCAGCGTTCCCATGACTAATCTGTACTTAAACCAAAATCTTTTTACAAAGGTAAAATGACCACAATAAAATCTATACAAAAGTCAGGAGCTTGCCTTTAAAACACCTAAATCGCAAAATAAAGGGTTCCAACACGACCGAAGTACTCTCAGTGCGCACATTACATAATCTTAATCAGGATGAAACCATGCTCAAGGATTTAGTTGATGGATACCAAACCAAGCATCTCCATTTTACACCACAACCACATCCTTTGATCACTGTCAACAGTCTAAAAATATAACCCCAGTGAGGCTGTGTTGCTGGCCGTTGCCATCACAAAGTCTACCCATACAACCAGAGTAACAGTTCTCGAAGCCATCACTCGACTTAGCTTTGACAAAATGTCCTGAGCAATGATAATGTGAGTGCTAAGATAATGAACTCAAATCTTTATGAAACCAGATGTTCCTCCATGGCTCGGGGTATCTTATATGTTCATTGAGAAGATGGGTCATTCCACATCAGAGGTCTGCAGATATTTCAGGCAGAATTCATTCGGTGAGACACAGTTAACCGAGGAAACAGAAACCGTTTCGGAAGCTTGTATGATATTAGCAGAGTTGCTAATGCTAATTACGAAATGTACGCATCTTTTATTAAGGTTTAGGTTTTTCTTAAAAGCTTGAGAGAATTTTAACATACATTGCTAGCCATGTTACTAACATTTGTTTGTAATTGAGTGCATCATGTTTTGGTGACTGAATTATCACAGAAAAACTAGAGTTGGTTTTCAATGACTTTTCCTTATAGGAGACCACCCATATACGTCATATACGTTTGTGAGGTTTTAATTCCACATGCTCAGGATATGAAGTTCAGGGGGACTTTACAAGGAGGTCTCACATTTCAAACACACAACGAAAACTTGGCAAGAGACACCCCAGAAGTGGGAATAAATGAAAACACACAACATAAAAGAAAACAGGCCACTGAAGAAAGCGCTTCTTAAAAAGTAAGAGAAACGTTGCTCTCTTGCCCCAAAACAAAGACTGGGCACATGCCTCAGAACATTCCCCGGTAACAAGACGTTAAGCAAACTAAACCTAAATATGATGGTTTCTCAGACAGTTTTGGTTCAAGAGAAAAGTCTAAGGGAGTGTACGTCTGTGCTTCTAATTACAGATTCCACATTTGCAGAGTCGTACAGAATGAAGCTGTGTTTGGATCCACCCATCAGCCTGTGACTGAACTCCACGATTGGGACTCAAAGAAAGACAAATTCCCTTTTTTTGTAACAAAGGAGTCTCTAAAAGAGATGAAAAATGTGAAGAATTCCGATCAGTTTGTTCTGGGTGCACCCTGGGCGACACCTGACACTGATTTACAGAATGAAGGTACAGTGAGCTTTACATGTGTTTGTCCAGTGAAGCTCTGCTTTTTAAAAGCCACTTCCACAGAACACAAAAGTACCGTTCTGAGACGAGTTTCCAACACATGGGATTTTCATAATCCTTGTTTTTTTGCTTTGCTGAAATACCTTTGTTGCACATGATTCCATTAGAGGAGCAACCCAAAAATGCTTTCTTCTATACTATGTGATATGATATGTGTTTAGTGTAAAGACTAATCAACACTTGCTATTTTTTGTTCAGGCTACTTTTATTTCTTAAACAGCTGCTATGGCCTATGAACTTGTGATGTCAGGCCAGCTTAACACATCATAACAATGACACTCTCAGACAACCTTCAGAGCATCATATTCCTGTGTTCAGTGCCAGACTCTGCACGAGATCTCCTTAGCTCCCAGCATCTTGCTTGAGTGTGAATGATGGCATCTGCTACTAGGGAGACTTCACTGTGTTAGATAAGACTATATGCAGTTGTCATTTTTGCGTCATCACAAAATGTATGTAACTGCACTGTAATTATTAAAAATTTATGTTGGTTTAACTTAAAAAAGCAATTTACCTAGTTGTCTACAAATTTTGAGTTCATTGAAATTAAAACTTTGAGTTAAATGAAGGAGATGGGTTTAATAAATAGAAACTCAAAATATGTTATCTGAACCACATTAAATATTTAAGTTGATTTGACAAAATAAAAGTGTGCAGGATTTCAAATATGTTTCAAGAACATTTAGAAAAAAAAGCATCATTTATGGGAGGATGCCTTCAAAAAACAATGCTTTACATGTTACTCAGCCTTAAAGGACATATTAGATCAACATACAGTAAGAGAACATGAGATGCAATAATAACAGGCAGACAGAACTACTACACTGAGAACATAAATGGGGGGCAGATCCATCTTACATAAGCAATCTTCACTAATGTGAGAAATAGCAGTATATCAGAACTGAGCTCACGCCTCCACAACAACCTCACATGGCTGCACTTCATTGTGTACTAACAGGCACTAAAATAGGTCAATCGGCAAACTCTTCAGATTTCCAGAAAAGACTGGAACATGATGGACAATAGTCACCTATCCAATAGGCTTTTTATAAAGCCATATCTATTTGCAGCTGAGCAATAATCATTGTTATTTTTACTGGAGTCACAAGGCAGGGAGAACAGCTGTCCAAAAACAATTCACATGAGAAAAACCACTCCCTTCAAAGTAAGGGTGTATCTCAACATGAGTCCAGTAACACAGTTCAATGTTTAATCTTGGAGATTAACTGGAGGTTTTGGTTAGATTACAATCCAACATTATCCGTTTGCTATGATATAAGTGAGCATAAGTGGAACATTAGCAATGTTTTAACAATTTGAGGGGTTTTTGAAACAGTTATCCAAACTGTTGGGTGATATAAACAAAGATGCAATGTTGAAAAGATGACAAAGTTCCAAAATTATTCGACAGACTGAATTCTAGAGAATTTTCTATTGACTGCAAATTGGAGTGTTTTTGATGTAGATTAAATAACACTGCAGTTAAATCCAAAGGCTTTGCACGTCTGATAGTCTGAAGTTACAGAGCCACCTTGTGGTGAAAAAATGAACTACTAATAAAACTACAACGAGTGTATTCAGAAAAGGGAACTATATCAACTTCATCCCTGTATAGCCTTTATTCTTAATGAGTTAAATGATTCTTAAAAAAATGGAACATGTTTCACAACTTTAACAGACATTAGCATTTAAAAATCCATCACTTCCATAACGTTGAAAATAATCAAAATACGCTTAATTTGTAATGGTTATATATTTAAATAATAATAATAATTGTGCTTACATTTTGTGTGTGTGACCATGATCCATCAACACAGTCGCACAAACTTAAAAAGTAATTATTTTGGATTTTTATATAATTTGCTTAATTTCATGTAGGTCCATAATAACTGTATTAACTAGCCAGTGGCGTAAAAATACAAAGAAATTAATTAAAGTATTGGTATTTTTAACTTCATTAAAAGTAAAAGAATCTAACCAAAAATGTACTTGCCTGAATGTAAAAATGTTTTCATACGTAGTTTGAATGTTTTAAAACTAACAAAAAATATTGTAAAAGCTGAAACCAATATCAGAAAAGTTGTTACCTGTAACTATTAGGAGCTAAAATATTGTGCTTTGCAGATCATGGAAAAGAGCATACAATAGCTCACATTAAAATCATAAAAAAGTTTTGAACAAATCATTTCAGAAAATATTTCGAGCAGCTGTAAATAAAGCACATTGGCTACATCTGCTGGTCAAATGCAGATATACAAGCAGATGAACACATTGACAATAATGTGGGAGTTCCTTCTAAAATATTTAAAATATCATAACAGACCTAAAATATTATTTTATATTGTATGTTTTCAATATTATAGCTTATATACTATAATTTTTAAAAATATGTAAGTTTTGTTTTGAAATAAATTCATATTTTAATCAGTAAGGATGCATTGATCAAATGTGACAGTAAAGACATTTATAATGTTACAAAAGATTTCTATTTCAAATAAATGATGTTCTTTGGATTTTTTTTTTTTTTTTAAACCAAAGTACAGTATCCGGAAAAAACAGCATCACTATTTCCACAAACATATTACATATATTACATATCCCAACATTGACAATAAGAAATGTTTTTAGAGCCCTAAATTAGCATATTAGAATGATTTCTTAAAAGGGTGGTTGATTATGATTTCACTTTACTAACTTTAGTTAGTGTGTAATGTTGCTGTTTGAGCATAAACAACATCTGCAAAGTCACAACGCTCAAAGTTCAAAGCAAAGGGAGATATTTGCTTTTAAAGAAATCGCTTTTTAAGGACTACAACAAACGGCTGGTTGGGACTACACGACATTCCTCCTGGGTTAGTGACATCACCAACCCTAAATTTTACATAAACCCCGCCCCCGGGAACACATTAATAGATTATCATGACAGAATATGCTAATCAATGACTAGAAGATAACTACACATAAGCTACATAAGTTCATCAACTAACCATTCAGAAACGTCTTGTTGCATTCTACATGTTGTCACTTCTTCTTTAGTCTCTCCATCTTTGTCTGTCTCTGGTTTGAACATAAAGGGCTAAAGGTTTTTCAGATTTTCAGTGCATGTCTGTGTGAGGTAATCGAAGCTGCTAAGAACAAGCTGTTGAAGCTCCGCCCTCTGTGCCGGGAGCAGCAGCTCATTTGCATTTAAAGGAACAGACACAAAAACAGCACTTTTTTGCTCACCCTCAAAAAGTGACAATTTTAACACGCTATATAAAAATATTTGTGGGATATTTTGAGCTAAAACTTCACATACACACTCTGGGGACATCAAAGACTTATTTTACATCTTGTGAAAAGGATATTATACCACGCCTTTAAGGATCCTGTGACACTGAAGACTGCAGTAATGATGCTGAAAAATCAGCTTTGCATCACAGGGATAAATTACATATTACAATATGGGAAAAAATCTATTTTAAATTATAATAAAAAGTTTTACAATATTTTCTTATTTTAATTCAATAAAAGTCTTTTTGAGGCATGTCAGTACTACTCCCATGTATGCATCATAACGCTCCAACACACTTGACATAATACATCACAATACAGAAACTCTACACAAATATGCCATTGTCCATAGATGTGCAGCCTTAATCACATGCATGAATGCAGAATATCATTTCAGCTAGTGATAAACATTCATCAGAGGACCTCCTTATTACCAATCCATATAAAGGACAGGAATGTTTCTATGAAAAGACAGTCTCTCTTTGTCTAATAAAAGCTCTAATAGTACTAACTTCAAAATGACTACGTATAAACAATAACTATGGCATTTTGACCTGCAGTCTGGGAAAATGGTAACATTGATTCAAGTGTCCTTCTAAGAAGCCCTACCATCATGGAAAAGCTATTTTTAGGGTGTGTGTTTGTACAACAAGCAGAGCAAAGCATGAAAACCTGACAAGAATATTTAGTAATGCTTCACAATAAGGTCTCATTTCTAAACATTAGTTAATGCATTAGCTAACTTATAAACTAAAATGACCAATACACCTTTTAAAGCATCTATCATGTTTGTTAATGTTAGTTAGTAAAACATTTTTCATTGTTAGTTCACAGTGCATTCATGTTAACAATAACTTTTGATTTCAAAATGTATTAAATGTTGAAATTAACACTGACTAAGATTATTAAACAATGTATGGGAGAAAAACTAGGTTATGGAAGTCAATGGGTGACGTCAACTGTTTGATTACAGACATTCTTCAAAATATTTCCTTTTGTGTTCAGCAGAAGAAAGAAATTCATACAGGTTTGGAACATCAGGGTGATTAAATGATGACAGAACTTTTCTTTTTGGGTGAACTATCCCTTTAATGTTAAGAAAGGAAACCTTAAGCATTAATGAAAGCTTTCAGTCACCCAAACCTTCCCGACATGATCTGGCATAGTTCCTGTAAATTGAACCTAATCAGATGCGTCGTGTCAGATTTTCTAATCCAAATGCAATTTATTAAACACAAACTCAATGAGCTAGGGTCACATAAGGAGAATTTCCCACATTTGCTGTAAGTTTAGTGCACATACAACCTGAACCTGAAGAGGCTATGAATCATCCACACATTTGAATATGCAAATATGCTAGACAAATTACGCCACATGCCAAACTGAGCTGACCAACTCATTCAATATGAGTTAAACTAATCTATTATCTAACCCTCAAGATGAACTGATAACAAGCTGACGTGTCATTTTTACACCTTTACACCACTATAGATGGTGATGCAATCGGTCATAAGTTTTGAGGATGGTCTTTAGGATATAAACAAATGCCAGCATACCAATTCAGACACATTTTACAAAAACACTTCCAATACAGCTGACATCCCATATATAATCACACTCCCAGTAGCGCCTTGCTAAATAAAAGATGTTCAAATATAGACTTGACTGTAAAAAATCCTGAAACTTGTCTGTGTATTTAAAAGGCGTGGAGTTATTTGCACAAGAGCTGGGGTTTGCATTAAACAAAGCATTGCGTTAATTTCTAAAAAGTTTGTGACTGAAGCCTGGAACTCTGTTTTATGCAAGCCCTCCATATAAAAAGACACATTTTAACCCTTTCAGTTCCCAGAATTCATTTCACTCCATGATAAACTTCACCAGCATGATGACCACACCTTTGCTGTCACATCGGGAAGTGCATATGACACAGTAACACTGACATAATGTCTAAACAGGTGAAATATTAACATGGTTTTACAGCACATTTACATAATTATGCATGATACGTCACGGCTATGTATCAAGTACGTATCAAAATAGCATGAATCTATCATATGAATTTAAAATATGAAATACAAGTTAAACTTACATGCTAATGCTCTTCTCCTTTAGGGAGTTTGACCCATTGCCCTTCTTGCTTTGGGATCCCCCCATGATGTTGGTCTGATTAGAGCGTATATATATAAATATATTTTTAAGGTGGCCCTAGCAGGTGGAGTTGGCTCATCTTGGCTCCTGTCCGACAGTCAGAGTCATACAGCCCAGTGCTACAGCAGTGACGGTGCAAAGTGTGTCAGAAATGCTGAAACACTGCTTGTTTTTACGCTGCTCGCCCCTCCTACCTCAGTACACACACACACACACTCCTCCAGTAGCTACATTAGCACATGACCTCTAAACACACACACACACACACACACACACACATTAGCTGTCAGTCAGACATGGGAGATTCCACAGAATGCTGGCAGGGAGAGATACGCGTCAGGCATCCATCCCGACAGGTTTATCTCATTGTGTTCTGACTGGACCTGCATTGATGATCTAAAGTGATCATGTTTTTCCGCACAAGCAACAACATGTGGACTTGGACAAAGTTCAGTTAACAACTCTTTCTTGTAAATGTTGCTGCGATCTCCTGAGACAGTCTAATTAAGGTTCAGCTTCATATGTGGGTCGAATCTGATTAGCTGTTCTTTTTATAGACCATATCGAAGTAAAAATGACGTGATATGATGTTCTAAAAAAGGCTGATTGCAGATAAGAGTAAGAACAGCAGTGCTTGTGGTGATAGGGTTGTTTTTTAAGGGAGTAACTTTTCAAAATGTAAAACTGTTAGCATTTCCTCACCCTCGTGTCATTCCAAACTTGTATGACTTTCTTTCTTCTGTGGAACATAAAAGAAGATATTTCGAAGAATGTTCATGTTGCTCTTTTCCACACAATGGAAGTAGATGGGGACTGGGGTTGTCAAGTTAAAAAAAGCACAACAAGAGTATCATAAAAGTAGTCCGTATGCACTGAATTTCAAGTCTTGTAAAGCAATACAATAACCCTGTCTGGGGAACAGACTTAAGTTTTTAAGTCATAATTCACTTAACATCTTACCATGATTATCCGTGGGTCATTATTAAGATTCATCGTATATGGAAAACAGCAGCTTGAACATCCTGCTTAATATGGTTGTGTTCCACTGAAGTATGTTTCAAAATACACGTGGGCGACTAAATGATGACTGATTTTGATTTATAGCTGAACTGTTCCTTTAAGATCTGGACTGATGTCGAAGTAGATAACCTTGTGGGCAGCGCTCCAACATTTAGCGCAACTGCGCCTCCGGTAACACGAGTTTGATTCCTGGCTCGAGGTCCTTTGCCAATCCTGTTCATCTCTCTCCCACCCTGTACTTTCCAGTCTGATCTCTACACTAAAAAGGCCATAAAAAATTGCTTAAAATAGAGATCTGAACAGATATGCAAAAGCATTTAGTTAAAATAACAGACGATTTTCACATAGAAAATGCTTTCAGTTTTGAGTGCGTGCAAAAGCTGTACATATTAAGGCACAACTTTGACTGACTAAATCATATATCTTTACGACATAAGCTCAGAATATCAAAACCAGTCTAAAAACTTCTGCAGCTCCAATAAACACATGGAGCAACAGTGATATTTCATTAGCTTAACTGAATATAGCATCTTCCTATTGGTGGACTAAAGTCAATTATGTACCTTTAAAAGTTGTTACAGGACCTTAAACTGCTTATAATTTAGGGTAAAAGCTTCAGGCAAAAAATAAGTAAACACTTTAAGTTCAACTCAAGGTTCCTCTCACATACACCTGACACATTTTACCCACATTTGCAGATCTCACACTACGCTGACACTGTCTGAACACTGAACTTTTCTGAACTGAAGTTGTTCTGAGAGACATGTGGTTGGCTGGTTTCAAAGCAATAGTATTCAAAAGGCAGCTGAAGACACACCTCTTCCTGAAGGCATTTAACCACTCCACAATGTTAAACCAAAGCGCGCGCACACACACACACACACACACACACACACACACACACACACACACACACACACACACACACACACACACACACACACACACACACACACACACACACACACACACACACACACACACACACAGTGAGAGGCTGTTTCAGAAATCACATACTCTTCACTCTCAGAAAAAAAGGTACAAAAGCTGTCACTGGGACAGTATCCTTCAAAAGGGTTCTAATGTGTACCATTTAGGTACTAATATGTACACTTTTGGAACTAATATGTACACTTTTGGTACCAATATGTACCTTTGAGGGACCAATATGCACTCTTTAGGTACAAAGGTGTACCTTTTGAAAAGGTACCGCCACAGTGACAGCTTTTGTACCTTTTTTTCTGAGAGTGTTGAGTAGGTACTTATTTTGAATAAGTAATTACTTCATGACCGCTATGCATGTTCTATATAGTATGAGTGAGTGTAGTATGAATGTAATCTGGACATACTTACATTCACCATGTTGTCATTATCATGTGACCTACCAGCGTCAGTTACGTCGCTTCACTGTCATTCATAAATCCTCTACCATGGCCTCATGGGATAGTAAAGTGTCCATCGTATGCACAATTCAGAATCTCACCGGAAATAGTAGGTCACCAGGGTACTTTTTGCCTACTCTTTTACGAGTACTGTGAATTCGCACATACTTCTTTTGTCACATACTGTTTTTTGCCGACTATGTAGTTGGGAAGTATGCGATTTCGGATGCAGCCAATCTTCCTCTTCTTTGCTTATATCCGAATACAAAGGCTTCCCGAACAAGAAAAATGTAGGATGGGACTTTTGTTCATGGGGAATTGATTGAATGGTTGAATGGTCGTGGTTTGCTATTGGTCGATCTCATGTGAGTGACAGGTTGTTCCGCCCTTGCGCCAGTATGAACGTCATCAGTGGGACTTGACATTAACACAACCCGCCAACCCACCAAATGTGGGTGAATTTCAGCAGTGGCGTGTAACGCAGTCACATACTAGCAACGTTGGCGGGTTGAATTGTATATATGATAAATACAATTTTCAGTTGTAGTCTTTTAAAAAGGCATCGAAAATAATAAACTAAGTGCAATGTAGTGTTGTCAAAAATATAGATTTTTCGATACATATAGATACCGAAATATTCCAAACGCTTCCAATACTCATTTTCCTCAGAATAGATACACGATACCAGCTGTGCTTTCTCTCTCTCTAATCTCTTCAACGGCGAGTTGACACACAAACCCGCCTCCCCTCACTTACTTCTTTAATTTGCTCTGGATGAATATTGTTGGTTGTCTTAAAGTAACAACAGCCTCATATACTGTACCTGCTGCCAAATTATGAGATCATATTAAAAAAATATATTTATATGGCAGTTTTTCCCATGCATGATATCGATGTCACAATTGTGGCCACTAGTAACTTTGTAAAAAGTAAAATTATGTGCATGGATAAATCATTTATAGCCTAATAAACAGCTCACTGTAATATTGCATAAAAACAAAAATGTTCATTTTGATTTCATGGTGACTTTAAAATAATTAAAATTCTAAAAAAATTCATCGAATTTGGCTCTTGGTTTGCACTCATGTCATATAATTACTCTGACACCTCAGACCGAACCTCTCTGAATTAGGATGTGCATGTATTACCAGAAGCTTTTAGTAAAGTGGTAATGACACAATCTGGTAAAGACTGCCCTCTTGTGGTGGGGGAGAGCAAATAGACAAAGAATGTATGATGCCAGAAAACCTCATTATAGAGAATCCTTCAGAGCACATATGAATGATAGACATGAAGAATACTAGGAAAGACAATTTCTGCTGCACTCAGATTACCCCAAATTTTAACCACATAAAGACAACCATTTGAATGTTCTTCAGAAAATAATAACCAAAAAACATGCTGAAGAAAATTCAAATGTAAGACACAGCTGCTGTGCCGCTGCTGTGTCTCATTTTGAAGCTGCAGGGGTCGCATTTGTCGGCAGCAATTATTTATGCTTCACTAGGAACAAGTCAAATTTATAATGGTTTCTTTTCTGAAATGAGACATCCTTGATGACGTATGTGGCCAAATGAGACGCAGCTAGCATGTGCTTACATGTATTTACATAGTTGCTGTGCAACAAGCAGAACTAGCGCTCGAGCGTGTGGAACATGAGAAATTCTCTTCAGTCGGGTCTCAGTGAATTGTATCTACACTCTTTTCAGAGGCACAGAACCATGAGTGATCTCAGCCTGCGAAACTTCCCATTGTTGACTCAACATATTTCCACATCCTTCTTCCACAAGGGACGATTACATAGTCCACTGCACACTGTAGGGGTCCAGATCCAAGTATCTGAACATGACAGATAGATACTGATTCAGAAGGCTAGAAGTTTTACCCTCCAGCATTTTAACTCAACTGATGGGCACAAGACTCCACATTTCCAAGCAATGAGAGTTGTTTAGGTGTGACCTCACCCTTCAGCCTCAAGAAACTTGGAAATACCAGAAAGAAAGAGAAAACCAAACCAAGATGACGCAATCTACATGCAAAGGTCTTTTTGAGCCAGCTGGTCACTTAGTTGGTTCTGAAAACCACGAGCTAGGCATTTATAATTTTATATTTATTTTGTACCGATTTTCACATCTTGATTCAGTGCCTCAGCATTGTGAAAAACATCTGCCAACAGTGAGTCTTTCTACAAACAGAAGGGTCTCTGATTAAAGCTTTCCGAATGTGGGCAGTTTGGGGACTTGTATGTCTTTCTTTGTATGAGTCTAGAGAGTGAACTGACCTTTGCTTTGGTGAATGAGACACACTTACAGTACAGACTTCAATGTAGAGGTCAGTTCTCTCATGTGGTTAACACATGTGACTGACTTGGTAATGAGACAATTCAGCGCTCCATTTCCTTCGGCATAGCTCATATAAAGTTTCCAACCCTGATCATCAAAGATGATGCGGGTATTTACGTTTCCATGAATTGGTCAACCATGTGACTATGAAAGGAACAGGACTTCAACTACAGTAGGATTATAAAATGTGTGCACTGATGTGTGTAAGTCGCATTAACCAGGTGGCGACCATATAATGAGGGGACCATGGCATATTTGTGAAAACAACAGCACCCCTTTTGAGAGACAACATTATGGCCAAGTTTGGATAAGATTTTTGAAACAAGAAAAAAGGATGACTTAAGTTTAGCCTAAAAGACATGCATTGGTTAAGAAAATAAATATGTTCCTATGGAAGTCTATAAAACATTCTGATATAAAATCTTTAGCCTAGAACAAAGTGTCTTGGCCTATATGAGAAACAATATGAATATGAATAGCATTTGAATAAATTAACTTTGAATAAATTAACAACTGGAGACTGAACCGGTGAAAACACACCTGAATCTCCTTATCAGAAAATAATACTTATTTAAGCATTCCATTGATGTTTCATAGAATGTTATAAATATAATAATAATGATAAAAAAAAAGTCATTATTTACTTGCCTCCAGGACCGAGTTTGGATACTCTAGCCCTAAACAAAGCGCAAAATGCTTCCGTGATTTGTCATTATTCATCAATTATTGGAAATAGGCGACTCATATCCTTCGAATCGATTTTTTAAAAACAGTTGGTTTTAATTAACTAGTTTTAAAAAACTATTTCGCCTTTTTACGGCATGCACATACGCTCCAAATGTCACTATCTCTGGCTTACGATCAGACTTACTTGACAGAGGTTCAACTGATTCATGAAAAGATTCTCCTCAAAAAAGCGAGGCGTTCAAATGTTGAAAAGCGAACGTTCTAAAATTAACGGTTTAACCCTTCAATTTGATGTAATGGACTGCTATGGAACTGTTGAGAGTTTGTTCGACAGAGCAAATCTGAAATTCTGTTCTGACAGGCGAACTATTCTGACTCGTGAGCAGCGTGCGTAAACTCCAGCGCGCGTTCATGTCAAGCAGGAGTTTCAATTCCCCTCCAGATAAGAAAAATATGACACAATTCTGTAACATTCTTGTGGCGTTTCCTCACCTTTTATGATGTTTTTTCACAGGCTGGGCATCTTCATGCAAACTTCGTTTTTCAAGTCTTCTTAATAAATAGTTTGAATATTCTCAAGTAGTGGAACTTCTACATTTAAAGAGACGGACTCGTAAATCCTGACGGCAGTAATGCCGTTGTGTTCATTGGCTGTGTGTGGAGCTCTTGGCGGAGGATGGGAGGGCAGTTCATGACTCTGTATGGAAAGAGGATGTTTTGTAATGTGTGGCGCACTATTCCAGACGGATAAATGGGAAATGAACGAACTTCCCGGTGGTTATGATCTGAATTCTGCCTTAAAGACACAGTGCTGGTATCTGAAGAATGTATAGCCTACCAACTGAATCGAATCTGAGACACAGATACAGGCATCACAAAAAAGATTTTGGGTAAGGAATTTAATAATAATAATACTATTATAACATTATGAATACACAATATGAATTAATCAACAATTAGAAAACACTGACCCAAGCTACAAGCTACAAGTATACATTAGATAACAGTTTCTTTACAAAGCACATTAGTGCACAAAAGGGTATTGTGTGGATCAAATGTCTCAAAGCCTGCTTTGAGAATACTGCAACAATATCCTAATACCTGGCAACAGTTCAATTGGGACTCCAAATTTAAATTCTTGATTATTATTTTTTGTAACATTTTATTTTACATTGTCCTTGTTACATATGTTTCATGTACTTACCATAGTAGTAACAGCAAATTATGCATAATTACATGCAATTAACCCTCAACCAAATCCTAATCCTACCCTAACCCTATAGTAAGTACATGTAGTTGCTTAATATTACTCAGTACTTAAATATATTTTAATAACAATGACACCTTAAAATAAAGTGTAACCTTATTTTTTAGGTAGTTAATTGGCTGGTTAACATGTGTGGAGAGAATCGATTCACTGTGGACTGGACTGGCATTAAAACTTGTCAGTACAATACAAAAGGTATATAACATTTATAAAGGAGCACATCAAACTGGAATATTTCCATAAATCTCTTTCAGAACCAACAGAGCAGTATCTTCTGACTCCCTGCAAACAAAACAGGGAGAATTATTTATTTTGGAGCACATACACATATGAATGATATATACATAGGTATCATGAAAGATTTTCTCTTACCAGTAGCACAGATGGCTCTGTATAGCAAACAGGTACTCATTGAAACTTTCAATTGGTGTCTCCTGAAGAACAAAGTCAATACGTCGCCCACGATTCAACATTCCCACCTTGAAGTTCCTCTGCTCGTTCTCCATTGGTGATACTGCACCACACATATTCGGATGTGAGATGGGACATTCAAAATCAGATTTTTATAAATATCTGAATAGTAAAAGTGTAATTCGATACCTTCTGCTTCATCAGTAGGGGTCATGGAACTGAATCCACCCTCTGCGAGCGCTGGCGATGGGACCTGAGAAATGCTCTGCCAAACCATTCGTAGGGATCCCAGTAAATCAGAACTGACTCGAGTCAACCCTTCTTTGAGTTCTGTAGGCATCAAAGACATTTCGTTAGCCTCAGAGACATTTTTGAATATTAAAACTATGGATTTCGTTCCATAAAGTGACGTGAAATACCGAGGTGCATCCTCTTTCTGCCTTTATGATGGGGTATCAACATTGGTGGCAAGTCCACGTCTTGAGGCACAAGCATGGGCTCGATCCGATACGCCACTGGGTCAAACTGCACAGATTACATTCAAGGTTTAAGAACATGGCTCTAAGGAAGATATATGGTTCTCAGGCAGTGTTTTGGAGCGTGTCTTACTGGATGGAAGATGTTGTAGAAACTTTTGCAGGTAGGGAAGCTGTAGTTAGGATCAATCCTCTTCAGACCTCTAACAGTTAAAAACATTCCTATGGGTGATCCAACAGCAAAGAAAGCCTGAGGATGAAAGGCTAACTGAGGATAATCAATGGATACCTGCAGAATAAAGAACAAGTTATTTGGCAACTGTAACTTAAACAGTGAAATCATTTGAATTCTTAAGATGTTTCTACTCATACTAATGGAGATTCAAGGGACTACAACAGCCTTAACTTGGAAGCACATACAGAAAAAATTGTAAATAGTTGTATATTATATACAGCATATTAGATTGGTGATCACAGGAATAAAGTAATACAATATTTAAAATACATTCAAATCAAAGCCAGTTATTTTTTTATATTTAAAATAAATAAATAATACAAACACTTACTTGTCCAATGCCAACATTAAAATGCTGATAATCAAATGCACTAGTGGTGGGGGTTTGATGTTCATGAGCATTTCTCATCCCTAGACTTGAGGAGTTTGTCTTATTTTGGGCTGCATGTCCACTTCCGATTCTGGAGTTCTGTTGGATATTCAAGAAGAAATGACTATAAATTACATTAAAACAAACATTCCGATCTAAAACAATGGACTCTTATCGGTCTTCCCTTCCATTGCTGGGTGTGGAGAGGAAGCTTCACACAATTAAGCTACATTGCAAACCTTTCCACTTCTACCATGAGCCAACAAGGCTAGAAGGAATTTCAGGAATTACCTTCCATTTCTTGACACAGTCCATCAATTTTTTGCGAGGACCAAGGGGTAGTCCGATATCTTTTAGGTCATTCTCTGAGCAGAGCGTCTGAAACGGTTTAATTGGAATAAGGAAAGGTGAAATGAAGAATTGGAGTGTTGTGTTTTTAAGATGTGTGGTATGTGTTTCAGGACAGAAAACTGACCAAAGACTCCATATCCACTTGTTCTCTCTGTAGTACATTGAGGTGCTCTTGCAAGCCATGGCTCTTCAGCGCCTCCTCCAGACTCTCATAGGAACTGCAGCCCGTGTCAACATGAGGGTCCTCCTGGAGCTGTGCAGACCGCAAAAACATTCTTCAATTGATCACTTATATTCTTTGAAATCTATAAAAGCAATTGGATACTCTGCTCTATTATGTTTCATAGCAAATAATTTACTTATCGCGTAATAAAAAAATAAATAAATAAATAAATAAATAAATAAATATATATATATATATATATATATATATATATATATATATATATATATATATATAAAATACAAATATAATAGTAATTTTAAATATTTTTGTATAAAATATATATATATATTTCTAAATAGCTTTATTTTTATTTCAGTTTAAGTTTAATATTTTTAGTACTTCATTATTTATAAATTATTTCAGTGAGTTGGCAAGGGAACACTTCTCATTTTTTATGCATTATTTTAATTATATTTAAGCTTTATTTCAATTAGTTTCAGTTAACAATAGCAACACTGGTGCAAACCTCATGAGCTGTGGCATCTGCACTTGTCTCTTGATTGGTCAGGAGATCAAACAGGATCAATGAGCCTGTATAAAACAATACACATTATTGGAAAAAAAACTTTAAACATGAAACATTGTACTGTCCGTAAGTATTGGTTATTATATGTCACCAAACCAAAATAGTAATTCTGTTCTGAAATGCACAGTTACGTACCGAGGCTGTGTCCAACCAAGGAAACGTGTCCTATGAAGTGTGGATTCCTCTGAAGGAAGAGGCTGTGGAGACGGTTGATCTCAGAGGCCACTGTATCCACAATCGTCTGGCAGTATGTGGCACTATTGTAGAAGAAAAGGTCCAGCACGGTGTCGTTGCTGAACTGACGCAGACGGCTAATGCTAGGCAGTGTGATTCTCTCAATGTCTCTATTTAAAATAGAAATAAAACAGTAAAAGATGTATGTGGGTTAGAGAGAGAGAGAGAGAGAGAGAGAGAGAGAGAGAGAGAGAGAGAGAGAGAGAGAGAGAGAGAGAGAGAGAGTCAAACGTCTTACTTGTCAACTCCTGTAGTTTCTCCATGTAAGACTTTGTGCCAGTTGACTGGAAGATACTCAACCCTTCCAATGATGCACAAGTCCTCACTCTGCCTGAAGTGGCTGTTTAAGAGGCCGTTGGAGGCGTTTCGAAATTCATTAACTGCAGCAGTGAATGGGGAAAAACATGTCAAAATGCTTTAAAAAAAAATGGTACAATAATATGGAGCGTTGAGTGTCATAAACGTGGCTTGTGAACTGCTCGATAGTTGCTAAACAATCCAACATATTGGGAAGAAGTGTTCATTTTTAGTTTTAGGTGATAAAGGCTCACCACACTGGACAATGCCACGGAGACGTATGTCACAGGCCGGACCGATACCGTGAACCATGAACACCAGGTGGTCTACTATCTCTGGTTCTCCTACAGAAACACAGCAAGAAAATATATCAAAAGACTGATATTGTTAGCTAACAAACATTACAAACCACTAACCCTAAGCCATGCTTGAGCTTTAACCGTTCAAAAATCTAAGGCAGCATCCTAATTAAAGTGAACAGGAGAGACTCAAATGAAATGAGCTTGATGTTAGCATGTTGCTAAGCTAGCAATGTGAAACTTGTGCAGCGTTCACGCCATTTCGTAATAACCATAATTTCGAGATGACAACACGCAACGTTCTGATCTCGGACTCGGATAAAATAAAACCATGGTTTATTTTCGTAGCTGTACGAGGTCAGAATCTCGTAATTACGGTAATTCTGACATGGTGTGAACGCACCTTTTAACACGCATAAAACTACACAGTTTACAGAAATATTAGGTGAAATAGTCCAATAGAGTTCGATGTTATCATATTCCTATGCTAACAGTGTGATACTTTAATACGCATAAAAATACATAACTAAGGCTACACAAATATTGAGTGCAGATTTTGATGTTAGCATGTTCCTATGCTAACATTATGATACTTTAATACACATAAAACTACACAGCTCTCACAAATATTATGTGAAATACTCCAGAGTTTGATGTTAGAAGGATGCCCAGCTAACAAAATGACACACAATGCACATATGCAATACATACTCTATCGTTGACTCTAGTGTATACATTTTAAGGTTAAATTGTCATTAACCATCAAAGTCAAATAGCCCCTCTCTTTCCTCTACATAAGGAAAGCAGCGACAGTTGAGTTCATGAAGTGTCCAACATTCCAGAATTTCTTTTTACAATGTGACTTTAAAAGTAAAAAATAATCAAAACAAAACACAGCACACTAATATTGGGCAAAATTGTCAATTTTCAGTTATTGAACTTTTTATTTATCTTTTCAGTATTGAATGAAATAAGAATATTTGTTCTCTCTACATACTAGCCATCTTGGATGAGCTTACCACAATGCATTCTGGGACTGTCTACATTAAGGCTATGAGTATTTCTGCTTTAGAATTTGGCCAAAATTAGGTATTTTAAACCATTTGGAAGTGCATTTGTGTCAGAAACATGTAACTAGTAACTAGTAACACCCTAATATTTTTAAACAGAGTTTTAGGGAGCTGCACTTACCCTCTGGTATCTCTACTGGAATATTCTCAACTCCTCTCTTTAGAGTTACGGGTTGAGTTCGTTCAGATGGGGAAGGGGGAAAGTCCTTGCAACCACTGGGATACTGTGTCATAAGCTGAGGTAAAGCAGTGAGAAAGACAAAATGTAACTTGTGAACAGAAAAGTGTCCATTTTCCATGAGCTTCACATTTAAATAATACCTTTGGATTGTGAAGGATCACAGTTTCCCCTGTTGGGAGCTCCAAATTCCTCTTCCATTCGTCCAGCGTAACTGCAATCATATAGGCGTCCTGTTTTTGAATAAAGAAAAAGTATTAAGTATTAAAAAACTGTACAAATTTAATTTATTCAAGAACATCTGTGCATCTCACCTCTAGGAAATCACTGAGTTCCTCGCTGTAGGGAGTGTAGCTCACTTCTTTGCTGCCTTTGTGGAACCAGGAGCATCGTCTGACCTCGGTGGGCTTCTGTTCCCAGTACACGGAGTAGCGCTTTCTTTCACGTAGCCTGACGTCATACCGTCTTCCTTCTGTAGCCACTACCACTTCATCCTTTTCACTTTTCCCCACTGCAAACAAACCAGATCTCGTGGTTATCATTCGAAACATACATATGTACTTGTGTTAATAAACTAACTATACTTTCAGTAGTTGCAAACAATAGGTTTTAAAGTATCCAGAAGGAGACAATGGAAGACCTCGACTGTGAGCGTCCTCCAGTCGCCGTGAGTCTTCTCTGCTGAAGGGTTGCCAGGTGTCCTTGGAGTCCACCTGCTTGTTGAAGAACCAGTGGTACTGGACGGGTTCATACGGCTCAGAAATATTCATGCTGAGAAGAGCAGAGACGCCACACCAAGACCAGCGGACTGCAAATATAATGTTGCCATGTGTTTTAGTAATACGCTAATGGTCTCTGCGATCTCATTTGTGTACAGACACACACAAACACACTCAAACTTGTTTTTATAGCTTTAAATAGATTCTCCATTGACGTTATGATTTTTATACTGTGCAAACTGTATCTTCTATGTTCTATCCCCTTACACTAACCCTACCATAAACCTACTCATCACACAACCCTTTCTGCATTTTTACATTTTCAAAAAACAACACTTAGAATGATTTATAAGCTCTTTTCAAAATTGTCAAAATTTTCTCATTTTACTATCTTTGTGGGGACATTTGCTCCTCTCAATGTAGGTTTAACACACACACACACACACACACACACACACACACACACACACACACACACACACACACACACATATATATATACATACATACATACATATAAACATACATACATACATATATATATATTAGTCACAATATATAAAATCATCTGCTAAATGAATAAATGTTGATTGACATAAATAAACACAAACTATTTTTCTATATTTTACTATACTTCATATTGCTTCACTGAGTTTTTAAATAATTATTACATTTCTTTGCAGGGTTTTATAAGACTTTTCTTTATTTAAATGTCCAGCCAGTTATACCACTTAAAAAATAAATAGCAACATAAAATGTTGTTAATATAATAACAACAACAGAAGAAAATAACATAAAATATTGTCCATATGCAAAAAGAAATGAAAAGCAAAATCACAGAAAATTGGAAAGCACAATATGACTTTTTACTTTTTTTATATTAAATGAGCTTTATTTATTTATTTATTAATTATTCACAATAACATTAGCTGCCAGGAAATAAAAAAAAAAATTGCCAAAAGATAATAACATAGAATATGTAAAAAATAAATAAAAAAATGATACAATCCAGTGCTTTCAAAGCATGTTTTCAGCGCTTTTTTGTTTTTAGTTTGTTCCAAAAGATTTTAATATAATTTAGTCATTTTTAAAATGTGAAAAAATTGGTTTGCATTGAGCCCACTTCTTTTTATGTATATGGTATTTTCCTAATAAAATAAATAACTATAATATGTTGTTCTTTACATTCCAAATGGTCATTCTGAGTATAGAAAAGCACACTAAATACACAAATTTCTATCATACACTTCAGTTTTCTATTAATAAAGGTTTCTAAATCTTTCCAAAAATAATCTTGAGTAAATACAGTGTGAAAAAAAACAGGTGCAAAATAGGCTAGTTTCTTTTTCTAGTGCACAACATTCACAGGTAGCTATGAAATAAGCCTAAATCTTTCCAAAACATGCTTTTTTATATTTTTTTTTTACAAAAAAACATGATCCCAGTCAAAACTGGAAAATAAGTATTGCACATAGAGAGTATAGCAAAAGCTAATTTGCATCTCAGGTCCCTAGATAGGCTTTTCTAAACAAAATAAAAAATAAAAACAAAAAAATAAAACAGCTTAGCAGGATAAATTATGTTAAGTATTTTGTAAGAAACTTCCTTTATTTTGTTATTAACTCAAAACTTTTTTGTTGGCTATTTCAATGCTTTAAATCACTTTTGACATTAAACTCAAACATCAAGGAGAGCGGTTACGTCATCATATGGTGCCCCGGCAGCACTTACGTAATATTGGATGACGGCAGCAAAACAAATTACTAATAGTTGCATTATCAGTTGATGCACTGGCAATGTGTTGTGGACAAAACAAAATAACCAAACTAAAGTGTTTTTGTCATACGGACATTGCGGAGCGCGTTCGCGTACTGCAAAAGTAGGGCACGACATTTAAACGAGTGACCGAGGACAATGAAACATAAACAAAATGCATTTTATATGACCGTGCCAACTGAAGTATACAATACTAGCGCATATATGACGATTCGATATATGAAAAAAAATGCATAAAAAAGACTAACTGTATCACAAGGACAATTGATTTAATGATACCTAATAAGCCTTTTTGGAAATCTTTAAAGCACGATGTCAGGACTGACTACTTACTGGTCGTAAGTACTACAAACGTTTATCATCTGATACAACAAATGAAGGCAAATAAGAGGGAAAACCATAATAATGCATCGCATCGCAATCTACTCACCGGCTGCTCGTAAGGATGCCCGCTTAGGACAAAACTGACTTCTGACAGAGAGAGAGCAAACCTCACACACTGTAATTCACTATGGTGGTCAAGTCCGAAGTAAATGCATCTACCAGGGCAGAGCTGAAACCTTATAAGTATTCTTTGAGTCTAAAGGTCGACAGATAGGGGGGAATTCTGAAACAATCAATCAACAACAGCAACTGCGTTTCACCATAGTGAGATGGGTTATTATGAGTCAATGAATCTGAAATTATGGTGCTCATAATCACATGCATAATGATCTCAGAATAACAAATGATGCATTAATATTCTTTAGTTGTCAGTGTCTTGCATAAGATATGTGTCCTTTTAGAGTTATGAAAGACCACATTGGAGAATGGACTTCTATTTTAAATGAACTGTTTCTTTAAATATTTAAACAACTGTTTGACAAGACATTTAAAGTGACAGTTTACCCTAATTTGAAAATTCTATCATTTACTCCTCCTCAACCTGTATGAGTTTTATTCTTCTGTTGAACACAAAATAAGATATTTTAAAGAATGTTGATAACAGTTGACGTTTCAGTTTTTTCCTTACAATATGGAAGTCAGTGGCTTTCATTATTAATTTTATAAAGTTTAGAATCATGGTCATAAAAAACACAAATGTAAGAGTACTGATTAAATAGTGACCAAAAACGCAAACCGAAATCTTGAAGCTTCTAAAAAGTTTAGATATATAAACTTATACATTACATTTAGTTATATATATAGTCATATGAAGAGTTCAGATGCAAAAGTACCATCTGAAATTTTCTTCTAGAATGATCATTTTTATCAAGCTCGTATATATTTAAGTTCAATAATTTCACTTAAATGGCAATGCAAATTACCTTGTCATTTAAATGAAATTACTTAACTTAAATATACAAGGTTTATAAAAATGATCATTCTAGAAGAAAATTTCAGATGGCACTTAGAGGCTTTTGCATCTGAACTCTTTATATATACATTCAGTTTAAAGTGGTTTAATTTTCTATTCAGGTTTGTAATTTGACTGTTAAAAAAAATGTGACCGTATACAGCTTAAAATATAGTTTATAAAAGAAATAAAATACAGCTTAGAATGTTACAAATGTGGCCTAAATTAAGCTTGGGACCAACGGTTGTTTTGTAGGTACTGATAAACTTTAATAAATTATATATTTGATCATTTTGATAGATCTGTGTAACAGGGTTAAGCAGATGTTGAGTTTGACAAATATCATGACTACACTTTGTATAAAAATTGAGAAACTAAAATACCTGAAATGTATCTTCCATGTTGTAACTAGTTTCCAAATTATGCTTTTTCTTGGATGTTACATTTTTATAACTGAGAAAATTGTGTAACATGGTTGCATGCAAATTGTGAAATGTTCTTGATATAAAATTAGTTAGTTAAAAATAGCTTTAGAAATCTGACATTATGTTTATGATTGTTGGTTGACTAGAATGACCTCTAGTTCTTGCTTGGTTCTTCGGTATGGACCACAGATGCTGGGACCTCGTAGTGAAGGTCACAATTTATCAAACATATCTAATAGTTCTCAGGAAATAAAACAAAACATTACAGACTCACTTCCAGAAGATTCCCAGAGTGATGTTCCATACTGTATCAGATAACAGATAATACAGAGCAAAGGTCTCCTCACAGCAAGTCATCTTCAACAGTGTTGACAGACACTGAAATGTCGAATGATCTGCTCAAATTCCAGCTGATACATTAGAAATCATCACAAACTTTATTGACAAAGATATCAGGGGATTTCCCGTATGCATACAGTCTCTACTGGAGATCTCTATAAATATGTCTGCCAAGTTGTAAAACTGACCTAGAAGCTGTTTTAACATACATAAAGTTCTTTCACCATGATAGTTCACATATAAATTTTCAAAGAGCTTGATAAGTTACAAATTGTTTAAGACATTTTCAAAAAGACAGCTCTACGATACACAAAACCATTCATCGTGAATGTCTAAAACAGTATAGGAAGGCAACGTACTCGCTGGTTGACAGGCGGCACACATACAAAAAATAACAATACATAATCGCAGCGACTGGCTTGGTAAACTTTCACACAGAATATGGTTGTTGGTTGGGTTAAGGTGTAACAGAATTTGAGTTCCTACAAAGGTAAGAGGTAGCCTGGGTTGGCCGGCTTGCGTTCCTGTGCAAGAGCCGCTGCCTCTCTCATTCGGAGTGGTCTGTGGCAGTTCAAGTCGTTGAGAGCTGGGTAATGCTGTCGGTAACACAAGTACGAGAAGGCCAAACCGAGGAGAGATCCCACCAACACATCTGGAAGTGAACGGGAGACCGTGTCATTGCCTTGAAACCATACATGTCACTAGAGCAGTGATGATGATGGCATGCAATTCTCACCTTGCCAGTGATGTTTGTAGTCACATGTTCTGGAGAGGGCGATCATGATGGCGAAAAGGAGGGGGGTGAGGAAGGCACACAACCTCCAGGCTTTACCTCGGCCTGCTGGGCTAAAGCAGTGCAGCTTCCCAGCCACGTACAGGGCAGTGAAGCCCAGACCAGCAAACGCAACTATGACAACAGAAAAAGATAGAAAGTTGGTGGCTGAATGTTCAGAGAATATGAAGTCATATTATTTTGTGTTACACACACACACACACACACACACACACACACACACACACACACACACATATATATATATATAAAAAGATCAGTAAGATTTTTTTAAACTATCTTTTATACAGCAAGGAATGTGTAAATGGATCAAAAGTGACAAGATTTTTTACAAACAATTTATATTTCAAATTAATGTTGTTCCCTTAACCTTTCACTTCATCAAATAATTTCAACTTTGCCATCCTGGGAATAAATTAAATTTTTAAATAAATTAATATAGAAAACAGCTATTTTAGGGGGCGTTTACGCGACACCGGAAGGAAAACCTGAAAGTGAAAACATTTTAGCCGTTCATTTACACGACAATGGCGCTTTGGGCGCCTGAAAACAGAAACTTTTGAAAACGGGTTTCAAAGTGCAAGTTTAAAGGGTTAGTTCACCCAAAAATGAAAATTATGTCATTAATGACTCACCCTCATGTCGTTCCAAGCCCGTAAGACCTCCGTTCATATTCAGAACACAGTTTAAGATATTTTAGATTTAGTCCGAGAGCTTTCTGTTCCATGGCATACTGTTCACGTCCAGAAAGGCAATACAGACATCATCAAAGTAGTCCATGTGACATCAGTGGCTCGATCTTAAGTTTATCAAGCGACGAGAATACTTTTTGTGCGCAAAAAGTAAACAAAAATAACGACTTTATTCCACTATTCATTTCCTTCTCTCTGGGACTCGAGCTATTTCACGTAGTGTTTTTGCGCAGCGCGTCTATGTTGTACGTCACACGTAGGCTCACTATTGGCCGACGCTGGTCATGTGTGATGCGTGTGACGTACAACACAGACGCGCTGCGCAAAAACACTACGTGAACTCACTCGAGGCCCAGAGAGAAGGAAATGAATAGTGGAATAAAGTCGTTATTTTTGTTTACTTTTTGCGCACAAAAAGTGTTCTCGTCGCTTGATAAACTTAAGATTGAGCCACTGATATCACATGGACTACTTTGATGATGTCTGTATTGCCTTTCTGGACATGGACAGTATGCCGTCCATTGACTTTCAATGGAGGAACAGAAAGCTCTCGGACTAAATCTAAAATATCTTAAACTGTGTTCCGAAGATGAACGGAGGTCTTACGGGCTTGGAACGACATGAGGGTGAGTCATTAATTACATCATTTTCATTTTTGGGTGAACTAACCCTTTAAGAAAATTATACCGTTATCATCAACAAATTTGTGAAAAGGTGATGTCATGCGCATGCGTATTATGTGTTCAGTCTATAGGCGCGTTGTGTTTCTTTACAAAGTGACATCGCCATCTACTGGCCAGGCATGAATTATACAGTTTTTTTTTGTCGTTTTCGAGGATCCGTGTGAATGGGGATCATTTTGACAACGTTGCCGTCTGTACACGGAAGATGCAAAGGAAAATGTTTTGGTACATTGTTGTCGTGTAAACGTACTCTTAAATTGTAATAACATTTATGCAGCCTTGATGAGAGTTAGAGACTTAAAAACGTAAAAAAAAATCTTATTGACCACAAACTTTTGAACAGTAGTATATAATAAGATTTATTTATACTATATTATTAATTTATTTACTAAAATTTCTATAGATTTTTAAAAAAATGTCCCTATTGACTGACTTTTTTTAAAATATATCTTCCTGGTTTTATTGTGCATGATTCAGTGATGCCCTTTACTCCAAACAAAACAAATGTTGCTCATTGTAATCTTTTATGAAATGTACCAAAATTCCCTGAAGCAATCACGGAATGAAGCAATCAACAGAAATAAAATGTGTCATGAACTGTGTTTCAGGTTGACTTTAAAAAAATACCACTGAATAAACACAGCAGCTGCTCTTACAGGAAGAGTGTCCGCTTGGAAAGCTCTTCCTGCCTTCCATTACTACATCCGGGTCACCGCTACAGTGAAGCTCTGGGTTCATTTGGCCATCCGGGAAACAGCGGTAGAAGAAATCCGGTCGTGGCCTGGTATGGAGGGAGACATTAAGTTTAATTATGCCTGAGAGTATCTATTCCTCTCCTCTAGTCTTTCCACAAATGCTTCATTTTAGCTGAAAGTCAATGAGAGATCTTAATGTAATCTAATATGTAATTTTTTTTTTGTTTTTTTTTTTTTAATTAAACACCACATTTATCTGAAATTATTTACAAAATAAAGTTATGTGAAGTGGATTGAGATGAATACATTTTGAAAATTGGAAATTTTCATTTGGACATTAACACAGTTTGGTGCAAAGTTAACATTTTGCTAAGATTGGTCACTCACTCACTCACCTTCCCACGGCTAGCTTGACTGCATTAGTGAAAACTCCATTCAACACCAGGGTCAGAGTCACAGCTGTGTCATACAAAAGACATACAGAGACTTCCATTAGCCGGCAATAACACAAAAGATTATCAGATCATCATTTGATACTTTTGATAGATAAAAATCACTATAAACTAACATTACTGGGAGACATTCAACTATTCTATAATATATTTTATATGAACTAAACAACATAACACAAACACACACATATATATTATATATAATAGATTTTTCAACACACACATATACATTATGTATACTGTATGTGTGTAAAAAAAATATTTTATATATATATATATCTGAGAGTATCAGATATATATCAGTTTATGTTTAATATAATTATTAAAATGTATTCATTTATTACACTTGATTCTGATTGGTCAATCACGCCATCCAACTGTATGTTATCCCCCGATAACAACCGCTGAAAACAGATAACACAGACTCATCCGGGTCACTGAAGTCAGCGATATAACACTTTTGTTAGGAATGTTTTTTCTTCAAATAAGTTTAGCGTTTGGTGAGCTAATAAAATATTAAAAATCTAAATTTTGAGTACAGATACTAAGTTATGCCATCCAGTATCGCAGACTTGCTCTCGTTTCATACAAACGAAATTTTGTGTCGAAATGTACGTGGCAAGTAGTCGTGTAATAAGCAGGATAACGCACAACCAGCCGGTTGTCATCATAGAATAAACCCTGACAGAGTGATTAGGAAGTGATTAGGACCCCGACTTTTGGGGGTTTATTCAGTGTTATACCATAGTCTGGGTGAATACTCGATTCTGATTGGCTGAAGGGTGTCCATTAAAAAATGATAGAGGACAGATAGTAAATAAACCGTCAGGCGTAACCAGGGAAACCAAGTTATTGTTTGTAAAAACTTTAGATTTCGATTGTAAAACTAATTAAAAAATAAACTAATGTTTTAAAAATGTGTTATTTGGCAAGTGACCATGGTATAAGCGGGTTAATGCCCTTCGAGGTGTCCATTGTCAGGTATTAATGGACTTCGGCGGAAGCTGCGCGTTGAACGGTTCACGCCTCGCCGTCGTCCATTAATACCCAACAATGGACACCTCGTCGGGCATTAACCCTTACATAACAACCGGCTGGATGTGAATTATCCCTTACATATATCCTGAATGACGAGTCCATATAAATAATAACCGAATGATGAGTCCATATAATTCATAAATTCATGCACACCAAAAAACACTGCTAAACACACGCTGAAATTAATTATTAACTGAAAACTTAATTTCTGCGATTAATGTTTAATGTGTTCAAAATATTTAACGTAATTAACACAACATTTTATTTTTTGCCATCCTTTGGCAGTGTAAAAGTATAATTAAAAAATTATTATATTTTGAATTTTATTTAATCATGATTGCTTGTATATATTTTATATATGTAAATATTTATAAAACACACACTTAAGTCCTTACCCAAAGACGCCTCTTTCATATCTTCCTTTCCACCTTGTTTCAAGAAGGTAAACAAAGAAATAACCACCAATGGAGCGAAGAGGGCGATAGACTGTTTAAATCAGAGAAATAATGATATCCCTTTAATCAAACACCAGCATGGCATATTCAGAAGCAGTTTCATGGCTGAATATGAGTGGAAAGCACTTACAAACATAAGGCGGGTAGGAACACGGTCCTTTTTGACGGGATGGAACTTATAGAGCCAGAGTTCCTCAGGCTGGATCTCACGGCTGAAGGGAGGAATCCCCTCAGTCACGCTACAAGAACATAATTACAGTGAGAGAACAATCCTCATCTCCACAAAACAAGCAAACAGAGGCACAGCTCAGGAGAGCTGAGAGAGGACCTGGCTCTCCAAAACAGAACAAAAGACTGGAATAACAGGTTATGAATAAAAGGTTACCGGTTAGATCCGTCAAACCCACAGAAGTAGTTCAGGTCAAAGGTCTGGGTTAGCAGGGGCGTCGCACCCGTGGGGGATGTGGGTGTTTTAACACCCACACTTTTCCCGATGAGAGGGTTCAACACCCACACTTTTTCTGCAGGTTTTCCGCAGTTTTGCACAAACGCCTTACTACAGTCGTTCCTCCGTTTCTGCCGGAGAAGAGGCTGCCTCCTCTCCCCCTCCCTCTCAAACGTGACACCGGCTTTGAGTGTGACCGGCTGATGATTGGCTGTTCTGCCTTAAGTCCCGCCTCTCTTGGTGTGTTAGATGTATCGCCAGCTCGTGCTGAGGCGGGAACTTGATTAAAGTTACTTGAATGTTTATCGTTATTTACGTCTCCCCTTTCCAGGTACTTTGAATGAGTGTTTATGCTTTGGAGGTTTTTAAATAAGCTTGATATGTGTTTGGGAAGATGTTCTTTTTATGTTTTGTTGACATGTCGAGTGTTTTCTGTATTATATTTCGTTTTTTAGACTAATGCTAATTTGGATATTGTTCAGCAGCTAGCTAAATTCAGTTATGTATGTGGTATGTAGTGTATAAAGTAACTGTGATGAAGAAGGCAGGGGATTGACGAGGAAGAGGGACAAATAGCCATTATTAAGCAGTGTATTTATGGGTTTGTTGCCAGTGCAATTGATTTTGATGTTTTGAGCGTTGTTTGTTGATTAGCTGAATACTTTAGTGGATACTTACCTGTTGTGTTTGATTGTACCTTTTGAGGAGAAAAAAGTGAGAAATCATGACCTTGGGTCTCATTCATGAAACATTCGTAAATATACGAGTAAATATGTGAGTGATTTGCGAGACATTCCCGAAAATTCTTCTCCTGATTCACAAATACTTCGTAAACGTCAGATTTGATAGTGAAATGTGTGTGTGGGTTAATGAATTCCAATCAGTCGTAAATGGGACGCGCGTGCACGCTCATTCTCTCAATTACCATAAATCCCGCCCATTAAAACCAACTGACAACTATATATGGGCATCATCTTATGACACGAAACGAAGGATTTCAACATGTCTTCTCAAAAGCGAATGAAGAAGAGAAATTTCTCAGATGCAGAAATTGAAGTTTTATTATCAGAAGTTCATTCAAAACGCCACATTTTATTTTCAAGCATAGGCCTACATAGTGGCGTATCAGGTCCTAAAAAAAAAGGATTTTTTAGGTGCTTTAGGTAAAAATGCTTGGCAGCATATTACAGATGCAGTTAATGGAGTTTCATCTGTTAATCGAACAATCCCAGAAGTGAAAAGAAAATGGTTCGACATGAAGCTTGACTGCAACACTTGTGACTTGCGGACTTGTAAAAAAAAAAAAAAATGAATAAACAGCTTGAATATAAAATAAAAAAATAAATAAAAAAAATAAAAATAAAAAAACTTGCGGACTTGTGTGCCGTTTGCAGATGCTATTACTGCCTCTCGTAATAAAAGTCAAAAGAAAAACCGTATGTAATTACTATATAGGCCTATAATATTTTTTCAAAATGCTGTGTAAATATGTAGCCTACCCGATTAAGGTGAATTAAAATGCAGCCTTATTAATGAGCAAAACGTTCGGATGTTAAGCGCACTATTTACGTGTGGCTGGGAGCAGATTTATCTGGGTGTAGATTTCTTTCGTACCAACTAACATTTGGAAAATACGAACATTTTAATGAATCCGAAAATTTACGCCAGAACCACTTTACACACGATTTACACAAAAATTTGTTCTGCTCGTGTTTCATGAATGAGACCCATTGTTTGCATATCTGTTGAAGAACTATGAAAGAAAAGTGTATATTATTTTAATGTTTAAAAACAGTAAATTGTTACATTATTTATACCACCTGAGAAAAAGCTTTGGGTGGCCTTTTTTTTTTTTTTTTTATAAATATATCTCCCCTCTTCAGGGCGCAAGTAAGCAAAATTTAGCAGTCTCAGTCACAGTCCTGTCAGACCCATGTCACTATCAAGCTTACCACTGTCTTTTTGTCACGCAGTATCATTAAGATGCAGAAAAGAAAGAGGCAGGAGAAGATTGACATCTTTTTCAAGAGAAATCCTGTAAGTGAAGTTGAAAGCTGAAAGTTGAAAAATGTTGACATTAAACAACAGTAGCCTATTATCATTAGATATTGTTTGCATTTATTTCATGATATTACTTTTCAGTATCCACTGAGGTTTGCTAGTGCCACAGCTGTAACTGTTTGACCCTATTCCTTTACCACTGCACCCTTGTTTAGGAGAGAAAGTTGCTGGAGCCATCAGTTTCAGATAGAGCACAGGAAGGTTCACAGGTGAGCAATGAAATGAATATTACAGTTTCTGAAAGAGTTATATGAAGGAAGAGAGGCCATGCGTGTGTTTGTGTAATGTTTGGTGCTTATTTCCATCCCAGGTGCATGCGTGTGTCTGGTGTGTTTATATCAAATTCACAATTTCATTTCAAACGTTTTGATTAGGGTGTATGTGAGGATGTGGCCAGGAGTGAGGAAGACAGAGATGAAGAGGGAGGAAAAAGCAGACCCGAAGCAGGCAGGCACGAAGCAGGCAGGCCCGAAGCAGGCAGGTCCGAAGCAGGCAGGCACGAAGCAGGCAGGCACGAAGCAGGCAGGCACGAAGCAGGCAGGTCCGAAGCAGGCAGGCACGAAGCAGGCAGGCACGAAGCAGGCAGGCACGAAGCAGGCAGGTCCGAAGCAGGCAGGCACGAAGCAGGCAGGTCCGAAGCAGGCAGGCACGAAGCAGGCAGGCACGAAGGCAGGTCCGAAGCAGGCAGGTCCGAAGCAGGCAGGTCCGAAGCAGGCAGGTCCGAAGCAGGCAGGTCCGAAGCAGGCAGGCCCGAAGCAGGCAGGCACGAAGGCAGGTCCGAAGCAGGCAGGTCCGAAGCAGGCAGGTCCGAAGCAGGCAGGTCCGAAGCAGGCAGGTCCGAAGCAGGCAGGTCCGAAGCAGGCAGGTCCGAAGCAGGCAGGTCCGAAGCAGGCAGGCACGAAGCAGGCAGGCCCGAAGCAGGCAGGCACGAAGGCAGGTCCGAAGCAGGCAGGTCCGAAGCAGGCAGGCCAGAAGAACAGAGTGAGGGAGAGGTCAGAGAGGATAAGGATGAAGATGAAATGGTTGAGAGAGGAGCAGAGAACTCAGACGTGGCTGTTACTCGCCATCAGTTCAGTAAGCCCAATCAACCAGATCCAAAATTAATTGCAAAACAGTCCTTGCCCAAATATACTCTGAGTTTTCAAACTCAGTGGTACCAGAAATTTCCATGGCTCCATGTCAGTCCTGGTGTTGAGGGTGTATTGTGCTTTTACTGCTCCAAAGCCTTTAACTCTGAGACATCACCTCTTGCCAAGAATGCTGATTCAGCATTCATTTCATCTGGGTTTAAAAATTGGAAAAAAGCCCTTGAGCGATTTACTGTGCATGAGAGATCTGATAGTCATAAGACAGCCATGACAACGCACATCTATGAAGATCAATCAGTACAGGTTCAGCTATCTAGTGCGAGTGTGAAACAGCAAGAGGAAGCAAGGGGATGTCTTCTCAAAATCATTGGTGCTGTGCAGATGTTGGCTAGGCAGGGCTTACCTTTTAGGGGCCATGAATGTGGTGAGGGAAATTTTGAACAGGTTCTGAAGTACAAATCAGAGGATGACCCCTCTCTAACCAAGTGGTTGACAGGTGGTAGAAAGGATGTATATACTTCAGCTATGGTTCAAAATGAAATTCTAACTTTGTTCAGCAGCGTGATCATACGCGAAGTAGTTGAAAACATCAGATCACTTCCACACCTTCAGTTCTCTGTGATGATGGATGGGACACGAGACGTGTCTGGAAAAGAGCAAGAGGCAGTGTGTTTGAGATATGTTGACAAGGATTTAGTCCCTCGTGAAGAATTTATTGGTCTTTATGAGGTTTCTTTGACAACAGGAGAAAATCTAGCAAAAGTAGTCATGGATGTTTTGCAGCGCCTAAACTTGCCTATCACTGGGTTGCGTGGCCAAGCATACGATGGGGCCGCAAATATGGCTGGCAAATACAATGGAGCACAGGCCATTGTAAGAAAAACACAACCTCTGGCTCCCTATGTTCATTGTGCTGCCCACTGTGTTAACCTAATTACACAGAGGTCCTGTACTGCCTCAATATTTATACGGAATTCTCTGGATTGGGTCAATGAGTTGGGAGTGTTGTTTGGGCAGTCAGGGAAACTGAAGGGCATATTTAAGGGAATTGCAAGGTCTGAGGAGGGTGAGGGTCCATGTCACACTATAAGACCTCTGTGTCCAACAAGGTGGACGGTCCGCACTAGTGCCATCCGAAGTGTGCTAAACCAGTACGAGTGCATAAACAAGGCTTTGGCTGAGATGGCAATGAGTGAGTCTGATGCGGCTAGTAAGGCACAGGGGCTGTATGAGACATTTCAGCAGGGAAATGTTGTCCTTGGTCTTGTGTGTGCTTTGGAGATCACAGGGGAGTTGGAGGTTTTGAATATGTCCCTCCAGAGAAGAACACAGACCCTAGATGGTATGCTTTCAGCTGTTGCCTGTGTTAAGGAAAGTTTCAGCAAAAAGAGAAACACAGAGAGTTTTCAGGCTCTTTACACAAAAGCAACAAGGATGTGTGAGACACTCCATCTCACTCCAATTGCCTCTCCTCGTGTCCGTATCCCACCTCAGCGCTTCACAGGTAGTGCTCCTGCACATGTACATGTGTCCCCTTCTGACTACTACAGGACTGAATTCTACAAAGTTCTGGATGTTGCTGACATGCAGTTTAGAGAAAGATTTGAGCAGGAGGGAATGCAAATGTTAAGGCACCTGGAACAAATTCTCTTAACTGGAAAGATACATGATGTTGTCCAACAGTACCCAGAAATCAACCCAGACATCCTCAAAGTTCAGCTTGCGTTGTTCAGAATGAAGTACAGCTTCCAGTCTAGTACTGAAATTGTTGCTGTTCTTCAACGGATGACCCCAGAGGTCCGTGGTCTCTTTGACCAAGTCGAAACAGTTGCCCGACTCCTCCTAGTTGTGCCTGTGTCATCAGCAGAGTCAGAAAGGAGTTTCAGCAGCCTCCGGAGGCTGAAAACATGGCTACGCAGCACCATGACCCAAACCCGCCTCAACAGTGTTGCTGTGTGCCATGTACATAAAGACAAGCTGGACAGGGTAAACAGAAAAAAGATTGCTGAACAGTTTGTCTCCTGTAAGGAGGGCAGAAAGAGCACTTTTGGTTCTTTTAAATGAGAGGTAGTTGGTCATATGTTCATTGGTCAGTTTGGTTGTTGTTCTTTGCATATATATATATATATATATATATATATATATATATATATATATATATATATATATATATATATATATATATATATATATATATATATATTGTTCTTAATATATATATATATATATATATATATATTTATATTGTTCTTAATATATATATATATATATATTATATATTGTATATCTGGAGTTTGCTGTAACAAAAATAGTTTCCCCCTCTGATTATTAAAGTATTTCTGATTCTGATTCTTTAGCAAGTCTACTGTTGCGTATTTTCACTTATTTTATTATTTTCCGTGTTCCGAGTGTGTTTTTATACTTTTCTAGAATCACTAATTTAAATGGGAAGCTTTTTATATCTTTTTTTTTTTTTTCGAAGAACTATACCATACAAAATGTTATCAAGAAACAAAAAAGTAAAAAAAGAAACAGAAAAAGATGGAAATACAAATTACAACAAACAAAACAATTGCCAGGGGGAGGAAAGTATTATACACGCATAAAATCAAATAAATAAATTGCAAAATTTACAAATTTTTAAAGTTCTTACTGCTTTCTTATTCTGAGTCTCTGATACTGTCAATATAAATACATATTTCAGTTAACAAAACCATAAAATTGTTTTTTTTTTTTATTGCTAAATTTACACTTATGAATGTGAAATTTGGTCAACAGAATAAGTAAATTAATTAAGTAAAAGTACTGTTCTTTTTGGTCAGGATAGTCAGTTAAGCCAAAAAGTACATCTTCCCATAAGAGTGAAAAATGTTTTAAACACTGAATATTCTCCCTAATAAACCTTTGGACCTTACCCCATAGTGTAACTGAGTGCACAGTGCCAAAATAAGTGCAAGGCAGTCTCCTCATATTCATTACAAAAAGTACAATTTACATTTATTCCTTTTTTAAAAATTTTGTAAGTAATGACTTGCTGGATAAAATCTGTGAATAAGTTTATAAGAAACTTCTTTAATCTTATTTCTAAAATAGCTTTTTATATCTTGTATGCTATACCTTTTGTACCCTTCTGTCATTGTATTCATCGTTTTTATTGTTAATAAACAAACCACATCCATCCCCCCCACTTTTAAAAAGCTTGCTACGCCCCTGTGGGTTAGTAATACAAGAATAAAGTGTAGGCTACTTACAGAAAAACACCTAAAAGCAGCAGCCGTACAATAACTTCAGCAATGAAGCCATTATCAAAACTCTTCCTCATCTTTGGTCTTGGTTGGTCATTGAATATGGAGACACCTTCCCCTAAAACCTGGAAGAAAGTGGAAGATGATTTTGCATTGAACTGAAACCAAGAATTCATATACAGTAGATGCATTGAATTAAATGTCTGAGAACATTAAAGATTAAACTTCATCACCAACAACCTCCCACCAGCATGAAATGAGAAGATATGATGAGGAATGTGACACTTCAGCTGGTTAGTATTATAAACCCAACATCATTCGAAAATAAACCATTAGTGTTATTCAAAAGGGGATTTATATTATATGTATTACGCATGCGACACAAAAACCTGTTAGTAAAAATAAACAGTTTAAGATGGTTTCTGGATTCTAACTGGTCTATGATGGTCATTACAAGCCAAGTATCACCAGATAGCAGCTGGATTGTTGCTGATCACCAACTAATGACCACCTTGGATCAACTAGAAACCATATACAATGTGTCAAAAACCAGTTTAACCATCTTAAGATGATACATACAGCTGGTAGCTGGTTTGTTGGTGGTCCAAGATATCACAATTTTAACCAGCTGTAGACCTAAGATGGTCTACAGCTTGGACCAACTAGAAACCAGATACCATGTTCAAAAATACAACTTGATTAACCACAGTTTCCCTACAGATCAATCACCGGTTAAAACATCCAGTTTAAGATGGTATCTTGATTTTAACTGGTCTATGATGGTCATTACAAGCTGGTTGACCAAAAACCAACCTGAATTATGACCAGCTAGCAGCTGGTTTGTTGCAATCACCACCTTAGATCAGCTAGAAACCATCTACCATGTTCCAGTTTAACTACCTGAAGATGGTATATGAACAGCTGGTAGCTGGTTTACTAATGGTCCAAGATGGATGGCAGATACCACAGTTTAAACCAGCATAAGAGATGCCAGGTTTGTTACTAGTATAAGATGGTCTACAGTTTAGGACAACTAGAAACCAGCTACCATATGTTCCAAAACACAGCTAGATGTAGCGTAGTTTTTCCAGCGCGGAAGTAAGGATCGAAAAGTCCAAGTGAAACCAGATCATCACTTGAGTCGCCCCCGGTCGCGCGGCACATCTGTGATATTTGCTTACGAACATTTCCGCAAACACGACATCGCGCATCCTCCGTCTTTTGTCTGCAGCGCGGAGTTGAATACAGACCTTCGGATTCTTTCCTTTTCTGTTTAAACCGTCGCCTTGTCGGCTGTTGAGAGCAGCCACCGGAGCAGAATTTTGCGATGTTGTCGGTCATATATATTTGACATGTCCAGCAGCAGAGGCTGACCGTGCTACAGATCAGCGATAAAGAGGTCTGACTGACGAGCCAGTGCCAGCAGTGCACATACACGGACAATTAACACGTCAGTCCTTTCCGAATCGCGGAGCCGTTTAACTGAACAGGTTCTTTTTACAGATTCGATAGAACCGATTCGTAGAGCTTTTGTGAATCGCATGACAGTGGCCTAAAGGGAGATTGTGAATGACTGATGACTTTGGCATTCGTTTTTAAAATAGCAATATTTTCGCTTTGAAAATTAATCAGATAATCCCAAGAATATTACACTTTCATAATTTATCTTTACTTACTTAAAACCAGCTGTCCTCAGATTATAAAGGATGAATTCAGGTTGATTAGGACACTTTCTGTATCACTCCAATGGCAAAAAAGTGTCCTAAATCACCCTGAATTCACCCTATTTCTGAATACTACGCTATATTCCTAAAATATTTTGAACTCAAACTTTTGAAAATATTTATGAAAACATTTCAAATCATGCAAAATCAAAGTCAGCCTTTTGCTATGAACTCAACAATGTTACTGACTTACATGTTAAATAAATGAATGGAAAAATTAGTGATAGAAGTAATATTTAGATAAACGATGATTCGAATGTATTAGTGAATCACGAACAGTCCGAGCGAATCGATTCGCACGAATCTGACATTTCAGTCGTATTTTTAATGAATCATGCGCCCTCTAGAGATCGTCACAGGCATTTAAAAAGCCCCAACCCTCGACAGTTTTTGCACAAGCAAATTTCCTCAGCCACTGGCAAATATTTGACGACATATTCATTCAAATGTAGATTCAAAGAAACACTTGAACATTCATTACAGTTTATTGAAGTCAAACCAGGCAAGTCTGAAAACGTTTAAATCTGTGGAATGTCGCTTAAAGTACTCTCAGAATAAATTATGAATTCTGAAGAAATACATCTCAAAAGTTGGTCAAATAAAATACAAGAAAAGAAATGTACAAAATGTTTCTACGTTCACAAACATTCAGAAGCAATATTACAAGCATTCTTATGACACTACAATATAATGACAATGAAGTTGTGTTTTTTTTTCTTCTTTTTTTTCGCTTTCTACTATGTACAATTGATCAAGCATCATTCTCTTACACAATGCAATGACATAGGCTACATAACATAGCCAAAGAAATCTCTACATCATTAGAAAACTTGGAGAGGACATACATTCTACCCAAGCCATATCATTTAGGATACGTTTTATTCAGTTGGAGTGTGTAATGTGATTCAATGCGCATGGTGAAAAATATTACAAGAACACTTAACTTTACACAAACTCTGTAACTCAGTAGCAAGAATTAGTAAACAGGAATGTGAAATCAGTACACAGAAATCAAAGTGTAAGCTGGTAGGACACCACCTTTAGTAAATTTAGTTAACCAACACAAAGAACATGCTCGGATAGCACAAAATGATAATGACACCTTCAAATACACATAAAAAAAAAGTACACAAAGTACAGTGCACTGACACCAAACACTGGAATCAATGGAGGTAATACACTTTTAACATTTGATGCGGCAAAGTCGATATAGCAACAAATCACCTACAGTCAGATCAGTTTTTGAACCACTGCATAAACAACAAATGTCGCTGGAAAAAAACAAACTGTCGAAATATTCTAGTGATCATCCGTATCCGATTAAACATGTAAAAATAAAATAAAAAGGCCATATAAAGAAAATTAAAATGAGTAAAAATAGTACCAACAATGACCAGGCAAAACAAACATGTGCTTTGCATCCCGCCAACTGCATTTTCTTGATATTTTTAATAATAAACATAAGGGCAAATATTGGTATTTTCAGGAACAAAAGTGCCTATGAATTCTAAAAAATAAAAGTAAGCTATATAAAAATAAATGTAAACTATAAAAATATCGCATATCAGAACATAAACAAGCAAAAGAGACTCAAAATGCCTTCCATGTTTCGAAGACGCAGATGCAAGTAAGAGCACACATTATTTTCATAAACATACAAATCTCAGTTTGGCAGTCAAATCGTCAGAATTCCTTAAATTTGCCGTCGGATGCAAGGATCCAGTACAGATATCCACCAACAACGCTCCATTTCGAGACCGAAAAACAATAAATACAGAAATGAACAAAAGGCAAAATGGACACGATTCAAGTAAAATGAAACTTGCAGCGCTTTCCCTCCTTTCCATAAAGTGACAAACATACTGGTGGTGCCATCACGTATAATACTTGTACTGTGGTCTATAAAAGCGTTCATGTGAAATGACTAACGAGTAAGTATACAAAGCCCATGTGCCGAAGCCGTCGAGTCGTCGAGTCTTCATCCGTGCAAACTGTGGCACAGCACGACTGCACAGCTACCAGTGACAAGAGAGTAACAGTTCCACTTTACAGCACAGGCATCAAAGCTATTGAGTTAAGTAGATTCACATCAAGAACAAGTCACAGAGAGGAATATGCTACACTCTGCCGTAAACCGTACAGCCCTCCCACTACATCCCACGGTTCGGTTTTTAGCAAAGAAGTGCGTGTCGTTACAACCGAACGCAATCGAAGGACGATGCTAAAGAAGATAAACCAAAGTGTGCGGTTAAGGTACGGTTTGATACCTTTGAAACGAGTACAGCGATATACGAGGCGTGAAATACGATCGAAAATAAAAAAACAGTAAGTCTGATTATATTTACACTCTGAAACAAATGTAAATAAAAAAAATAAAAAAATTGAGAAAAACAAAACAAAAATCACATTATTTAAAGATTGTACTCACAGTCTCACAACTAGCGCTGCTCGGAAACATATGGGTTCCTCGTATTTGATATTACACACTGGCACCTGTTCAATACTCACAATGGTAAATATCTGTTTAAGACACATGGCAGTGTTGGAGTATATGTGGCTTAACACTACACCATCAAACATTACCGTTTGGACACGTCGGAACTGATCTTCTCGGGTGACCGATAGTTATTTCTAACACTTATAACTCTGAATTTTTACTCAATGGACCCGAAAGATGAGGGCAATACAGTACCGGCCAAGCAATTATGTCATTTTGCTGACAAAAAGGGCACATATACAACAACACGATTAGTGATATCAAATTGACTAATACAGATGAATAATACTGTACATTGTGAATGGATGTAAACATCGACATAAATATATTAATGATTATATATCTTACAAATCACAAACTCACTGGAATGGGGGGGGGGGGGGCAGTTGAACAAACCTCGTATGTCTTTTGAATCGATCTTTTTTTTTTCCTTTTCTTTTTTCTTGATGTTATCACGACAGGCTCATATTCAGACATGTAGTGAAATCCTACTGGAGGGGGGGGCGAATGGTTGCGCCCGACACATATTACAACAGTCTTTGCTATTTACATGAGGTACATAAATAAAGTTCTTGGTTTAAAGTGTTTATAGCGTGTTTTTAAAGTACCATAGATGTGGAAACTGACTTTGCCGCTGAAAGGCGTCGCTTAAACCGAGTGTGTTTTTTTGCCGAAACGGAGCACGTCTGAAAAAACAGTGAGAATTAGCTGTGAGCTTTTGCTTATAAAACCAGAAGTGAGTCGCTTATATTGTTATATAAGCCCGTATGAATTTGACATGAGGCCGTAAATTGTGATATGTTCGAAAAATTCATATCAGCTGCTGTAGATTTGGAATGAATCAAACCAGTTTGTCAAGTCCACTTGCTTTTAATGAAAAGTGGACCAGCTAGCTGCATGTATCTACTGTAGTTTGAACTTTCATGTACTTTGAAGTGGCTTTCAACGTTTTCTTGGTGCTTTGGCCCATTCACTCTCCCTCTCCCCCCTCGTCGTCGTCCTCTTCCTCCTCGTTGCCGTCGTCCCCTTCCTCTCCGGGTTCCATCAGTTCCTTCTTTACAGCGAGCTGGCTAGTGTTAGCCTGAGGCCCTAAGGGTCTCTGGGGGTCGTGGTTGGAGCAGCAGGGCCGGTTGTCCAGGGCAGACACTGCCAGCTGTCCTCTCTCATGCTCTCGGCAGAAGGAGGCGGGGCAGAAGTGGCAGAAGGAGGCGGCGGCGCGCTGGCACACGCTGCACTGATGCCAGGGGCATTCCCATCGCCCTGAGAAAGACAGAAGAAACACATCAATCGCACAACAGGAAAGTACTGTCAATTCCTTTTCTATTTAATAGATTAATATCGGCAACATCTCCTTCTGATTGAAATGTCTCTACATCAATTAGGGTTAGAAGAACTGTTGCCAAAAATGCTGGAAACATAATAATCCAATAATAGATTCTCAAGCATTTGCCTATGCAAATAGTGGTTATATATATATATATATATATATATATATATATATATATATATATATATATATATATATATATATATATATATATATATATATATATATATATATAAATTTTTTTTTTACAAATATCATGAATTATTAATTCATAAATAAAGTTATAAATTGGGGAGTCACACCACATGACATTTTACAACCTGAACTAATCTTGTTTGTCATAAAAAGTCAAATTAACAGCAATTTTCAGAGACTTATTGGCCTTGACACGATCATGAAGGTCTGCAGGCCAGGGGTCCGCTTTATGATATCATTTCTGGTTTTGTTTTTTACCCCTGCAGATTGGTTTTGGTCAAAATGAAGAAAATATATTTGATAAATAAATGTTACAAATTTCACATATAAAATATGTTTTGTTAAAAATACACATTTTGTCCTAAGAAATAATATTATTAAACAATTTTTTTTTCTTTTATTTAATAATTTCATGCTTTTCGTGAGATCCCCCATTTTTTATGACATCAGGACAGTTGTATTATCTTGACTTTTTAAATTTTTATTCTCCAAAATGTTTTCATTATTAAAAAATCTTAGCTGATATGTACCTCTTGCAATTGTTGTAATAAAAATAGTTAAACTCAAAAAAATGATGTCAATTTAATGTTGTACATTTTTAGCATTAATTATAACATAACTACATTTAAATAATTGTATGCCCCCCCCCCAGAAGTTTGCTGAGGCCCCCTAGTGGGCTCCGCCCCCCTGGTTGAAATTGATCTAGATCAGGTATGGGCGAATTCAGTCCACAGTCCTGCAGACTTTAGCTCCAACCCTAATCAAACACACATGCAAGCTAATCTATGTCTACAGCATTACTATTTTAGACATTAATGGTATGGAAATCTAAATGTAACAAGAGTCCATCCAGAATGTGGCAGCATTGTTCACCTCAGGAAGCATTACTGTGAAATTCTCACAGTCGACAAGAAGAGCTGAAGTGACGGACAGCACGTACCGTATGGAGGTTTAGTCAGGTTGAGGCAGAGGAGATGGTAGGCCTTCGGGCAATCTTTTTTGTCACACATGACCAGCTCTCCTCCCTCTCCACAGCAGTAGCAGTAATACTCATGGGTCTGTTTGCTCTCCGTCTTCAGTTTGCGCTTCTTGGGCTTGAGTTTAGCATTGCGCACCTTCTCTTCCCTCTCCATAACCACTGCACTCTACAGGAAGTGAAACAAGGTTTAAGACGGACATCATGATGATGATGATAATGGAAAAAGAAAAGGACAAGGAACCAAGAGAAAAACAAACATCAAACTAGAGTTAAAGCGCAAATACACCTCAGCTATTGGAAACTTCAGAGAATTGTCAATGGTGCAACAGGAAATCGTGGGTAAGCACTGCATGTGTTCCTGACTAATTCAATTAGGCTTTACCTTGGGCTTGACTCCAAGAAAACCACTGCAGTTCTCGGCCCCGCAGTGGCACGATGTCCTCCCGTTACCCAGACAGTCCAGGTTGTAATTGAAGGTCAATTCTGTGTCTGAAGAAAATATAATTGTCAATTAGCTTCTAAACAAACATTTTGTCACTTTTTCAAAGAAAATACTTTGTATTTCTTACCAGCAGCGATATCACACAAAGTGAAGAGTCCTATCCGCACATCTCCGTTCACGGTCCACTTCTGAGTCTCACAGTTGGGACTGCAGCTGTGGTTCATAAAGCGTGACAAATTCCCTTTGGGTCCAGCATCAATCACACGATCCTGAGAAACACAGGAGGGCTGACTTTAATACAGCTGAGATGACGTTATAATGTGACATGCACAAAGTGGACATGTGGTACCTTTGTGAGGGTCAGCATGTAAAAGTTGGTCACATGATTCTCATTAGCATTTCGTATTCGTTGCTTGCACTCCTCTGAGTCAATCAGTTCCCCGACATACTCCATGACGAAATCCCCCTAAATGACACATAATGAAGTTTAAATATTTCACACTGATTATTTTAGGTATTCCACAAAAGTAAGAATACCTAAATTAATTGTTCTACATAAATTAAATTACATCTATTTATTTAATTTATTAGACACAAAAATAATTCATAATAATAATGTGATATTTCAAGATATTGGGCTGTGAAAGAAGTATAAATAAAATTGCAATTTGTTTATTTTTTCATGTAGCTTTTTTTAGTTATGAAAAGCAGGCCACCATCTCTAAAATAAATAAATACATACATATAGAGTATTCTTCTTACATTTACTTAAAAAAAAAAAAAAACTATAGATACTACTCTCACCAACAGCAATTTCTGACCTATTAAATATTTTTGAGCTGAGCAAAACAGTTATTTTAGTATTTTTACATACTATTACTAATTATTTATTACTATAGTACTATTTATTAATATTTTAATAATTTTTTTAGTTTTCATTTGAACTTGTTCAATTATTAGTAACTTTGTTTTATGTTTTTGTAATTATTTATTACTATTATTTTTTAAATATTATTATTATTAAATTCAATTTCTTTCCAGTTAATAATTTTAGTGGTTCAACTTAAACTTAAAGGGATAGTTCACCCTAAAATAATTCATAATTTAGTCATAATTTAAGTCATAATTTACTCACCCTCAAATTGTTCCAAACCTGTATGAATCTTTCTTCAATTGAACACAAAAGTTAAAAAAATACACAAAAAAATTCGGTAACCAAACAGTTGACGGACCCCACTGACTTAAAATATATACTATGGAAGTCAATGGGGCCCATCAACTGTTTGGAAATTCACACAGGTTTGGAACAACTTGAGGGTGAGTAAATGACAGAATTTTTTATATTTTAGCTAGTTGTCAATGCAATTTTTTTAACTTTTTATTTATCTAACATTTTATTTTAACTTTATTTCAATTAACACAAATATTTTAAAAGTTTTGGTTTATAATAACCCTGGAGCATACCTAGAAATATTTACAACACTTAAGATTTTATTTATTTCCCAGACGTTTCAGCTTTGAGCTTATAACTTTTCTGAATTAAAGATCCAGGCCATTAGTGCTATTAGACTCTCACCTTCTTGAGGTCCTGCTTGGTCTTTAGGCCCCACCCTCGGCCGCTGGTCTTAATGACCTCAGTGTCGGGATAGAGGCGTTTGGAGAAGCACTGGTTGTGGCAGTGGTCACCAGCGGGACAGACTTGCGGGTGGCACTCGTACTGCAGCATGCGGTTCAAGCATTGAGAGTCCTGGCTGCACGGACGTTCATCTGAGTGTTTGCAGTTGCAACGTGGGATCTCTGAGAGGTCAGCGACGTGCAACTGCACCTTCCCAACTGGCTTATTGGACTGAGGTAAGAAACAAGGACAAGAATACAGAACTTTAGTTTGTTTTAATATGATATTGCTTTTTTTGTACAGTCGCATTGTAGAGTAATTAATATGAAAGGTGTATACAAAACGGACGGGCCGTATTATGGTACCATTTGCCAGTAGAAATGTGTCAGATTATTAGAGATTATACATAAAAATAAAATACAATATTTCTTATAGAGCAAACGGTAACACTTTACAAGCCAAAATATTTATATTGTGATATCACTAGCATCTACTGAAAGACATTGCAAGCTTTTCAAATGGAGCAACACATTTTTGCATAGACAGGATTTGAACTAGATCCTGTACCTTGATAAGTTTGTACGGTGGGGGTCTGCGAGAGTTGCGCTCCTGTTCGAGGGCCTCCTTGGTTTCTCGCTGTGCTTTTAGTTCTTGGAACCTTTTTCCTGCCTCCTCAAGTGCTTTACACACAAAAAAAACATTTAGAGGTCAATTTAGCTTGACATTTATTCAAGTCATCACCTTTACATGCAACATATGGCTAATTAATATAAAAGAATTATAAAACTCCACTGAAATGGTCTAGTATCTCACCTTTTTTAAATGTCTTATTGATGCCAACCTGCCCCTCAGCAAAGTTCTTATCACTCTCAACATATGGGAAAACTCTGCCCTGGTTTATCCAGTAATAGTCATGTGATCCAAAGAAAAAGACTGGAAAGTCGCCAATGTCATGCTTGAGGCTCTGGATGTTGGAGGGAACCAGGCGAGGGTTGCATATCTCAGCGGGCCACCACCTACACATGGTTCAACATCAACATTAAGTCTACAACTTATTCACTGGTCACACAGTTGAAATTTAGACATTATAGACAAAACAAAAATGCTGATGACTCATGTTTTTCATAATTTAACTAAAAAAGTGAAACTTTCATATATTCTAGATACATTAAACAAAGTGAAATATTTCCAGCCTTTTTTTTTTTTTTTTTTTAGATTATCAAAGCGGTGGCGGTTTAGTTTATGTGGTACGAGTCTAAAATATATAGAATTTTCACTTTTTTAAATAATTGATGAAAAATTGTTTTTCAATCAAATTTTCTGAGATGCACCTGTAGAGCCTGTGCTATTTGCCTCTGCAATAGCAATATCACAGCTATGACACAAAAAGTTATTTTAAAAGATAGGTACTGTTTAAAAAGAAAACGGTTATCATCAAGCCATTTTTATGGACCTATTCACATAAATTCTAAATTTTAAAAACAAAATTTTAAAAATAAAATCGTGAACCAAAGTCAGAAATTGCTTTAGAGGCAGATTTTTTTATGCATTACATTTTTAATATATTCTTTAAAAAATATACTTTTTTAAACAAAATCATACATTTAGTTATTATTAATTTATTATAGAAATATCATGCATTTACTATATTCTAGATTATTCTGCATCACATTTTGTTTGAATATCTTTGGTGCAATTTAAAAAATATATATTTTTGTGCCACGAACATGCCTTAAGTTTAGTAAAATACAATGTAGGAGACTATGAGACTTTCAACAGTTGAACGGACGTACCTGTAGTTGCCCAGCTTGACCCAGACTATCTGCTTATAGTGAGGCTTCTTTCCCGCTCTGCATTCCCCACACAGCCACGTCCCCTCCGGCATCTCCATGTTCAAGCACTCGGGGTGAAATGAGGCGGGACAGGCCTCACAACACAACAGTCTTCCTCCTTTTTTGACAAGCACACACACGCACATAAACACAGAATCGAATAAACGGGCCCACAGTATCACCACATGCTTGTCCATTCCCAATAAGGCGGTATTCCACAAACCTCATCCATGAGCATGTCAGAATCAGACAGTTATATTTCCTCTGAGATCAACATACGCCTCTGAAGTGCTTCAACGTATACGTTTAGATTCTAAATGCCAATTTGAAGTTCAATTTGACAGGCTCAGAAGACAGGGTTTGATGACTAACACCTTTCACCATTGTTAATTTTGTGCCAGGTGATTAAATAAGCAGCCAATAGTGAATGATCATAGGGGGGGAACTATGGGAAACATGCCGTGATGCACACTGACTGATTGTCCGCATTAACATCACCTGCAGTACACCAGTAGACACAGAGCATGTATTTTGGATGGTGTCATTTAAAATGCTTTGTTTGACTGACAAGAAAAATAGGGCTGATGGACAGCAAAGGAAGGAGCGCATCAGTGAGCGCCCACTTTTCCAGCCGCTTTGGTTCCGGGAGTGTTCTTCCGATTCATTTTCTCCAGAGGGATTTGAAAAAAAATTCTTGTTCTGAACCTTACTGAACCAAGCCAACCAGCTTTAAATGAATCACAACATCATATTCATTTAAGCAAAAAAATGATTTAGAATTTAATTTATGAGGGAATGAACAACTCATCCCATGAATCATCACAAATGTACAATGTACAATATACATAAACTAATTAAAAGCACAAAAACTATACATTTTACATTTACATTACTCACCCTGGTGTTGTTCTAATGCAGTATGCCCTTTTTTGCACCACAAAAGGATAATTAAAAAGAAAAAGTATAGAATAGAGACCAGCATAAAGCTTTTAAAAAGAGATGAGTGGTATACGATAGGATTTATGTATTTAACGAAAATCCTAACCTTGGCCGTTGGTCTTCTGTGCACGGCTGTCCAATGTGTGCGTTCATGAGACGTTTTGAGATTGTGAGAAAGCAAGACTAAGAAAAATGCAACATGAAATACAATCCATGTACTTTCTTCTCATCTGTTGTGTTTGTCGCAACAATAAGTTATGTTCACATCTGTCATTCTGACTCTCATCAGACAAAGAGTTCCAGCCCAGAGATATTCAACTCAGGGAAGAAAGTACACAGATACCTTTTTTTGTGATTTCCAGGCGTTGTAATTCATGTCACACTTTTATTCATCTAGATTTCTCAGTGTGCTTTTTCAGAGTGAACTGCGGCGCTAATGGAGTCTACGAACGAACGCACGCCGTGCACAGACAACCAACAGCCAAGGTAAGTATTTCGTTAAATAATACATTAAAATTTCAGTTTGTTTTTTCGCAAACCCTATCTTACACCACTAGAACATGAGGGATACACGACACGTGTTGCACGACCATTTTGTGATACTTTTGCATCTTCTTTTAAAAGCTTGATGCTGGTCACCATTCACTGGGCGGGCGCAAGCAAGACAATTTTTTTTTAAATGTTTTAATTTGTGGTCCGAAAAAGAAAAAAAGGCATAATGCATTAAAACAACACCAGGGTGAGTAAATTTTTTATTTATTTTTTAATGTCAAGTCAAACTGATATCTCACTGACTAGCTTTAACAGAAGCAACACTGGAGCTTAAGATGTAGAAGTTATCTTTAAAAAATCGATTTCTCTATGGACAAAATGAATGGGATTTTTTACTTCCGGGACCCTGCTGTTGGCTCTATTAAAATTACCATCCAAAATATGTTTATGTTCAAAGGGAGGTAGGGTATAATTTTGCTCAAGCAAAACAAGCCAAGCAATTAATGCTAAGCCGAACTGTGTTACGGACTCAGAATAACATGAATTACATGACATATCATAACCTAGTTAAATTCCCAGAAATCTGTTAGAAGCATTTATAGGTAGACAAAGATTTGACTTACGGTGCCTTCTATCCGAAAAATTGTTAATCCAAATTAATTTAAAAGGCTGCTATCTGATTTTAAAGTAAAGAGCTATGAAAATTGAAGATATTTGTTGCTGCGTGTTATTTCAAGCCCACTATGTGCATTAGAAGCAGCGTGATGGTGTAAAATAAAGAGCAATAAAATGGCCCCAAAAAATAAACAAATAAATAAAAAGTAGCAATAAGACAGCTGTGAAAGCATACAGATGGCAAACTACATAAACCAAGAAAACATGATTTTACCTTTCCCAATATTCTTTTTGGTAGCTGACGAAGAAGAAGGAATCATAGGTAATTTCATCAACTCAGCACGATTTGACTCAGTCAGAAGGTAGTGCGACTTAAAGGTATATGAACTTAATATGGTGTCAGTATGGTCGTGCACTAAAAGCCCTACACGAGACAAACAGGAAAAGTCATGAGTAATGAAACTACCCATGATTCCAGAAAACACACATTAGGAAAAAAAAGACACGTGATTAAATAAGTAGTCCTGAAAAGAGAACACAAAAAAGGAGAGTCTAAAGAGGAATACTGCAGTGTTAGAGTGGGAGCTTTAGGGATTAGCTGGATATAATTTGTTCTGGAAAAACAATTCTTTCTTGCAGTTTTCTGCTTTTAATGCTAGCCAAATGAACAATTCATTCAAATATGTGAATTTAGTCATTTATCCATCCTCAATTTGCTCCAAACCTATCTTTCAAGTGAATAAAAACTTAAATTTCAGTGTGTTTCGCACAGATATGGCTTCAGCAGACTTAGGCAACATAGGCTACATTCAAACTGTTAGTTATAACATAGCCTAATTTGTGGGCATCAAGGAGCCGATATCAATATGCGGGTTATTGAAATTGCTTTTGAATGTGCATTCGCTTTATACTTTAGCTTTCAAATTTGCGATAACATGTCCTCTGTGTATAGGGACCGCCGGTACTGACCGCACATTTTAGGCTACAAGATAAGATATGTCAACGATGATCAGGATCTGTTGCGCACCAAATCCTCCGCCATCATTCTGCCAGTCATCTCTCATTATTCTCATCACATGATAAGAGAAATCTGACTCCTGTTGCGACTCTGCAGCTCATGCTGTATGGAGCAGATGCTTTCAGTTTATAATTGTTGAGTTCCTTGTCCAACTGAACCAAATGGTTTTTATATTTTATCAAAAAAGCAAAATGAGAGTGGGGGCGGAGCCAAGTGTGTAACACAGCAAGCCTAGTTGTGAGTCCTGAAATTTACAGGTGTGAGTTCGCTCAGAATGACCTAGTTACTCCCATAAATAACTGAATTGTGTGTGAAAGTAACCGTATTAAAGACTTAAATACAGAACTGACGACTGCATTTTGTTGCTGTGCAAGCATGGCCATAGAGACTACTTTCATGATATGTTTATGGTACTATTGATTCTTATTTGACCTTAAACTTCAGTCCTCAATTGCAAGTGCATGGGGGAATAAAACAACAACCAAAACATTCTTCTTTTTGCATTTCAGAAATAAAGTGAAACGAGTTTGGAACAACATGAGGGTGAGTAAATGACAGATTTAACTCATTTAATGACATAGGTTGTATAATGACAAATATTGGTTTTAAAGATCAAATGACATGCAGCTGCTCCCATGCCAACAAAGACAAATTCAGTTTAGCATTACCAATTAGTTCCTGGAGAAATTAGAGTGTTAGATATCTTCTACAAAAGTGGGAAGGTGTCTGAATCTGATCATTTCAAAACTTGAAGATGCAATCAGTGATTTTCACTAATGTGTATATTCTAAGAAACCAACGCTGAGTGCATTTACATGTGCAACTATCCAAAATCAGTGCATTAAAAATACCCATTTACGCATGAAAATCTTGATTATTTTGGGGGGGTTTAGGTCTAGGCATATTATTGACGTATTAAACAACTGCTGTAAGATTCTTTATTGAACACACTCATTGACATTAACTTAGAGATATTAACATATTTGGTATCACTCAATATTACCAATTCATTTAAAATGGATTTTTTTATTAAATTAAACTAGATATAACTTTAGGTCTGATATTAAACATTTAATTTCTACATTTACACACACACAGTTATTTAAGAAATAACCTTCCGAAAGTGGGAGATTTTTACAATTTTACCATTTACAAAACGAATAAATTAAAAGATGCTCATTAATTGCTCACTGGAATGTCTTAAATTATTAATGATGATTTTTTTTCTTTTCATTTTAAAAGTTCAAAATTAGATATTAAAATTTGAATTCAATCTCAGTCCTTCCCCAGAAGAATCACAGACAATTAAAATGTTACTAATTAGTAGGAAACAAACATGATCTGATGGATCACGAACACACAGTACATCTAACAGTAAAGGATTAGATGACAAGAGAGAAGGCCAGAGGTCACATTAGTGTCCTACTCTTAAAGAGAAGGAACATTGAACACTGCAAAGCATGACACCAGAGAACATTTAAATTCTAATGTGGTGTGAAGACTGTTAAAAAGTGTTGCATTCACTAAGTGCACATTTTGACAAGAACTCATTTAAATGTCATTTAAAGTGTGATACAATGAACACACAAATCTAATCATCTCAGTAATTCTGACATTAGCTATTATGCAAGGACTGGAGAATGTCAGGCTAAACGTACCTCGAGCACAGATGAAACACCAGCCTACGTTTACAGGTGAGGAAAAGTGTCCGTTCTTCCTGGAACTGGAGTGGTTGCTACATATGATGATGTGGGGTGTTATCAACACACTGCCAGCCGCCACACAGCCGTCTCCTGTGTGATACGCCACCGGACAGCGGATACATCGCATCATACGGCCTAAAAGAAAAAAGATAAACTGAGGCTGGCCGATGTGTCTCTATGTTTCAGAAAAATGCTTCTGTAAAATACAATGAATAAGTTCAATATATCTGTGGTGTACCTTTGCAAGCTTTGTGAAGGTCTCTGTCGAGACAGCATGTGGCACAGCTGTGCTGAGGGCAGCGGAGGCCTCTAGTATCCGTGGTGGTGCCAGTGAACTTGCGGGCACAGGTATCGTGGTAAAAACGGCCACAACCGTTCACCGAACACCGCTTAACCTCACCCTCCATGTCGTTGCAGGAGAAACAAGGGTGGGAACCTGGAGAAAGTGACGGCGACAAACAGATTAGACTCCGCAAATTATTCAAAAACACTTCAATTCAAAATTCTAATTCTCAGAAAAAATTAAATGCATGACATAATAATGACCTTTTTGAATCTATTCACATTAAGATATTGCATTGCTATAGAGATCTTATTTTTTTTCAACGTTATTGGTGGGTTGTATTGCTCACCTGTCTTACACTCTGGACACAGTAGTTCACCCTCTGTTCCACTGTTAGATCCCATACACTCTGGATGAAACAGCCTGTTACAGTCTCCCTCACAGCTCACCAAAGAATCCCCGAATGTTTCACACACCTGTGAGATCGCACAGAAGAACCGCAACAACAGATTCTTATTACACCTGAAAGAGTCATACAAAATCTGATCTACTATTTTACATTTCTATGAAAGCTTGTAAAATTTACTTAAAGTTTAAAGACTTTATTTTGAAATTGTTAAATTGAACAATTATGATTTTTTAGTAATAGTTTTAAACTATTACTAAAAAATCATAATTGTTCAATTTAACAATTTCAAAATAAAGTCTTTAAACTTTAAGTAAATTATATTGCTCAACTTTATTTTTTTGTAATTCAGAGTTTGTATTTCACAATTCTGACGTTTCCCTTGCAATTCTGAGTTTAGATCTAAAACTTGGCGTAAGTACACAATGATGGCCTAAGACACGAAACGAGTGGTTTGTGTGAGAAAACGAACAGTATTTATATCGTTTTTACCTCTTATACACAGCCACGTCCAAGTGATCTGAGGGCGCGAGCGCATCCTGCTGTGTGACGTGTGCGCAGACTGGTGCATAGATATATACACTAGATGTCGCATTAAAGACATTCGTTCCAATGAACTGCTGTAGACAAGGCGACAACTAGTGTATAAATCTATGCACCAGTCTGCGTACACGTCACACACCAGGATGCGCGAGCGCCCTCAGATCACTTGGACGTGGCTGTGTATAAGAGGTAAAAACGATATAAATACTGTTCGTTTTCTCACACAAACCACTCGTTTCGTGTCTTAGGCCATCAATGTGCACTTACGATGGGGAATTGTTTAATTTGGACGATGGGGAATTGTTTTAATTTGGACTCTGTGAATGCTCTTTGAGACCGTGACCATATACCTGCATTAAATGACTGACAGACAAGAACGGTTTGACCTTAAAATATCAAAATTGAAACTACTGCGGAAACAAAGACACCTACATCTTGGATGCCCTTGAGGTAAGCAAAAACATACCAAAATTTAATTTCAAAGTGAACTATCCCTTTAAAGCCGACCCCAAACTTTTGAACAGTATATTGTCTCTTATATATAATGTTATATAAAAAGTGTTTATAGTGCTCACATGGCAGACTGTGTCCTTTTTTGAGGAATTTCCTCCCTGACGGGACAGGCTGGAGTCCACGGACTGCGCATCAGATCCGTCAGCGTCTAGTGTAGCAGGACTGTCCGATCGCTTCCCAAATCCGGTCTACCAGGGATGCAAATGGATGCAAAAATGTGACTTTAAAGCCAGAGCCCATATGTCATTTGGCTACAAAACATGCTAAACATTCAAATGAACAAATTCGTCATAACAATTGTGTAACCCAAGAAGAACAGTATCACTCAGGTGTCAATCAACAGATCCCGCTAGTACTGTGACTGTATTTTTGAGTCTAGTCTGACCTGTGGGTCATTGAGGCCTCTGGAGTCAGAATCAGAAGTATCTCTGTACAGTGAGCTGGCCATCTCCACATCAGTAGACGCTCTGCTGCGTTTCTTCAGTGGTTTACACGAGTCTGAGATCTCGCTGGCACCTACAGGATTGAAGGAATGTTAGTAGGGGGGTATTGATATAAATGAATTTATAGGCTGACCATTTAAAACACTACATCTAAGAAAACAATTTAGAAAAACTTAAATGTAAAATTCGTCTTGCAGTGTCAAGTACCTTTTTGCGACCCTGTTCTGAAATCCATCTGAGGTGCTGTTTCAGCCTGCAGAATAAAAAAAACATAAAAAGGCATGTTTGTTATAAGATTTCCCCTTTAATTCACTAACCATCATGTCACTTTTCTGCTCGTATTATGACCAGGTGCTATCTATGCATTTCATTTAATTGTGCATCTTTTTAGCCCAAACAGCACCTTTTTTTGCAAGTTTAGCCAATTACAGATTGCCTTTTAACAAAAGTCAGGGCTGTTTACCAGATGCAATAATGTAGCAAAAATTAAATTCTCTTTAAAAGTGATGTTTTTTGTACATTTTCTTTCAGTCATGGCATCAGTAATAACATAGTACAAAATTCTTTCATTATTTTAAGAGCCGATTCAAGTGTCTGGATTGTAGTGGTGGAGTAATGCTGTACAATATGTCAGTCAGACTGTAGTAGTCTGCTGTATTCTTGAGCATTCAGAACTTGCCCATAAGACGAGAAATAACGTTCTCCAAAAACATATAATAGATCATTATAAATATATAAATAACAGGTTTGCATCGTCATCTGATTTGAATCATTCCTTTAGTGAAACTACGTAGGTGGTGAAAACAAATAAATGCAGCGGGTTTGTTGGATTCATCACTTTTAAATAATTTAATAGTACAAATGTATGCGCTCTACCTGTTCTTTCTTCACTTTCTTTTTTGGCACTGGTTCCACACTCTTCTCCGACTCGGAACGGCTTCGCACTGACCGGCGCTGCTGCTTTCTCTCTGGCATCACACACACAGAGGATGTTTTCGTAGATCAGACTTATACCGCAAAGGACATCTGAATATCTCTGTCAAAGGGAGTTTGTGTGTCTCATAAATACCTGTGGACTGCTCTGCTGAAGCGTGCTCAGCGCTCTCCTGGTCACTCCAGCCTGAGGGAGACGCAGCTCGCTCCTCTTCACTGGAACACGTCTCTGCTTCTGCTTTATCACTGGAGCCCTATTGTGGAAGAGGTTGAGATTTTTTTTTTTATCTACCAACGACTGCTTGTCAGAAAAGGTGCAATTTCTTCTTAAGCAGCATGCATGAAGAGTGAGCACACAGCCATAATTTTGGTTTCGCTAGTTGCAGCTTAGTAATTAACTAAATTGTAGGCTATAATAGCTTTGCATGTACATTAACAACATTTTAAACAAACTTAATACATTATACTGGATGAGTAATGCTTCAAAGCAAATTTGGTGACGTTTATTAAAAGTTATCATCTAGTTAGTATACCCTGGCTTAAATGAGTCAGATGGGCAAGCTAGCTAATATTGGCAAATGTGGGTGTAAAAACATACATGCAAAACCAACATAATAACAAACTTATAAAATTAGTATACTAAGTTGCACTAGTTATTATGCAAATAGCCAGTGTTATTTTAGTATCCATTTTACTATAGTATTTTTAATATTTTCTGTTCCCTTTTGTTTTTATATTTTCAGATTTCATTGTCATTTTAGTTAAATTTTGTTGTGCTGATGATTAGTTTTTTTTTGTATTTCTATTTAGCAAGCTTTATTTTCATTTCAATGTATTTTATTTCAGTTAGTTCATATCTATTTCTCTGAGTTTATTAAGTCAAAGATTTTAATCTAATATTTTTTTTTATTTTAGCTTAATTTTGATTAACATTTTTTTTTTATTTGTTTTAGTTTTAGTTAACAGTAACAACACATTTGCTGTTGAAAAATGTAATATTACATGTGAAAAAACATACGGTAACACTTTAGTTTAGGGTCCAATTCTCCAATACTTCTAATGCACATATTAATAAATTATTCTGCATGACCATATTCTACACCCCTTATCCTTCCCAATACCTAAACTTAACAACTAAAATAAAAATAAATAAATAAAAAATAATAAGCAGAAATTAGAAGTTTGAGGCAAAAGTCGTAGTTAATAGTTAGTTAGTAGTGGGAATTGGACCCTAAACTAAAGTGTGACCGAACATACATTTCATAAGACATTTCATATTTTTACTTTATTGCATAGTGGTAGTAACTTGTGGGGAACTATTGTTCAGACCGAAGAAATTGTAGCTATTTAATTACACATTTTTTAAATTAAGTTTCGACATTTGATTTGCATTTTTCTTTATGAAACTAACATGACAGTGATTGATGGTGGCATAAAATAATTACTGTAGCAGACTTCCTCATGTTCACGAGCATTTTTTCCATTCTTACCTCAGGTGACTGAACCTGATCGCTGGGCCTCTCCTCACTCTCTGTCGTCTTAGGTAAGTCCACCTTTTGCTTTGGGAGTTGCCAGTCGCACTTTATGATCTCCACGTTGAGTTTCTTCATGGTAATGGAGAGCGGGAGGAGCTTGCGGGCTGCAGCGGTCCTCCAAGGTGTCCTGACTGGGGGTGGGGAGGGTTCCTGTGGGTGGGGATCTGGTTTTGGTGGGCTACGGGGTTGCTCTTGGTCCATATCATCCTCTCCCTGATTGGGAGATGTTGGTTCCCCACTACTATTGATGCTGCACTGCCTCCGCGGCTGCTGCCGACGAGGCACAGGCTCCTCTTTGGCTCCGGCACTGCCTTTAGAGCGTCTTTGCTTGCGTTCAGGCCGGTTTTTACCTGTTGCTCTAGGTGAGGTCACAGTTTCAGTTTCAGTTTCAGCAGCAGCAGCAGCAGCAGCAGCACCAGCAGCACCTGGTTCCTTGTCGATGTAGATGAAGGTGTAGGTCTCGTTGCGTTCTTCTCGTGTCATCTGCAGTGCGGCTTCAGCGTGACCCACACCCACTTGCCACTGGGCACGCTCCTTCTGTGACTGAGGCTTCAGCAACTATAAAATAAATAAACCACAGAATGAGCACTCAGAAATTACCACAAAAAGGAGGGCACCAAATTTAGAGGTATGGGATACCTTTTGTTTCTCTGTTGGGTTGGTTGTCTTCCGGAGTGTTTCTGCTTGCAACTCCTCAAATTGGCTCTCACCCTGGTACACCACAATTCTTTTCGCATGTATCCAGGCCCTCTCAGGGACACTCCCAAAGAATTGCACATGGTATTCCTTAACACCTTTCAGGAACCATGGAAGCAAGATATTAGAAACATAAATTTTAAGCAAGCCAGTAGAATTAGTAACTGAAATGCCCTACATGACTTTTCCCAAATTTCCCGATTTACAGTCTGGAGGAGTTGACACTAGTTGCGAAATTCAGAGCCAGTCTGCAGATTTGAGACAATCAGAGTTGACAGGTTTCACAGAAAATTGTGTAGCGTTTGATGGGCAAAGATTTTTTAGGTTCAGTTTCTTGATTTCATAACATGTTCGATATTTTGGGCTGATTTTAGAACATGTATTATTTACATTTGTCATGCATCTCCTAGCAATGAGGCAAATGTTTTTGCATGAGTTTGTTGTTTGGAACGACTTGAAAGTCTGGTAGTGCGTGATCCTCAGTTATTTAGTATATAGACTAACTCACATTGGACCATCATAGGCCAACCAACGGCAACGGACACGTTTGTCGGGTTTAGTTGGATCAATGCGTTATCCCTGTCAGCGACTGGTGGCATTGGTCAGCTTTTGTGATGTTCAATTAATTTCAGTGGAAGTTGAACGCGAACACACACTCAGCGCCAGTGGACATGCACTATTATGAATGCACGTGTGCATTTTACTTTTGCTTTTGAATAATGCCAATTCAGGGGCTGCAGTTGCTTGAATAATGGGTTTATTATTATTCTTAATGAAAAACACAACAAAACAGTATAATGTGGAAAATTGCTTAAATAGGTGCTTTTACATTTCGCTTTGAAACCAAATCTTCCGCCTTTGTCTTGTCAGTCAAATGGGCGAAGTGAGGTGAAATCTGACTCCTGCTGCGACTCTCATTCAGCTCACGCTGAATTGGGCAGACATGTTCAGTTTTTAATTGTAGAGTCTGTTCTCTAACTGAACTAAATGATTTTTGGTGCCGTGGTGGGGGAAGTGATGGTGTTGCGGCTGAACACCGGAAATACCGGCAACACAGACTTTCGCAGCAAGCCTAGTTGGCGTCTGTCGGTGCAGAGTGAATTAGCCTTACGATGGCCAGTTTTTCTATGTAACCATTTTCAAAGTCGGCAAGTATATGATACAAAGTGTTTTAAAATCTGTTCAGATAGATTTGTGTAGACTAGAGTACTCCAACCTTAACAATATGTAATTGTAGTAGATAAGTTACCTCTCGTATTAAGACGTATATGAACGTTTGACTGAGGGTCTGATGACACCATGCACGGCCACCAAGGATACGTCCCAACCTTAGCCCACACCAAGTCACCGATTTCATACTCTTGACATGAGCCAGTGCTAGTGATGACCGAAGGAAAGTGCTTTTCGACCTAAACAAGAACACAAGATTGTCTTGGATGAACAAGAACAGTAAGCATCTCATAAAACCAGAGATTCCCAAGACTTTTTCCACATCTTCCTAAGTGGAAACACCTATAAACATGTCAAAAATATGAAACTTACTTTCTGTTCCTTGGGTTCTGCTTTGGGGCTTTTGAGGGTTGAAGAAGGTAGCTCTTCTCTGAACGCAACATGACCTTCGCTGGGCTGTGCGGGGTTGTGGACAACACTGGACCGTTCTTCCATGCCTTTGCATGGCTGCTGGCTCTCCTCTTCGTGACAAGCACCATGCCTGCTGCTTCTCTTTTTCCTCTTCTCTTTCTTCTGCTCATGTCTTCTCCTTGAAGCCTCGCCGGACTGAAACTCTTGCAGCAGGTCCCCACACAGTGAGGACTCGAACAGCTCCCTGCCGTTCTGGTAGGTCTTAATGATCTTTATTTTGATCTCTGGGGAGCTGGTCTTTTTTGGAGTGTTGGTAGATTGCACAGTGGGGTTGGAGACAGTGCTTTCTTGAGGTGACATGAGGGGTGGAGAAGAGGGCAAGAGCAAGGGAGGAGGGGGCGGCAACACGTGAGGCATTAAGTGAGAGACAGGAGGCGGGTGATGATGGTGAGGTAACAGTGGAGGGTTATGTGGGTGATGTTGCTGCTGATGGTGGTGATGGTGAGGAGGATGATGAGGCTGGTGATGATGATGGGGATGAGGCGGAGGTGAGATGTGCGTTGGTGGTTTCTCCTGGACCACTGGGGGTCTCAATACTGTGCCCTCACCGAGCAGCAAACCGTGATCGCCATAGTTTCGTATGGCACCGTAGCCATTGGCTGAGCCATTGGGGAACTGAGAGTACAAGGCAAACTTGGCCTGTTGCTCATAGGTACCTACGCCTGTTGGGTAACCGTTTGTAATAACTGGGAGGTCTTCAGCAGGGTAAGAAAAGCCTGACTCCAAAGGAGACTCAAAGTTTTGCTGTCCTCCATCATCTCCTGGGTCACTGATGGCTTCATAGACATCCTCCTGTCTGATGTTGGCGGAGTCAATAAGCTGAGGGGGTTGCTGAATTGTGTTTCCCATGATCCCTTGCATGAAAGAGAAGGAGAAATCCATTGTTCTGCTCCAGCATCCTTAAGTTTCCCTTTTTCTTACAGGGCCTGCTGATATAATGAGGAGAAACAGACAAAATGTGTTTATGACGCATAATAAACGATACCTCATCTGATCACATTTGTGAAACATTGCTCCAGGCAATAATGTTAATTAAACTATTTAATAAGTTTATTTTGAGACAAAATGGGTCAAGAATTTGTGGTTAATGCTTTGTGAAAAATAAGTCTGAGGGTACTAGGCTGCTTCCGCAACGCTGCAATCGCCCTCCCAAGGGATAAAGTTTACTCTAGTATAGTCCAAGTTATGCCAACTTTCCCAGAATTTAGAGAGGGAACTTAAATTAGACAGTTTAGATTGAAACCACACAGCCTGTTTGGCATATTTACTTCAAATCAAACATGTCCAATACAATTTTCCTCGTACTACATTCCCTCTACTCCCTGTATATTTGTAAACAATACATTACAACAATATTAATGTAATTAAATTAAACCATCTTTTGAATTTCTCATTCAATTATAAGGCTCTCTCTCTTTAATTAGAAGTGCACTATGCCAGCTGGCCAAAAACAATGACCATCAAAACAATGTTTATTTTGTCTATTTTGCTTGTTTTGTCTGCCCAGTAAGAACAGAAATAAAACCCACTTAAGACTTTAATTAATCACATAAACCACATCACTCAATGCCACATAACAATAAAAGACTGTTTCTAAACAAACCAAGCTGTAAAATTGTGTTTCATGTCAAAGAAACAAACCTGCAATGACCAGCAGTTGGCTAACATTAGCCTGCTAGCGTTTTCTGGATAACAAAACAGAGCCGATATAAGCATACTGTTAATGTATAAACACACACAACTTAGTGTAAATGCTATATGGGCCACGAATAAACAAAATTAAGTTATTGTGAGGTTAAAAAAAAACAAATCCTGTTTCCCCAACACCCTTGTAAAGCGGACCCGTGTAATGTCGCTGCATTATATGAAAGGCGGCGTTAGCGGATGTGCTAATGTGTGTACATGGGGAAAACATTAACACACGTACATCTTTGGTTTATCACCGGGGAATATTTTAAACATTCGTTTTGATGCTAAATTGTTTGTAAGTAAATTGCATCATGCGGAGAGCCTAAAAAACGGAAGAAGTGAATGCGAACATGCCAACATGGCTGCCCGTGCCCCTTTAAATCAAATTGGCCATATTACATTCCCATCAGGAAAAGGTGCGATGAAAACCATTGCTTTACTGTAACCAAAAGCAGAAAAGCATGCAGCGCTTGTTTGGATTCAACGCGACATTATGAAACGAAGCATCGAAACAGCGGTAGAATAAAAGCGTCTGTACCTTCAGCGTGTTCCATTCTAAACAAATACACCAAATAAACTGGATTCCTGCTGCAGTTAACATAAATATATCAACACAAAGACCTATGACTCCACGGTTTTTTAATCTAATCCGTTGTTTGGAACGAAATGGGGCTAGATCAGTCGTATGTCGATCCCCATAATAGGATGTGTGGCTGTGGAATCGGGAGAGGCCCCGTTTTTTTTTTGCGGGATGCTCCTGCAGACCTAGGGAAATTTGGCTCCCATATATTTTATTATAGCCGTCTCCCTCCCTCTAGCTGTAACAAAAGCCCCTCTGCTTGAGGCCTCTGTCTCAGCGCCAAAATAAAATCTCCCCCATTGGCTGTGCAGCAAGATGTGAGGGGCATGTTGGGACGAGTAGTTTTTTTTCTTCTTCTTCTTCTTCTTCTTCTTATGATAACAACAAAATTAACCATTAAAGTGAGATGATTGGGCCATTATTGCTTGACACCAAAGCATTAAGCTGTAATACAGAGTAAAACAATAATATCGTTTTTATTTTCAATTTTACTTTCATTTTACTATTTAAATAGCAGGGTGCTATTTATCTATATCTATATATATATTAGCCATCTATCTTTAGACAATAATATATTTTACTATTTGTTACATGCATACTGTTCTTTTAGAGCATACACAATAATTCACTGCACACACAGACATTATTGTAAAATGTGCATTTATATAAACATTAAGATATTGGTATGCTTTATGGATAAAGAGGGGGAAGAGATTTATATTCATTAAATGAGGCCTACACTATTTCTAACTAACGTTACCAGTTTAATTTTACAGATTTTCTTTTTTTTTTTTTTTTTTTTTTATGCAACCGTTTTTTAGTTAAATAATCTTGGGCAGTTTGCACACACACACACACACACACACACACACACACACACACACACACACACATTACATGTAATCTGGATTACATAATCAGATTCCAGAAATAAAGTACTTGTAATTATATATAAATGAACCCCAGTCTGGGAAACCCTGACGTAATGTAATATTTAATGCACTTCATGTTGTTCATAACAAAGAATGAAATATATTTTCTTTCTCTTTGTATTTTTAGATCAATATGGTACAAGATTATTATATTCAAATCAATGTGATAAACGAGTTAGGGCTAAAGTAATCAAAAAGTAGTCAGACTGTATTAAATTAAATGTGTAATGTAATGCGATCGTACAATTGAAAATAAGAACAAAAAACAATATTATTTAGGATTTTATTTTCCTTCCCATAAGGATTGTAGCGCCATCTTCTGCACAAATACCTAACAACCATGTGAAAACGCCTTGCTACTCTGTCGCTGTTCTCGGCACTGCAAATATGACTGTTGCCATGGCAACTCTGAACTATAGCTGAACTAAGATCAGCAGGTGTGAACGCTCATGTGCCCCCGTCGTCACGGATGAGGTCATGGGAAGTTCCACTGTCCGCCCCGTGCAGCGGATTGGCCAGTTTCGCCATTGCGTAGAGCTCGTTTATTGGTGCTCGTGGCTGTCAATCACGCCGCTCCTCTCATCGGATGATCCTCCTCGGTAGGACGTTCGGCTTCACCGGGGCATCAGAGGCAACCCGACAGGCCATTTTTAAAATCCGACCAAAACACTACATCAACTCGGATGTATTAATTTATAAGTCTATTTAGATTTAAACTTAAAGGAGTGGCATACCGTCGTGAATGGAGTATCACATCCCGCAAAAGGTCTGTTTTTCTCCCGTGCCATCGCCTCCGAGGAAATTTGACCCTCAGCTGCAGGAGGAGCGCTGTCGAGCCGCACATTTTTCTCCCCCGTCATCCGATCTGACACTATATTCAATGGTTACAGCCTAACAGCCATCACACCGCCCTACACGGACCTTTCCCCACAGGTTAGTAGTAGTTTAATGCTCAATATCTCACGTAGACCATCTCTATCCTCTCGCTTCCATCCGTTGTCTCTTTGTTTTTAAGCAACCGCTCGCTGTTAGTTGTACATTAACGAAAGTAAAACAAAAGAATTGCCCGATCGCTTTAGTCTGAAGTTGATCGATGTTGTGTACGTCGGCTGTTTGCATAGATCAGAATCTGTAAGTTAATAGTTTAAAGTGGTTCTGGTACTGTTTTGAGATGGTGGTCGTGTATCTGTGGCCTCTACTGTGGCCTTCAGCGCCTGTCATAAAACTTCATTGTTTTTAATTACCCGCACCACTTTTTATATAATAATTAGGATAGTTTAAAACGTTACATTTCTCGAGTAATTATATTAGGGCGTGGAGACTGTAGTTCATGTTGACATACGCATAAAAAAAAAAAGCAAGTGCAGGTTAACGTAATAGTTGTCGAGTCTGTGTCATAATGGCCGTAAATGTTACGTAACTAGTATATAATTTATCCCCGTTGCAATTTGAGACTAACCTTCTGGTAAAATGAAACGTTACTTATTTTGAGTTAAACATGGCCTGTGACTTTGGCCAGTCTCCGTGTTTGTGTCTGTTTTAGCGACGCAGGGTGACGAGGATAAACACGTGAGTCAGTATTTGTGTGCAGTGCTCGCGCCCGCCGCTTCGTCACGACAGCGTGCTTTAGGGATAAGTTAACGTTAGTTCACCTAAAAATGAAAATTCATCATTTACTCACTTTCATATTGTTCCAAACCTGTAAGAGTTTCTTTCTTCTGTTGGACACTTTTTTTTTTTTTTGCTAACCAGACATTTGACGGTAGTTTCTTCCATAGTATTTTTTTTTTTTTTTTTACTATGGAAGTCAATGGGGTCCATCAACTGTCTGGTTACCAACAATCTTCAAAATATCTGCTTTTGTGTTCAACAGAAGAAAGAAACTCATACAGTTTTGGGACAACTTGAGGGTGAGTAAATTACAAAATTGTTATTTTTGGGTGAACTATCCCTTTGATACAGCAGCCAGTGACACATGACTTTTTTCAGTTTTTGTGGATTAATGTGCACCGATTCACAAGTAAATAATAGCAATTCTAAGTTTCACAGAAATTAAACAAATTCACAAAAATGAAAGGTAATCTATTCCTCATAAATACTTCAGACAATCAGATTTGATCAGTTACCCATGCGCACATCTGATTAAATCTCTTTTGTGAAACTCCTTCACTCTTTTGTAATAAAGTGTAATTTCACGAAACCATTTTAAGTACCACAGAAAGACGGACATTGAAATAGGAAATAGATTAACTAAAATAAAACCAAGTTTCACAGGATTTGTCCCTCAAGATTATCAGATTTGAAAACTCTTTAATATTTGTATCTATAATTGTATACGTTACATTCATTCCTTTACATTTGTTTGTGAATCTGCTATTTCTATTTGTAAATCTATTTTGTTTATTAATCTAGCAACAATATCTCATATAGTGACAACCATTTCATTGGTTTTTAATCTCACATTTGAACTAGTCTAGATTCCACCAAAGTGTTTTGTATTTTGACAGACACAATCAATTTTTCCCCATAGAGTTTGCATTGAAAAAATACAAAATATAACTGACAGTGTTTACATTAATACCTGTACAGATTTAGAAATGTATTTTACTGTCCAGGGACAGAGCACACAGCCTGACGTTTTAAAATTGTCCCTTTTTTTCTCTCTCTCTGCAGGACACCCAATTTTAAGTCACAAAATGGCAGTTTTCAGCTCACAGGTGCTTCTCGCTGTAACTAGATCAAGGTGAGGTCATCATTTATGTTATTGGTGCGAAACATTAGTATCCTATTCCAAATACACCATGTAATCACTTCACATGTCTTATTCATCTGATTTAAGCAATGTTCTGGTTTAAAACAGTGCTGTCACCATAGAAAATAATTTTGCCTTGTATTTTTGTTAAAGCATATACATATTAATTCTTGCATTCAAAATATATTTGACCGGTAAAGTCATTTTAGGCATGTGAATACCTTTCTAGGCTGATTAATGTAATTCCTGAAGCTGGATTTTTCTTCCTTGGGCATGTAATTATAAAGTTACCAGGTTTATGGTCTTTATATGATCATGATTTGATTGAAAGATTGGATATAACTTTGAACAGAAAAGGCTTGTAAGCAATTTTAACAAAACTAATTTCATGTTAACATATGCAATGTTAAAATCTTCTGGCTATATTTTTGAAACTGTATTTTTTTCTCAGCTCAATACCTTGCCCCATAAATTGCCTTTATAAGTACATTACTGTCACAATTTTGCTTGTTTATACAAACTAAGGAACAAGTTGAAATACTTTTCTGTGGTAATCAAGAGCATAGATTAGAACATCCCTTAAATATTCTAAATATAATATTTCATTTTCTTCATGCTTTAACACATCACCGTTCTCGTTTTCTTTCAGAGGATCCTACTTGCTTTCTAAAAGACACAGCAGTGTTTCGCTCCGGTCGACTGCATGCGTACGCTATCATTCAGAGTTCGTCGGACAGGCTGCCGTCACAGCCAGGTGTCCCAGGCCTCTGTACCCCTGTTACACATCCAGCTTGATCCGCCCTGGTTGCGTCGCTGCACGTCCCCTCCACAGTTCTTGTGCGTGGCTGCAAGAGGCGAAGGACACCGCTGAACCCATCAAGGGTGACGCTGTCCCGGCCGCCTCTGCCACTCAACCACTGCCCGCACCACCAGCAGTGCCAAGAAAGTCTCTGGGACAAAAAGTTCTAGATGAGCTCAAGCATTACTATCATGGCTTCCGCCTTCTTGGCATCGACACCAAAATCGCTGGCAGGATGGTCTGGAGGTTACTGCATGGGCAGCTGCTCACCAGGAGGGAGAGGAGGAGGGTATGTTCGGGACCAAATTTTGGAATTAGAATTAAGATGTTTTTACTTTGTTTTAGTGTGGTAGAGTGATTGTATCAGCTGTTATTCCATGGTAATTTGATATGAAAATGATAATCATATATCTCCATAATGTATTTCAGTGGTACTCCTGCTGTAGCAATCTGTCCGATTAGTCATATTTCTTTGCACTGCCATGATATGCGAGCGTGCGTTGAATTTGAATAACATCTGATAACTTTATTAATGTTTATTAACAAAATTAACTGGAAACAAAATAATAGTTTTTGAAATTCAAGATTTGAGAGATGCAGTCATTATGGGAAATTGTCACCATCCTAAGGAATATTATTGGAGCCTTAAGTTTTTGGAAGTACTTAGGCTAAATCTTATATTACACTTACTAACTTCACAATTATTTAATCCACGTCAATATAAAGAAATAAATAATGCAGGCTTTTATAATACCGTGGGTACAACAATGTTTCATGTACAAAAACGATGTATAACATGTTACCACGATTACCATATTTCTGCACCATTGTATTTGCATAATATGCCATGGTACTTCAAGAATATCATCATGGTATTACCATGTCCAAAAAAAAAAAAAAATTCCTTTATCTACTCTTATTAAAAAGTCATAGTCATGGTAATGTTAATCTGATATTTATAATATGGTTCTAAATGCTAATTATATTAACTTGCATAGCATTCCAAGTAATACCATGGCACCCTTTGTGAATGTTTTTGCTTTTCTCTCAACTTCTTTATATAAGATGATGTAAGTAGTTTGACAGATGAAAGTGTGTTGTAAGTTATAAGAGTTTTATGACAAAGTAATAATGTTTGGTAATCCTGTTAGAACAAACCAGTGCTTGGTGAAGGATTTATAATGTAAGGTGACACACATAGGATTGCATAACCAAGAAGCTTTACACCTCAGAGAAAGTTCAGCTGGATTAGGCCAGAAGAGCTTCTCTCGGTCTCACTTACCCATATTGCTTTTGTTTTTGACTACGGAAGAATAAAACTTGTCCCACTGTCTCCACAGCTGATGCGGACATGTGCCGACTTATTCCGGCTCTTGCCCTTCATGGTCTTCATCATCGTTCCGTTCATGGAGTTTCTGCTCCCCGTATTCCTCAAACTCTTCCCAGAAATGTTGCCTTCCACATTTGAGACCGAGTCCAAGAAGGTATGTCTTATTTTTTTTAAATGACAGCAAAAGTTGAGGAGTTCAGTTTGATTAATTGGACCTCAATCATGAAACATGAGAATAACAAATCTATGTAAAATGATTCTGCAAATTTCAAAATTGAGAATCAACTAATGAAACCGCTTCATTTTGATTCAGTGGGCCTCTTTCATTAAACATAAATTGAACAAATTGATGTAATTGATTCGTAAACCATTCCCCATTGAATCAAAGTTTTTTTGCAGATTCAAAATGCAACTGATTAGTAATGACTAAAAGAAGTGCTGAATTTGTTTCTTTTGCTCTTCCAGGAGGAAAAACAGAAGAAGGGACTTGCTGCTAAACTGGAGCTGGCCAAGTTCTTGCAGGAGACCATTGCTGAGATGGCCAGGAGGAATAAAGCAGCTGTAGGAGACGAGACTCAGAAGTTCTCCACTTATGTACAGCAGGTTAGTTTGATAATCGAAGCCATTTGTCCATTTCCCATGCAGTGAAATTGTTCTGGATGTGATTGACTCTTCTATCTCGTCTGCTGTAGGTGCGGCACACGGGCGAACAGCCCAGCACTAAAGACATCGTGAAGTTCTCCAAGCTCTTTGAGGACGAGCTGACGCTGGAGCATCTGGAGCGGCCGCAGCTGGTGGCGTTGTGCAAACTCCTGGAGCTGCAGCCCATCGGCACCAATAACCTGCTGCGTTTCCAGCTGATGATGCAGCTGCGCACCATCAAGGCGGACGATGAGGTGAGACAAATGCAGACAACTGCTACTGAGCCGCCTTTACAGTGGTTGCACAGCTGAGCTTCTGACTCGACATGTTGCTGTGAGCTCTAGGCTTGTGGGTGGCTGAGCCATACGTCTTAAAGGGATAGTTCACCCAAAAATTTGCTCAGCTCTATGTTGTTCAAAACCTGTATGAGTTTCTTTCTTCTGTTGAACAAAAGAAGATATTTTGAAGAATGTTGGTGATCAAACAGTTGATGTTAGCCGTTGACTTCCATGGTATTTATTTTCCCAAGTATGGAAGTCAATGGGTGCCGTCAACTGTCAGGTTACCAACATTCTTTGAAATATGTTGAAAGAAACTCATACAGGTTTGGAACAACTTGAGGGTGATTAAATGATGACATTTTTGGGTGAACTGTCCCTTTAAAGTGAAGGGGCTGTTCAGACAGAACATGTTTTTGCATTATGCTGTGGTACTTTATTATGACCGCCGCTAGCGTAGCTAGCGAAAGCGGTCATATAGGCATTGTCAAATTTTTTTTTTTTTCTTTTTCCCCGTCACCTTACTGAATTTTTCGTCAACGATACCAGGGACACCGAAACACCGGGGAACATGAAATTTGGTGGGCATGTAGCCCCACTAGACTTGTACGGAAAAATTTCGTTTGGTCCCCGGGGGCCACTCCCCCCCCGCGCTGGGCCCCCCCAAAACCAAAAAAATGCAGTTTTTCCTAAATAACTACCTGAACCGTGGCACCGAGGATGAAGAAATTTTTATGGTATGTTGGTCTACTAGACTTTTACGGAAAAATTTCGTTTGGTCCCCGAGGGCCACTTCCCCTCCGCGCTGGGCCCCCCCAAAACCAAAAAAATGCAGTTTTCCCTAAATAACTACCTGAACCGTGGCACCGAGGATGAAGAAATTTTTATGGTATGTTGGTCTACTAGACTTTTACGGAAAAATTTCGTTTGGTCCCCGAGGGCCACTTCCCCCCCCGCGCTGGGGCCCCCGTAAATTTTTCGTCAACGATACCAGGGACACCGAAGCACCGGGGAACATGAAATTTGGTGGGCATGTAGCCCCACTACACTTCTAAAGAAAAATTTCGTTTGGTCCCCGGGGGCCACTCCCCCCCCGCGCTGGGCCCCCCCAAACCCCAAAAAATGCAGTTTTTCCTAAATAACTACCTGAACCGTGGCACCGAGGATGAAGAAATTTTTATGGTATGTTGGTCTACTAGACTTTTACGGAAAAATTTCGTTTGGTCCCCGGGGGCCACTTCCCCCCCTGCGCTGGGGCCCCCGTAAATTTTTCGTCAACGATACCAGGGACACCGAAACACCGGGGAACATGAAATTTGGTGGGCATGTAGCCCCACTAGACTTCTACGGAAAATTTTCGTTTGGTCCCCGGGGGCCACTCCCCCCCCGCGCTGGGTCCCCCCAAACCCAAAAAAATTCAGTTTTTCCTAAATAACTACCTGAACCGTGGCACCGAGGATGAAGAAATTTTTATGGTATGTTGGTCTTAAGGGCCCACATCAACCTAGCCCATAATCGATTGTCAAAGTTTTTTTTTTTTTTTTTTTCGTCATCTACTGAATTTTTTCGTCAACGATACCAGGGACACCGAAACACCGGGGAACATGAAATTTGGTGGGCATGTAGCCCCACTAGACTTTTACGGAAAAATTTCGTTTGGTCCCCGGGGGCCACTCCCCCCCCATACTGGGCCCCCCCAAACCCAAAAAATGCAGTTTTTCCTAAATAACCACCTGAACCGTGGCACCGAGGATGAAGAAATTTTCATGGTATGTTGCTCTTAAGGGCCCACATCAACCTAGCCCATAATCACTCATTTGTGATTTGCGCCCCTCCCATAAAAAATGAAAATGCAATATTATTCTGCTTTAATCGCCCCTATCTTCAGTTGAGATGTTCAGAACTGCACCATATTTCATGTGTATGATTAACTTGACATCCTCTGGGGGTATGCTAAGTTTCGTAGAATTTCATCCATGGGGGGGTATAAAATAAATTCATTTATGTGCACATTTAGTGACTGTACACTCATCGGCCTGTAGATAGGATGATACTGTCACTAAGGTTGCCAACTGTCCCGAATTAGACGTCCCGTATTTTGGGCCTAATTTATTTGTCCCGTGCGTGACCTCCCGTGTCCCATTTTTTGACAAGCTGATAAACCACTGACTGATACAACAGCAACAGCAGCAGTGCTGACCACGACACTTGAGAATGATCACCGACACCTGTCATCATCCAATCACAGCTTTTTTTAATCACTGTTTTGAGACAAATCATTGTTTGATTTGCGAACATTCTCTGCCGTCTGGTCGCTTCCGCTTCAAGCCGGACTCGTCTCACGCTAACGGTAATTTCCTTTCACTGTCCACGTTTTGATTTCGGCTAATCAATTTTGGCGAATGCAAACAACGTGATTATTGTTCATGAGTCTAACATCCAGCCACGCAAGAAAACATGTAATCTACCTGAGGAAATAATATGCTCAAAAAACATTTCTGATTATTATTAATGTTTTAAAGCTTTTAGAAAGTACATAGAAAGCTTTTGTAACATTACCTTAACTGTCACTTTTGATTAATGTAATGCATCCTTGCTGAATAAAAGTAGGCAATTACTTTCTTTATTTTTTTTCCCAAAAAATAATCTTACTAACCCCAAACTTTTGAACTGTAACCTAGTGTATAATGTTAACAAAGCTTTCTATTTTAGATAAATGCTGTTATTTTGAACTATGGTTTGTTTGTAATGTGACTTTTTTCATGTATGACATTAAAATTATTTTTAGAATTAAATACATAAATAGGTTAAGCAATACAAATGTGTTTATGTCTGATAACCTTTTAAACACAAACTTAACTGCAGACACTGAAATGATGTACACTGTGTGATACAGTACAAATATTTTGAGTGTCCCTCATTTTCCTATAAATAACCACGATTGTCCTGCATTTTCCTTTTCTGAAGTTGGCAACCCCAACTGTCACACACACACATTCAGGAATACAAACAAACGCAAGCATGCACACACACTGACATCCACACGCACAGACACACACCCATACACACACATACAAATCCACATGCACAGACACACACACACAAACACACACGCGCACACACATGTACGCACGCATACTTACACACACACACACACACACACACACACACACATACACACACACAGACAGACATGCACATACTACTACTTTTTTTAGGTATATACATAAACACGCAATACAGCCAAATTGCTCCACGTCATTTATTTTTGTGGAAAGCCAGTGCAGGCCTGAGCGGCGGTCATATTTTGTACCGCCCTGCGGTACATCTAGTTGATGTAAACATGCACTAGATGGACACCTTTAAACACTTCTCTCGCATCTTTTTCAGCATCTTGCATTCTAAATGCAAGTACGACTCTTAAAATAAGTTGAACTTTTAAAAAAACAACATGTTTGGGATCCCCCCCCCCATTCCACTGCTAAACACGTTCTGTGTAAATGGACCCTTAGACTTTAAAGTAATGTTCTGGGTTCAGTATGTTAAGGAGATGTTCTCAGCTGTTTGTGTCTCTGTGTAGGTGATTGCAATGGAGGGTGTGCCTGCAATGAATGTAGCAGAGCTTCAAGCCGCCTGCAGGAGTCGTGGCATGAGGTCTTTGGGTCTGACCACAGATCAGCTCCGACAGCAGCTACAGCAGGTGTGTGTGTGTGTGTGTGTGTGTGTGTGTGTGTGTGTGTGTGTGTGTGTGTGTGTGTGTGTGTGTGTGCACAGACCAACCTGACTAGGTTGTAAAAGTGCCCTACTGGAGGATATTTATGACTTTAGTGTTCCACCTAAAGACTGTAGACAAATTGGAAGTGTGATACATTTGACAGATTTTGAAATAATACGCTTAAATGTGTTATTTCCCTATTAGATCATTCCGTGTCAACTCAACCAAAGGTCCCCGGCCTACATTTTTTTATTTTGTTAATATTTTTTTCTTCAGAAAGACAAACATAAATAGTGATGAAAGTCAAAATATTAAATGTCACAGATGTATATTTACTGAGTAATCCACTATTTTATAGAGGGGGTCAAAATGACAATTTTCTCCTGAGATTTGGAGCCAAATTAAAGGGGAGATAAAGATGGCAGCATCATTATTTTAATTTTGCACAGAGATTGGTAGGTCTATTAGCTACATCTGTGCCAACGGTGACAGTTCAAAATGAGCAAAAAACACTTCTTGGGCCCTATCTTGCACCCAGCGCAATTGACTTTGTACACCGATGTATCATTCCTATTTTGCACCTGCGCAAAGCGGACCTTTCCCTCCACAGACACACGTCGGTAAGTTAGGAAATACACCTGCGCTCCCCAGGGTGGTTCAGCGCAAAGAGGAGGCGTGTTCCGGCGCAAACGTTCCTTCTGCTATTTTGCAGGTTTAGAAAACAATTGCGCCACTGACAGGAAAAAATAGTTTAAAGTCAGTGGCACGTTGCGCATGTTATTCATATGCTATTTTAAGGGCGCATGCTTGGCCATAATTTATGTAGCGTGTGCACAACGCGCATACACTTTGATTCTCTCATCTACACAGAAGCAGCAGTTTTCATTTTTGCAAATCATACATTATTACAATAGATAGATAGATAGATAGACAGACAATTTATTATAAAAGTATACACCTAGCTTACACATTTACCCAAATTATCATACGCCTGTTTAACCGAAGTTAATTTGGGTGGGTTTCTCCATTTCAATGTAACTTCTCTCTCTTTTACGGCCGTGACGAGAGCGTTGCTCTCCTCGGCTGTGAACCGCTCCTGGCGCGCGCCTGGCAAATCTGCCGTTACAATAGCAATCCGCTATGGAAAAAGTGCGTCTGCTCTTAAAGGGAATGTGAGATGACGCTCTGATTGGTTTATTTCACGTTACGCCCAAACCACACCTATGAATAATGAAGCTACTTCAGACCAACCCATTTTAGATTTGCGCCGGGTGCAAGAGTCATTTATCCCGCAGAGAAAAAAGCAACAGCGCCAAGACCCGCCCACAAAGTTACTTGCGCTTTGTGCTTGACACCTGCGTTTCAGATCATGAAAATAGGGCCCATGGTGTTTTTTTGCAAGTTTGCATGCCTGTAATACAAGAAGTATTAGAGATATCTTAATATCCTTTTAGATTCTGGTTCTTAACAAACATTTTTTTTTATCTTCATTTTAAAGGCCCTCGATGGTTAAATCCCAGCGATATTGAGATCTTAATGCGGCTCCATGAATAAATTGGTCAATTGTACTCATTTCCAGTGGTTAAAAACCAAATGTGGGTCACTTTGCATACAGCTGATACTTTTTGCCTTTTAAAGAGGAAATAATGTTAAAACTAGAAATGTATTTGGTGTTTTTCTATCAGCTCAATTGCATAGAACATGAACCATTGAGGGCCTTTAAAATGAAGACACCAAAAGAAAAGTTTAAGGAGCAGAAACTAAAAGGATATTAAGATATCTCTTGAGTTACAGGCATGCAAACTTGAGGCAAAAAACACAAGAAGTGCTTTTTGCCATTTTTGAACCGTCACCGTTGGCATATAATGAAACCAAGATTGCTAAAGTTAACAGATTTAACTAATAGACCTAACAATCTCTGTGCAAAATGAAAATAATGATGCTGCCATCTTTCTAAAGTCATTTTTACCCCAATCTAACCCCAACTAAATTAAAAAAATCGAGTTTCCCAAATTTGGTTGATTTGACACGGAATGACCCTATTGCCATGGATGGCGTGGTATCATAATGTTGCATCATCCATGCTTACAGCAAAATTTATGATGTTTTCCATCCAAATACTGTAGACTGAGTTATGTGTCACTGTGTGCTCTCTTTTTGCTTTGAATCATTGATCATTTGTTGATCTTTTTTTGCGTTCTTCGTCTCTCAGTGGCTGGACCTGCACTTGAAAGAGAATGTCCCACCGTCCCTCTTGCTGCTCTCCCGTGCAATGTACCTGACGGACCTCACTCCTAAACCTCCAATCATCCCACCGGTGCCCAAACTAGAGGTGAACACTCAATATACACATACCTCTAAACCAGTCGTCAACTGCTTACTATCTGCTTTAAAAACAAAATGGCCCCAGTTCTTGCCTCGCATTACCTTTGACCTTTGAAACCTTAACCAATTGACGCTTGGACCTTAATCAGGATGAAATGCAGACTGACACATTGCTGCATAAGCGACGGCTGATATGTTATCACTGTGTACTGATGGTTGTTATGGATTGATGTGCAATGAGCACCTTCTCTCTGTCCGTGTCACAGAAAGCCACTCCTCCTGTGGAGGCTGAAACAGCAGCCAAAGGGAACCCACTGTCCTCCTCAGTGGAGGTGCTGGTGGACTCCGCTCCTGTCATCAAGGACAGAAAGGTAGGACTCTTATTATGTCACCAATCAATCAATGTCTTTAAATGCGTCAAAGGCATTGTATAACAATAACCAAGAGGAGAAATGCTTACAAATAGATTTAATTTAGGATATTCCTAATACTTCTTTTGTGTTGTAGTCAGAAGAATTGTTGGAGAAACCCAGAGGGTTGGACATGCCATCGCCCGAAGCTCAGTTAATACATGTAAGTGTGTCAAAAAAGATGTTGCGTTGAACACATAAATATGTGTGTTTATTGAAAGGTGAAGGGGTCATCAATATGTTGTTTTTGCTAGATAACTTTAAATATTATGCATATTTTACCGGACTGTCCTGCTTTTATGTTACTAGGCAACTGTTTGGTCAGAAGTTTCATTTATAGATGTTTTAAAAAAGGTTTCCCCTGGGAAAATTGTTTAATTTCTATCAACTATTAAAACAAAATATTTTATATAGCAGTTGTTGTAACATTCTAAGAGGTTTAATTTAACATTTAAATATTATGAAATAATTTGAACATTATGGAGGCCCAAACCTGAAGTTTAAAATAAATGTGTAGACAAATAAATAAATGTAATAATAGGAAAATAAATAAAGGAATAAATAACATGATAAAACAAATATAACTCATTTGTAATTAAATTTAATTCTGAATTTACTAGTATTACTTTTTTCTGTTTTTATATGTATTTTTATTCTTTTTAACTTTTAATTATTTATTTATTCTTTAATTTATGCATTTACCTCAGGGCTCGCAAAATTGTGGTAGCCCAAAATGAATTTTACTAGCCCAAATAAAAAGACAATTTTTAATGTAGAAAATTGGTTAGTAGTCAAAACAGCAATCAAAACCTTTTTCATCCTGACCTGTTTTTTTGGGCCGAGTCGAACTGAAATCCATGCTCTTCTTAACATTGTCACACACGCACACACAATGCTCGCAATGTTCTCCACTGCGCACGCAATCTCTGTCACTTAGCAACAATAGATTAAGTGAGAACGGCACTGCTTTACAAGGGGTGGAAGCACCAGTTGTCTTCCTCAAACCTCAGAACTCGCAGTTGGATGCTGGAGCGATGGAGAAATAATGCCTCTTTGAAGCTTTGACACTTTTCTCTGATTGTTCTGGCACAAGATTCTAAGCATCAGGAGTTTTGAATACACTGTCACCTTGTGGCAGCTCAAATTATAGCAGCCATAAACCAGAGAAGCCTGACAACGCTAAAAGTGTTAGTTCTCTAATTATTTTATGCTGTTTATATAGCAGAATATATGATGATCAAGTCACCTTTATTCATGTAGCGCTTGTTACCATGCAGATTTGTTTGTTTCAAAGCAGCTTTACAGCAATAGTGTGTTAGCACACGGATTCAAACATTCTGACACGCAAAGTAAAGCATTCATGTGAAAGTGGAGCTTTCATTTTTATTGATCACGAGTTTCTCTTAAAACAGGCACGGAGATTCACGAGAAATTGCGCTGCGGATAAATCAGCACGATCAAAAACTTGCACGGTCATATTTTTCCTTAAAATAACTAGTCAATATTGTGAATAAAGGGAGGGATTTGATTTGGTTGCCCGACTGGAAAACACAATAGCCCCGGGACGTCGGGCTTGCGATTTTGTGAGGCCTTTCTCGTGGAAAAGTAAAAACAAATAAATATGGAAACAAATGCATGTAGGAATAAATAAATATTTAAAAACTAATTTTATAAAATGAACCCATAAACGAATAAATAAAAAAATACAGGAAATAAAAAATGCATATTTTAAAAAATACAGATTTTTCTTTTTAATGCAATACAAAAATAAATTCAGGAATTAAATTTAGTTAAAAGTTAATTATTTTTGTTTTATTCCCTTATATAAAACAAAAATAATGTTAAAAAAAAGTTAATTATTTTCGTTGTATTCCCTTACCCTTATATATATATATATATATATATATATAATAATAATAATAATAATAATAATAATAAAAAAAAAAGTATTTATATATATATATATATATATATATATATATATATTAGGGCTGTCAATCAATTAAAAAAAAAATGTAATCGTGATTACTCGCATGATTGTCATGAGTTAACTCGTGATTAATCGCAATTTTTTTTGTTCTAAATGTACCTTAAATTAATACTTTTCAAGTTTGTAATACTCTAATCAACATGGGCATGGATAAATATGGATGCTTTATGCAAATGTATGTTTATTATTGAAACCATAGTCAACATAGAGCATGAAGACGATACATGTTTCAAAGGTCATAGATGTTTTTC